>NC_080672.1:333350279-334002174 GCF_030247195.1 Topomyia yanbarensis | reverse complement strand
TTCTTGATGATAAAGCTTCTATTCCCGTGGGGTTTGTAGGAGCACCTGTTAGTGCTACACGCCGTCAAAGGCAAGTGTTGATGGCTGGTTTAGACGAAAAAGGTTTAAACGCAATGGATCACGATAATATACCGCAGCACATCGTGCCATCCGTAACTATCAAACTTGTTCCGCCTAGAGAGCTCACCGATTCGTGGTATCACGGACAGCCTACGATAATATTGAAGGATGCTATTTTTGAACCATCCACTGCTTTCCGTCATGCGGCGGAAATTGTTAAAAATCTTGTTCTTGCCGACTATTCGAAGCCGATGATGTTTTTTGGAACGGATGGAGGTCCAGATCATAATGTGACGTCAATTCAAGTCATTTTAAGCTACATGTCATTATTTTTTGAACTTGATCTTGATTTTTTGGCTGCTGTACGAACACCATCAAATTTTTCAGTTATAAACCCAGCTGAACGGTTTATGAGCATTGCTAACATTGCATTAGTTGGAGTTTCATTGGCTAGGAATCACCTCGGAAGTAACGAAAAAAAAGTGCGCTCTTTTATGAGTAAGAAACAGTGGAGGGATGCACAGCAGAGGCATCCGGAAGTTGATTTTCGTCAACTAGCTCTTGACGGAACGAAGGATGCAAGAATGCTGTTAACCGAACGGTTCCAAAGGTTAACATATAAAGGCGAAAAAGTGTTGATTGGACAACCTGCTTCCTCAGTCGAGATCGATGAACTGAAACAGTTGATTAATAATCGGTGGTCAGAGCTTGATTTTTCCAAACATCTACTCAAGGCTAACGTGATGAGCATTCCGGAGATGAAAGATTTTGTAGCCAAACACGTACGCTGTACAAAATATACTATCCAAATTAAAAAAAGGCAAAGATGCAGCGTGCCGGTACCATCAGAGCATCAAATTACCTTCAGAGGTTTTCGATAACATAAATTGGCTACCGAGTCCCGAGCTTGTAGGTGAACAATTTTTAAACTTTACCGATGTTTTTGGGCGGGAACCCACAGATGAAGACGTTCCGAGTGCCAGTACAGCAACATCAACTTACACTAATAATCTTCCGAAAGCTCCATTCCCTTTGGCCCACACCCGAGCACGATTAATTGTCCGATGTACTGAGTGTGAATTTCCGCGAATGTTGTACACGAGATATGCCATTGAAAAAAAGCAGATGTTGTTTGTCTGTGGTGCAGATATTAACGAGTTTCCCGAACTTTATTAGAGTACAAAAATAACGTGTTTTGACCCCATTTGTTTGCATTATTATCAGGCTGGACCTACACTTCCTGGCTACTTTGCACAATGTGCGAAGTGTCTTAGTAGAAGCGTTACACCTGCAGCAAATCGAATTGTACTCTGCGATCAATGCAGATTCCAGACTCCAAAACCCGCAAACATTTATCAAAAACAACCGAGAGGAAGACCAAACAAAAAGAAATTAAATTAGATTGTAATAACCTGATCCTTGAATAAACATACTTTCTTTAAATATATGTAATTTTTTTTGCGCCCCCCCCCCTTGATTATTTACAAGGATAGAGACAAAAACATCGGAAATAATTTGTAATGGCCTAATTTTACGAAATTCTGCAAATTTTACAAAATTTTGCAAATTTTACAAAATTTTGCATATATTACAAAATTTTGCAAATTTTACGAAATTTTGTAAATTTTACGAAATTTTGTAAATTTACGAAATTTTGTAATTTTCACGAAATATTGTAAATTTTACGAAATTTTGTAAATTTAACGAAATTTTGTAAATTTTACGAAATTTTGTACATTTTACAATATTTTGTAAATTTCACGAAATTTTGTAAATTTTACGATATTTTGTAAATTTTACGAAATTTTGTAAATTTTACAAAATTTTGTAAATTTTACGAAATTTTGTAAATTTTACGAACATACTTTCTTTAAATATATGTAATTTTTTTTTGCGCCCCCCCCCTTGATTATTTACAAGGATAGAGACAAAAACATCGGAAATAATTTGTAATGGCCTAATTTTACGAAATTCTGCAAATTTTACAAAATTTTGCAAATTTTACAAAGTTTTGCATATATTACAAAATTTTGCAAATTTTACGAAATTTTGTAAATTTTACGAAATTTTGCAAATTTTACGAAATTTTGCTAATTTTACGAAATTCTGCAAATTTTACAAAATTTTGCAAATTTTACAAAATTTTGCAAAATTTACGAAATTTTGCAAATTTTACGAAATTTTGCAAATTTTACGAAATTTTGTAAATTTTACGAAATGTAATTTTACGAAATTTTGTAAATTTAACGAAATTTTGTAAATTTTACGAAATTTTATTTTTGCAAAATTTTTACGAAATTTTGCAAATTTTGCGAAATTTTGCAAATTTTTCAAAATTTAGCAATTTTTTTACGAAATTTTGTAAATTTTACGAAATTTTGTAAATTTAACGAAATATTGTAAATTAAACGAAATTTTGTAAATTTTACGAAATTTTGTAAATTTTACGAAATTTTGTACATTTTACAATATTTTGTAAATTTCACGAAATTTTGTAAATTTTACGATATTTTGTAAATTTTACGAAATTTTGTAAATTTTACAAAATTTTGTAAATTTTACGAAATTTTGTAAATTTTACGAAATTTTGTAAATTTTACGAAATTTTGTAAATTTTACGATATTTTGTAAATTTCACGAAATTTTGTAAATTTTACGAAATTTTGTAAATTTTACAAAATTTTGTAAATTTTACGAAATTTTGTAAATTTTACAAAATTTTGTAAATTTTACGAAATTTTGTAAATTTTACGAAATTTTGTAAATTTCACGAAATTTTACTAAATTTTGTAAATTTCACGAAATTTTGTAAATTTAACGAAATTTTGTAAATTTTACGAAATTTTGTAAATTTCACGAAATTTTGTAAATTTCACGAAATTTTGTAAATTTTACGAAATTTTGTAAATTATACAAAATTTTGTAAATTTTACGAAATTTTGTAAATTTTACGAAATTTTGTAAATTTTACAAAATTTCGTAAATTTTACGAAATTTCGTAAATTTTGCGAAATTTTGTAAATTTCACAAAATTTTGCTAATTTTACGAAATTTTGCAAATTTTACGAAATTTTGTAAATTTTACGAAATTTTGCAAATTTTACGAAATTTTACGAAATTTTGCAAATTTTACAAAATTTTGCAAATTTTACGAAATTTTGCAAATTTTACGAAATTTTGCAAATTTTACGAAATTTCGCAATTTTTACGAAATTTTGTAAATTTTACGCAATTTTGCAAATTTTACGAAATTTTGCATATTTTACAAAATTTTGCAAATTTTAGGAAATTTTGTACATTTTACGAAATTTTGTAAATTTACCGAAATTTTGTAAATTTTACGAAATTTTGTAAGTTGTAAATTTTAAGATATTTTGCAAATTTTACGAAATTGTAAATTTTACGAAATTTTGTAAATTTTACGAAATTTTGTAAATTTAACGAAATTTTGTAAATTTTACGAAATTTTGTAAATTTTACGAAATTTTGTAAATTTTACGAAATTTTGTAAATTTTACGATATTTTGTAAATTTAACGAAATGTAAATTTTACGAAATTTTGTAAATTTTACGAAACTTTGTAAATTTTACGAAATTTTGTAAATTTTACGAAATTTTGTAAATTTTACGAAATTATATAAATTTTACGAAATTTTGTAAATTTTACGAAATTTTATTTTTGCAAAATTTTCACGAAATTTTGCAAATTTTGCGAAATTTTGCAAATTTTTCAAAATTTAGCAATTTTTTTACGAAATTTTGTAAATTTTACGAAATTTTGTAAATTTAACGAAATTTTAAATTGAACGAAATTTTGTAAATTTTACGAAATTTTGTAAATTTTACGAAATTTTGTACATTTTACGAAATTTTGTACATTTTACAATATTTTGTAAATTTCACGAAATTTTGCAAATTTTACGATATTTTGTAAATTTTACGAAATTTTGTAAATTTTACAAAATTTTGTAAATTTTACGAAATTTTGTAAATTTTACGAAATTTTGTAAATTTTACGAAATTTTGTAAATTTTACGAAATTTTGTAAATTTTACGAAATATTTACATATTACAAAATTTTATAAATTTTACTAAATTTTGTAAATTTTACGAAATTTTGTAAATTTTACGAAATTTTGTAAATTTCACGAAATTTTGTAAATTTCACGAAATTTTGTAAATTTCACGAAATTTTGTAAATTTCACGAAATTTTGTAAATTTCACGAAATTTTGTAAATTTCACGAAATTTTGTAAATTTCACGAAATTTTGTATATTTTACGAAATTTTGTAAATTTTACGAAATTTTGTAAATTTTACGAAATTTTGTAAATTTTGCGAAATTATGTAAATTTTACAAAACTGTAAATTTTACGAAATTTTGTAAATTTTACGAAATTTTGTAGATTTCACGAAATTTTGTAAATTTTACGAAATTTTGTAAATTTTACGAAATTTTGTAAAATTTACGAAATTTTGTAAATTTCACGAAATATTGTAAATTTTACGAAATTTTGTAAATTTTACGAAATTTTGTAAATTTAACGAAATTACAAATTCACGATATTTTGTAAATTTTACGAAATTTTGTTAATATTACGAAATTTAGTAAATTTTACGAAATTTTGTAAATTTTACAAAATTTTGTAAATTTTACGAAATTTTGTAAATTTTACGAAATTTTGTAAATTTTACGAAATTTTGTGGATTTCACGAAATTTTGTAATTTTTACGAAATTTTGTAAATTTTATGAAGTTTTGTAAATTTCACGAAATTTTGTAAATTCTACGAAATTTTGTAAATTTTACGAAATTATGTAAATTTTTGTAAATTTCACGAAATTTGTAAATTTTGCGAAATTTTGTAAATTTTGCGAAATTTTGTAAATTTTACGAAATTTTGTAAATTTTCCGAAATTTTGTAATTTTTACGAAATTTTGTAAATTTTACGATTTTTGTAAATTTTACGAAATTTTGTAAATTTTACAAAATTTTGTAAATTTTACGAAATTTTGTAAATTTAACGAAATTTTGTAGATTTCACGAAATTTTGTAAATTTTACGAAATTTTGTAAATTTTACGAAATTTTGTAAATTTCACGAAATTACAAATTTTTTGTAAGATTTCACGAAATTTTGTAAATTTTACGAAATTTTGTAAATTTTACGAAATTTTGTAAATTTCACGAAATTACAAATTCACGATATTTTGTAAATTTTACGAAATTTTGTTAATATTACGAAATTTTGTAAATTTTACGAAATTTTGTAAATTTTACAAAATTTTGTAAATTTTACGAAATTTTGTAAATTTTACGAAATTTTGTAAATTTTACTAAATTTTGTAAATTTTACGAAATGTAAATTTTACGAAATGTAAATTTTACGAAATTTTGTAAATTTTACGAAATTTTGTAGATTTCACGAAATTTTGTAAATTTTACGAAATTTTGTAAATTTTACGAAATTTTGTAGATTTCACGAAATTTTGCAAATTTTGTAAATTTTACGAAATTATGTAATTTTTGCGAAATTTTGTAAATTTTACGAAATTTTGTAAATTTTACGAAATTTTGTAAATTATACGAAATTTTGTAAATTTTACGAAATTTTGTAAATTTTACGAAATTTTGTAAATTTTACGAAATTTTGTAAATTTTACGAAATTTTGTAAATTTTACGAAATTCTGTAAATTTTACGAAATTCTGTAAATTGTGCGAAATTTTGTGAATTTTACGAAATTTTGTAAATTTCACGAAATTTTGTAAATTTTACGAAATTTTGTAAATTTTACGAAATTTTGTAAATTTTACGAAATTTTGTAAATTTTACGAAATTTTGTAAATTTCACGAAATTTTGTAAATTTTACGAAATTTTGTAAATTTAACGAAATTTTGTAAATTTTACGAAATTTTGTAAATTTTAAGAAATTTTGTAAATTTTACGATATTTTGTAAATTTTACGAAATTTTGTAAATTTTTCGAAATTTTATAAATTTTACTAAATTTCGTAAATTTTACGAAATTTTGTAAATTTTATGAAGTTTTGTAAATTTCACGAAATTTTGTAAATTCTACGAAATTTTGTAAATTTTACGAAATTATGTAAATTTTTGTAAATTTCACGAAATTTGTAAATTTTACGAAATTTTGTAAATTTTACGAATTTACGAAAATTTATAAAATTTACAAGAATTTGTAAAATTTACGAAAATTTGTAAAATTTACGGAAATTTGTAAAATTTACGGAAATTCGTAAAATTCACGAAAATTAGTAAAATTTACGAAAATTTGTAAAATTTACGAAAATTTGTGAAATTTACGAAAATTTATAAAATTTACGAAAATTTGTAAAATTTACCAAGATTTGTAAAATTTACGAAAATTTGTAAAATTCACAAAAAATTCTAAAATTTACAAAAATTTGTAAAATTGACGAAAATTTGTAAAATTTACGAAAATTTGTAAAATTTACGAAAATTTGTAAAATTTACGAAAATTTGTAAAATTTAAGAAAATTTGTAAAATTTACGAAATTTTGTAAAATTTACGAAAATTTGCAAAATTTACGAAAATTTTGTGAAATTTACAAAAATTTGTAAAATTTACGAAAATTTTGTAGAATTTACGAAAATTTTTAAAATTCACGAAAATTTTTAAAATTCACGAAAATTTGTAAAATTTACGAAAATTTGCAAAATTTACGAAAATTTGTAAAATTCACGAAAATTTTGTAGAATTTACGAAAATTTGTAAAATTTACGAAAATTTGTAAAATTTACCAAGATTTGTAAAATTTACGAAAATCTGTAAAATTACAAAAATTTGTAAAATTTACGAAAATTTGTAAAATTTACGAAAATTTGTAAAATTTACGAAAATTTGTAAAATTTACGAAAATTTTGTAAAATTCACGAAAATTTGTAAAATTTACGAAAATTTATAAAATTTACAAGAATTTGTAAAATTTACGAAAATTTGTAAAATTTACGAAAATTTGTAAAATTTACGAAAATTTATAAAATTTACAAATATCTGTAAAATTTACAAGAATTTGTAAAATTTACGAAAATTTGCAAAATTTACGAAAAATTGTAAAATTTACGAAAATTTGTAAAATTTATGAAAATTTGTAAAATTTACGAAAATTTGTAAAATTTACGAAAATTTGTAAAATTTACGAAAATTTGTAAAATTTACGAAAATTTGTAAAATTTACAAATATCCGTAAAATTTACAAGAATTTGTAAAATTTACGAAAATTTGCAAAATTTACGAAAAATTGTAAAATTTACGAAAACTTGTAAAATTTACGAAAATTTGTAAAATTTACGAAAATTTGTAAAATTTACAAATATCCGTAAAATTTACAAGAATTTGTAAAATTTGCGAAAATTTGCAAAATTTACGAAAAATTTAAAATTTACGAAAATTTGTAAAATTTACGAAAATTTGTAAAATTTACGAAAAATTTAAAATTTACGAAAATTTGTAAAATTTACGAAAATTTCTAAAATTTACGGAAATTCGTAAAATTTACGAAAATTTGTAAAATTTACGAAAATTTGTAAAATTTACGAAAATTTGTAAAATTTACGAAAATTTGTAAAATTTACGAAAATTTTGTAAAATTCACGAAAATTTGTAAAATTTACGAAAATTTGTAAAATTTACGAAAATTTGTAAAATTTACAAAAATTTTAAAATTTACGAAATGTGTAAAATTAACGAATTGTTGCAAAATTTACGAAAATTTGTGAAATTTACGAATATCTGTAAAATTCACGAAAATTTGGAAAATTTACGAAAATTTGTAAAATTTACAAAAATTCGTAAAAATTACAAAAATTTGTAAAATTGACAAAAATTTGTAAAATTAGCGAAAATTCGTAAAATTACGAAAATTTGTAAAATTTACGAAAATTTGTAAAATTACGAAAATTTGTAAAATTGACCATGATTTGTAAAATTTACGAAAATCTGTAAAATTTACGAAAATTTGTAAAATTCACAAAAAATTTGTAAAATTCACGAAAATTTGTAAAATTTTCGAAAATCTGTAAAATTTACGAAAATTTGTAAAATTTACGAAAATTTTGTAAAATTTACGAAAATTTGTAAAATTTACGAAAATTTTAAAAATTTACAAAGATTTTGAGATTTACGAAATTTGTAAAATTAACAAAACGTAAAATTTATGAAAATTTGTAAAATTTATGAAAATTTGTAAAATTTACGAAAATTTGTAAAATTTACGAAAATTTTGAAAAATTTACGAAAATTTGTAAAATTTACGAAAATTTGTAAAATTTACCAAGATTTGTAAAATTTACGAAAATCTGTAAAATTTACGAAAATTTGAAAAATTTACGAAAATTTGTAAAATTTACGAAAATTTGTAAAATTTACAAAAATTTGTAAAATTTACGAAAATTTTGTAGAATTTACGAAAATTTGTGAAATTTACGAAAATTTGTGAAATTTACGAAAATTTGCAAAATTTACGAAAATTTTCAAAATTTACGAAAATTTGTAAAATTCACGAAAATTTGTAAAATTTACAAATATCTGTAAAATTCACAAAAATTTGTAAAATTTACGAAAATTTGTAAAATTTACTAAAATTTATAAAATTTACGAAAATTTACGAAAATTTACTAAAATTTATAAAATTTACTAAAATTTATAAAATTTACGAAAATTTTTAAAATTTACAAAAATTTTGAGATTTACGAAATTTGTAAAATTAACAAAATGTAAAATTTATGAAAATTTGTAAAATTTATGAAAATTTGTAAAATTTACGAAAATTTGTAAAATTTACGAAAATTTGTAAAATTTACGAAAATTTTGAAAAATTTACGAAAATTTGTAAAATTTACGAAAATTTGTAAAATTTACCAAGATTTGTAAAATTTACGAAAATCTGTAAAATTTACAAAAATTTGAAAAATTTACGAAAATTTTGTAGAATTTACGAAAATTTTGTAGAATTTACGAAAATTTGTAAAATTCACGAAAATTTGTAAAATTTACGAAAATTTGTAAAATTTACGAAAATTTGCAAAATTTACGAAAATTTGTAAAATTCACGAAAATTGTAAAATTTACAAATATCTTTAAAATTTACGAAAATTTGTAAAATTTACGAAAATTTGTAAAATTTACGAATATCTGTACAATTCACGAAAATTTGTAAAATTTACGAAAATTTGTAAAATTTACGAAAATTTGTAAAATTTACGAAAATTTGTAAAATTCACAAAAATTTGTAAAATTTACGAAAATTTGTAAAATTTACGAAAATTTGTAAAATTTACGAAAATTTGTAAAATTACGAAAATTTGTAAAATTTACGAAAATTTGTAAAATTTACGAAAATTTTGTAAAATTTACGAAAATTTTGTAAAATTTACGAAAATTTGTAAAATTTACAAAAATTTGTAAAATTTACAAAAATTTTAAAATATACGAAATTTTAAAATTTTCGTAAATTTTACAAATTTGTAAAATTTTACAAATTTTCGTAAATTTCTAAAATTTTACAACTTTTCGTAAATTTTTAAAATTTTCGTAAATTTTACAAATTTTCGTAAATTTTACAAATTTTCGTAAATTTTACAAATTTTCGTAAATTTTACAAATTTCCGTAAATTTTACAAATTTTCGTAAATTTTATAAATTTTCGTAAATTTTACAAACTTTCGTAAATGTTACAAATTTTGGTAAATTTTACAAATTTTCGTGAATTTTACAAATTTTCGTAAATTTTCGTAAATTTTACAAATTTTCGTAAATTTTACAAATTTTCGTAAATTTTACAAATTTTCGTAAATTTTACAAATTTTCGTAAATTTTACAAATTTTCGTAAATTTTACAAATTTTTGTGAATTTTACAAATTTTTGTAATTTTACAAATCTTGGTAAATTTTACAAATTTTCGTTAATTTTACAAATTATATTCGTAAATTTTACAAATTTTCGTAAATTTTACATTTCGTAATTTTACACATTTCGTAAATTTTAAAATTTTCGTAAATTTTACAAATTTTCGTAAATTTTACAAATTTTCGTAAATTTTACAAAATTTTCGTAAATTTTACAAATTTTCGTAAATTTTACAAATTTTCGTAAATTTTACAAATTTTCGTAAATTTTACAAATTTTCGTAAATTTTACAAATTTTCGTAAATTTTACAAATTTTCGTAAATTTTACAAATTTTTGTAATTTTACAGATTTTCGTAAATTTTACAAATCTTGGTAAATTTTACAAATTTTCGTAAATTTTACAAATTTTCGTGAATTTTACAAAATTTTCGTGAATTTTACAAATTTTCGTAAATTTTACAAATTTTCGTGAATTTTACAAATTTTCGTAAATTTTACAAATTTTTGTAAATTTTACAAATTTTCGTGAATTTTACAAATTTTTGTGAATTTTACAAATTTTCGTAAATTTTACAGATTTTCGTAAATTTTACAAATCTTGGTAAATTTTACAAATCTTGGTAAATTTTACAAATCTTGGTAAATTTTACAAATTTTCGTAAATTTTACAAATTTTCGTGAATTTTACAGATATTCGTAAATTTTACAAATTTTCGTAAATTTTACAAATTTTCGTAAATTTTACAAATTTTCGTAAATTTTACAGATTTTCGTAAATTTTACAAATCTTGGTAAATTTTACAAATTTTCGTAAATTTTACAAATTTTCGTAAGTTTTACAAAATTTTCGTAAATTTTATAAATTTTCGTAAATTTTAAAATTTTCGTAAATTTTACAAATTTTCGTAAATTTTACAAATTTTCGTAAATTTTACAAATTTTCGTAAATTTTACAAATTTTCGTGAATTTTACAAATTTTCGTGAATTTTACGAATTTCCGTAAATTTAACAAATTTTCGTAAATTTTATAAATTTTCGTAAATTTTACAAATTTTCGTAAATTTTGCAAATTTTCGTAAATTTTACAAATTCTTGTGAATTTTACAAATTTTCGTATATTTTACAAATTTTCTTAAATTTTACAAATTTTCGTAAATTTTACAAATTTTTGTAAATTTTTTTTCTCGCCTCCGTGCTTTACCATATTTTGCGTGTGTCGCTGATCAAACTGTTTGCACTTCGGACGTTTAACGTTTCGTTGTGCATCGGAGGAAAACAGGTTTACCTTTGATTCGTCCCTCCGAAGGATATGTCGCCATTTTATGATTCCTTCTGAACCAGGCCCATTAACGCTGTTGAAAAGCAAATTGCATTTTTCTTCAAAGGCTTTGGCTTCGAAATAGTGGAACCTTCTTAGCAATTCTTTCTGGAAGATTGGAATTTTACGGCCTACAGCGAACTGTTCTCGGACCTGCCACTTTTCCAATTTGTGCTGAATTAGTTTTGGATGACGCGAATGGATCAAATGTCGCTAAATTTGGTCGATGGTCAGCTGCTGTAGATGTTTTCTTGGGTTTTTTGCGTGTTTCCTTTTTTCAAAGGTTTTAAGGCCTTTGTAACGAAGTTTTCGGAACGCCGCAGTGTATTCGCGATTTATTTATACGTCTTATCTTCTTGAACAAAATTTCTTAGCAAAACTCGTTCCACTTGAGTACAGTATTATTTACGATATTTTACGTAAATGTATTCAACATTTGAATACATTTATTAACACGCAGAATTCAAACTTCACCAAATAAAACGTATAATGGAATTATGCAAAGTAATAACACGTTAATATATTTCACACACCTATTATATTGACCACACGAAAAAGCCTGCGGTAGTCTTTTTTTGCATCTTGACAAAGATTGCAAATATAATCTGCACCAACAACCCACTAGTAACTTGACAGATCCCAAGGCTTCTGTATGCGGTAGGTGTGATTGAGATTGCTGCAACTTGGTATGCGTAATTGAGAGAAAAACAAAATAATCTACCACACACCTATTTTATTGGCCAGCAGTGTACATTCTATTTCATTTATTTGATTAATATGATAATTTTACAATGAAGACCCGTTCTTATCAACCGGTCGGTGTATTTTAGGCAGACAAAATGGGGACATTGAGAAAATTAGGACATACTTTTCACTTTCTTTTAATTAAACTTTAGCCGTTTAAATATTCTTTTTAGTCCCTAGACATAGCCACTGATATCGTTTTGATTGCCTAGTTTTAATTTCATTTTTCTACCAGGATAAAATTCGAAAAAAAATATTTTTTCGATATCTTACCTCTGATTTTTATGATAAGAAAAATAAGCTCAAGAAAGCATTTACTCTACATTGCCTTGGTTCGTCTGCTAGAGCCCACCAAACGGATTTCCATGTAAGGCTAACCAAATCGGATCAAATAACTGACACAATCGGGGTACACAAAATCGGGAGCAGACAAAATCGAGGGCTGATAAAATCGTATCCACACAGTATTTGTTTTTGCTCTTCATTTTATTGGTCGTATTCATTTTTTATATTTTATTCATTACATTTATGAGTTTAATTGAATCATTTCAATTATTTTGTTTATTTATTCTATTCGTTTTAGTCATTCAGTTCGATTTGTCCATTTATTTTGTTTTGTTTATTCTATCAATTTTATTCATTCTTTTTAATTCAATCATTTCACTAATTTTATTAATTTTGTTCGCTTCATCATTTTACAAAGCCTTTATTCATTTTGTTCATTTTATTCCGTTCATTCATTTTTTTCGTTTAGTTTATTAATTTCATTTAATTCAATCTATTTATTTTATTCATTTTATTCTTTTAAGATCTTTTTCGTGTTGTATTTCCTTTATTAAAAATGTCTGTGCGTGTATGTATAAGTGTGTTGTGTGTAAGTGGAAAAAAATTCACCTCTGTTTGAGCGAGATGGCTGAACCGATTTGCATAAACTTATTCTCAAATGAAAGGTACAACATTCACATCGGCTGCCATTGAATTTTTTATTGATTGGACTCCCGGTTCCGGAGTTACAGGTTGAACAGTGCGACCACACAGCAAATTCCCATATAAACTAAAATGAAAAATTCTCAAAGGGGGTAGGGGAAGGAAGGAAAAATTTCAAAACCTAGTTTTCAGTTCTTTTTGATGCCAAATGACTTTAAAATGCATTAAACGTTGAGATTTGATGAAATCTCGAAAATAAAATTTTTGACAAAAATTGACTTTTTTGGACTTTGGCATATTTTTGCCATTCTCATATAGAAAGGATATACAATCGCTCTAAACATCGTCAACCTAATCCCGGCCAAATTTTTTTGACTTATAAAGGCTTAGGTAGGAGTATGCAATTAGGGGTGCTACTTTAAAATTAAAACTAGTTTAAAATTTCTCAACAAGTTGAAAATTTTCGCAGGGTCCGGACCCCCGGATCTTCCTGCTTGATCCGCCGCTGGTTTCAAGCGATGTTTCAGTGTCGACACATAGTATCTCAAGATCTTGGCTGTCGATCCATTGTATGTATGTGCAAATCGTACTGAATATGTAATATACCTTTCCAACATTGTATTGAATATAACCAGCCATGGAATCGTAGTTTGGACAAATGAGAAAGGCACAATTGCACCACTAGGTGAATTAAAAAAGGTTTTTTAGTTAAATGTATCTTATTCATTTCATTCGTTTTTCTATTTCATTTTTTGTTCTTTCTATTTGTTTTTTTCTTTTATTTGTTCTATTCCTTAAATTCATTTTAATCATGTCATTCATATAATTTAATCCATTCATTTTGTTCATAAATCCATTTGGCTGACTTTACTCATTTTGAGGATCTTAATCTCTTACATTTAATTCATTTTGTTCATTTTATTCATTTAATGCTACGCTGGTATAGCGTAGTTGGTAAAACGTTTGCCTTATACGCCACGCACCTAGGTTCAATTCCAAACCCCGGACACAGGGTTAGAGATGTTTCAAAAGAGTTTTTTTTCTAACCCGAACCGATTTTCACAAACTTTTCTCTCGCCCTTCTCCTTCCCTCCTTTCGAAATCTCGTTGGCCACATTGACCATCATAAGAGGTGCCAGCAGTCTCGGGAAATATGGTCACTTTCCAAATTTTCAAACTCACATCAATTCCTTGGAGATGGTTGCGCCGATTTTCACAAAATTATATTATTCCCATAGACTGCTATAAAATTTCGTTATATGGTTCCAAAAATATAGGGGAACCACATGAAATTTCAGAATTCGAATTGAACTACGGGGACTTTAAAACACCCAACCCGATGTGTCAGTAAATCCGCGCTATTCAAACTCGAACCGGAAACGACCCCATCGATTTAAACCCGATTAGGTGGTACTATTTCGTAAAAGGCTCGTAGCCAGCACTGTCATTTGCCTGGTTCAAACTATTTACCACCACACAATGCTTATTTGGGCGAAATTTCGATATTTCTGTCACAGTCGAGCACCGTTCCGTCAGAACTCGAGATTCAACTACTTTTTGTCTTTAGCCCGGACCGGTGAACTAGCGTGAATATACCTTCAGCCGGGGAGTCGATTCTTTTTCGGCATACATCTCATCTTGAAGCGAACCATTACCAGGGTAAGCCATTTTTACACGGGCCTATCGCACAGTGTACGTTAGTAGGAGGGTCCAGAACTGGGAACGTAACATTATAGCGGTACTTATCTTGGATAACGGTATCCAGGCAGCTCATCAGAAACCGCTACTGCTCAGATGTCCGACTAACGGTTAACGCTCCTATACAAAAGAAGAAAAAGTCCAAAACATCGAAAAGACGGAGAAAGCACAAAGTAACCTTGAATGTGGATTAGCACTATTCTTTATCGCCATACACTGCACGAACTGGAAAGATCGACTGATCGCTCTGAGAGTCACCTTACGAATGTAATTCGGACCTTTGATATACTTTTGCACAGAATCGTTCAAACACAGTACGGTAAAAGATCGGAAAATGTCTCATTGGAAAAAAATTGTACAATTGGTTAGACTTTCAGGCAAAAAATAAGCACTTGCAAATCACGTTGCAGTTTTATAGGTAATAAACCATTACTAGGTTCGAATTGGCCCAGTTTCCCATACCATTAAAGTAGATGCAGTTCTTGCAAATATCGTCCTGGAGAAAATGTTCATGGTTTTTAAATGCTTGCATATTCCAGAATATTCAACGCAATGATATTTTTCTTTGAATTTGAAAAATAATTTGAATTATTCCAAACGATTTACTTGGAGATTCCGATGACAATTTACGGCACATGTTAGAAGGAAAAAACATAAGTGTATTCAACTTCATTTCGATTGTATCTTTGACATTACCCACCCATCTTTTTTCACTCAAAATACCCCGTTTGATTAGTATATTTTTCCAATTAATACTTTTAACTTTATTATTGACACTTTGTCAAAGGCAACAAATCGCCAAGATGCAAAGCCCTAAAGCTTCTGTTACTCGAAATTGGCTTCTTGTCCCACGGTTTGTTTTTGTTTTATGAACTTTAGTCACGGTTTCCGCCAAGTTATTTCTAATTCGATTCTCAGTACGCGAACTAGTTCATAACTTTATGAACAGTGTTCAGAAAACAAATGAGTCAACCTCATGATTTTTTTTATAGATATAGGACATTAGTTCACAAAATCAAAATATTCTGAAATTCGAAATTTTATTCATGAATCCATTGAATTCCATTCAACAGAAGTTACGAAAATCGCGACTAAGAACCTGAAATCATGAACACAAATTACACAACTTGTGACAAAAATATTTAAAATCGTGACATAGATCCTGAAATCATGAACATTAATCACTCTACTGATGACTAAAATATCACGACAACGTGAATAGAAATTACGCACATCGTCACTAAGATCTTGAAATCACTTTAATCCCGCTAGCGTTATGAGAATTCACAAGAATCGCGAATAAGCTCTTGAAATCATGAACAACGTTTGACTGTCGACTGTGTATTCCCAAATCATGAACAAGAATCACAACAAAAACTAAATATGCTCAGGGAACATCAAACAGCAGCCAAACCAAACATTCTAATGTAACTCCATGTAAATATTCAGGGCGAACTGGTTTTTAGAAAATACAAATAGTTTCATGAATACGAGGTTTATTATTCATAATTTCAACAACGTGGTCCCGGTTTTCGTAAATCGTTCAGTTCACGAAATCGTGACCTTTTGTTCACGAATTTATGAACGGATTTTTTCCGTGTAGGCAAAACAAAGGTGATTTTTAGTTCACCGATCAGACTGTATACCAATGAGGTTTTTTATTTGGTTGAACCGTTGTTTGCCGTAAACAATGTAAACAAGAAAGTTTTTATACTTTTGTTTCTAGCACTACAATAGACGCATCAATCTTTATTAAAACTAGTTTTTCGTATTTTATAACACCAAAAGTATGAGAGAAAAATAGTTTTGAAAACCTATGAGCGCTAGGTAAAATCTGGGCATGTAAGGTTTTAATTTTGTAAATGTTGTCGTCTCTCGCTAAGTTACTAGGTTTCTTTAATCAATCAATTCAACGTTCAAACTAGTTTCAAGAATTCTAAATTTGTACAAAAACCTTCCCTAATCCAAATTCTTGGCGATGCGTACAACATTACCTGCTAAATAAAATAACATCACATGATTTAATCAAATATTCCAATCATTGTCATTTTTAAGTGCTACGTTCAGGGATTCCCCAAAAAACATTTCTTTATCATGCAAAAAGTTGGTCGAAAAACAAAACAAATAAAAGTCAGTGAATGTGGTTAAAATTACGTTATCCCTTGTGTGTAGATTTCACCGCACAATTTGCTTTGCTGAGGTTTGAAAAAAGAAACACAAGATTTCCCAGCAATGGGAAAGTCAGCCTCTTTTGTGCCGGAAGGGCGAAAATAGCAAATCAAACGAGGGGTACGATGAGCTAATGATGATGTTGCCATGTAGGGTGGAGGTAAACCGTGCGTCGTGTGCAAGGCAAGCGGTGGGTGTTTTCGTTTTTTATGAGAGACAATAAAAGCATGCGAATGTTTTATGCTTATGGAATGGTTTTTCCGCGTAAGCCTGACTAGGGAGGAAATTTAAATGGTTTAGACGCAGACCTCTCATGGTTTTCCATTGATCTCTATTAGGGCGTATGAATGCTAATGCTAATCAAATCTGTAAGTGATCCCTTGGTGACAATAAACCGGGATACGGGGGTTGATTGATTTTGAATTGGTTACCAATTGATTTTTAGGGTGTTTTTGTTGATGTGATTTAGGTAAACATGAACAAACAAATATTATTTATTCATGCTGTATGTGGCACTTCTTAGAGCGTATGTTAAGTTTCGCGTAGAAATATTACATTGCGCCTGAAAGTTATGCATCCGTCTGCCAACCATTCCATTTGCCGCATGCTGCCTATAGCAAACCACAAACAGTGCAGCAGTACAATCGGGCAGACATGGAGACGCCTTATCTGCTGAAGTGTCGTTTACTGTTTTCCCCGCATCAATCCACAATTGGACCCGTTCCCCAACCAACGACCGGCGCGGACCAATTTCCCATCACTCTTAGCGCTTCCGCTAACGAGACACGCGTTCAATACTTGGGCAAACAAGAAAAAAAGAAAGAAAAGCAACAGAAGAAATCGTCTTCCAGCAGGAAGATTAAAAAAATTCTTTTCTTCTCTTTCCCCACTTCTCGGTGGAAGTAAATATTGAATTAAGAAAAACTGATCGAGCATGAAAAAATAATTCCCTCGCTTCGATGCCGGGGGAGCACTGAAAGAGCGGGGGTTGGGTGCAGGTTCACTATTGAAATGATTTCCATATACTTTTTTTCTTACTCGTTGTTGTGTACGCTATTTCAACTGTCTTTTATTTTTCGAAAAGCTAGATAATTGGGAGATTTGGAACGAAGCAACCGCGGAAGCAGATAAGGACAGAGCAAACAAAGAACGGGACAATCTTTGCGGTGTTTGTTGTCTTCGCCTGATTGTTTGGTTGGGACCATTGATCAGGTCGGAAATCGTGCTTCTTTGGGTAGATGTTTGAAAACGATGCCATGGAGTTTCTTTCTCTCGTTCTAGAAGAAGTTGGTTAATTTTTTTCCTCGAAAAATAATTGCTAGGTATCCAAAGATTCAATACATGCGTACATTGTGGAAGCAACGGAAAACGTCATTCTCTCTTCATGACGCAGGAACGTGTTGCGTTTTTTTCATCAGGCATTTGTAACGCCATCGATTAATGGTGAAAAGTCTGTTACTTATTTACATAGGGCTTGTTAATTTTATTACATTACGTATAAATACATAAATCCTTTTCCTATTCAAAAATGATTTTAGATTGGACCCCAACACGAAAAGGCTACCGTGGACTAACATCCACGGTAGAACTTAAAACTTGAAACAGGCATTTAAAAATAGACACTACTTTAATAACTTAAAGAACAAAAGTTCTTTAAGTTATTAAAGTAGTGTCTATTTTTACACAGAGTGCACACAGAGGGATCCAGGATTAAATTTGAAGCAAGCTTTTTGATAGTATTTAGAAACATTTGCTTGAGGTCTCTTTACCATACCGATACAAATACTAGATACTCAACACAACTACTCTAAACATTAACACAAAACACATTAAAATATTGAAAACGTTGATCTGATTCTCTTCTCCAACCAATATATCAACTTGTCTAAGAAACTTTCAATCAATCGTGCATTCACTGACTTTTGGATAGCAACCTTTAATTTCATCTCATTCAAAACACCTGTAACGGTGACTCGTCGTTAACCTTTGTCATAGACTAGCACATCTGGTCGAATCTACAGCAGAAATTGATCCCATCAGGAATGATTGAAATGGGCATTTTCCAGAACAGGCATAGGCAAGTAACGGTAGTTCGGCACAATATCCTCCAAAAGACGTCGTTTAAGAGCGCCAGTTGCTGGTGTAAAATCTTAGCTTAGGCTTAGACTGCATTAGCCAGTACGTCACAGCCTGCATTGATTAGGTCAATAGTGACGTGTGGCAAATGACACATCCGGTTTATATGATAATGAATCTATTTTGGTCATATTAGGAAAAGGGCCGCACGATTTTTCAAACGACTTTTGAATGAAGCTATATTATCAATAACCTTTTTCAGAATAAAGTATCGAAGTTTAAAGTTTCTTAAACATCTATATAATACTTACTTAGCGGAAATGTCTCAATTTTTAACATAAAAAAATAAATGTTCTATTCCGTGCATCTATTTTTACTGCAACGATCGAACTATCGTCTTCTTGGCGTGCCAAATTTGATTGCAGAGAAAAATACTTTGGTTGAAACGCGTTGCTTTATATTCTGTTGCACCGGAAAATTCAAACTAGGTATTCAGATCATGGACTGCCATCGCATGATTTGTAAAATGAATCATTCTACTTTTTTCATCCGATCAATACAACGTACAACTTAAACATCACACATTAGAAGAAGAGCTCCCTTAATTCCGCTCGCCGGGAATAACCATGCGATGCTCAACCCTCCGGCACTCAAGCTAGTGTACTGAGTGCACGTTGCTCTGAAAATGCAGCCAAATCGTCGTTAGGCACTAACGGTTGTTAGTTCAGTGAGCCGTTTACGCGACCTCAGAAGAGCTAACAACTAGTAATGACTAGTTTCACATCAGACATTGCATTGTCACGAGCCGAATTTTATGTTTAGATGAAAATAATATTTCAGTAATCAGCAGTCAGTTGATTTACTTGATTTAATTGATTACTTATAGGCACAAATCTCCGATCAACATGGGGAACGTGCCATTTGAGCCAGACGCTACTGATACTTATACAT
Organism: Topomyia yanbarensis; assembly: GCF_030247195.1. Lineage (NCBI taxonomy): Eukaryota > Metazoa > Arthropoda > Insecta > Diptera > Culicidae > Topomyia > Topomyia yanbarensis. The sequence goes on along the minus strand of NC_080672.1, from coordinate 333,982,336 downwards.
GAAATTGATTAAGAATATATTTTTGATTCTTTCTTGTGAAGTGGATGTAGAAAAATTGTTTTAATTGTGGTACAACCTGTTTTAATCCACCTAGTGGTGCAATTGTGCCTTTCTCATTTGTCCAAACTACGATTCCATGGCTGGTTATGTTGAATACAATGATGGAAATATATATTACACATTCAATACGATTTGCACATACATACAGTGGATCGATTGCAACGAACTTGAAATACTATCTATAGAAACTGAAACACCGCTTAAAACCAGCGGCGGATCAAGGAGGAGGATTCGGGGGTCCGGAACCTGTCGAAAATGTTCAATTTGTTAAGAAATTTTAAACTAATTTCAATTTTAAAGTAGCAATCCCTCACTGCATAACTCCATGTAAGCCTATATAAGTCAAAAAAAATTGGCCGGGTTAGGTTAACGGTTTTAGAGTGATTGCATAACCTTTCTATATTAGAAGGGAAAAATGTGCCAAAGTCCAAAAGAGTCAATTTTTGCCAAAAAGACGAAAAGAATCAATTTTCGCCATATGTTTTTGGTGTGTAGTTTATTTGAAGCAAACATGGCGAAAAAAGAGCCATCGTATTTTAAAATCATGTACTATATCCTATCCTTGCGTTTAACAAGTACTTTTATAGTGAATTAATCATTGATGATTAATTACAAACAAAACAAATAAAACAGATTTCTTGAGATAAAAAAATGATAAGTATCAGTGAATTGTCAATATATTTGTAGCAGAATAACAATATATGAGGCTCAAATGGCCCGCTCGTAGTTATGTCATATTATTTTATTTTATTATCTTACCTTGTAAGTTTTAATGAAATATTAAGTACTAAGATGGATAAAAGCCAATTTTAATGAAGCATTATGTAAATTCTTCTCAAATTGGCGTTAAAACCAGATTCGCTTTACAATCCAATCCAATCCAATTCAATTCATACCAATCCAATCCAATTCAATTCATACCAATCCAATCCAATCCAATCCAATCCAATCCAGTCCAATCCAATCCAATCCAATCCAATCCAATCCAATCCAATTCAATCCAATCCAATCCAATCCAATCCAATCCAATCCAATCCAATCCAATCCAATCCAATCCAATCCAATCCAATCCAATCCAATCCAATCCAATCCAATCCAATCCAATCCAATCCAATCCAATCCAATCCAATCCAATCCAATCCAATCCAATCCAATCCAATCCAATCCAATCCAATCCAATCCAATCCAATCCAATCCAATCCAATCCAATCCAATCCAATCCAATCCAATCCAATCCAATCCAATCCAATCCAATCCAATCCAATCCAATCCAATCCAATCCAATCCAATCCAATCCAATCCAATCCAATCCAATCCAATCCAATCCAATCCAATCCAATCCAATCCAATCCAATCCAATCCAATCCAATCCAATCCAATCCAATCCAATCCAATCCAATCCAATCCAATCCAATCCAATCCAATCCAATCCAATCCAATCCAATCCAATCCAATCCAATCCAATCCAATCCAATCCAATCCAATCCAATCCAATCCAATCCAATCCAATCCAATCCAATCCAATCCAATCCAATCCAATCCAATCCAATCAAAGAAAATTAAAAAAAAAACCGTTTTAATCCACCGGGTGGGGCAATTGTGCCTTTCTCATTTATCCGAACTACGATTCCATGGCTGGGTATGTTTAATAGAAAGGTGGAAATGTCTATTACATATTCAGTGCGATTTACACATACGTACAATGAATCGTACAATACAAGAAATTTCAAATTAGTTTCTCAACCCAAAATCATTTCAAACCAAATTTTTCACTGGTTTTTCAGACCCACTAGGAAATTTTTTTATGGAGGAACTAGAAAATTGTATTCGGGTAGGGAGGAACATAATGGGCGAAGGGCGGTTCAGGAAAAGGTGGTGAGTGACGTGGGGGAGAGGGGGTACCCCTCACCGTATTCCCATAATTACGCCCCTGTTAAAATACGGAAAACCTATACAAGTCAAAAAAAATTGACCGGGATTAAGTTGACGATGTTCAGAGTGATTACGTAACCTTTCTATAGGAGAAAGGCAAAAATGTGAATTTGCTGTGTGTCCGCACTCTTCAACCCGTAACTCCGGAACCAGAAGTCGGAATTTAATGAAATTCAATAGCAGCCTATGGGAACGTTGTACCTTTCATTTGAGACTAAGTTTAAAAAAATCGGTACAGGCATTCCTGAGTAACCGATGTGCTTATTTTTGGTCAAATACATACATACACACGCACACACACATATGCACGCACGCACAGACATTTGCCGAATCCGACGAACTGAGTCGAATGGTATATGACAGACGGCCCTCCGGGCCGGGATTAAGTTAACGATGTCCAGAGTGATTGCATAACCTTTCTATAGGAGAAAGGCAAAAAGCATCAAAATTGAAAACCTGATTTAATCCACCTAGTAGTGTGATGAGACATTTCTTACACATACCATTGTTGGATCATTCATTAATTTGCAGACCTCACGCAAAGTTGGCACCTAAATAGAGGTGAGATGAACACAGTTTCTAGTCCCACAAGAGAAAATCCTCGAAGATACTGAATAAATTGTAGGAAATCAATATAACGATTGAAATTTAAAAAAATGTATAAAGCAAAACAATTAAAAACGTTATCAAATCCAAGAAATTGGTAGAATGATTATTATAAATCAAATTAATAAAATGAATAAATCAAACTAGTTTAGCTCAAATATATTTAAAAAAACCTGTTTTTATGCACCTAGCGGTGCAATTGTGCCTTTCTCATTTCTCTAAACTATGGCACGGAGGCTTTTTATGTTCAACATAATTGTGGAAATGTCCATTACATTCTTAGTACACTTTGCATTTATACACAATGGCATGCCAGCCACGAACTTGATGAGCTACTCATACTCCATTAGCCTAATCAGCATTAGATCAATGTTATCTGCTTGCTAACTCATTTTGTCATGCGGAGGTGGGTGTGTGAGGAAGGCGAAAGGGAGGGGTATGAGGGCTGGATGGGGTGGTGGTCTGAAGGGTGATTTAAGGAGATTTTTAAAGGAGGGGAGTGAACAGTGGAGGGAGGGGGGGTGTAACCCATCTCCGTAAACCATCAACAACGCCCCTGTTAAAATCCAGAAACCTTATGCGAGTCGAAAAAAAAAATAGGTTGACGTTAGGGATTAGGTTGACGTTTTTCAGAGTGATTACATAACCTTTCTATATGAGAAAGGCAAAAATGTGTCAAAATCCAAAAAAGTGAATCGTCGTCAAATTTTTTTTCGAGTTGCATCAAATCTCGACGTTTCATGCACCTTGAACGCATTTAGCATCAAAAATAAAAATTCTATTTTTAATTTTTCCTATAGTTTATATGAGAACTTTCTGTGTGGCCGCACTCTGAAACCCGTAATTCCGGAACCAGAATTCCGATCGATCAGCCGCAGCAGCAGCCGATGGGAAGGTTGTACCTTTCATTTGAGACTAAGTTTGGGCAAATCGGTCCAGCCATCTATGAGAAAAATGAGTGACATTATTTGACACATACGCACATACATACACATACACATACACACACATACACACACATACACACACACATACATACACACACACATACAGACTTTTTCCGATCTCGACGAACTGAATCGAATGGGATATGGCACTCGGCCCTCCGGGCCGGGATTAGGTTGGCGTTTTTCAGAGTGATTGCATAACCTTTCTATATGAGAAAGGCAAAAATAAAAAAAAAATTGATAAAATGAATAAAAACAAGAAAAATAAACAGAATAAAATTATTAAAATGAATAATTCAACGTTGTAAAAAAGTTATAAAACTTATCGAATTATTTAAATTGTATCTAATTTATATTTTGAAAGAAATAAATAAAATGAATAACCGTCAAAAGTTATATAGATTTCTAAAATGAAAAAAGCGAATAAAATGTATGAACAGAGGATTTCCACGAATATCCGTCCAAAAATCTTTATAATCGTGGTCGACCATCCTACATTCCAATGAAACTTTACACTTTTAATGTAGAAAATGATGTCTTCCATCATTATTTTGACTCAAGAGCAATTTTTAAAATGGCGTAGAACTTTTTATACAGGGTGTGTCTTTCATGGTTATGAACCTCTCGAGGGATGATTAACATCTCAGCAAGTTCTACAATTGGCCTGCGTTAAGCCAAACCGAGCTAAGCGCCATAATTTTTTTCGTGTATTTTTCGTACCAAAATTCATTTTTCGATAACTTACCATTTACGTAGAAAGTCAAAGAACACTTGCTTGCTTTCGTTTGCTATTTGAGCTCCCAAAACATAATAGATATTAGAGTTCCTGGTGTTACATTGGATATTAAAACGATTTTAGATAAAGTACCTCAAAATGGCGCTTGGTCCTCTTTGGCTTAACACAGGCCAATTCTTTCTCTGACTCCATTCAATTATCTCTTTTAGTTTCGAAGCAACATCATTTTTATCTCCTCGTTTCATATGCAAAAACAACGATTTCGAACCCACTACATTTGTGATGATGTCACGCTGTGTTAAATATTAAATTGCAGCGAAATGAAAAGCGATAGGGATATAGTGTCAAATAACAAGTTGTAGAGAATATTAAGGGACACCAAATGAACACCAGATACCATAAATTTAGATGATTAATAATTAGAATAATTACAAAACTCTCCAAAAACGCTAATTTTGAGTTATTTTACTAGTAAAAAGTCATTTAGTTGACTTAACTAAAAGATATCTGTACATAAATCGAAAGAAATGTGCCCTTACCAGGGCTTCACCTTTCCAATGAAGCGCTGGTAATAGCGATATAAAGCATATTTTTTAGATTAGATTCTTTTAAGAACTTGCAAGTCGATTACAGGAAATGTTTAAAAGTGAAATTGCAAGGAAACGGAAAGAGATAGGAATATTATTTAGAAGAATAAATTATGAATCGTCCTCAAACCCAACTTTTGGATAATAGATATTGCTATAATCATAATTCATTATTTTAAGAAAATAAACAAAAACTTCATCAAAAGCACCAACTTTTAACTACTTTACAACTAAAAGGAAATTAAAACTAATTAACTGAAAGTTATGAGAACACCATTTAATAGAAAATTTTCACCTTTCCAATGGAACTAAAAAATTTAAAATACAAGGTATACTTTTCGAGTTAGAGGTATTTTAAGATAAATAAGTTTTTTTGCACAAAAAGTTGAATAACTCTGTAACGGTTGAGATTTGATGGTATGTGTTGAACGATTTTTTTCTCCAAATATGACAGTAAATCACCCCTTGAGAGATTCTTAATCATGAACCAAACACCCTGTATGTAGCATTTTCGAATAAAGATTGTTCAATTACCATATCTTATACAACAAATTTATCTGAAAACGAGTTACAGGGAATGAATACTTCTGCACGAAAAATATTTACACTGAAAAAAATGTTGTGGCATTCTACACAAAACACAATTTTTTATTAAATTTCTGTATTTTAAATCAAAACCGAAAGAGAAAAGAAACATTTTGAATGTGCTTGCATGATGGACAAGTTATTGGTAACAAAGTTTTTCTAGCGATAATTTCTTAGGGGGATGCCAGAGTGAACGCGATTCGCGACGTGACGCGATGCGAAGCGATTTTTGACAGATCGCGCGACGACGCGCGACCGAGCTCCGTTCATTTGTTTCCTGCAAAATAATACAGTACATGCCAGAGTGGAAGCGACGCGATGCGATGCACTAAGCGATTCTTTGCGCGACGCGCGACCAACCAGTGCGTGCACAGATTTTTCGCGCGAAAAGATGCTGACAAATTCAAAATTTGATTTTACTTTGGTGGCAGAGGATGTTTATGTCGATGTCGAAGCACACATTGGAGCTGTCTTCCAAAGGTGTGTACTGTGGGACCAACAACCCCGCCATTAACGGCACCGGATTCTTGTGAATCAATGTTGGAAATATGTTTTGGATTAATGGTAAGTAAAATTGATGGACAATTTTTAAATTGTTATTAATGGGTACCGTGAGTGACCGACATTTTCTCAAATGTTATACTTGCTCTAAACTCTATATATTTTTAAATTTCAGACGATGTTGCAAAGAATAGGTGTAGAAAGTTGCGTGACACTTTTGGTCGCGAACTATGCAAGCTGCCGGTGTTCAGATCCGAGGATGCTGGTGACCAAAGCGTTTGCTCTAGCTGACCGCATTTCAAAAGTCTACTTTTTACGGCAACAAATGTAGTCCAGGCAAGCAATTGGCAATCTCAAGTCTCAATTTTCCAACAGCGAGGTATTTGAGGACGTCAAGGCATTGGAAGGATTTTTTGAAATCCTACCAAGTCAACTAGAAACAATGGACATAGCTGATACCTTCATTGGGCGATCATCAAGTGCTCCTGTCTCGCTTCCCACCAAACGATATAAAAAGAATAACGAAAAGAACGCTCAAGCAGAATATCTTTTAGAGCTTGAGCAAAGGAAGCTAGAACTGCTTGATATAAAACTTTCTTTGATAGCCCGCTACCCCATGTAAAGAAATCCCCTAGAGAAGCTTCGGCTTTGAATTGTGCTGCAACAGACAGGATTATGTGTGGGCTTTTGAACGTTTTATAAGAAATCTTCACTCTTCATAATAGCATCTATACATCCTTCCCTATCAATGATAACATTGTGACAAATACAGAAAGCTTTGGTAGTATCTCAGGCCGTTCCTTGCAATTGGTTTCCATAGCAGTCTCCATTTAGCATTTATTGCCCCGACAGCACACTCGATCGATTTCCTTGCACTTGAAAGACTAGAATTAAAATATTCTTCTGAAATAGTGATATCTCGTTGAGCAAAACATGTTTTAACAGTGGGTGAGCTTCATCATGGATATGTTTGTTTCCGGGGAGATTATTTTCTGATGGAATGCCTAGTTGTCCCGATTCAATCAAGTACTACCAAAAAAACTTTTTGTAGTTGTAGAACATTGTCCTAGAGTGTGGCGGATATTTCACTCGAATGTGCTTTCCATCAATGCTGCCACAACAATGGGGAAAGCTCCACAAAGTCCAGTAATCTTACGCACGTTGTGTAAATAAATGTTGGGTTAGCTGTGGCATATGAATTGGCTGAAGCTTTATCCATAATGCAAGACAGGTCTCCTTAATGATTTTAGCGACCGTAGATCTTCCAATACGAAACGTGTAGGATGGTGCATTGAACGACAAACCCATTGCCAGAAGCCTAGAAATATTGCACTGTATTGGTTCTTAAATAAAACTATTTAATAATTCAATCTAAAAACAGTTTATAAATTTTACTAATATGCCACGATATATCGTAGGGATTGTAGAATTAATGTGTGGTATTCTACAAATTCAACATTATTTTTTAAGGGGTGATTGCTTTGCAATTCGTGAAGACATACTACGACGGGGAAGGGAGAGGTCTAGCATTACCTTAGCGTGATTATAAGTTTCTCTCGTGGTTCTATGGGAGTTTTAATAACGTTGGTCCACTCTTTAGTGAGAACAACTTCAATATGGCTTAAAATGTAATCAAACGTTTCGATGCTCACACGGGTATAGTTGCGAAATTTTTTTAAATAATTTAGCAAATCTTGGTGCAGGGTGATATACGTCTTCTCTTTTCCTATTGATCGGATGAATTCCAAAATCTTTATGGTTTCTGAAAAAGAAATCGCGTACGCATTCGGACATGAAATATTTTTCGCCTGAGCTCATTTTTACAGAAACTTTTTAGCTCGCAATCCGTTCGATACTTCAACGCAATTTTTGTTTACGTATAACGCATATGACCATCGCTTCCAGTCGCGTTCACTCTGGCTATCATGTCGTGTTGGAAATCGCACGCAGTTCGCATCGCATCGCGTCGCGTTACGCATCGCGCCCACTCTGGCTTCACCCTTACATGGTCCAGCAAAAACAATTAATTCGTGTAATTATGCCATTTTCAAAAGTTCTTCACGCTTCTCAATCAAAAAATGTCAACAATCTAATGTTTATCTTTTCAAGACGTAAACGAAACTTTTTCAATGTATTTGGATCATGAAGAAGCCTACAATAAAAAAAATTCCTAACACAAATTTTGTCTTGCAGTCAAAAATATTATTTTCTTTTTGAATATGATTTTAAACGCCATTTTAAATCAAAATGCTAATAATAAAAATTTTCTAAAATGTGGTAGTTGTCGAGATATTATAAATTTTGTTTTAACAACGCATGTTTTTAATTTTATTGGTGTATGAAACTCGGCCCTCCGGGTCTTGGAAAAAGTTTTCGATGTTTGAGCAAATCCTGTTCATTTCTTTTACAAGAAATGTAAAAAAATGCTTATAATTTAAAAACCCAAATACACCGTATTGTTTCGTACGTATCTGCAACGAAATAATACTCTGAACTTTGAAAAAGAGCAAGTTTTGATAAGTGTAAGAGTAACAAGGGAATTCAGTATTTTGCCTAGTTATTAAAAGCAGCATGAGGTGTGCTCCTGAAGTTACAATAAGTTTAGCAAAGATCGAAATTCACGGATTTGATTTTTCGTAGAACCTAATTGGAATAGCTCAATAGATAAAAATAGGCCGAAAAGACGAATGTAAAGATAAGAATTAATGCTTTGCCAAATGCATGTAACGTTTTGAAAATTATTGAGAAGATTCGTTATTTACATTAATTTGTACGCTGCACAGTAGGTCTGGCCACTTTAATGATGGTGCCACATTAGACTGGTTCAATTTTTGACTTTTAGCTCCACCACACAGAAAAAAATATTTTGTAATTTTAAGTTTAGTTTCATGCACATATTTGGAGCATGAATATAAATGTAAAATTAAGTTCCACCACAAATACACACGACTTGTCGTGTTTTCTTCAACGAATTTTATTAGAATTTTACGCGTGGATTGAGAATTACAGTTTCTTTAAACGGAAAACCAATGCACTTCAATGTGTTTTTACTCGAAAACTGCTGTAAAATGAATGACATGTAATATTACACGAATGAAAGTGTAAAATTGTATGCTGTTTGATGCTCCAATTGATTTTAACGTAATTTTTAATCAAATTTTTGATTCAATCGTTGTATGTTTACATTCGTATTGATTTACATGTCGTTTAAATTTCATTATTTTTTGGTGTGCAGGCTCTACTGATTCCTTTTATGGCCCTTAGTAATTGTGCAAATTTTGGTACCGATCGGTTGTGTCTACGGACCTTCCAAAAATTTCAAAGTTTATATGGAAGTTTGTATGAAAAATCGGTTATCATTGAAAATAAATTCTTAAAAAATCACCTTATCAATCAATTAATCAGAACACTATATATTTCTAAAGGTAATCTTCTACTGAACACATTCGTGGAACATTAAAAGTTTATTAAAATTCGCTGAGAAAAGTTATTAACTAAAGAAGCAGCATGACTTCAAAACAAGTGGATTTTATTAGTAACCATAGCAACCCTGTTTGAATAGCCGTATCTGCCATACGCGAGCGGTGGGTGGCAAGTCTAGTTTACACTTGTATAACGATGTAGCTATTCAAGCAGGGTTGCTATGGTTACTAATAAAATCCACTTGTTTTAAAGTCATACTGCTTCTTTAGTTAAGAACTTTTCTCAACGAATTTTCATAAACTTGCAATGTTCCTCGAATGTGTTCAGTAGAAGAATACATTTAGAAATATATAGTGTTCTGATTAATTGATTGATGAGGTGATTTTTTAAGAATTTATTTTCAATGTTAACCGATTTTCCATACAAACTTCCATATAAACTTTAAAATTTTTGGAGGGTCCGTAGACACAACCGATCGGTACCAAAATTTGCACAATTACTAAGGACCATGAAAGGAATCAGTAGAGCCTGGTGGAGCTATAAGTCAAAAATTGAACCAGTCTATGCCACATATTATGTGCGCCACAAACATTAATATTTACATCTATTGGCTGTGCATATATAGATCAGACTATTCCAACCACTAATGATTGCAGGGGGTATCCGTGCTTCGCCTCCCCTATTCAACCGTAAAATGTCCCCTAGAAAATCGTTTGAATGCAGCAACACTTTTGTGAATAATTGATATTGTAAATCATTATGAAGGTTTAGGTGTTTAATTAGTATATTGTAGCTTATTGAATCAATTTTACTGGTGACTAAAATAGATACGAGTAGTCCTAATTGCTTCCTTGAGGAACATTTAAAAAATATTGTGTATTGTTTAACAAAGTCAACGTATATCAGGAAATGTATTTCTGAAATTCAAAATTCCATTTTCCAATTCGGGTAGATACATTTTGCCAATAAGACGTACCTCTCCCCTCCTCCACTCTTCCATCCAGGTGAAGACGCCCATGATTCCAACCCTTTACCGGTGGTGATGTTTTCCTTTGCATCTCATAATAAAGCACCATTGAATGAAAATTTTTGTTTTCACCGACTTCTTAATATTGTCAATATAGATTGAATGTTAGCTTAATATTAGTATTTTAATTTTAATTACTGTGAATTCGATAAAGTTTTAAGAGTTTAATTCTAACTAAAATTGTTTTACCATGGTGGTGAAAAGTAGAGCAGAGGCGAATTATAGTGCTTTCATCTGGCCATTAATTACCATACGCGTTTCCAGCTAATTGGAAAAACGACACTATGATAATTTCTGAAAAAAATATGTCTTATTCGTAATTAAGTAAACGAATTTTTGAAATTGAAAAACGCATTGCACGGTTAATTCGTAAGGAATCGGAAAGCACTTCGCCAATCAGTCAAAATCGCATCACCCAATCGTAACGTGTTTTTTGTACTGCTCCCGAAGTGCGTAATGAGCTAGAGATATAGCATCGAATCCATTAAAAAATTCTTCCACGAAAAGAGTTCAAAATTAGTTTTCAAAAGAAGCCAATTGCCACTGTCACAGAAACAGCCGCTCGTATAAAATACCACTTCGCTTGCTATCAATATCACATGCTGTTAAACTGACAGTATTACAGCATTCGATTGACGGTCCATTGCGAAGACTGATGAATGTATTTTTTCCTTATTCCATGCTACATACTCTTCACTCACACTGAAATTGATCAGCACTGTTCTCAGGTTACTCGCCGTTTTCTTGCCTTGAATAGTGTTCATCGTTGCACCGGGACGGCCACCGTCCAAGTTCCAGTTTGCTCCACGTTATACCGACCACATCCTACTCTGCTGGCTCAATCGGTTTATCGGCCCAATTAGGCTTAATTAAGCTGAAAAAAGAGCGCCAGTGTTGCCGCGAACGGTATCAAATGTGTCGAACAAAATTGCTATGCTCTTATCATTTCGGTTTGCGATCGCAACAGTTACACAAGTGCGTTAGACGCGGATTAACCGGTTTAAAGTATACAAGTAAAGAGTGATCATTCTGAAAGCCGAATTAAGTGTACTATCGAACGATAAAAGATGAGGAGCAGTGATTTCAAGTTAAAAACTTTAAGTTTGACATAGTTAAAAGTGTATCGAAGGCATTCCTTCAGCGAAATTAAAGTTGCGTACATTTGCAAAAATCTCGAACGTACTCGGTTACGGATCAGCATACAGAATTGTACGATCCAGTGCGATAATGCTTATGAACGTATAGACAGAATGAACACATTCTTCGATTCATTCGTTATCGCCGGTTTGGTCGATTGTTGATTGAAAGAGTGGAAAGGAAAAGAAACGTTCCAACAGAATTTGTCTCTCCGACAGAAAATTTGTGAATCAACGACAAGCGAAATAATTCTCGAGCTTCAAGAGTAGGTTAATTTGATTAGATTTCGTGCATATTTAAGGGGTGATCTAACTAGAAGGAAATACTGGTGTTTGAAATACGTGTACTTTTGACTGATATATTTGCAGAACTTCTGTTCCATCAGGAAATTCATTTGATTTTTTTTTTCTTTTCTACAATAATATATTTGATAAAAAAAATTGTAAAACCATGATAGGTTTATATTCATAGTGATGTACAAAGTTATAATGAAGGTTTCTAAAGAAGCTTAATGCGAAAAAATAGTAATTTCTACTGCTCTCTATTTCCACCTAATGAACACAGTGACCAGTTTAAGCAGATTATACTACGCTACTACGCTGTATTTCGTAAATCGTAATTGAAGTGATTTGACTTATTCCCAGCGAACAAACAATAGCACCCTAATTCTAATCGACGAAGTATGTTATCTGCTTGAGATCGTCAAGTGAAATAGGTTCCCATTCCAGAACAAACGATTAAAGTGATTGAAAAGACTACCCTCGGCATTTTCGCCTATCAATATGATCCGAGACGCTTACTACTGTTGACAATTGTGGTGACCAAGTGCCGTGTGTGAGTAAGTACTGAATACCACAGTAAATCTGAGAGGTGTTAAGACATGACCAGTGGAAGACCGTCCCAGTTAGCGGCTATGCAAATGGACGCAATTACCGTATACCATGCTGTACAAGATCAGAGCAGACGTGGAAGTGCAAGATCGGAGACAGGGTTCGAGTTTCGAAATATGGTACATGACGACTTTGAGGAATTGTTCAAGACCATGCCGCTGACCAGAGATACAACGTGCGGGTTTTGGTTTTTGAAGGGAAAATGTCTCCAGATGTAAGTTTACCGGCTTTATAATGTTTTTAATAAATAGAGTAATTCTGTCAATTTCAACTAGAGATGGGCAAACTGATTCAGTTTCGAGAGCGAATCCTGTCCAATTCACTTACAGAAAAGAATCATTCAGTATCTCATTTAGGAGGACTGAAGATATGTCTGTTCTATCTTGATTTGGAGCAGATTTTTGATTCCATATACAGGTAGGACTCGATTATCCGGGGATTTCAAAAAAATCTCACCCCGAATAATCGAATCAAACTTTTTTGTGTGTTATTTTATGAATTTAAGCTATATTCGCGAAGAAATTGGATATAAAATAGTCAGGTCAAATTTTCCTATTATAAAAAAGAGTAAGCTGGGGGTTGTCTGTTTCTTGGCTTCAGTTTAATTTACGTTGTAGTGTCACATATAAAAGCTAACGTTTCTTTTAACCCTTATTCTAGTTAGAAAAGGGCGCATTGTGCATTCAAAAAGAGGTCTTTGTCCTTGTCTTTGTAGCATCATTTAGTTGACCAATGTCGTACCGAATTGTCAGGCCATCACTTTGCAAACTCTCCCACTCATATTTGTCACTAGCGATAGACTACAGAAAGTTACGTGGATGATGGGTTCCCGGCGGCCTCAGCGAGAAGTACTGCTGGTGCCCTCGTTACATAGCCTAACATCCATTTTTACTTGAGCTACTCAAAAATTGAAATGACCTCCAGTAACTGCCGGGTCTCTTATCAGAATCTTGTTAACCATCTCAACCATTTTTCTACTGCATATGGGGTTCCAAAGCTATTTTTCCTTGGAACTGTTGCCATGAAACACGAATAACCTGGTTTAATAAAGATAGATGCTTCTTTCGCAGTGCTAGAAGCTGCTCAATATTTACCTTCTGATCAAGTCCAATTTCACGAAAAAAAAGGTAGTTGAAGGCAAATAAGAAAGTTCTACCAGTTTTCAATAATATTTACGGATTTAGGTTGCAAAAATATTCCAAAATTTCTTTTTCACCATTAACAGAAACTATCCCTGGCAGAACTGTTTCAGCGGAAGCCAATCAGATTAATAGAAATAACTTCTTTTCTACTAATAATATTTATAACTGTTAGTGCTTAAATGAAAGATATTTGTCCCGGTTATTAGCCTTACTTGTCGTTGTAAACATACGTTGTGAAAACCAAAAGTTTAAAAACGTGGTTATTTATCAACAACATTGACATGAATGGGTTAAAGATGCCATTGGAATTCTGAGCAGGAATGAGTAGTTGAAGGAGATAATGGGAGAAGAGCAATATTCCCATTCCCATTCCCATTCCCATTCCTATTCCCATTCCCATTCCCATTCCCATTCCCATTCCCATTCCCATTCCCATTCCCATTTCCATTCCCATTCCCATTCCCATTCCCATTCCCATTCCCATTCCCATTCCCATTCCCATTCTCATTCTCATTCCCATTCCCATTCCCATTCCCATTCCCATTCCCATTCCCATTCCCATTCCCATTCCCATTCCCATTCCCATTCCCATTCCCATTCCCATTCCCATTCCCATTCCCATTCCCATTCCCATTCCCATTCCCATTCCCATTCCCATTCCCATTCCCATTCCCATTCCCATTCCCATTCCCATTCCCATTCCCATTCCCATTCCCATTCCCATTCCCATTCCCATTCCCATTCCCATTCCCATTCCCATTCCCATTCCCATTCCCATTCCCATTCCCATTCCCATTCCCATTCCCATTCCCATTCCCATTCCCATTCCCATTCCCATTCCCATTCCCATTCCCATTCCCATTCCCATTCCCATTCCCATTCCCATTCCCATTCCCATTCCCATTCCCATTCCCATTCCCATTCCCATTCCCATTCCCATTCCCATTCCCATTCCCATTCCCATTCCCATTCCCATTCCCATTCCCATTCCCATTCCCATTCCCATTCCCATTCCCATTCCCATTCCCATTCCCATTCCCATTCCCATTCCCATTCCCATTCCCATTCCCATTCCCATTCCCATTCCCATTCCCATTCCCATTCCCATTCCCATTCCCATTCCCATTCCCATTCCCATTCCCATTCCCATTCCCATTCCCATTCCCATTCCCATTCCCATTCCCATTCCCATTCCCATTCCCATTCCCATTCCCATTCCCATTCCCATTCCCATTCCCATTCCCATTCCCATTCCCATTCCCATTCCCATTCCCATTCCCATTCCCATTCCCATTCCCATTCCCATTCCCATTCCCATTCCCATTCCCATTCCCATTCCCATTCCCATCCCATTCCCATTCCCATTCCCATTCCCATTCCCATTCCCATTCCCATTCCCATTCCCATTCCCATTCCCATTCCCATTCCATTCCCATTCCCATTCCCATTCCCATTCCATTCCCATTCCCATTCCCATTCCCATTCCCATTCCCATTCCCATTCCCATTCCCATTCCCATTCCCATTCCCATTCCCATTCCCATTCCCATTCCCATTCCCATTCCCATTCCCATTCCCATTCCCATTCCCATTCCCATTCCCATTCCCATTCCCATTCCCATTCCCATTCCCATTCCCATTCCCATTCCCATTCCCATTCCCATTCCCATTCCCATTCCCATTCCCATTCCCATTCCCATTCCCATTCCCATTCCCATTCCCATTCCCATTCCCATTCCCATTCCCATTCCCATTCCCATTCCCATTCCCATTCCCATTCCCATTCCCATTCCCATTCCCATTCCCATTCCCATTCCCATTCCCATTCCCATTCCCATTCCCATTCCCATTCCCATTCCCATTCCCATTCCCATTCCCATTCCCATTCCCATTCCCATTCCCATTCCCATTCCCATTCCCATTCCATTCCCATTCCCATTCCCATTCCCATTCCCATTCCCATTCCCATTCCCATTCCCATTCCCATTCCCATTCCCATTCCCATTCCCATTCCCATTCCCATTCCCATTCCCATTCCCATTCCCATTCCCATTCCCATTCCCATTCCCATTCCCATTCCCATTCCCATTCCCATTCCCATTCCCATTCCCATTCCCATTCCCATTCCCATTGCCATTGCCATTGCCATTCCCATTCCCATTCCCATTCCCATTCCCATTCCCATTCCCATTCCCATTCCCATTCCCATTCCCATTCCCATTCCCATTCCCATTCCCATTCCCATTCCCATTCCCATTCCCATTCCCATTCCCATTCCCATTCCCATTCCCATTCCCATTCCCATTCCCATTCCCATTCCATTCCCATTCCCATTCCCATTCCCATTCCCATTCCCATTCCCATTCCCATTCCCATTCCCATTCCCATTCCCATTCCCATTCCCATTCCCATTCCCATTCCCATTCCCATTCCCATTCCCATTCCCATTCCCATTCCCATTCCCATTCCCATTCCCATTCCCATTCCCATTCCCATTCCCATTCCCATTCCCATTCCCATTCCCATTCCCATTCCCATTCCCATTCCCATTCCCATTCCCATTCCCATTCCCATTCCCATTCCCATTCCCATTCCCATTCCCATTCCCATTCCATTCCCATTCCCATTCCCATTCCCATTCCCATTCCCATTCCCATTCCCATTCCCATTCCCATTCCCATTCCCATTCCCATTCCCATTCCCATTCCCATTCCCATTCCCATTCCCATTCCATTCCCATTCCCATTCCATTCCCATTCCCATTCCCATTCCCATTCCCATTCCCATTCCCATTCCCATTCCCATTCCCATTCCCATTCCCATTCCCATTCCCATTCCCATTCCCATTCCCATTCCCATTCCCATTCCCATTCCCATTCCCATTCCCATTCCCATTCCCATGCCCATGCCCATTCCCATTCCCATTCCCATTCCCATTCCCATTCCCATTCCATTCCCATTCCCATTCCCATTCCCATTCCCATTCCCATTCCCATTCCCATTCCCATTCCCATTCCCATTCCCATTCCCATTCCCATGCCCATTCCCATTCCCATTCCCATTCCCATTCCCATTCCCATTCCCATTCCCATTCCATTCCCATTCCCATTCCCATTCCCATTCCCATTCCCATTCCCATTCCCATTCCCATTCCCATTCCCATTCCCATTCCCATTCCCATTCCCATTCCCATTCCCATTCCCATTCCCATTCCCATTCCCATTCCCATTCCCATTCCCATTCCCATTCCCATTCCCATTCCCATTCCCATTCCCATTCCCATTCCCATTCCCATTCCCATTCCCATTCCCATTCCCATTCCCATTCCCATTCCCATTCCCATTCCCATTCCCATTCCCATTCCCATTCCCATTCCCATTCCCATTCCCATTCCCATTCCCATTCCCATTCCCATTCCCATTCCCATTCCCATTCCCATTCCCATTCCCATTCCCATTCCCATTCCCATTCCCATTCCCATTCCCATTCCCATGCCCATTCCCATTCCCATTCCCATTCCCATTCCCATTCCCATTCCCATTCCCATTCCCATTCCCATTCCCATTCCCATTCCCATTCCCATTCCTATTCCCATTCTGTAGCCAGCCCTGGTCGATCCCTAGCAAGCGTGCAGCTTATGCGCCACTTCCCGTAGGAAGACTACACGCCAAGATTTGTTTGCCAGGATGAGACTCTTCTTAGGGCGAGTCCCTGAAGAAAATTCACCTAAAGAAATTATTCAGGATCGAACCAGACAGGCTTATCAAAAGTCAGCCTCCAAAAGTCGGGTAGACGACCCTATTATCAGTCAGTAGCAATCATCAAGAACCTATTTACCCTCAGAGAATACGCGGTAAGAAATTCCCCATACCTAACTTATCATCACTGGAACTGCAGCCACACACTACCAGGTGGCACAAACATGCAGAAAGCGAAGCTTTCACCACTAATCAAATTCCGCCAAGCGGAAGACAGCGAAACAAAACGAGAGCTACACCGAACGAAGTGACGTAAACATACTAGAACGAGACTAAACTTACGGGAGTACTACATGAATACAACATCTGACTACGTTTACACTAAATAGCATTTATTTCACGGTACGGAACGAAAAGATTTATTTCTATTTCATGTTGTATTTTTCTAACTTTTAATTTTCTAGGCCTATCTTCTGATTGTGTGCGTGTACTCTCTCCCTACTGTGCTCATTGACCATACTGTGCTTTTCTCCATCAATCCTCAAACTTTCGGTGACGTCACCTCACGGCTCCAGCGTATCAACGGCAATCGCTTTGCACCCGGGTGGCTAATTAGTCAAAGGGTTGTGTGTGGCGTTCTTGAATGGCGAAACTAAATGTAATGGCCGACACACAACCTATTTCATGGACGCGTCCCTAACTATCGCCGTCCGTGGACGACTTCTCGAGCGTTTTGCGCTCTGGCGGCTTAAATCACTGTGGCGTCCTCCCTGGACGCCACCCTTCCCACTTATCTAGCAAGAACGATACGACTCACCCAATCTGCTGCTGTTGGTTTCTGCTGCTGTCGATCGTTCTGCTGCGATGACGGGCGATTCGATGACGGGCGATTACATGACGGGCGATTACATCGATCGCCGCGCCGGTTTCTGACCAGCGGTTATTTGTTGCTGCTGATGCTTTAATCGGCCGGAAAAGTTGCGATGGTTTTCCGGTGGCTGAAGGAAACGGTTTGTCGATGGACCGTTCTTCCTTCCGGCGGCGTATCGGTGTCGGGTTCAACTTCGTCCTGCGTTTGGACCTGCGCGCGTGTGATTTTGTCCTCTCTCCTTCCTCTCGTTCGTAGAATCTGTGCGAAATGAAAAGTGCCGTGTGGCTTTCTGCTATTTCTTCTGCACACACTTTCCTACGCACGCAATATCTACTCAATTGCAACTTGACCTGAGTTTGGACAAACTAAAACCGGACAAATCACGCGAGCTTCCAAAACGTTTGGCGGACTGGGACGAAATCGACTAGCAGCGTTAATCCTCAGATTAGGGAAGGTAATTTCGTACGTACTTACAGGAAGCGCGTATTTTCCCGCAAATTTCTTCGGACAAGTTCGGAAATCAACGACCCTACTAGCTGTTTTATTCTGTCAGCTAACCTTTGGCTCTATCTGTCCCTTTCCATCATGCATTCCAAGCGAAGGATCGTCATGGTTTTCGTCTTCAGGAGAATCTCAACAGGCAATTTAATTTCTTCCCCTCGCGGAGAGGAGTATTTGCTAGGTTGTGGCGCAAGAGTCGATCAACGGTAGGTTGTCTAACTCTTGGCGCAAACAAATCAGACTGGTTCTACAAAATTTGAAAAATATTGCTGAATATGACATGACCGCTACATAACACCAGGCTTGTTTTACGAAAATTTGGTATTAGGATTAATACCAAATTTTCGTAAGGGACAATTTTACGAAAATAACTAAGACTAACAATAGAAAAACTACAACTACTATTTACAAAATGTTATGTACAACTAATCCTAGGTTCGCCTTGAATACAGAAATACTGATGGATTTGACATTTCCCCTGCTGCGCTCCGGTAGTTCAGATATATAACATTCAAAGACTGCAACAAATCCCCAAATACTGGCATTGATACCAAAATGTTGAAATTTTAGATCAAGCCGAAACCCCAACACTACAACATACATTGAGTTTCTTACGACTCTCAATGCAACATAATTCCCAATGTAACTTCATGAATACTACAAGAAACAGGCTTATTGAGTTCCAGAACTACTCCAATGCTTACGTTGGAAATGTATCCCTTCACTCAATTTACCGCACAGTTTTGTCTTTTGAAAGCACCTCAGAGCTCTTCCCTGAATAAACACTTTCTACTAGACAAAACGCAGAACTGAACTTCATAATTTCCTTTGCAGTGACTCGAACGCCGAAATAGTTCAGCTAGTGAGAAATCTGCACATAATTCCCCCGAAAATATCCCCCGAAAATCCCCCGAAAATATCCCCCGAAAATCCCCCGAAAATATCCCCCAAAAATCCCCCGAAAATATCTCCCTAAACAATCATTTTGTTTATGTATTAACGCCGGATGTATTCCGACAATACGAACACATACCCTAAATGACCACATATCCCATAAATCCATCTTACGTTACATTTCCTACGTCGAAAAAAACTTTCGACAAAATAGAAATGCAACGAAAATGAAAAAGTACCCAACCCTATTAAAGCTCTCATAAACTCACGCATACACTGAACTACCAACCCGCAACGATGAGAAACGTCAAACTAAAAAATATAAGTGATGTGTTGTGCTGTGACGGAATTGTACATTATCCAGGTAAATCATCAAATAATAACATTAAATGGCTCAAAAACGTACCGAAAAGCGTTTCCGAAAAGCGGATTACGTATTGGAAGGTGAGTAAACTAATTTTTGTTGTTTTTCTTGTATTTTCAGACTGAAACGGACCAACCAACAACAACAAAAACAAACCTCATTCGGATGAGAGGTAGGGATGTGTCCGTTCGGCACTGGACGGTTTTGGACGGACGGATTATTGACAATTGAAGCGGACTATAATGATGGTAAGTTTAAATGCAATGACTAAAGATGTTATTTGGATAATTCCAGATTCGAATGATGTCGCATGCAGCTGGACTGGAAGTAAATATGGACTTCGGCATGATACCGGAACGATTTGGCGGGACAAACGCCGGACGGACTGCTGCCTTGGTGACTCGGAATTGCCTCAAACGGCCTATTTGAAGACAGCTATAACGGATGCCGAGAAGGGAAGTTGACTTCCAGTTAAAGGTAAGTGTGTGAGCAAATTTTAATGTTTTCTTTTTCATTTTAGGAACAATCGGACAGCGGAACCTAAGATGACGATCATCCCCGAGGGGTGACCCAAACCCAAAGAACCGAAAATTCTAACATAAACTCCCACATTAAACATTAACCCACTAAATCCCAAATTTTTTTGCTAAATATTGTGATAAATAAATAAACACATAAATAAATAACAAAGAAAATAAATAACAATTAACACATAACATGAATATGAGCAAATATACGATAATTTTAAGTACTAACATAGATATAAGGAAACATTGTGAACTACAAACTAACATTACTTATATCCGAAAATTAGTATTTACAAAATTTTATACATTGGGTGATCGTGCAAAGGCACAATCCCCTTTCCTCATCCTTGCCCATGTCTCGTATAGGTAGTTAACAAGGTATGTGTATCCCGATGCAATACAACCTGTGTTTTTTTCAAACATGGTTAAATTTCCAGGAACACTGCCGATTTCTTTAAATTGCAACGCTATTCAGCTAAAGCAATTTGTTATTGACAGCTCGATTAACTCGGGTTTGCTCAACATCGTCTGTAGGACTTCTGAGTCTTATTTTACGATCAACGTTTAAGATTCCCCCGTCTTAAACTCACGCTTTGTTGCTTCTCGCGGACTTTTCGCGGTACTCCTCATCAACGCACTGGTGGCTCCGAGTTCTTGTTTTTTTTTAGCTCATCGTCCTGATGAAATCAAGGACTCGCTCTGTCTTCTGGTCGAGGGGAACTTGTTCGTTCAGTAACAAATGCTTTATACTCAGAGTGCTGCAACTCAAGGAGATCTAAAATGACCATAATCCAACACGTTCGCAAAGTTCTTCTTGAGCTAGAACGAAGATCTTAGCAACAAGGATGCCCCCAGTAAATGAAAGTTGTTGTGGGGGTGCACTGTCTGAAGGGCAATGCTAACTTTACGAACTGCGGTACAGTATTTTCTGCAACCAGAGCAAAAGCATCATGGTGCGTTGTCTCAATCAGTAAATACTGAGAGGTACATAGCTTGACTTTTATTCGATCAACCAGTGATCGATGTTAAAGCTGAACTTGAAAGGGTAAGTTTCTTGAGAAACTTGCAGTTGAAAATTCCCAGTCTCTTCCCCTTCAAGTCCTCAAGGTCATAACAGTGGGTTCCTACTACCCTTTTCACTACGGCTGGCACATACTTGGGGGCCAGCTTTGCAGAAAATCCCTTGCCTTTGTCCGATTGTTCCGTGTTTTTCTTCAGCACCTTCTCACCCACAGAGTAAGTTGGACAATTGGCATTGGAGCGAAGATTATAGTAGGACGAGTGTTTGCTGTACGCCGCTTTCAAGTTCTCCCGAACCTCTTCGAGCATTTTCTCCCTTTCCTCGTTCTTCAGCTGACCATCGTTGGTCGTTTGCGAATCCCTCAGATAGCGATATTCCCTACCGTCGGAAACCATATTCCGGCCGAACATAACGCAGTACGGAGTGTAGCGAGATGCGTCGTGGACTGAGTTGCGCACGGCATTGGCTATCTGCTGTAAATTATTGGCCCATTCTTTGTGGTCCTTCCGGATTGAGGCTCGTATTGCTGTCGTGATTACACGGTTGACTCGTTCCGTATCGTTTACCTGAGCATGGTAGTTCGGGGTTCTCCAGTGCGTCACGTTATACTTCGCTAGCAGACTTTGGAACATCGCTGAAGTAAACTGTGTCCCATTGTCCGACAGGATCACTTCCGGAACACCGAACAGCAGGAAGATGATGTTTTCCACAAATTGTACCAACGTTTCCGCGGTCGCTTGCCTAAAAGGCTGCACCAGCACAAACTTGCTGAAGAGATCAGTTACGACGAGGAGACATGTACTTCGGCCTTTGCCGGAAGCTGGAAGTGGACCGACATAGTCCATAGCCAAGAACTGCCAGGGATACTGAGCCAACTTCTTCTGCTCTGCCATCGGCGCGGTCGTATTCTGGTTTGTCGCTTTACTAGTTTGGCATGCAAGGCACGCCTGACATTGCCTTTTCACTTCGCTGCTCATTCGTGGCCAGAAATAGCGCTCCTTCACCGCTGCTAGTGTCTTCTCCGGACCGAGATGAGCTCGATCGTGAATTTCCTGGACGATTTCCTTCCGCTCTACCTTCGACGGGTATCTCTTCCACTGGAATCGTGCATCTTCCACTTTTTTGTCCCCTTTGACGTACTTCAAGATCAGTCCATCTATCACCCTGAAATCCGGGAAACTCGCTGGGTCTTTCTGGATCTTCGCCGCTAATTCCTGATGCTCGACATCGGCGGTCAGAGTAAATATCGTCTCCACTGACCTCGACAAGCAATCAGCCAGTATATTATTCTTTCCCTTCCGGTATTCCAGTTCGATATCGTAGGACTGAATCTTCAAAGCCCACCTTAGCAACTTCGAATTGCCCGATTCCACCCCGATCGTGAACAACCACAGCAAACTACGTGCGTCGGTGACCACCTTGAAGCGAGAACCCTCAACGTAGTGGCGGAAATGCTCAATTGCTAGCAACACACCCAAGCATTCTTTCTCTACGCTGGCGTACTTCCGTTGCGTGCTACTCAGCTTCTTGCTGAAGTATGCGATCACTCTCGGCTGATCATCAACGTGCTGTATCAGTGCTGCACCAACCGCGTTATCCGACGCATCAGATTCGATCGTGAACGGTTTTTCGAAGTCTGGATTCCCCAGAATCGGTGCCGACACCAAAGCTGCTTTTAGCTCTCCAAACGCTATCTCTGCTGCTTCCGTCCACACAAACTTAGCTTTCGATTTTTTTAGCAGGTCGGATATCGGAGCTACGATGCGACTGTAGTCACGTATGAAGCGCTGGTAAAACCCTTATCTCTAATAAATGTTCCCACACAACGATAACACCACAAGAATATTCCTTATAAACCCCAAAAATATTTCTGTATCCTCAAAAAAATTCCTCCAAAATAATATGCCTGATGATATTGCTCCAAAAAATAAACGGACTCCAAAATACGCTACATTACCTTAAATACTACATAAATTACAACATGAACCTAGAATAACTATGTACATAAGAAAAGAAATAAATAACCGAAACAATCATAATTTCAACAATATTCTCCAAATATACTTCAAGAATTCCGAAAAAATCCTGCAGTTGGGCGCCAATTTTGTAGCCAGCCCTGGTCGATCCCTAGCAAGCGTGCAGCTTATGCGCCACTTCCCGTAGGAAGACTGCACGCCAAGATTTGTTTGCCCGGATGAGACTCTTCTTAGGGCGAGTCCCTGAAGAAAATTCACCTAAAGAAATTATTCAGGATCGAACCAGACAGGCTTATCAAAAGTCAGCCTCCAAAAGTCGGGTAGACGACCCTATTATCAGTCAGTAGCAATCATCAAGAACCTATTTACCCTCAGAGAATACGCGGTAAGAAATTCCCCATACCTAACTTATCATCACTGGAACTGCAGCCACACACTACCAGGTGGCACAAACATGCAGAAAGCGAAGCTTTCACCACTAATCAAATTCCGCCAAGCGGAAGACAGCGAAACAAAACGAGAGCTACACCGAACGAAGTGACGTAAACATACTAGAACGAGACTAAACTTACGGGAGTACTACATGAATACAACATCTGACTACGTTTACACTAAATAGCATTTATTTCACGGTACGGAACGAAAAGATTTATTTCTATTTCATGTTGTATTTTTCTAACTTTTAATTTTCTAGGCCTATCTTCTGATTGTGTGCGTGTACTCTCTCCCTACTGTGCTCATTGACCATACTGTGCTTTTCTCCATCAATCCTCAAACTTTCGGTGACGTCACCTCACGGCTCCAGCGTATCAACGGCAATCGCTTTGCACCCGGGTGGCTAATTAGTCAAAGGGTTGTGTGTGGCGTTCTTGAATGGCGAAACTAAATGTAATGGCCGACACACAACCTATTTCATGGACGCGTCCCTAACTATCGCCGTCCGTGGACGACTTCTCGAGCGTTTTGCGCTCTGGCGGCTTAAATCACTGTGGCGTCCTCCCTGGACGCCACCCTTCCCACTTATCTAGCAAGAACGATACGACTCACCCAATCTGCTGCTGTTGGTTTCTGCTGCTGTCGATCGTTCTGCTGCGATGACGGGCGATTCGATGACGGGCGATTACATGACGGGCGATTACATCGATCGCCGCGCCGGTTTCTGACCAGCGGTTATTTGTTGCTGCTGATGCTTTAATCGGCCGGAAAAGTTGCGATGGTTTTCCGGTGGCTGAAGGAAACGGTTTGTCGATGGACCGTTCTTCCTTCCGGCGGCGTATCGGTGTCGGGTTCAACTTCGTCCTGCGTTTGGACCTGCGCGCGTGTGATTTTGTCCTCTCTCCTTCCTCTCGTTCGTAGAATCTGTGCGAAATGAAAAGTGCCGTGTGGCTTTCTGCTATTTCTTCTGCACACACTTTCCTACGCACGCAATATCTACTCAATTGCAACTTGACCTGAGTTTGGACAAACTAAAACCGGACAAATCACGCGAGCTTCCAAAACGTTTGGCGGACTGGGACGAAATCGACTAGCAGCGTTAATCCTCAGATTAGGGAAGGTAATTTCGTACGTACTTACAGGAAGCGCGTATTTTCCCGCAAATTTCTTCGGACAAGTTCGGAAATCAACGACCCTACTAGCTGTTTTATTCTGTCAGCTAACCTTTGGCTCTATCTGTCCCTTTCCATCATGCATTCCAAGCGAAGGATCGTCATGGTTTTCGTCTTCAGGAGAATCTCAACAGGCAATTTAATTTCTTCCCCTCGCGGAGAGGAGTATTTGCTAGGGTGTTGCGCAAGAGTCGATCAACGGTAGGTTGTCTAACTCTTGGCGCAAACAAATCAGACTGGTTCTACAAAATTTGAAAAATATTGCTGAATATGACATGACCGCTACAATTCCCATTCCCATTCCCATTCCCATTCCCATTCCCATTCCCATTCCCATTCCCATTCCCATTCCCATTCCCATTCCCATTCCCATTCCCATTCCCATTCCCATTCCCATTCCCATTCCCATTCCCATTCCCATTCCCATTCCCATTCCCATTCCCATTCCCATTCCCATTCCCATTCCCATTCCCATTCCCATTCCCATTCCCATTCCCATTCCCATTCCCATTCCCATTCCCATTCCCATTCCCATTCCCATTCCCATTCCCATTCCCATTCCCATTCCCATTCCCATTCCCATTCCCATTCCCATTCCCATTCCCATTCCCATTCCCATTCCCATTCCCATTCCCATTCCCATTCCCATTCCCATTCCCATTCCCATTCCCATTCCCATTCCCATTCCCATTCCCATTCCCATTCCCATTCCCATTCCCATTCCCATTCCCATTCCCATTCCCATTCCCATTCCCATTCCCATTCCCATTCCCATTCCCATTCCCATTCCCATTCCCATTCCCATTCCCATTCCCATTCCCATTCCCATTCCCATTCCCATTCCCATTCCCATTCCCATTCCCATTCCCATTCCCATTCCCATTCCCATTCCCATTCCCATTCCCATTCCCATTCCCATTCCCATTCCCATTCCCATTCCCATTCCCATTCCCATTCCCATTCCCATTCCCATTCCCATTCCCATTCCCATTCCCATTCCCATTCCCATTCCCATTCCCATTCCCATTCCCATTCCCATTCCCATTCCCATTCCCATTCCCATTCCCATTCCCATTCCCATTCCCATTCCCATTCCCATTCCCATTCCCATTCCCAGTCCCATTCCCATTCCCATTCCCATTCCCATTCCCATTCCCATTCCCATTCCCATTCCCATTCCCATTCCCATTCCCATTCCCATTCCCATTCCCATTCCCATTCCCATTCCCATTACTAGTTATCTTTGACATGTCACCCTTTTTAGTAAATATACTTTATAAAGTCCTTAGCACCTAAAGAGCGGCTATAATAGAGTGACAGGAAAAAGTGACCCCTATCGGCCCACCCCTGAGTCGATTCCTAGCCCCATCAGAAGAACTTGCACCAAATTTGAAGCAAATCGGACAAGTCTAGCTACCGGACCAACGAGCCTGAAGTTTGCATGGGATTTTTCGACAATTTACATGGAGAAAACCCACTAGTGCGCATTTTCGCCGCCATGTGGCACTGTATGCATCATATGTTTTATCACTGTAAGTGAAAATAGGAACGATAATTTAATCGTCTACAACTTTGTCGAAGACTGCTAGTCAATCCGGCTTTTTTAAAAGAAGTTATTAAACTTTTAACGAAGTGATGTCTGAGTCAGTTTTGCATGGGGCTTAACAGCACATGGTTGTGTATCAGTACTCGATTAGCACGAACTAAACATTTTTGTGAAATAATCGTTAGGTTTAGCTCAATAGTATGTTCAGAATAATTATAGTAAATAACACGAGTTATGTTTTGGTTAGAAAATTTTGGTTCCAACTGTGACCGCATAGAGGGCGCCAACACTAACTTTGCAACGGAAAGAGATAGAAATTAGGTGTCTTCCACAAAGTTGTAGAACAGGTATTTTGCAATAATTCTTTCGAACATCTCGATTATCTATCTTTTTTCTATGAAAAGTTAGTGTCGGCGCCCTCTATACGGTCATAGGTGGAACTAAAATTTTCTAACCAAAACACTACTGTTATTATGTACAATAATTCTTCTGAACATACTATTTAGATAAACCTAACGATTATATCACAAAAATCGAGTACTGGTACACAACCATCCACTGCTAGGCCCCATGTAAATTTGGTGCAAGTACTCCTGGTGGGATTAGGATTCGACTAAGGGGTGCGCCGGGAATTTTCAAAAATTAATGTTCTGGGCAGTCTGGGCTGTAAGCTATAACATTGATACGTATATTGGGTAACCAACCTAATTTGGACCCCTACATATTTTGGACCCTGTTAATGTACTTGACATTTGTATTTGTAGATAAAGAAATGTTATTTTCGAGTTATGTCAATGCATGAAACATCCATTGACAGTTTTCTTCCAAGAATAGTAATTTTGGAGCAGACTCGTGCATGAATTGCATGAAAAAAACATATGTGCACAACGAAATATTATTGACGTTTACTTCATTTTACTTCCTCTAGGGGTCCAAAATTGGTTGGTTAGCCTATAAATCTTGTTTTCCTTAAAGCTTGACCGATTGCATACACTTTTTTTTCAAAGCATTTTTCGCTATCTCGTAAAAATAAATTACAGAAAAGTGCTACGAAGCAACATGTGTCCCTGGCGAACATACACGAAGACTGAGAAAAGTCATATTTTGTGAGTTATATTGGAGTTTCATGGCAGCCACGAAAATGATATATGCCCTTTTCGTAGAATTACTAGGGCTGAAAAACTGCTTGGAGGTCCGATTTGGCCAGCGTTCCAAATTGGTCCATGTCTCCACTATTTAGGATAAGTAGTCCGAAGACACTCTGGACGTGAACTCATTCGTTTCAATGTGAACAATTAAACACTATTTACTATTACAACTATTTTTACAAACATGCCGAATTAAAGGGTGTCACGATCAAAAACTGGTTAAACAAGAATGCGTGTATATCGGTCAAATCTTTTATTAAAAAATCAAACCATGTGTTTTTGCCTTTCTCAATAGAAAGGTATTGCAATTGCTCTGAAAACCGACTTTTTAACGGAGGCCCGGAGGGCCGAGTGACATATACCATTCGATTCAGTTCGTCGAGTTCGGCAAATGTCTGTGTGTGTATGTATGTGTGTATGTATGTATGTGTGTGTATGTGCGTATGTGTGTGTGTATATGACCAAAAATGTCTCTCATTTTTCTCAGAGATGGATGAACCGATTTTGACAAACTTAGTCTCAAATGAAAGGTGCAACGTTCCCATAGGCTGCTATTGAATTTCTAATGGATCCGACTTCCGGTTCCGGAATTACAGGGTGATGAGTACGAACACGCAGAAAATGTCGATTTTAATAAATTCTGCAATGATTGTATAAAGGTGAAAATTTTTCCAAAATATGACCACAACTGCTTCGATTTGTAGTATTAGGTCACTAACATCCATTCAAAGTCTATTTGGCCACATTGGCCACCATCATCGGTTCCGGAAGCCCCGGCGGAAGTATCTAAATTCAGAATAACAGTCACATCGGTTTCTCGGAGATGGCTAGACCGATTCGACTAAACTTGGCCTCAAATGAAAGGTATTGCGTCCCCGTAAATGGCTATTTAATTTCATCCCGATCCGACTTCCGGTTCCGGAGTTACAGGTTGTGGCGTGCGATCACATAGCAAATTGTGATTCAAACCGATACTCCGATGAAAGCAAAAAAGGTAAAAATTTCGCTAAAATGTCTCTCAAACAACTTAAATTTGCTGTTGTAGGTCACCGACGGCCAACCAAACTTTCGTTGACTACATTGACCACCATAGACGGTTCCGGAAGTGCCCGGGAAAAGCGGCCATCTTTCAAAATTTACGAACTCACATCAGTTTCCCGAAAATGGTTGGGCCGATTTTCACAAACTTAGTCCCAAATGATAGCTATAATATCCCCACAGATGTCTATAAAATTTCGTACGGATCGCTTATATGGGTCCGGAAATATAGACTAAATCGTCCGGTCACATATGAAATTCCCATATAAGTCGGAACTCTAATTTTTTTTCAAAGGGGGGACCCCATTAAATTTCAGAAATCGAATTCGTATTTTTGATGCCAAACATCTTTAAAATGCATGAAACGTCGAGATTTTATGTTATCTCGAAAAAATTTTTTTTATAAAAATCGACTTTTTGGGACTTTGCCGATTTCGCACCTTTTTGCCTTTCTCATATAAAGAAAGGCTATGCAATCACTGTAAAAATCGACTTTTTAACGGAGGCCCGGAGGGCCGAGTGTCATACACCATTCGATTCAGTTCGTCGAGATCGGCAAATGTCTGTGTGTGTATGTATGTGTGTGTGTGTGTATGTGTGTGTGTCATTTAAACTCACACAATTTTCTCAGAGATGGCTGAACCGATTTTCGCAAACTTAGTTTCATATGAAAGGTATAACGCTCCCATAAGCTGCTATTGAATTTTTAGTTGATCCGACTTCCGGTTCCGGAGTTACGGGTTGAAGAGTGCGATCACACAGCAAATTCCCATATAAACTGGTACCACCATGATGTTCAAATGATGTAAAACATTAAAATTGATGTAACATTACTCTAGTTTGCGGGTCTGGATCACTAATGATCAATCAAAGCAGCTTTGACCACATTGGCCACCTATGACAGTTCATGACGCCCCCGGGGAACCCGCCTTCCTAAGCTTATATCACACCCATTCCCAAACGAATTCTCTACCGATTTTTACAAACTTGATTTCAAATGAAAGATACAGTAATACCATTGATTGCTGCTGAATTTCATTCTGTTCTGACTCTTGCTTCCGGAGTTACAGGGGTGTTAGTAAGGATACACTGGAATTTCCCATATAAATCGGTACAATCGTAATACCTCAGAGGCTAAAAACTATTGAAATGGTCACCAAATTACTTCTAATCGCAGATCTAGATCACTGATTGCCAATCAAACATTCTTTGAATATATTGTCCACTATCGACGATTCCGGAAGTCCGGAACTCCGGGCATATTCCACAAATAAAGTCACATCGGTTCTTCGGTGATGACTGAACCGATTTTCTCAAACCAAGTCTCAAATGGAAGGCAAAATATGCAGCTGAGTATTGCATCAGAGCCCCTCCACCCCCCCCCCCGCCTTTCCCTTACATCTCCCTCCTTCATCACTACCGTCCCCTTGGACCACCCTCACGCCCGCATTTCCTTCATCCACCCCGTATACCAAAATAAGATGAAGGATTTCTGACGCATCCTCCACTCCCACTCTACTAACCCCCCATTCCCTCCACTTTTAAACCCATTCCACCAACATTTCAAAATATAATCACATGAAGATAACATTGAACGCATGCTGATTAAGCTAATTAAATACTATTCTTTTGCCTTTCTCATATAGAAAGGTTACGCAATTGCTCCAAAAACCGATTTTCTAACCGAGGCCCGGAGTGCCGAGTCTCATATAACATTCGACTCAGTTCGCAGAATCGAGATCGAGATCGCAAAATATCTGTGTGTATGTATGTGTGTATGTATGTATGTATGTATGTATGTATGTATATATGTATGTATGTATGTATGTATGTATGTATGTATGTATGTATGTATGTGTGTATGTGCGGATTTGTTAACAAAATGCCCACATCGGTTTTTTGGAGATGGCTGAACCGATTTTTACAAACTAAGATTCAAATGAAAGGTATACTATACATAGGTTGCTATTGAATTTGATTTTCAACCGACATCTTGTCCCGGATTACGAGTTGAAGAGTATGGTTACAAAACAAAATTTGTTGATTTATCCACATCGGTTTCTCGGAATTTTCTGAACCGATTTTGACAAACTTGATTTTAAATGGAAGGTCCATCAGCTGCTGTTGAATTTTGTGTGGATCCGAGTTCTGGTTCCTGAATTACAGGGTGATACGTACGATCACGCAGCAAATCTCGATTCTAACGAATTCTGCGATGAATGTAAAAAGGTGAAATTTTTGCCTTTCTCAATAGAAAGGTATTGCAATTGCTCCGAAAACCGACTTTTTAACGGAGGCCCGGAGGGCCGAGTGACATATACCATTCGATTCAGTTCGTCGAGTTCGGCAAATGTCTGTGTGTATGTATGTATGTGTGTATGTATGTATGTGTGTGTATGTGCGTATGCGTGTGTGTATGTGACCAAAAATGTCACTCATTTTTCTCAGAGATGGCTGAACCGATTTTGACAAACTTAGTCTCAAATAAAAGGTGCAACGTTCCCATAGGCTGTTATTGAATTTCTAATGGATCCGACTTCCGGTTCCGGAATTACAGGGTGATGAGTACGAACACGCAGAAAATGTCGATTTTAATAAATTCTGCAATGAATGCATAGAGGTGAAATTTTTTCGAAATTATGACCACAACTGCTTCGATTTGTAGTATTAGGTCACTAACATCCATTCAAAGTCTATTTGGCTACATTGGCCACCACCATCGGTTCCGGAAGCCCCGGCGGAAGTATCTAAATTCAGAATAACAGTCACATCGGTTTCTCGGAGATGGCTAGACCGATTCGACTAAACTTGGCCTCAAATGAAAGGTATTGCGTCCCCGTAAATGGCTATTTAATTTCATCCCGATCCGACTTCCGGTTCCGGAGCAATAGGTTGTGGCGTGCGATCACATAGCAAATTGTGATTCAAACCGATACTCCGATGAAAGCAAAAAAGGTAAAAATTTCGCTAAAATGTCTCTCAAACAACTTAAATTTGCTGTTCTAGGTCACCGACGGCCAACCAAACTTTCGTTCACTACATTGACCACCATAGACGGTTCCGGAAGTGCCCGGGAAAAGCGGCCATCTTTCGAAATTTACGAACTCACATCAGTTTCCCGGAAATGGTTGGGCCGATTTTCACAAACTTAGTCCCAAATGATAGCTATAATATCCCCAAAGATGTTTATAAAATTTCGTACGGATCGCTTATATGGGGCCGGAAATATAGACTAAATCGTCCGGTCACATATGAAATTCCCATATAAGCCGGAGCTCAAATTTTTTTTCAAAGGGGGGACCCCATGAAATTTCAGAAATCGAATTCGTATTTTTGATGCCAAACATCTTTAAAATGCATGAAATGTCGAGATTTTATGTTATCCCGAAAAATTTTTTTTTTGTAAAAAACGACTTTTTGGGACTTTGCCGTTTTCGCATCTTTTTTCAGTTCAATATTACCGTGGCTGTTTTTTCTTCTTCAAAATTTTAGAACTCGAATAATGATTTATTTTCCTGTAAATAGTTGTCATGTGATGTACAATAATAAAATGTAATATATGCATTTAAAAGCTTTTAATGAATATAAACAACGCACACATTCTCGTGATTCATGATTGAGAAAGGCACAATTGCACCGCTAGGTGGATTAAAATAGGTTTTTACAAGATCATTTTACACAGAATAAAGAATAAATATTCACTCAAGCTTCCTTTTTAGCGAATGCGCATTGCCGGACCTTTCGTTTGACTCCTTCCACCAAATTTTGAACAGCCTGCTTGGTCATTTTTCCCAATATTTTTCTGTTAGGCGGAACTCTGGCATGTTGGGAGGGTTGATGTCCTTGAGCTCCACTTGGACGTTATTCGCGGCATACCATTCCATGGCTTTTTACCGTAATGAAAAGAGGCCGAATCCGACCAAAACAGAGCGGAACAGTTCTGTTGCTTGAGGAAATACAACGGACGCTTTTCCAGGTACTGCTGCACATAAATTCTCTGGTTGATGGTCTCGGTTGTTATGTAAATGTCGCTCTTTAAGCCACAGGAACAGACGGCCTGCCAAACGAGAGATATTTTTACGAATTTCGACAGCTCAATTTGTTTGAAAATTTCTGCCATCGCTCTCTTCTTCTAGTCGACGTATAATATTCCTGTGTTACTATGTTTCAATTGCCGCAAGGTTCTTCTGTATCGATTTTGTTGGCTATTTTCGGCAAATTTAAGAGTAAGAGAAACGAAAGCAATGAAATTGAAAGACGGATAGGTATTCTAGAGCAAATCAGTTATAAACTTAGAACGGAAAATAGGACTAGGCAGGCTCATATGGACATGATCGAAAGGAAATGTGAAGAATCCTTTGCCTTCTGCTGAGTAGGAGTTGGGCGTTGCACCCAAGTCTACCGCATGGTAATTATTAGAACGTAACTCATCATCATAGCGTCGGCGGTAAAATATGATGATGAGTTATGTTCTATCAATGACTATGTGGTAGACTTGGGTGCAACGCCCAACTCCTACTCAGCAGAAGGCAAAGGATTCTTCACATTTCCTTTCGATCATGTCCATATGAGCCTGCCTAGTCCTATTTTTCCGTTCTACGTTTATAACTGATTCACTCTAGAATACCTATCCGTCTTTCAATTTCATTGTTTTCGTTTCTCTTAGCCTCTTTGCCGAAAATAGTCAACAAAATCGATACAATAAGATGTCTGTATATGATTTGCATGTTTTCATTATGTTCTTTTTTAATTTTTTATCAGTCTAATAATAATGCGCAACACTTATCCATTTCCATCAGGTTCGCTAACAAAAAAGCTTTCGTCTTCTTGACCGGAGTTATCGGATGTCTAGTTACCGGATCCTATTCCTATTTTAGCGGCACAATAAGCACCATCGAGAAAAGATTCAAAATTCCCAGCCGGAACACCGGAATCATCTCCGTCGGCAATGACATCAGTTCTCTGTTCCTGTCAGCTCTGTTGAGCTACTACGCTGGAAAAGGTCACCGACCGAGGTGGATAGCGTTCAGTCTGCTCACCATTGTTCTTTTCTGCTGGTTGAACGCACTCCCCCATCTGATCTACGGACCGGGTGAAGGAGCGCTTTCTTTGACTACCGACTATGATGGTAGTTTTGGCGAAAACCGAACTGAGGTTAGAAAAGCGCAAGTACTTTGCCGTCTCAAAGGTAACCAGGGTACCGAATGCGAAACCGAGGAGGCTAATTTTGCTCCGCAAGTGATCCTGTTTATCGCCCAACTTATCTCCGGTGTCGGAAGCACGATGCACTATACTCTAGGTGTTTCCTACATGGATGACAACATAAAAAAATCGAAATCTCCAGCACTTGTGAGTAAGTGTCAATGTTGTTCGTTTGCTTGTGATATGATGTAAGATTTTTTTAAGGTATTTCATTTTTCATGAGGATGCTCGGACCAGCTATGGGATACACGCTGGCGTCTTACTGCTTGGAGCTGTACATTTCCCCGACAATGACTCCAACGATCACGAAAGAGGATCCCCGATGGTTAGGTGCCTGGTGGATCGGATGGTTAATTTTGGGATTCGCAATGGCACTATTTGCCTTACTCATTGGGTTATTCCCAAAACAGCTCCCAAGAGTTGCTGTACGAAAAAGAATAACAGCTGAAAAACTAAAACTAGGAATGAAACTCATTGAGTCGGAAAAGGAAGTTGTACAACCGACATCTTTCGCTGATATGATCCACACGTTCAAGCGTTTGGCGAAGAACAAAATCCTCATGCTGAATAATTTTGCAGCAGTTTTCTATTTCTTTGGTTTCATGCCATATTGGGTGTTCACTCCGAAGTATATTGAGACGCAGTACAAAGAATCCGCATCTACATCTAACTTTGTAACAGGAACAGTGGCATTAGCGTTTTCCGCTGTTGGAATTCTAGTATCCGGTGTAGTGATTACTAGATACAGGCCACGAGCGCGTTACCTGGCGGCATGGAATGTACTAGTTGGAGCTCTATCCGTGATGGGAATGGTAATTTACGCCTTTCTGGGATGCAGTGCTAGCGAGAGTTCTGTTATCATTAACCTGCCATCCACGTAAGTAGCTGCTCCTAGATCCATAGCAGTTTTGACTAATACGTGATATTTCTCACAGAACTGATCTAACTCCTACCTGCAACTCAGCCTGTCAGTGTGATTTTGTACAATACTCACCGATTTGTGGAGAAGACGGGAATACGTATATCACCGCGTGTCATGCTGGGTGCAAACAGCAGCATCGAATCGGAGACATCACGGTGAGTATTTACATATTAGACGATCAACCTGTGTTCCAGTAAGTGTTGCGCATTTTACCTTGTCAATATGTCTTTCTTGATTTCATGATTACATTCCGGAATCAATAGCGACTGGCTCAAATGGCACGTTCCCCATGCTGGTCGGTGATTTGTGTCTTGCCGTGATTGGTCTTTTCATCGTTTTGCTGCTGAGAAGGATTGGGGAAGTGGAAAGGTTGGCGATAAGAAAAATAACGACACAGGGAACATAGACAATATAACAACAACCCCGAGGGGATATAGAGATAGCAGAACGACAATACCCCCCAATAGATATTGACATCCAAATACGGCTGAAACCGATTTAGGTTTATAATCTTTCCCCGTAACTTTTTGGAAGCCATAGTTCAGTTCATAACTCTTTTTCGCCAGATATTCCTAAGACTGGTCGTCGATACTGAAAAATACTGTATTTTTATCTGTAATCAACTTGCTTCTCAAAACTTCCCAGCAAACTCTACAGCTCTTTACCATGCTACTTGGTTTAGGAATAATATCCTTGAGTTTCAGCTCCCTGTACATAGGTTCATCTATGTATGGAGATACATAGATACTACAGGCCATTTACGTATCAAATGATATGCAGTTCCATTATCGGATTCACAAAAATCACACGAATAATACTCAGCACGCTGAATAATAGCCATGTGATAATTGAGTTTGCAATGTCCCGTCAGTGCTCTGACTAGAGTATTGCGATTGTGCTTGGAAAAAGATTGCAAATTTTTTGATTTTTGAACTTATATCCGACAGAAAAGTCTTTGTTTGAACGCAAGTTTGCTAGTTACAACAATGGTTGGCATGATCGGATGCAGCCCAAGAGCGAATCTTCTTCTTTTTCCAATTTATCGACAGTGGTAGAACTGGTTCTGGACCAACCAAGTCAGTCGCAGCGCCCGCTTTAACTAATTCGTCCGCCTATTTATTTCCTGTAACACCGGACATATCGAATACCCAAAGAAATTAAAATGCTAAGTGCTTCAATTTGAGTTCGACATGCGATTACTAATTCCGATTTCGAATCTGCCGAACTAAGTGCTTTCAGGACAGCCTGACTGTCAGAGTAAAAATATATTGGGAACCGCTAGATGCGCCAACGACATAATTGTGTATATGTATGTCTTGTTTTGCAATTGTTAGTATAGCAATTCTCAGTCGAGAAATAATTGTTAAGAAATTATTGATGCAATAATATTTCATTCTTGTCATCAATATTTCAGCAATACGACGATTGCGCTTGTATATTCGCCAGAGATATCTTCCCACGCCAACCCGTTCCTGAGATGATACAGTCAACTAACAGTAGCATAAACCATCCGTTCTCGCCCGCATTCACGAACACAGTAAGTGTCAAAGCATTAGAACTTCGTCGTCAGCTGGAAACAACGATCTCTTACCTTTTTCAGCAGACGGGTGGCGGTAAAGCCATTTCCGGTCCATGTCCTCTGAACTGCAAGCGGGAATTCGTTACCTTCTTGGCGGTAATGTGTTTCCTGAAGTTTATCGGCGCGTCAGGGCTGACCAGCAACTTGCTGGTGTCGGTGCGATGCGTCCAAGTGGAGGACAAAACCGTATCGATCGGTCTCGGAATGTTCATGCTGAGTCTGATGGCACTCATACCGAGTCCGATCTTTTTTGGACACGTCCTGGATGCGACTTGTCTAGTGTGGGGTAAAACGTGCTCGGGTCAGGGCAACTGCTGGCTGTATGATGGAGAGTCTTTGAGGTAAGATTTTATGTAGAATAGTTACGAATATTCTAATGTGTAACTTTCTTGTTGTAAACAGGTACCTTTTGAATTTCACTGCGGCAGCGTTTGTTCTACTGGGGACACTGTTGGACAGTGGTGTTTGG
This sequence comes from Topomyia yanbarensis, assembly GCF_030247195.1. Classification (NCBI taxonomy): domain Eukaryota; kingdom Metazoa; phylum Arthropoda; class Insecta; order Diptera; family Culicidae; genus Topomyia; species Topomyia yanbarensis. The sequence continues at coordinate 333,945,401 of NC_080672.1, read as the reverse complement.
TTTTACGTGAAAGATCTGAAGATATTCAATGAGGAGACAAAGGACTCAAAAGATAGTAATAATTTTTCTAACACGAACGTTACTAAGTGAGCGTTCTATGCGTAATGTTTTGTTCTATAATTTGTTAAAAAAGCGACAATATACAAAAATACACATTAATTATGAATCTTTTCAGTGTTCAGATAAATTGTTGCAAAAATACATAATTCTTTTTAGATCGAAAGAAATCTTCAGCTGTTTCTTTTTCTGTGGACCGTGGTACAAACGATATTGTGCTTAGTGACCTGTCGGTTACTTCAATTATTCCTGTTGCCCCTCCACCCAAGTTCTGGTTATATTTGTCCGACTTTCATCCAATTATCACTGATAATAAGGTTCATAAAATTCTCTTGCACTGTTTGAACGTTGAAGTGACAACAGACATCGTGAAATTGCTTCCAAAGGGGAAGGACACTACAAATCTGTCCTACGTATCGTTCAAAATTGACCCAGTACTGAAACAGCAAGCTCTTAATCCTTCTACTTGGTCGGAAGGCCTACTGTTTCGGGGAATTTATTGACATGTCAAAAAAATCTATTCGCGGACCTGAGCAGAACCGACGACTTCCTACAGAGAATTTAGAAAGCCCAATTGTAACAAATTAGCTAATGAAAAATTGCTGTACACGAAACACCATCGAGCACCGAACTACTTTCTCAGTCTACATGCCATCATTTAGTCCAAGCATAACTTCACCGTCATTGCCGAGACCGCTTCGACAAATTCACGCTGTACCACCATCACCGGGACGCCCGTTATACAGTACTCCGGAACCCCTCGAGTGCTCCGACGCAGTCGTTCTACCAGCCAGCGGCCAGCTCAGTCGTCTCAGCCCTGCGTTCGGAGGTCGTGAGGGGGTCTTCCGAACTCCCTTCTCAGGTGAGTATTTTGCTGTTTATGACGATCCGCTTCCTGAAAACCTTTCGGTTTCTAGCTTGCCATCGAGTACATTACGTTCGGATAATATGCCGGGACACCTGTATGGCGTTGACGCACAGTGATCACCTTCCATACAAAAGTCGGACAAAACCTCAAAAGTGGCCCGAATTTGATGAAAACTTCACATTAGGGTAATTTTGTGACGATGAATTCATATTTGATGTTTATTTTTTTGTTTTTTGAATCCTCAAAATTTTGGCACTTAGGGTGGTTCGAAAATTCAACATTTACGAATATAAAGTGCACTATTTCCGAGAATTCATTTTCAAAAAATTAGGCGCGGTGAATTTTTTAGCAGAATACACATTTTTCAATTGTTGATAATGATAAGACACATCTATAAATTATATTGCGAACCCTTGGTAGTCAAAGGCTACCATGCGTCTCCTTCAGACGTATCATGAAAAATCACCTTTTTTCATACCTCGGGGCAGAAAGGGGCAAAACAAGATATCAATTTGCGGAAAGACGCTAATTTTCAAGTATAATGAACAACAAGCGATCTTTTCGAACCGTTTCAAAAAAAAGTACAGCCACTTTGAACATTATAACTTTAAACTATTGTTCGATTTATTATTTGTTTTTCATGTCTGAGCGAGAAGAAAGGCTTGTATCGACTAAATCGAATGGCAGTTATAAATCCAACGAATAACCTTTCAAATGAAATCAGTTTGACCCCAATCGGAATCTTAACTAAAAAGATATGTTCATTTGAATAACTTAGGTTTGAAAAGAGTTTTCCTCAGAATTCATCATCTATTTCACCTTTGAAGTTCTGTAAAAAACTGAACTCTCGTCTTCGGGACTTAATATTTTGAGAAGACTCTATTCAACCTGTTAAGAAACAGAAAAAATGCTAAATCACGAAAAATCTAAAATAAAATTTTGAGGTTTTGTCCGGCTAGGCGACACTGTGTGACGGTTTGGGTTTGTACTACCAAAACGTCAGAGGACTAAGGACGAAAATGGAGGACGTGTACTTGGTTGCAGCTGACGGCGACTACGATATTTACGTTCTGACAGAAACTTGGTTTGATAATCGTATTACATCTGTGCAGCTCTTCGGGGATGGTTACACGATTTATCGTGCGGATTGATGCGATAGCAACAGCATTCACAATAGCGGCGGAGGAGTTTTGATAGCTGTTTTTTCCGCACTTGTCTCTTGTGAGTTTGGTGTGGATAGTTTGTTAGTAAATGTAAGTAGGGGTTTACCCACTACTCAGGTTCTTGTTTGCCCGGCGGACCCTTCTTTTCAGGGCGGCCTAGGTGCCTTTACAGAATTTCGGATTTTCGTATACAACAAAAAAATAAACAAATGAGTTTTAAATTGTTTATTTCACTCATACTCTTCACTGCTGCTGATGCGGGATCCCAAAGCTGCTGGTGAAGGGAGGGTGGCTGCTTCGGCAGCGCTCCTTGGTGTTTATCCAGGGAGGTGAGCTTGGCTCCTTTGTTGGAACTTCCCTAGCGACGTTGGCGACGAATCGCCGGATCGTCTACTCGCCGTAAACGATCCCGGAAGTCACCCCAATGCACTTCTCAGGGGGAACCTTTATCCGCCCTGCTTCGTTCTCCTTTGAGGTTAACTGTGAAGGATAACTTTGCTCGTTTGACTGATCCTACACAGTGAGAACGGTACTGGTGGGTCCTTTTTATTTAACCGGAGAAGCGAGCGGCTCCTTGGTAATTATGTTGTCCAATTTTTCATTTAACGGGTTGAACTTATTTGATTAATCTATTGTGCTAATTTCGTTTATAATAATTCTATTCATTTTATGAATTTAATAACTTTTTACCATCTCTTTGCTTTAATAATTTAATTTTTTTTTGGACGCGCTTTTTTAGTGCGGATCTCAAAACTGTGATCATCTCAACTCAAGTTGGGTGCTTACTTCGCATGATCTATGCATACTACTAAATGATCTAACAGTGATATGTGCAAGATATGTCTCGTCTCACTGTTAGGTGGATTAGGACTTTTTTTTTTATTTTATTCACTTCGTTTCATTTCCTTATCACGGTGTTCCTAAAACCGTTATTAACAAAAAAAATGACCATAAATTTGTCATACGGCATTCGAAAGATACAGTATCCAAGCATTTTCTCAGTGAATTTCAAAATGATCCATCGAGGGATTTGAGAGAAATTGCAATTTGAAGTTTTATGACACGTTTCATAAGGCTACCAGCAAACACCCACGGGTTTGGTCCTATCTCTACAAACAAAATTTTTTTTGTCTACTTATTTAGTACATGGCATTCGAAAGATATAGTAATCAAGTATATCTCCTGCAAGTTTGAAAATATTTCATTGACGGAATCGAAATTTATGACGGTTTGGATGTGGTATGCGGTCATAGATGGGTTTTCTACCAGACTTCATGTTTGTCCATTGACTATTTAGATCGTTTATACGTGCCGCGGTTTTTAAAGGAAAACCTGACCATTTAATTACATAAATATAATGTACAAAAGGTGTTATTTATATGGTGCACTGAAAAAATATGAAAATAGGGTTGTCTACCAAACGTTAAATATAATGTGTAAATTAAAAAAATGGATAAAAGTCGGAATGTTTACTTCAAAAGGCCATATCTCAATGGTTTGTTGACCGATTCTAATTATTTTTTCATTATTGAACAAGTAGACGTTTCATCGTTAATTTTCATTAAGAAGAATATAAAATAGAGTTGCCTACTTCAAACAATAGACAACATAATTATCCTCAATTATATGTATTATCACTATTTAGTGAATATATTTGTATTCAAAACGATGACCTATACATAAGTTGAATACAACGAACGCAAACTACAAATCATGGAAAAATAAAACCATAAATTTAAAAAATATGAAGGTATATGCTGATTCAGATCAATTTATGTTATGATAGGTTTTTGTTGGAAATTTTGTACAATCGCTGGTTGGGTTGACAGATGTTAAAACTGGTCAAAGGGGATGTTATTAGTACTAGTTCATCCGCTCATATCTCTAACTATTGTCAATTTTATTGTCGAATTGAACTTATCATGAGAATTTGACATTCAGATGTTTATACAGCAATTGCAATCAACTAGTATATAAAAATGGATAGGCAGCTATTTTTAAAACAAAAATATTAACCAAATAATGATAATACATATAGTTGAGATCAACTATATCGCCTACTTATTGATGTAGATGACTCTGTTTAATATTCTTCTTAATGTAAATTAACGATGAAACGTTTACCTGTTCAATAATGAAAAAAATAATTAGAATCGGTCAACAAACCATTGAGATATGGCCTTTTGAAGTAAACATTCCAACTTTTATTCATTTTTTTAGTTTTCACATTATATTTACCGTTTGGTAGACAACCCTATTTTCATATTTTTTCAGTGCACCATATAAATAACACCTTTTGTACATTATATTTATGTAATTAAATGGTAAGGTTTTCCTTTAAAAACCGCGACACGTATAAACTATCTAAATAGTCAATGGACAAACATGGATTCACGCTTGAAGTCTGGTAGAAAACCCATCTATGACCGCATGCCACATCCAAACCGTTATAAATTTCGATTCCGTCAATGAAATACACTCAAGTTTTTTTTACGCGGTTTTTTTTTGCGCGGTATTTTTTTACGCGGTTTTTTTTACGCGGATTTTGAAATTTACGCGGTTTTCATTTACGCGGATTTTGAAATTTACGCGGTTTTCATTTACGCGGTTTTTGAAATTTACGCGGTTTTCATTTACGCGGTTTTTGAAATTTACGCGGTTTTCATTTACGCGGATTTTTAAATTTACGCGGTATCCATCAATGAGGTTCCCTTTATCGCGGATTCTTAAATTTAAGTGGTCTTCATTTACGCGGATTTTGAAATTTACGCGGTTTTCATTTACGCGGATTTTGAAATTTACGCGGTTTTCATTTACGCGGATTCTGAAATTTACGCGGTTTTCATTTACGCGGATTTTGAAATTTACGCGGTTTTCATTTACGCGGATTTTGAAATTTACGCGGTTTTCATTTACGCGGTTTTCATTTACGCGGCTCGTATCCCCCGCGTAAAAAAAAACCTAAGTGTATTTTCAAACTTGCAGGGGATATACTTGATTACTATATCTTTCGAATGCCATGTACTAAATAAGTAGACAAAATTTTTTTTGTTTGTAGAGATAGGACCAAACCCGTGGATGTTTGCTGGTAGCCTTATGAAACGTGTCATAAAACTTCAAATTGCAATTTCTCTCGAATCCCTCGATGGATCATTTTGAAATTCACTGAGAAGATGCTTGGATACTGTATCTTTCGAATGCCGTATGACAAATTTATGGTCATTTTTTTGTTAATAACGGTTTTAGGAACACCGTGGCTTCTGTTATCCGGCGACCCAACACCACAAATCACAGAGCAACCGGACCACAGGCCGGCACTTTTTGACAGGAGTTTTCACTGTCGCACGCGCGCACTAAACTGTACTTGTTATGGTGGCGGGAAACTGTCCCGAAAAAGGATAAACTAATTTGGGCGTCTGCTCGATGCCGTGGTCCGTCACTATCTAGCCAAAACTCGATGGGCGCCTTCCGCACTCGACTATCACAAACACAATCCGCCTCATCGCATAGCTGTCAACTATGAGCGCACACTATTTTCACAAGAGGAGATTGGTAGCCTAGCTAAACCCTATGTTTCTTATATACAAACATAAAACAAACATTACTACACCTATCGGAACGCACAAAACCGTTCACAAACTCGAAACTATATTAAAAATTACAAACTATATGTGAACGGTATCGAACAGCGGTGAGCATAACTTTAACGTAAACAATACACTCTGCGGAGAGAGTACGCACGAATAGGTATATTTCCACACAGTGCTAAATTGTTACCCTGGCGGGTTACAAGTTCATCATGCATCGAAGCTGTTTGGACGAAGATTACCACGTCGGTGAAGTGCTACTTCATCTGTGCTGTTTACATTCATCCAGAAAAACGTCTTGACTGCAATATTATGCAGCTCCATCTATACTCTATAGAATGCATTTCTTCTCAGGCAAATGCAAACGATGCGATGATAGTGCTTGGTGATTTCAACCAACCAGGACTTATGTGGGTAGCCTCTGAGCGTGGATATGCTTACCCTAGTCCGTCATCCCCGACAACTAATCCTGCCAGCCGTTTACTACTGGACGGGATGGCTTTCCACGGACTAAATCAAGTAAGCACGATCTCCAACTACCAATCTCGTTTTCTGGACCTTCGTTAATGGGATTGCTGTACCTGAGTGTTCTGTGAGTGAAGCTTCTAATGTGATCGTTCCTTTGGATAACTATCATCCCGCTTTAGAAATAACAATTTCTACCAGTAGCACCCTGCAATACACATAAGCTTTAGTTATGGATCGTCGTAATTTTCGCAAAACTGATCTAGCTACATTGCGCCGCTCCCTGCTGTTGATCGACTGGAGTGTACTACTTGATCATGTGGATGTAGATGCTGCAGTTGACCTTTACAACCGACTACTGCTTGACTGTGTTGAAACATCCGTGCCCAAATGCCAACCTCCTAGGAAGCCTCCGTGGTCTAACGCCATGCTTCTGAATCTAAAATGTACTCGTGCCAAAGCTCTTCGTGCGTACATAAATCGACGATGTCCTTTTCTCAAGCACTTCTTTGCAATAACCAGTAATGAGTATCGTAGTTACAATAAACTGCTGTATGACATGTAAACCGCATTCAATAAAACTTACGAAGAAATCCGAAAGGCTTTTGGTGTTTCGTTAACACGAAAAGAAAAGAAATTGGCCTCCCATCTAAGATGGTTTACAATGACGAAATAGCGACTACGACTGCGGCAAAATGCTCACTATTTGCCAGTTACTTCTCGGGTGTTTTCACGACTGATGTGCCATCTGTTATCGAGCTCGAAAATGCGGTTCGTGATGTTCCCGTTGATGCTGTGGACATGGATGAATTCACAATTTCAGAACAATAGGTTCTTTCTGCAATTCGGAAAACTAAATCGTCGTTTGCTCCAGGACTAAGTGCTCCCTCTGCTATTCTGAAAAAAAATGTTCCGATATTTTAGCGATCCCACTGGCACACCTTTTCAATATGTCACTTCAACAGCAAAAATTTCCTAATGAATGGAAGTGTTTGGTGATGTTCCCGGTGTACAAAAAAGGTGACAAATGCAGTATCGAAAACTATCGTGGTATAACTTTATTGCGAATCGAGTCGAAGGTTTTCAAATCGCTCATCAACGAGACGCTGTTTTCAGCTTGCCGACACTACATTAGCACTTGTCAGTACGGCTTTTTCCTCCGAAGGTCGATTGAGACGAACCTGGGGTGACATTACGCATCTCGAAACGAAAGGTTTATTGTATGCAAGCTTGTATGAAAAAGTCGATTCGAAATGGTTCCATAATGTCGCCCCTGGTCTCTTTCACGTCCTTCTGCACAGAACAAAACAAACAACTGCAGCTGGACACGATGTACACAGATCTTAAGGCTGCGTTTGACACTGTTAACCATGAGATACTGTTAACGAAGCTTGATAAACCTGGATGCACTGCCCGATTCTGCCGTTGGCTGCGATTATACCTTATTCACCGTGAGACTTCACGGTGAATAAGGTATGAATCCCAAATTGGTGACAATGTATCTGAATCCTTTTCCAACAATTTCTGAGTTCCTTAAGGTAGTACGATTGGTCCACTACTGTTTTCACTATTCGTGAATGATGTGGTTTTCATCTTAATGCGTGAAGGAAAACTGTTCTTCACCGACGACTTGAAAATATTTCTAGTTATAAAGAAAGAAGCCGATTACCGTGAGCTACAGTATCTCGTTGATACCTTTTACAGTGGGTGTAAAAAACATGATGGTTCTTAGTGTTGCTAAATGCTTTGTTATCAGCTTTCATCGAACGAGAAACATGTTTACTTTCAACTACCACATCGCTGGAACTCAACTGCAACGCGTCGACCATGTAAAAGATTTGGGCGTCATCCTAGATGAAAGGCTAACGTACACCTATCACTTCTCAGCAAATCATATACTTGGTTTCATGTTCAAAATATCCAATGAATTCCGGGATCCTTTATGTTTCAAAGCATTATACTGTTCACTGGTGCGCTCACAGTTGGAATTCGCGAACGTCGTCTGGTGCCCCTACCATGCAACTTGGAACCGAAGAATTGAACCCGTCCAGCGCAGATTCATACGATATGCGTTACGACAGTTGCCTTGGAATGATCCGCTGAACTTGCCACCATATGAAGACCGTTTTCGATTATTAGGACTACACAACCTTAAAAGATCGTAGGCACGCCTCGCAAGCCACCTCCGTATCTAAGCTTCTTCTGGCTGAATATGATGTTCCCGATCTCCTATTGCAAATTAACATGTACGCACCAACCCGTATTCTTCGTCCTCGAATACTGTTACAGACTGAAATGCGAAACACTAACTACGCTGCCAACAGCCCGATATTAATAATGGTTCGTCGCTTCAACGATTTTACCGGCATCTTCGACTTCGTCATTAGTTCTGCACAGTTTCAGAACCGTTTGTTGTCACTTTGGGTTAATTATGTATAGTTATAGTTATAGTTATAGTTATAGTTATAGTTATAGTTATAGTTATAGTTATAGTTATAGTTATAGTTATAGTTATAGTTATAGTTATAGTTATAGTTATAGTTATAGTTATAGTTATAGTTATAGTTATAGTTATAGTTATAGTTATAGTTATAGTTATAGTTATAGTTATAGTTATAGTTATAGTTATAGTTATAGTTATAGTTATAGTTATAGTTATAGTTATAGTTATAGTTATAGTTATAGTTATAGTTATAGTTATAGTTATAGTTATAGTTATAGTTATAGTTATAGTTATAGTTATAGTTATAGTTATAGTTATAGTTATAGTTATAGTTATAGTTATAGTTATAGTTATAGTTATAGTTATAGTTATAGTTATAGTTATAGTTATAGTTATAGTTATAGTTATAGTTATAGTTATAGTTATAGTTATAGTTATAGTTATAGTTATAGTTATAGTTATAGTTATAGTTATAGTTATAGTTATAGTTATAGTTATAGTTATAGTTATAGTTATAGTTATAGTTATAGTTATAGTTATAGTTATAGTTATAGTTATAGTTATAGTTATAGTTATAGTTATAGTTATAGTTATAGTTATAGTTATAGTTATAGTTATAGTTATAGTTATAGTTATAGTTATAGTTATAGTTATAGTTATAGTTATAGTTATAGTTATAGTTATAGTTATAGTTATAGTTATAGTTATAGTTATAGTTATAGTTATAGTTATAGTTATAGTTATAGTTATAGTTATAGTTATAGTTATAGTTATAGTTATAGTTATAGTTATAGTTATAGTTATAGTTATAGTTATAGTTATAGTTATAGTTATAGTTATAGTTATAGTTATAGTTATAGTTATAGTTATAGTTATAGTTATAGTTATAGTTATAGTTATAGTTATAGTTATAGTTATAGTTATAGTTATAGTTATAGTTATAGTTATAGTTATAGTTATAGTTATAGTTATAGTTATAGTTATAGTTATAGTTATAGTTATAGTTATAGTTATAGTTATAGTTATAGTTATAGTTATAGTTATAGTTATAGTTATAGTTATAGTTATAGTTATAGTTATAGTTATAGTTATAGTTATAGTTATAGTTATAGTTATAGTTATAGTTATAGTTATAGTTATAGTTATAGTTATAGTTATAGTTATAGTTATAGTTATAGTTATAGTTATAGTTATAGTTATAGTTATAGTTATAGTTATAGTTATAGTTATAGTTATAGTTATAGTTATAGTTATAGTTATAGTTATAGTTATAGTTATAGTTATAGTTATAGTTATAGTTATAGTTATAGTTATAGTTATAGTTATAGTTATAGTTATAGTTATAGTTATAGTTATAGTTATAGTTATAGTTATAGTTATAGTTATAGTTATAGTTATAGTTATAGTTATAGTTATAGTTATAGTTATAGTTATAGTTATAGTTATAGTTATAGTTATAGTTATAGTTATAGTTATAGTTATAGTTATAGTTATAGTTATAGTTATAGTTATAGTTATAGTTATAGTTATAGTTATAGTTATAGTTATAGTTATAGTTATAGTTATAGTTATAGTTATAGTTATAGTTATAGTTATAGTTATAGTTATAGTTATAGTTATAGTTATAGTTATAGTTATAGTTATAGTTATAGTTATAGTTATAGTTATAGTTATAGTTATAGTTATAGTTATAGTTATAGTTATAGTTATAGTTATAGTTATAGTTATAGTTATAGTTATAGTTATAGTTATAGTTATAGTTATAGTTATAGTTATAGTTATAGTTATAGTTATAGTTATAGTTATAGTTATAGTTATAGTTATAGTTATAGTTATAGTTATAGTTATAGTTATAGTTATAGTTATAGTTATAGTTATAGTTATAGTTATAGTTATAGTTATAGTTATAGTTATAGTTATAGTTATAGTTATAGTTATAGTTATAGTTATAGTTATAGTTATAGTTATAGTTATAGTTATAGTTATAGTTATAGTTATAGTTATAGTTATAGTTATAGTTATAGTTATAGTTATAGTTATAGTTATAGTTATAGTTATAGTTATAGTTATAGTTATAGTTATAGTTATAGTTATAGTTATAGTTATAGTTATAGTTATAGTTATAGTTATAGTTATAGTTATAGTTATAGTTATAGTTATAGTTATAGTTATAGTTATAGTTATAGTTATAGTTATAGTTATAGTTATAGTTATAGTTATAGTTATAGTTATAGTTATAGTTATAGTTTACTAAGACTTAGTGTCAGTTAGACTGAAATTCTTTAAATGAAAATAAAAATACAAATACAAATACATGGCCATTTATTAACTGAGTCAAAAATTTTCAAGCGTGCCACCCATATTAGGTGGAATTACAATTTCGATGGAAAATCCAATTATTCGGTAGTATTTGGCAGTGGCGTACATAAATCGACGATGTCCTTTTCTCAAGCACTTCTTTGCAATAACCAGTAATGAGTATCGTAGTTACAATAAACTGCTGTATGACATGTAAACCGCATTCAATAAAACTTACGAAGAAATCCGAAAGGCTTTTGGTGTTTCGTTAACACGAAAAGAAAAGAAATTGGCCTCCCATCTAAGATGGTTTACAATGACGAAATAGCGACTACGACTGCGGCAAAATGCTCACTATTTGCCAGTTACTTCTCGGGTGTTTTCACGACTGATGTGCCATCTGTTATCGAGCTCGAAAATGCGGTTCGTGATGTTCCCGTTGATGCTGTGGACATGGATGAATTCACAATTTCAGAACAATAGGTTCTTTCTGCAATTCGGAAAACTAAATCGTCGTTTGCTCCAGGACTAAGTGCTCCCTCTGCTATTCTGAAAAAAAATGTTCCGATATTTTAGCGATCCCACTGGCACACCTTTTCAATATGTCACTTCAACAGCAAAAATTTCCTAATGAATGGAAGTGTTTGGTGATGTTCCCGGTGTACAAAAAAGGTGACAAATGCAGTATCGAAAACTATCGTGGTATAACTTTATTGCGAATCGAGTCGAAGGTTTTCAAATCGCTCATCAACGAGACGCTGTTTTCAGCTTGCCGACACTACATTAGCACTTGTCAGTACGGCTTTTTCCTCCGAAGGTCGATTGAGACGAACCTGGGGTGACATTACGCATCTCGAAACGAAAGGTTTATTGTATGCAAGCTTGTATGAAAAAGTCGATTCGAAATGGTTCCATAATGTCGCCCCTGGTCTCTTTCACGTCCTTCTGCACAGAACAAAACAAACAACTGCAGCTGGACACGATGTACACAGATCTTAAGGCTGCGTTTGACACTGTTAACCATGAGATACTGTTAACGAAGCTTGATAAACCTGGATGCACTGCCCGATTCTGCCGTTGGCTGCGATTATACCTTATTCACCGTGAGACTTCACGGTGAATAAGGTATGAATCCCAAATTGGTGACAATGTATCTGAATCCTTTTCCAACAATTTCTGAGTTCCTTAAGGTAGTACGATTGGTCCACTACTGTTTTCACTATTCGTGAATGATGTGGTTTTCATCTTAATGCGTGAAGGAAAACTGTTCTTCACCGACGACTTGAAAATATTTCTAGTTATAAAGAAAGAAGCCGATTACCGTGAGCTACAGTATCTCGTTGATACCTTTTACAGTGGGTGTAAAAAACATGATGGTTCTTAGTGTTGCTAAATGCTTTGTTATCAGCTTTCATCGAACGAGAAACATGTTTACTTTCAACTACCACATCGCTGGAACTCAACTGCAACGCGTCGACCATGTAAAAGATTTGGGCGTCATCCTAGATGAAAGGCTAACGTACACCTATCACTTCTCAGCAAATCATATACTTGGTTTCATGTTCAAAATATCCAATGAATTCCGGGATCCTTTATGTTTCAAAGCATTATACTGTTCACTGGTGCGCTCACAGTTGGAATTCGCGAACGTCGTCTGGTGCCCCTACCATGCAACTTGGAACCGAAGAATTGAACCCGTCCAGCGCAGATTCATACGATATGCGTTACGACAGTTGCCTTGGAATGATCCGCTGAACTTGCCACCATATGAAGACCGTTTTCGATTATTAGGACTACACAACCTTAAAAGATCGTAGGCACGCCTCGCAAGCCACCTCCGTATCTAAGCTTCTTCTGGCTGAATATGATGTTCCCGATCTCCTATTGCAAATTAACATGTACGCACCAACCCGTATTCTTCGTCCTCGAATACTGTTACAGACTGAAATGCGAAACACTAACTACGCTGCCAACAGCCCGATATTAATAATGGTTCGTCGCTTCAACGATTTTACCGGCATCTTCGACTTCGTCATTAGTTCTGCACAGTTTCAGAACCGTTTGTTGTCACTTTGGGTTAATTATGTATAGTTATAGTTATAGTTATAGTTATAGTTATAGTTATAGTTATAGTTATAGTTATAGTTATAGTTATAGTTATAGTTATAGTTATAGTTATAGTTATAGTTATAGTTATAGTTATAGTTATAGTTATAGTTATAGTTATAGTTATAGTTATAGTTATAGTTATAGTTATAGTTATAGTTATAGTTATAGTTATAGTTATAGTTATAGTTATAGTTATAGTTATAGTTATAGTTATAGTTATAGTTATAGTTATAGTTATAGTTATAGTTATAGTTATAGTTATAGTTATAGTTATAGTTATAGTTATAGTTATAGTTATAGTTATAGTTATAGTTATAGTTATAGTTATAGTTATAGTTATAGTTATAGTTATAGTTATAGTTATAGTTATAGTTATAGTTATAGTTATAGTTATAGTTATAGTTATAGTTATAGTTATAGTTATAGTTATAGTTATAGTTATAGTTATAGTTATAGTTATAGTTATAGTTATAGTTATAGTTATAGTTATAGTTATAGTTATAGTTATAGTTATAGTTATAGTTATAGTTATAGTTATAGTTATAGTTATAGTTATAGTTATAGTTATAGTTATAGTTATAGTTATAGTTATAGTTATAGTTATAGTTATAGTTATAGTTATAGTTATAGTTATAGTTATAGTTATAGTTATAGTTATAGTTATAGTTATAGTTATAGTTATAGTTATAGTTATAGTTATAGTTATAGTTATAGTTATAGTTATAGTTATAGTTATAGTTATAGTTATAGTTATAGTTATAGTTATAGTTATAGTTATAGTTATAGTTATAGTTATAGTTATAGTTATAGTTATAGTTATAGTTATAGTTATAGTTATAGTTATAGTTATAGTTATAGTTATAGTTATAGTTATAGTTATAGTTATAGTTATAGTTATAGTTATAGTTATAGTTATAGTTATAGTTATAGTTATAGTTATAGTTATAGTTATAGTTATAGTTATAGTTATAGTTATAGTTATAGTTATAGTTATAGTTATAGTTATAGTTATAGTTATAGTTATAGTTATAGTTATAGTTATAGTTATAGTTATAGTTATAGTTATAGTTATAGTTATAGTTATAGTTATAGTTATAGTTATAGTTATAGTTATAGTTATAGTTATAGTTATAGTTATAGTTATAGTTATAGTTATAGTTATAGTTATAGTTATAGTTATAGTTATAGTTATAGTTATAGTTATAGTTATAGTTATAGTTATAGTTATAGTTATAGTTATAGTTATAGTTATAGTTATAGTTATAGTTATAGTTATAGTTATAGTTATAGTTATAGTTATAGTTATAGTTATAGTTATAGTTATAGTTATAGTTATAGTTATAGTTATAGTTATAGTTATAGTTATAGTTATAGTTATAGTTATAGTTATAGTTATAGTTATAGTTATAGTTATAGTTATAGTTATAGTTATAGTTATAGTTATAGTTATAGTTATAGTTATAGTTATAGTTATAGTTATAGTTATAGTTATAGTTATAGTTATAGTTATAGTTATAGTTATAGTTATAGTTATAGTTATAGTTATAGTTATAGTTATAGTTATAGTTATAGTTATAGTTATAGTTATAGTTATAGTTATAGTTATAGTTATAGTTATAGTTATAGTTATAGTTATAGTTATAGTTATAGTTATAGTTATAGTTTTTTTTTTTTATTCATTTCGTTTATTTGATAGGCACAAATGCGTTAGCTTGGCGGTGCCAAATTCTTTTGTTTTTACATTTTGTATATTTTAAAACTAGGAGGTTACAATGTTGAAATATTTTTTTAAAAAAGAAAAATTTTACAGCTATCTTAAGACTAGAAATAAGATTCTATATACAAGAGAGGGGGCGAAAGATTTTTTTTATGAAAAATTTTTAAAACAAGGAATTCAATAGTAATAATTTTTAGGAAATATTTACAGTTATCTTAAAACTAACAATATAGTTTGGTACACAAAAGGGGGAACAAATATTTATGAGAAAATTCGCAGGTGTTTTAAGACTAGGGATACAATTCTATTTACAAGATGGGGGACAATAGTTTTAACAAAGAGGTAAAATTACAACTATCTTAAAACTAGGAATACAGAATACAAATTTGAACTTTTTTTGCGGAGACTTATGCTTGGTCAAGATATTCAGAGGGGGGCTGTAGAAGCAGTTGCATCAAGGACAGGGGAGAGAAAGCGTAGATGGTGACCGGGAGAGATGAGCAAAACTTGCAACTTTCGCTCAAACGGGAGATCAGCGAAAGATTACCGCCTCAGTCTAGTAGGTCGGATTGGCGGATGGTATTCTTCGGACCCGCGGGGAATCCTTCAAAAGTCATCGGACCTTGAGTCGCTCTCGCTTCAGTTTCCGTAGTGGTAAGTGCGACGGCGGTTACATAGTTGCAGTCTGGAGCTGATCGGTACCACAAGGCAAGAGAAAGCTTCTAAAACGAGAAATAAAAAAAGAGGGGCTAAATTGGGATATTTGTCGTTTTTATGAAAGTATAAATAAGGGACATATAGGGGAAATCACGATTTGCCAGTATATCTCGGACTGGGACATTGGGTGGTCTACCTCGGGCCCGAAGGGAATTCTTTAACTGAGACCTGGCGTCCAAATACCCGGCGCATACCCAGACAACGTGTTCGATGTCGCGATAGCCCTCGTCACAAGCGCACAGACTACTCTCCGCAAGCCCAATACGCCGCAAATGCGCATCTAAGGTGTAGTGGTTGGACATAAGTCGGGACATTACACGAATAAAATCCCGACCCACATCCATCCCCCTGAACCAAGGCTTCGTTGATACCTTTGGGATAATGGAATGTAGCCATCGTCCAAGTTCACCATTGCTCCACGAGGTTTGCCAACTGTTGAGTGTCCTCTGACGACAAATACTAAAAAATTCGTTGAAGCAGATTGGTCTTTCGTATATGTCACCATTTAATGCGCCCACCTTTGCTAATGAGTCGGCCTTTTCATTGCCTGGGATAGAGCAATGAGAGGGGACCCAAACAAAGGTAATTTGATAAGATTTTTCAGATAACGTACACAAGGACTCCCGTATCTTCCCCAGGAAATATGGGAATTGCTTTTTGGGCTTCATCGCACGAAGAGCCTCGATGGAGCTGAGGCTGTCCGAAATGATGAAGTAGTGATCTGTGGGCAGAGTGTCGATGATCCCAAGGGTGTACTGAATTCTGTCCGAAATGATGAAGTAGTGATCTGTGGGCAGAGTGTCGATGATCCCAAGGGTGTACTGAATTGCAGCTAACTCTGCGACGTAAACTGAAGCGGGATCATTGAGCTTGAATGAAGCGGTGATAGTATTGTTGAAGATACCGAAGCCAGTGGACCCATCGAGATTTGATCCGTCAGTGTAGAACATTTTGTCACAGTCGACTTCTCGGAATTTATTATAAAATATATTGGGGATCACTTGCGGGCGTATATGGTCCGGGATTCCACGAATCTCTTCCTTCATGGATGTGTCGAAGAATACAGTAGAATCAGAAGTATCTAGGAAACGAACACGGCTGGGAGTATATGAAGAAGGATTAATGCTCTGTGCCATGTAGTCGAAGTACAAGGCCATAAATCGGGTTTGAGAATTAAGCTCGACGAGCCTCTCGAAGTTTTCAATCACCAACGGGTTCAGAATGTCGCATCGGATGAGCAATCGATATGAGAGTTCCCAAAATCGATTTTTTAGCGGAAGAACGCCCGCCAGCACTTCGAGACTCATCGTATGGGTCGAGTGCATGCAACCCAAGGCAATGCGCAAGCAACGATACTGGATTCTCTCCAGTTTGATGAAGTGTATGGTCGCAGCGGAGCGGAAACAGAAACACCCGTACTCCATCACCGACAATATCGTTGTTTGGTATAACCTGATCAGGTCTCCTGGGTGAGCACCCCACCATGTTCCAGTTATTGTTCGGAGAAAATTGATCCTTTGTTGGCATTTCTGTTTCAGATACCTAATGTGACATCCCCAGGTACCTTTAGAGTCGAACCAGACCCCGAGATATTTAAATGTGAAAACCTGGTTGATCGTTGCACCCATTAATAGAAGCTGGAGTTGCGCCGGCTCACGCTTCCTAGAAAAAACAACCAACTCAGTTTTCTCCGTGGAGAACTCAATACCCAGCTGAAGAGCCCAAGCAGACAAATTGTCCAAGGTATTTTGTAATGGTCCTTGCAAGTCGGCAGCTTTGGGCCCTGTAACAGAGACCACCCCGTCGTCTGCAAGTTGCCTTAGCGTGCATGAATTGGCAAGACAATCGTCAATGTCATTCACGTAGAAATTGTAGAGCAGGGGACTTAGACATGAGCCCTGGGGAAGACCCATGTAGCTAAATCGCGATGTTGTTAAATCGCCATGCGAAAAGTGCATGTGCTTTTCAGACAACAGGTTTAGCAAAAAGTTATTTAAAATTGGCGAAAGACCATGCTGGTGCAGCTTCTCTGACAGAATGTTGACAGAAACTGAGTCAAAAGCCCCCTTAATATCCAAGAAGACTGATGCCATCTGCTCTTTGTTAGCATAGGCCATTTGGATTTCTGTAGAAAGCAACGCAAGGCAATCGTTCGTCCCTTTGCCTTTGCGGAAGCCAAATTGTGTATCTGACAGTAAGCCATTTGCTTCAACCCAATTGTCGAGGCGAAACAAGATCATTTTCTCGAACAACTTCCGAATACAGGACAGCATTGCAATCGGCCGATATGAGTTGTGGTCGGAGGCTGGTTTTCCTGGTTTTTGGATGGCGATGACCTTCACTTGCCTCCAGTCATGAGGGACAATGTTACCCTCAAGAAACTTGTTAAATAAATTCAACAAGCGCCTTTTTGCAGTGTCAGGTAGATTCTTCAGCAAGTTGAATTTGATTCTGTCTAACCCTGGGGCGTTATTGTTGCATGATAAGAGAGCAAGTGAGAACTCCACCATCGAAAACGGTGTTTCGTTCGCGGTATCGTGAGGAGACGCGGCGCGGTACGTTTTCTGTACCGGGACAGAGTCCGGACAGATCTTCTTGGCGAAAGCAAATATCCAACGGTTTGAATATTCCACATTCTCGTTGGTACTATTACGGTTACGCATACGTCGAGCCGTACCCCAAAGAGTGCTCATCGCTGTTTCTCTCGTTAACCCGTCGACGAACCGGCGCCAATAACTACGTTTTTTGGCTTTCATTAGACTCTTCATTCGCCTTTCTAACGACGCGTACTGTAGATAGCTAGCGGGTAACCCGTCTTCCCGGAAGGCTTTATATGCAGTGGACTTTTCCGCGTACAGCTCTGAGCACTCTTTATCCCACCACAAGGTGGGAGACCGTCCATGGGTATTCGCGCTGGGTACTGGTTTAGTCTGAGCTTGATTCGCACTGTCGAGAATCAAGCCAGCCAAAAACCTGTACTCTTCCTCCGGAGGAAGTTCTTGAGTGGATTCGATTTTAACGGATATCGCGGTCGCGTAACTCTTCCAATCAATGTTCCGTGTGAGGTCATACGATACATTGATTGTTTCCGATGGTCTTGAACCGTTAGCAATTGAAATCACGATAGGCAAATGGTCGCTACCGTGGGGATCAGGGATCACCTTCCACATGCAATCTAACTGTAGCGAAGTCGAGCATAGAGATAAATCCAACGCGCTTGCGCGTGCTGGTGGTGTAGGAATCCGCGTCATTTCTCCCGTGTTTAAGATGGTCATGTTGAAATTATCGCAAAGATCTTGGATTAATGTTGATCTATTATCATCATGAAGACAGCCCCATACCGTACCGTGCGAGTTAAAGTCTCCCAGAACTAGCCGCGGTGCTGGTAAGGATTCCGTGATATTACAAAGCGTTCGGTGCCCTACCGAGGCTCTAGGAGGAATGTAGATGGAAGCAATGCAAAGGTCTTTACCTTTGATTAAAACTTGACAAGCGACAATTTCAATGCCTGGTGTCGAAGGGAGGTTAATTCGGTTGAAAGAATAGCACTTTTTGATCCCCAAAAGTACTCCTCCATAGGGGTTTTCTCGATCCAGACGAATTATATTAAAGTCGTGGAAGTTGAGATTTATATCGGAAGTTAACCAAGTTTCACATAATGCGAAAGCATCACATTTTAAACTATTTAGTAAAAATTTAAAGGAATCGATTTTCGGGAGGATACTTCTGCTGTTCCACTGTAGAACAGTGATCGAATCGGTGACCTCGTTCGATGACTTAGCCATCGAAGGATACGATCGCTGCAAGGAGGGGCCATTTAGTAGTCAACTGCTTCAAAAATGTTTGCACTATAGGGAGAAAACGTATCAGAAGGCTTTTAAGAGGATCAGTAACATTGAAAGCTGTGAAAATTAAGTCCACTATGTCAGAAAATTTCATTAGTCCGCTACTGGACTGAGTATCTGTTTGAAAAAAGGGGACACTTGGGGTTTTTGGTGTCCCTGGAAGTGGTGGGTACTCCTTGTTAGAATTAATATTTCCAAGTCCTGGAGCAAATTGCTTCGGCTTTTGTGCATCACTTCCGTTGGATTTATTGATTGCGGTTGGCGCACTCTGAGTGGACGACACCTTGGCACCCTTACGAGGCAATGTAGGGGAGGCTAGATTTCTCCTCTTCCTGGATTCCCCTGGGTTAACCAATGATGTTCCCTCTTGTGGGTCGTCAGATTCTTGCTCAACGCCAGCCAAAAGAGCAAAGGAATTTTCGGAAGGGACAGATGGCGAAGCATTCTTTAGCATTTCTGCATAAGAGTGCCTCGAGCGATCCTTTAGGGAGCGCTTAATTTTATCCCCACGCTGCTTGTACGCCGGGCATGACTTAAGAGCATGCGGAGGACCCCCGCAGTAAATACACTTCTCAGTTTCTCCACCGCAAGCGTCATCCTCATGCTCTCCCTCGCATTTGCCGCACCGTTTTTTATTGCCACAATAAGTGGCTGTGTGGCCCAGTTGCTTGCAATTGCTGCAGTTCATTACCCGCGGTACAAATAGGCGAACAGGTAGGCGAACCTTATCCAGGAGGACATAGTTGGGAAGAGCAGATCCGGAGAAAGTCACCCGAATCGAGTCTGACGGAGAATAAGTTGTCTTATCATCTTCAGTTTTTGCGGAATACAATTGCTTGCATTCCAGAATTTTCACCTTTTGAAGTGAAGGGTCCTTAAAGCACACAACTCTACAAGGCACATACACCTTGAATTGCCTCGTAAAACGCTCGCTGCGAGCAATCTGGTTTGCCTGGTCGAGGTCATTTACTATAACGCGTATCTTATTAGCTCGAACACGTGTTATCTGAGCCACGGACGGGTAGTTGGCAGTCAGCTCCCGTGAGACTTCTAGAATATTGGGCGATTTCGTGTTGGGCCGGAAATACACCACCCAGGGTCCAGTCGAACTGGCTGGGTATGTTTTAATACGGGGAGGACTGGGGGAATCAGGGGAGGGAGTAATTTCGGGTTTATCCGGTATATCCATGGGAATATCATTCCCATCCAATGTTACTTCGCCCTCGGCCATTTAGGCACGAGGATAACACGTGGTGTAAACGAGAGATGAAACTTATATTCAGGGGAAAGGGCAGAAGTAGAGACCGATCGGGGAAAGGGAAATGAAAGAAAAAAAAAATACTTAGCTTATATAGCGGCGATTCCGGCTATTCTGGTATTCACTTCACCAGCCTGGGCACCGGCGAACAAAGACTGCCTCGAACAATGGTTGACCTTCACTGACAATTTATTCTTGTTCACTTTATGCACAGCACCAGAAAACGAACTGCTTCGATCGAGAGCTCGGAGAGTTATGTTAGTTATAGTTATAGTTATAGTTATAGTTATAGTTATAGTTATAGTTATAGTTATAGTTATAGTTATAGTTATAGTTATAGTTATAGTTATAGTTATAGTTATAGTTATAGTTATAGTTATAGTTATAGTTATAGTTATAGTTATAGTTATAGTTATAGTTATAGTTATAGTTATAGTTATAGTTATAGTTATAGTTATAGTTATAGTTATAGTTATAGTTATAGTTATAGTTATAGTTATAGTTATAGTTATAGTTATAGTTATAGTTATAGTTATAGTTATAGTTATAGTTATAGTTATAGTTATAGTTATAGTTATAGTTATAGTTATAGTTATAGTTATAGTTATAGTTATAGTTATAGTTATAGTTATAGTTATAGTTATAGTTATAGTTATAGTTATAGTTATAGTTATAGTTATAGTTATAGTTATAGTTATAGTTATAGTTATAGTTATAGTTATAGTTATAGTTATAGTTATAGTTATAGTTATAGTTATAGTTATAGTTATAGTTATAGTTATAGTTATAGTTATAGTTATAGTTATAGTTATAGTTATAGTTATAGTTATAGTTATAGTTATAGTTATAGTTATAGTTATAGTTATAGTTATAGTTATAGTTATAGTTATAGTTATAGTTATAGTTATAGTTATAGTTATAGTTATAGTTATAGTTATAGTTATAGTTATAGTTATAGTTATAGTTATAGTTATAGTTATAGTTATAGTTATAGTTATAGTTATAGTTATAGTTATAGTTATAGTTATAGTTATAGTTATAGTTATAGTTATAGTTATAGTTATAGTTATAGTTATAGTTATAGTTATAGTTATAGTTATAGTTATAGTTATAGTTATAGTTTACTAAGACTTAGTGTCAGTTAGACTGAAATTCTTTAAATGAAAATAAAAATACAAATACAAATACATGGCCATTTATTAACTGAGTCAAAAATTTTCAAGCGTGCCACCCATATTAGGTGGAATTACAATTTCGATGGAAAATCCAATTATTCGGTAGTATTTGGCAGTGGCGGTGGTCAGCTATTTTCGCTCGAATCCCTTAACACCTATTTTGATTGATAATTTGATTCATCAACAGTACTATTGTTGAAACTGAACTGCCTTAGTTATGCATTATATTATATTCAGAAGTGCACATATTTTGTCGTAGGTGATTTAAAATGTTCACTGATTTTATGGCATTGCAAGGGAACACGTATCAACCGGGTGATGCCAATCGAGCTGACATTTCTTTAAACTGATCAAACTAATTTCTTTGTTAGTTTAATGGATATAACACCAACTGGAAAACTAATCCACTGGACAATTAATATGCGTAGGGAATACGCATGGTCCTGTCTGAGAGAAATGATGACAGGTTAGTTTCTTTTCGTTCGTATTGTCTCCAATTTTGTTATAGTATTTAGTATGAAAATTTGCGTTGTCGGTTGTATATTCGACATACAGAGCTTGACATTTCATGTATTTTGGTAGTGCTTACATTATATCGTTTAAAAAGCGCTTCAGTTAGCTTAACAACACGCATGCATAATGATAACATAACAATCGACACCTTATTAAATTGTTCACGGCGAAAGAAACCAATATATAATTGCCATTTTATTTGCAATATATACGTTTATACACGAAAACTATTATTTGTATTACGATATCTTCAATTACATATCTATTTAGACAAATGTCTCGAGATGCTTAAGGTAATCGCTTTTCATGATATTGTATTGTTTTTGTAATGTCGTGTTTCGGAATAAAGAAACAGGGAATATTAAAATCGTTCACATTACCGTTTGATTAAATTAAACATAAGCAACACTTCCGACTGTCGGCAGCCCAGAGCTGAAGTTACTTTTTTAGAAACCGAGCACTTCCAAATTAATTCAACAAACAATAAATGTATCATTAATTCTCGGCAGTCGGTTGCCCAGAGCAATGAATATATGATAACACTTCTGAGGTTTGCAAAGATAGTATCACCTATCAAGGTTAATACATATTAGTGTAATTCTTTACCCCATCCTACTAACAAAAACTCCTTTCCGTGGCAAATGTGGTTATGCAGAGGTATATACGGTCTCCATAACAACGTTTCTTACACTAACATTGCTTTACTTCCCCGATGACTGTAAGGACGTGGCCGGCGCCGTTATTGCATTTGAAAGTATAGAACTCTCGAAGCGTGCACATTGGCAATGGGTAGCTACTCCCAGGCCCCATTCGTTGATTCTCTGTACAATTTCGCTTGTTCTGGTCAATCACGGAGTAGCAACTACAAATTGTACTGTCATGGTTATGCTCAAATAATAAAAACAAAAAAACAAAATGAAAATTCACCACTACTAGCTGAATATCCAATACATTTAATTAGAAATATAATGTATCATTCTGTAAGTTGTGCAGTGCTCTGAGTGAGTGTTCATCGCTATGAAGTCTAGGGAAACCAAAAGCGAAACTTGAATCCAATACTGAACAAAAGTCTGTAATAAATAGCCTCTGATGAACTCAAATATTAATTAGCACAGGAGATTCATATTAAAACTGATCTGGTCAATCAAATATATTATGTTTATTCAATCATGTGTGTAAACTTTTCTTCTTGAAGCTACCATATCTGGTAAGTGAAATGGAATGATACCAAATAGACACCTTACTACATGTTAGAAAAAAAACTTGTATGCGGCGTGAATCTGTAGCTTCAGCGAAACACCCAACCAAACTGGCTGATCGCTAGAATCATTGGCATCATCATCAGCTTAGCCATTGCTCAAGCTCCCGTAGTATTAATCGTAAGTGGGCAACGGTAACTACTACAGTACACACTCTTGCCAGAGCAGGCTTACTTTCACTCCTGAACGGTACGGCTTATCCTCTCAATTAGGCTTGATTGAATTAGAAGATAGAACTATTTTCGCATCGCACCGCATCACTTATACGGCTCAACGAGAGGGTCGATCAGTTCGTTTCGAGATCGCGACCGTTGCGACTAAGTTCTATCTGGATTTTACAGTACATATTTCGTCGGGGTTCGATTGATTAGAAGAGATAATGGAATTGCACACAGCTCGGTGAAATTAATACCAGTATCGTTCAAGGAAAAACATTTATCGAAAAGAATGAATTTCAAGTTCAACGACTAGCATGGATCTGCTATTGTTCACAAATAGAAATGTTCTAGTTGAATTTCACCATGTTATAAGCACTCGAATTCTGCAAACTCACCAGCAGTTAGCTACGGCGTAGCCTCCGGTAATTTATGGTCCAGTGTGATAAGGTCTGCACTAACCGTGACAAATGCAAATACAAAATGTGCTCCGACGTCTCCAAAGGGATAAATCTGACGACTGCCGTTGTGATTTATGCAAATTCCT
The DNA here is from genome assembly GCF_030247195.1 of Topomyia yanbarensis. NCBI lineage: Eukaryota > Metazoa > Arthropoda > Insecta > Diptera > Culicidae > Topomyia > Topomyia yanbarensis. The sequence continues at coordinate 333,921,225 of NC_080672.1, read as the reverse complement.
GCAAACAGACTTTCGTTATCGCCAGTTCAAACGGAGCTCTGGGTAGTGTATAGTGTGTAGAAGTGTGTAAGCCACAAGAGACAAAAATCTTCACTTGATTTCCATGGATTCTACCGACGTTCGGGGCGGTATAGTGATACGGGAGAGGGTTTTTTTTTAATGCGGCATGGCCGGTGCATTGTGATTGGATGACATATTCGGAGGTCAATGCGCCCACAGGAGGTGATCAACTGGGATGCAAATGTTTGCATCCTCTTTTCTCTCCATATCTGTTGATTCTTGACGTTTGTTTGAATGAGATTTGCTTGGATAAAACTTTCGACTTTTTGAATTTCAATCCACATTAAAACGCTGACGTAGATATACTCCCTGTATGAACAGTAGTTTCCTGCTCCGATGTGTTCGGTATTTTTTCGTTAGTCGGTATAAATTACTTCATCCGTTATCTATTCGGCAGATGCTGAACCTCTAGCAGTTCTCTTTGCTCTGAGTAACGCTTGTACGACAGCTGATAGTCAACTAATCACATGGCCAGAACTATCTTCATCCCCGTCATCGGTTTGTTTGCGGGTCGGTTGAGAGTTTAGTTTGATACGTGTACGATGTGTCAAGTGGGTATGTTCTGATAACTCTATTTTTGGATGAAACCTAAGTTCCGGTAATATATTCTCAATGTGTGTGTTACATTATGTTCGTACGTCTATCATCAATGTTGTGTTGGAGGTGCAAAAATTTTTCCCGGCACCAGAGTTAGAAAAGACACCGTACAGATCCTTCTTTAAGAAATCTTAAGATCTTAAGTAGAATACTTACGAGTAATTTTTAGCACATCTTTTTCTACAACCACTAAGTTCCGTGAAGGCATACAGTAAATTGGTACATCGCTGAATCTTTAGAAAATTTTAGAAACTTCCAGATTTGATTTGAATACATAATATAATAGGTTTCGTCTCATCAGCATCTGACACTAACTTAGAATCAGAATAGTACATATAGCATTGGCTTGCTAAACCAAGCCAATTTTCGATTTCGCTATGTCTCCTTCGTAGATCAGAAACATTATAGGTCGTTTGCAAATTGTGATTCCATCTTGGGTCTAGTGTAAATCTACACCAAAATTATTCCAACCCTAAGTTAATGTGGGATTCCAATGCGACGAAAAGGAAACGCACCCAATTAACTTATTAAGTTAGGATTTGTGTCCTTTGCACACAAACCTATAAAAACTGGGTTAAATGGTTATTTGCTAGAAATTCGTTTTATAGCACTATACTGCCCTTATATGCAAAAGTGAGGTAAAAAACACTTTGGTCTTATCACACTTTTTCGTGACGTGCAAGCAGGGCCGGCGGAATGCGTGGGTAGTATGGGTAGTACTACCTACTCGATAATTACCGAGTGGGGAATTACCCACTCGAAAGTTTGGAACAAACCAAAACCTAAGATTGACCACGTATGGTCTTGCGCACAAAATTCTTGCGTTGGAAATCCTCGTTGTAAAACAATTCCATATTTTTATTCAGATACAAATTTCTTTGCTTTACATTTTTTTTGAGAATATGGGATTTGTTTGAAATGTGGAATTATTTTTTATATTTATATTCATGGGAATACATCTTAATACAAGGATTTCAGATCGATAGACAAATAATATTATTGCAATTTTATTCAGACTATGGGATGCAGTTAGAAATATTTTTAAGGACAATATGTACAATTTGTAATGTTTGAACATGAACAATCATTTGATTAAAAATTGGAACAAGGAGAAAAAATAACTAGACAAACAGTAGACTTTTTATAAGAAAAAGATTGTTGATTCCAACATCAGTAGCAGAGAAAGCGAGGAGAGGGCGGACAAAAATAACAAGGATAAAAAGAAATTAAACTTGTAGCTTTGTAGCAAACGGAAGATCACTATCAGGACATCATGAACCGGATCGCCTCCTTGGATCCGCTGGGAACTCTTGGGATCACATTTGCAGGTAGCTGTTTAGCAAGTCAACCAAAAGAGAAGATATAAATAAATTTGGAGGGTAGACAGCACATCTCGGACTAGAATCAGGTCGAAGGCATTTGTTTAGCGAAGATCTGGCGCTACACACATAAAAAATCGTGTAAATTTACGTCTCCTGACCATGACATATACGAGCATCAAAAATTACGTTTGATTTTAATTTTACATGTCGTTGAATTTTGCGAGTCACGTAATTTTACTCCACATATGACGTTTGCTTAAAAACTGTTTAAAACTGCGCCTAGAAAGTACATCTTTCATGTAAAATTAAACAAAACACGGTTATATTTCGTCATTTCGTCAATTATGGTTTGTTAAATTGTGGCAAGTTTGGAATCACCTCAACGATAAAATTCAGATTTTTTTGGTGTGTAGAACATTACGCGCACGACCAGACAACATGTTTAATGTCGCGATAGCTTTCATCGCAAGCGCAGATAACACTCTCCACCACCCCAATACGCTGGAGATGCGCATTCAATGTATAATGATTGCCACCCGAAGGAAGTCCTGACCTTCATCCTTCCTTTTTAACCAAAGTTTGTTGATGCCTTTGGGATTCCTAAACTTCCATTATCCCACGAAATTTGCCAATTTTCGAACGTCCTCTGACAAGAAATACTAAAAAATTCGTTAAAGCTGTGCTACGTTTCACAAATATTCCCTTCCAATGCCTATGTGCCTCATTACCTTCTCATTACCATTCTAATCTACACACCTAGAAAGTGTAAATTTACGTCTCTTGACCCTGACATATACGAGCATCAAAAATGACTTAGTTTTACGTTTGATTTTAATTTTACATGACGTTTAATTTCGTAAATCATGTAATTTTACTCCACATACAGGATTTATTCTGAATGGTAGGAAGTGTAATTTTATGTCATTGCGCATGTAAAGTATATGTTTCATGTAAAATTAAACGGAACACGGTAATGTTCCGTCATTTAGTAAATTACGGTTTGTTGAATTGTGTCATGTTTGCAATTACGTCAACGATAAAATTCAGATTTTTTTGGTGTGTAAGTGCCACTTTTCTCATTACCCGGAATAGAACAATGCGAAAGAACTCAAACTAATATTTGTATCAGGCAATCAGGAACGATTTTAACATAAAGAATCTAGGAACGCCCATATTTTCTGCAGGAAAATAAGGAGTGCTTTACATGCTCCATCGATCGAAGCGTCTACTTGGAGCTGTAATGATGTGGACATGGTCGTATAAAACCATAAGTTTTGTGGGGATAGTATCTTTGCTGTAAGATAAATTTGTGTATTTCAAGAACAAATATTACGTTTATTTACATTATTATATTTTGATCGCGAAACGTCCATCATTTGAATGTGAATCTACGTGGAATGCTGTTGTCGCCGATAAAGGATTCTTAGTTCCATATATTCCAATCAAAGGCCGAATCGAGTACACAGCGTAGGGTCCAGCTGCCATACGAAATATTGTTTCTCTCGTTAAGCCGTTGACGAACCGGTGCCAGTAACCACATTTTACAGTTTTCATCAAGTTTTTTATTTGCGTTTCTAACGTCGCGAGTATTTAAAAAAAAATGGGCGATCCGACGTTCAAAAAGTCCTCATAGGACGTTTTCGCATACAATTCTGAGCATCTCTGACCATAACGGAGTGGCAAACCAACGGTTTTTAGCGCCGAATATTCGTTTCGGCTGACCTTTAATCGCAGTGTAAAGAAACCAGCCAGTCAAAACGTTGGACACTTACACCAGAGGAATTTCTTATTTTGATTCGATTGTTTCGGATATAGTGGACGCGTTGCTCTTTCGATCACTGAGCACACTAATGAGGTAGAGTACAACGATAAATCTAACGTGCTTCGCCGCGCAGGTAGGCATTCGTTTCATTTCCTGTATTCAGGATGGTCATATTGAAATTGTCGCGAATATCACGCAGTAAGATAGATCGGTTATCAGAATAAAGACAACCCCATGGCACAGCGTGGGAGTTGAAGTCTTCTAGAACCAACTAAGGTGCGATGTATATGGAAACAATATCAATAAATCTTTGTCTATGATTCGATTTTAACAAGGGACATTTTCCACACCGTGCTTTATTTCTGCAATGGGCTCGTTGTTTGCAACGACGGCAGTCCATGCCCCGCATTACAAAAAGGCGAACAAATAGACGAGCCCCGTTCAAAAGAACAAATTTTAGAAGAACAAATCCTGCGAAAGGCTTGAAACTAAGCTGATGGAAAATGAGTTTTCTTTTACTCCTCGATTTTTGCTGAACGCAGTTGCTTGCATACCAGAATTTTCACTGACTGAAGTACAGGGATCTGGAAGGAGCACTCCTTATTTCGCAATTAAAGCCCTTCTCGGAGACTACACCATCAATATCTACTTCCCGGGCGGGTACGTAGACAAAATACTTTTTCGTACACGGTCGAGTGTTGTTTAGTTAGATCACGCGATATATCGCTGATGTTAAATGGCTTGTCTTTGGTCAGGAAGTAGACCATCCAGGGGCCGGTTGTATTAGATATAATTAGCATCGAAAATGGGACTTATCGGCATTATTTTTGCCATCGGAGAAATATTCAAAACGACTTCCACATTAGTCAAAACTATCATGCGAGCTTCAGTACTCGCGAAAGGAAGGTTTTATAGCAGGGAACGGAAAATTAATGCAACTAAATTTAAAAGAATGGAGTAATTGGTACTTAGCTGTGGAACATTCGTAGTATCTGTATTCAACAAACACATTTTTGCTGAGCCGTCAGACATACAGTCCTGTTAATAGCCACCAGATATTATCAAGGAATTTTAATTTTCACTGACACACTCCATAACTGAACTTCCGTCAGTAAGGGTGGGAAATCACTCCGAATCTTACTACACACTCGGGAAAAAAGTGTTCCGCCGGCCCTGCGTGCAAGCGACTTTAAATAAAAATAAAAATGGTCCTTTAAAACGTGATAAAGAAAGTAAAGAAGACATGCTTTTATTCGCATCCCGCAAGATGAAGATTTCCTGAAAAATATACTCGATGACGTTCACGTCACTTTTGCAAACGAGGGCATATATGTACAACCCTGCAAAATTCTGAACAAGTTATGATTTTATTGTGTATTATTCGGAATATGGGCTACTTTAATGGACCTGTGGAAGCTTTGTATATTTACAAGAATCTAAAAAAAAATTGAATATAGTTGATCTCGTCAAATCTCTTGCGCAAGGATACCTTTTCCGATGTAAGGAAACATTTGTATCTACACCTTCAGCATCGTGGATGTCCTTGATTTCTCTCTCGTTGCTGTGCACTCACAGGTCGTCTGCAGTGATGGTGCCTTAATGATCGTGATCAGGTGTTCTATCTTTTTTCTGGGACTTGCTGATGGCAAGTTTGAACCCGCCACCATTAGTGTTACCTTTCTCGCAGATAGAGCTGGCTTTTGTTTTAGGTATTGTTGTTATTTTTGCCACAAATTTGTCGATCTCTAATGATGATATTGTAGACTAAGTGTTGGGTTTTATTTCCTTTGATTAATTTAACCTATTATTTTAGTTTCTGTGCAACGTATCCGAATATTTTCAAAATTTGATTTTTCGACACGTTCGTTAGCTTAACGGAATGAGTTTTTTGAATTTACAAGATTTAAAATACATAATACGGATCTCGTACGCACGACAAGCAATTACGAGTAGATAACTTTCTATGCGGCGAAAAAACATTTGTTTCCTCGTCAACTATGTATTGGAGTCATTCATTTCTCTCTCGCTACTCTACATGTCCGCGTCATCATCGTGGTGCTGGCTGTTGATTTTGAGGTCAGGAACCAGTATATCTAGAGAAAATTTTCAATAGGACGTAAGTAACATTGAGAGCCTCTCTTTGTTTACTTTCTCTTTCGTTTATTACGACGTCATTACAACACTTTGTACTAATTTTCCAGCACATATCGAAAGCCGACGGTTTTTACTACAATATTATGCAAAGAGTAGAGTAGTAAATGTTGAAATGGCCGAGTAATGAACAGAAGAGAAAGACCTCAAAGAGAATCTCTCATTGTTACTTACGTCCTATTGAAAATTTTCTCTAGATATATTGGCACGATTGGCACGTTCCCCAGGATATTCGCAAATTTGTACCTTACCAGGTCGTCTCAAAACTTTCCTAATGGGAAGGGAAAGGGAGCTGATAGACAAACAGCCTACATTTTTCTGTTCCGAAGGAATAATTAAATCTGTTGCTAAAGCCTATAACCTTACTCGCTGGATTAGAGACAATAGCATATCCTTAAATTTTTGCTCCCTGTACAGATGTATGGACAATCAAAAATCCGGACACGCAATTGCATTACTCCAGGACAGTTACATATCAAATAATATGAGATTTCGTAATCGGATTCACAAAGATTCCAGGAATAATACTCAGCACGTTGAATAGTAGCCATGTGATACTTGAGTTTTCATTATCCAGTCAGTGCCCTGACTAGAGTACTACAATTGTGATTGAAAAAATGCAACAAATTCTTTGACACTTTGGCATTCACATGCGACCGAAAAGTTTTTATTTGAACGCAAGTTTTCAAGCTACGCCAATGGTTGGCATTTTCAGATTCAGCTCGATAACGAATCTTGTGCTTTGTCCAACTTATCGACAGTGATAAAACTGGTTCTGCACCAACGAAGTCAGTCACAGCATCCGCTCTAGCCAATTCGTCCACCCCCATACATTTCCATGAAAGCAATGACCGGGTACCCATAGAAGGTAGATAGCATTTGATATGCTAAGTTCTTCGACTTGAGTTCGACATGCGATTACTAATTTTGATCTCGAATTTGTCGAATTAAGTGATTTTAGGGCAACCTGATTGTCAGAGCAAAAATATATTCTTTTACCACAAATTCCGTGTTAAAGTGCCTATTGTATACCATACAGAATCGCGAAGATTTCTGCTCGGAATACGGTACAGTATCTAGCAAGCGAATAGGATTGGTCTAATCTCATTTGGCGACAATAGATACCAGCACCGGCTCGGCCCTCCAGCCAGTGTACCAAACTACGTATTATTCAACTTGTCGCTCCATCCAGCCAGACAGCCATTCCTCGCGAGGAAGAAATCTCACATTAAAAATTTTTGAAAGGAAAACTACATGTGAGTGTACGGTCACTGGGAGCAAATATCTACTCATCCCAAGTAACCATTTGGGGCCATAGTCTGGCGTGTCTAGTTGCACTATCTTTTTTGTTACTGTTTCAGAACCCAATAACGTTGAGACGATATGCACAAGAAAATGCCTCTTGTTTCATAAACACATATAAGGGGTTTTATGTTCAACAATGCCGTAGTTAGTGTTATCGAGAACGCGCCAGTCACCGCCATCAAGACATCTGAAGATAGTTTAACTTTGATTGGATTGTCATGACTTCTCCCTTTTGCCACCAAACAAGGCATCCGTATGCCAATATGGGTCTAACAATTGATGTGTAGATCCACTAAATGTACTTGGGTTTGAGTCCCCATGGTTTGCCGAAAGCCCGCTTACATTGGCCAAAGACCATGCAATTTAATTTTAATTCAAAAATTAAGTCAACGTATATAACTTGAGCTATCACAACAATTTCAGAATCAAGAAACTGCAACGGACGAGCTCCGGTTGTAATCCTTCGTTGCGTGAAAAGCACCATCAATATTTTTTTTTTTGGATTTCTTAGAGTCCAACAGAAAGACATCATTGCTCTTCAACACAAGCCTTATGCTATATTCCGCCCTGAGGATAAAAAATTGGGTAAATACCAATATTTCTCCCAAAGGCGATTTTTTTTTTGTTGAAACATAAATAAGGCTTGCTGCATCAACTCAAAAACTGTGTTGATGCGAATTCTCGTGATCATTACACGATACTCCTCAGCGTCATACTCATATGTCGGAAATGCAAGCTCATTAAGTTTCCTCATCATGCCATCGGTGACAAGGTTCCATACAAGTGGTGACAGCACAGCACCTTGAGGAGATCCGAACACACTCAGTTTCATTATCTCTACATGTCTGAACGATGAGCACAGATGTCGGTTACTAAGCATTGCGTGTATCCAGCTCGTGATATATAAAGGTACTCTATGATTCGAAAGACATGTTGTCAAAATCACCTTCAATGTCAAGATAAAATATGGGTGGGTAGTGTCAGAGACACAATCGCAATGAAGTAGAATACATTTAAGTTTTTTCCTTCTAACTTGTACCGTAAATTGACATCAGAATGTTCAAGTAGGTAGTTTTGTATATTTTTTTTAATTCGAAAAAAATCATCTTTTCCTACTCGTACTAGGAATTTTAAATCGAATTATGGTTAGGGTCCCAGGTCGATGAATTCTCGTCTTCATAGGGCTCCAAAGAAGGCGTGGGGTATATTTGTACCCCAGTGCAACGTTCTAGGGTTAAGAACAGTAATATTTCGCTATATGCTACAATTGAAACGTTGAATCCCTCTAAGTCGCTCAAAATGGTGTAAAAAAGTTATTTTGCTGCAAATTTACCAATTCACTTCACTTTTAGTGGTGCTTATCACCAGCTGCACCAAGGTATGGCAGATTTGTTCTAATCCAACTGGCTAGAGCAAAATCCCACGAGTTCTTTCGGTGTTGTTGCTACTACTGCAGCGACCCTTAACTGTTGGCTTGAAAGGTGAGTTTTGCCCCTTTGTTGCAACTCCTGGTGATGAAAATCAGATCCCAATTTCTGTCTAGTTCCACCCAAAATCCACCCCCCCCCCTCCACCGGCCAGTGAAAATCTCCGAGTCAAAGCCTCTCCAGAGGTGGCAACCCTATAACAGATACTATGGATCGTCGCGCTCAAACTGATATTACTTATACCCACCTATATGCCGCTTTGATAGAGTGAACCACGGTATGATAACTACTAAAATGGAGAAATTTGTAAATAATGGTAGTTTTTGCATTTGTTATGATTCTAGCTCACCGATCAAGAGGTTATGGTTTCCTTTGGAAATTGCCATATATTTACTTTTAGGTCAGGAATAGCCCAGGCAGGCTACTTGAGACCGTTGATGCTTCTACTTTACTTCAATGACGAGTATTTAGTGCTACATACTACTCGGCGGTTCTTCGCAGACAATTTAAAAATATTTCATCTTCTCCGTTCGCTCAATTAAGAATTCCGGATTTCTCTAGCAATAGCTTAAAATCATTTATGATTGTGATGTAGCAAGAATCGCGTTTGTAAAAAACCAAAGATGTACCGGGGTTGCGATTTATCACAAAAAACATTGTGGAAGAGTATTGCCAAACACGTTCGAGCGAAACGTAACGGAGGAGGGGGGCTCATAAAACTATCATAAAATCTAAATTATTACTAGGGGTGTGTGCATATTCCAAAGTTGCCGAAAACCGATTGAACATTGCAAGATGACGTTATCTGAGTAAAAATACTCGAAAAAATTACACCACAGCAGACTGGTTTTCATGGTGTTAGAATTTAAAAGCGTTTCGAACCAACGTTCTGGTACTGGGTGGAATCAAAGTTTTACCAGTCCAAGTAAACAAGATCACTGAACTGTCAGAAATGAGAGGTTAAATATTTTCATGTAATTTTCTATAGCGTCTACCGCTTATTGTACCGTCTGAACAATAGGGTCAACATGTTGCTCGTTTGGCAAGTGAGCATCGATTCATACAAAACGAGCATGCGTGACCTGTATAAATAACTTTCCCGTATGTAATGAAACGCTTAAACGCTCTTTTTTGGTGGCACTGCCTGAAATAGATTTGCAAATTTCGGATTTTCCCCGTCGCTTTCGAAGGATTTCGTTTTTGCTTTATTTGTAGTAGTCGTACATTTTGCAAAATAAAATACAAAATTCGTGCACATATTTCCGATCAGATAGTGTAAAAATATTGCGATTTTGTTCAGAAGAACGAATGGTATTCACATTTAAAAACTGGGGAAAATTTCTCAGCAGAAATTTTCAAAAGGGACCCCAGTATTGAAACGTTAGAAGTATCCTACTGCAAAGCTCCTAAGCTTGCTTGTTTCTGCGAAAAAGTTTTTTTTATTTTTTTATTTTTTTTTTTTTTTATTTCAATTATAGAGGTTTTAACCTTAAGGTCATTCGCCTCTTCGGGTTAGAAAAATCTCTTAGGAAAAATTTCTAACCCTATGTACGGGGTCGGGACTCGAACCCAGGTGCGCTGCGTACAAGGCAATCGATTTACCAATACGCTACGCCCACCCCCATAGTTTTTTTTATTTTTTTAAACGTTTCAATGATTTGAGAAGGAAGAAGGTCAGACTGATCGATCTAAAGCTCGCGCCCAGTTTTAGGAATGAACCTAACAATTATTTCCCGCCACGCTAATGGAATGAATCCTGTTGCAACACTACAGGTTAAAAAAAAATTGGTTGAAGTACTCATATCTTTTTTGAAGTAGAACTGGAATGATTCCACCTTTCCCGGAGACTTTGCCTATTTGCTCGCTTTGGTTGTCACAATTCTACGAGCAAATGCGCAAGAATCAGAACTACCCGAAATGAGCTGAGTAGTAGTATTGTGTAGAGGCTTTTCCAACTGCTTCATTCTGAGTATCGATGGGCATTTCTGTATGCTTTGCGAGCCAACTTAAATGCCTTCGACCTGTCTCTGCGTCTACGATCCCAAGCTCTTCTGTGTAACTTTTGGAGTCCGAACAAGTTCCATATTCCATAAAAGGCTTCCTCTGGAAGCACGCATAACTCGAAGCGGACGAGCGTCTTGGTATGCTGCTACTATGAGTAAGTTTGTTTTATCCACGACTTCATCCAAGTCACTTGGAGATTCAATCGTTGAAAAATATCCATGAAACGTAGTCGTCAAACCCTCATCGTAGAGGTCCCAGTTCATAGACTTTGGATTGAGATATACGATTATATCTAGCGAAACGTTTAAATGATTAAAGACGATGTACTTATGATCAGATAACGACTGTTCAAGCTCATTTAGTACGAGTCCGTTTGCCGACTCATGCGTAATACAGTCAGAGCAGAGAGTAACATCTAACACCGCTTCCCTGCCAGCTCGTGCAAACGTTGGGCGATATTAATTATATGCAGATTTGAACTACTTAAGTATTCCTTCGGTTTGGTGCCTCTCAAATTGGTATCTGAGCTGCTCTGCATTATGTGGTGGACATGTATTTTTTTCCCTTGATTTATAGAAAAAGTGCGCTGTTGAATGCTACTACCGCATGATGTTTTATACGACAGGGTCAGGTAGTGGAAAATGGGTCGGTCCACCTACATTATCACCATAAAAATACCATTTGGTATACCTGGGAAGTAGTCTCTTCATGCGTCCTCAGTAATTGATTCCACTTCTCCGAATTGGGACATACATCTTTTAAGTAAGTGGTGCCAGATCATATAGCTTTACTACAATTTTCCCATCGTCGATATACATGACTTTTACGTTAGTTGCATCGGAAAAGACCTAAAGCATGATATGACGTAATGTCTAAATGAAGAAGGAAAAGGGCCCTCCGGTTGTAAGCAATTGACGACGAAAAAAATTGTTTTTAGTTTTGTTATGATGCAGAAAGTATTATTCTATTCAGTCAATTTCCATATAATTATACTTCCTTAATTTTCATTGTAAAATTTTAAAAATTGGGCGACTCACAGTGAATCTACGGAAGCACCTCGAAAGAATTCTGTGCACTCTGTAACTCAAAATCAATACAATAACCCCTTAATAAATTTTGTAATGGGGGTGGGCGTAGTGTAGTTTGTAAATCGATTGCCTTGTACGCAGCGCACCTGGGTTCGAGCTCCGACCCCGCACATAGGGTTAGAAATTTTTCATAAGATATTTTTCTAACCCGAAGAGGCGAATGACCTTAAAAATTTGTAAATTAATATAAAAAATATTAATAAATATTGTTAACATTTCTTAGTGGACTGTGACTTTTTAAAATATTTGGGAGCTCATCTAAACTGATTACTTACACAACATGATAAATAATTTGAATATTTCCAAAGTGAAGTAAATGTGTGCCATACTGCTAACTAGGTGATTATTTCTCAGCTGATGCAACTGTTAGATTTTATTTTGCGCACTAAAAATTTCAAAATATTGGTGATTAAGAACATGCGAAACATTTCCCGGAACCTCCGGGACAAGTCTATCAAATTCGGTCCTGTCCCGCCTAAACCGGAACATCTGGTCTGAACCACTTAAACGATTAGTAGAACCTTCATATAATCTTCACTGGAAAATTCCATCCAACTGCATTTGTCCTCATCCTGCCAGTGAAGATAAATTCTTTTCATAAATCTTCTCAATTTAGAACATCGCAACTGGACCAAACCCATCACGACGACGATCCGCGGGAAATTAACCGCTGCTCTACGAGCTACAAGACAAGATCAATCCTTATCATATATCACTGAGATTGCTCGGCTGACATTCCTCGAGCTCGGTTACACATCCACCGCCTTCTTCTTGGCCGGTCTAGACACGTTGTTCGCTGTCAGCAGTAGCGGACCTTATCGCAAAGAGGAATAAACAAACGCTTTAAACGCTCTCGACTCGACCTGCTGCTTGTGTCTCTGCAAAGCGGGAATCTTCTTTGGATGGCCCTATCTATCGCTCCTACTCGGAGTGAGTGAGTTAGCTTTTCCACAGCTTCCACCCAAGAATCAAAAAAAGCCGTCGTTGTTGCAACGGAAGCGTGCTGAACGAGCTGCCTCGCGGATCAGTAATTAAATTATAAAAGAGACTAAGCGCGTGAAAATCATTGCCACATATGCTGCGGAGGGTGCCAAGTGAAGTGCTTTCCTGTTCACATACAAGCCACATTTGCCGGTGGTGCGATAAATGTGAAGGATTATTGTTTGGCTTTTCCGCTGGCTGAAGCAACTTTCGCGGTTACTGCTGGCGATGACGAATCCGGTGTGAAATGTGTTAAATGTGAAACGGTTGACTTGGTGAATTTTAATAGGATTTCTGTCGCCCCGCCAGAGTAGGTGCTGTTGAGTGGGCGGATATCACGTGCGGTGACTACGAGAATGGGCTCAGAAACCGAGGGATCTGCCATGGAAGATCAGAAGAAAAGTGTCAATTGTGTTAATAGTGATATCGACGAGAAGTATGCGGAAAAATCGGGAGATGAAGCTAACAATGGTACAGTGGAATATGAAAGTTTCAGCAGTAGTGAGAAGACAAAAAATGGAGCGGAGTTCCAGAAGATGTTGCCGGACGATCTGGAGGATATGTTCAAAGATATGCCGTTAACCAAGGATACAACCTGTGGAATTTGGATATTCAAAGGACCGTATTTGCAAAAGTAAGTCCATTATTTAGAACCTTTAAGGAAAGCTTTGTAAGTTTGTGATTTAACTCATTTTGTTACTATTTAGTAATATGTAACATATGGATGTAATATACACTGTTACAGACAATGTATCAGCATACTTAACGTTGTGTATTTCGTGATATTTCTGGGCAACATTTCTCATTTGCATAATTAAAAATAATAGTTAAACGTGAATTGTAGTCGGAAAAATTTGCTTAGAAAGATTTTGTACATTAGAAACACGAATTCTGTAAAAAAAATGCTTCTAATTTATAAGCAATTTTTTCCCAGCATCAGCATCTTCTATTATAATTGTTTTTAATATTCATAATGTTTCAGCATTCAATAAACATAAATCAATTTCCTGTAACTTTTAATTTCAATTCATTTGAACGAAAATTAAACAACTTTATGACCAATCTATTGCCAATTGATATGTTTCTTAAATTTTGTGGCATTTGAACCTATACAAAGGACGTAGCCAGCCATAGAACTCCTCCTCTCCTCTCCCTCTCTTGAAAACAAATTTTTAAAATGGTTGAGAAGCTGAATAAAAATGTAAACTATCCTAAGTTAGGCGTCCTAAAAACCCAAGGTGAAGTTATTTTAAAAAAATCGAAACGTGGCTTCATAGTTTAAAACCAAGTTTTGAGGACATTTTCCTTCACAACGATTTAGTAGGAACCCTAAACCCCCAGCATATTTTTGTTTTGCTCTGTTCTGCAGTTCAGTCCGTTTGAAAGATTTGTTAATCAAAAAAAAAAAATTCAAAGAAGGATGATTTTTATTTACTAGAATTGTCGTCGAGAAAATTTTAAGTGTCAAGATTTTTATTTATCACCACTAAGGTATCAAAAAATTTGTTTCTGTTTTAAAATTTGTATTTCTGTTTGACATCAGACCTCGACCTTTATGCATTTTGAAATCGTCAAAATGTAATTTGGATTTCTGAAAAAATTCGTGGGATTTTTGATTCCTGAAAAAGCTCGTGGCACAGCAATTTCCGTCGAATTGAAATTTTAGATTCTCAACATTTTTTATTTTGAATAGCTTATTAATATAAATGTTTCAAATAATATGATGATAAAGTGATGAAATTGAATCTAATAGTTATATGAGAAATAAATATTTAGGTGTCAGTTACATTATACATTATGCTATATTTCTCCTTAGTGGAGAATAATTTTGGTAAAAATCTATAACTGAATTAGTTGTTGAATTTGCGTTTCGACTTCGTCTCATCAGAATCCGACACTAACTTAGTTAAAGTACTAAGCAAGCGTCAGACAAATAATTCGTTCATTATTATTTAAAAAAAAATATTAATTCGTTCATTATTGCCTTTCTCATATAGAAAGGTTATGCAATTACTCTGAAAAACGTCAACCTAATGCCGGCCCGGAGGGCCGAGTGTCATATCCCATTCGACTCAGTTCGTCGAGATCGGAAAAAGTCTGTATGTGTGTGTATGCATGTGTGTGTATGCATGTGTGTGTATGTGTGTGTGTATAAGTGTGTGTATATGTATGTGCGTATGTGTCAAATAATGTCACTCATTTTTCTCAGAGATGACTGGACCGATTTGCCCAAACTTAGTCTCAAATGAAAGGTGCAACCTTCCCATCGGCTGCTATTGAATTTTGGATCGATCGGGATTCTGCTTCCGGAATTACGGGTTTCAGAGTGCGGCCACACAGAAATTTCTCATATAAACTATAGAAAAAATTAAAAATAGAATTTTTATTTTTGATGCTAAATGTGTTCAAGGTGCATGAAACGTCGAGATTTGATGCAAACTCGAAAAAAAATCTGACGGCAATTCACTTTTTTGGATTTTGGCACATTTTTGCCTTTCTCATATAGAAAGGTTATGCAATCACTCTGAAAAAC
The DNA here is from genome assembly GCF_030247195.1 of Topomyia yanbarensis. Lineage (NCBI taxonomy): Eukaryota > Metazoa > Arthropoda > Insecta > Diptera > Culicidae > Topomyia > Topomyia yanbarensis. The sequence goes on along the minus strand of NC_080672.1, from coordinate 333,905,995 downwards.
GTCAACCTAATCCCGGCCAAATTTTTTTTTCGACTCGCATAAGGATTTTGGATTTTAACAGGGGCGTAGTTGATGGTTTACGGAGAGGGGTTACACCCCCCCCCCTCTACTGTTCACTCCCCTCCTATAAAAATCTCCTTAAATCACCCCTCAGACCACCACCCCATCCAGCCCTCATACCCCTCCCTTTCAACCCCATCATCTTTAAACCACCACTATATCACAAAGCATACCAATTTAAGCTGAGGAGTCGTTCGTTCATAGGACTTTCGCCCTCCTCACATACCCACCCCCGCATGACAAAATGAGTTAGCAAGCAGATAACATTGATCTAATGCTGATTAGGCTAATGGAGTATGATATTTTTTTGTTTCAAGTGTTTCACCGTCGACACGTAGCTCATCAAGTTCATGGCTGGCATGCCATTGTGTATAAGTGCAAAGTGTACTAAGAATGTAATGGACATTTCCACAATTATGTTGAACATAAAAAGCCTCCGTGCCATAGTTTAGAGAAATGAGAAAGGCACAATTGCACCGCTAGGTGGATTAAAACAGGTTTTTTTTTAAATACTGTGAAATGATTTTTGTCACGAAAAAAAATTCATCAAATTTCCATGAACATTTTTAAAAAAAAAAGGTCATTGCGGAAGAGATGCCGTATGTGCGGGTGAGACGCCGCACCATGATCACAAACTGAAAAATGGTGAACAAAAGTATTTTTAGCTATCGTTGATGTTTTTGTGTTGGGGTATTCAGCTGAGTTTCATGCACCTTAATTTTTCTTAAGGGGGTAATACCATTTCTAGAAACATTTTTTATGCAACATTTCAAATTACAAGTTGGAGTAACTGAATTAAGGTTACTATTTATTTATATTTATGCGATTTATATCTATGAGTTGATAGTGGTTCCTTAAAAGCAGTTTTTGGTTGTTTCTCCCAACAATGAATTTATATAGCTTAGGTTTGCTCCTCAAAGATTCATTTTGAAAAAGCATCAATTCGTTGAAATTTTCATTTTTATCCCAAGATTGACATCACTACAAATCAATGCGTTCACTAAAATTAACGCCTGAAAATTTATAGAATAAACCGAAGTAACTAATACTTAGATACGTATCGCCCGTTTAAATGTATAGATAAATAGACTCATAATCCTATATGTCACTGTGTTAGGTCCGATAGTTTGTGAATATACCTTATTAAGTACCTATACTCAACGCAAATGTTCATTTAATGACATTCCGATGTTAAAAAAATTCTCTATAACTATGGATCCTCCGCTATCGGGTGCGGCATCTCATCCACAATTTTGATGCGGCATCTCTCCCAATTGTATGGGAGAGATGCCGCACGACGGCATTTTCCTCTGAAATTATGGATGACCGTGCTCATGATCAGAACGCCTTCTAAAAGGTCCCAGCTATTCAACCGATACATGATTTACCAATTTAAAAAATCGAACAATTTAAAAAAAAAATGAAATTTTAATGTGGTACTGAACAACTTTCGGCACTCCGTGAAACAACTGGACGCACACAAACGTTTATAAAATTTTCGTGTGTTAATAATAAGGATTATTTTACATCACCAGTGTTGTAATTCTTCGAAAGACAAACTCACAATATCATATTACCGTATAAAAGTTACCCTATACACGAGATATAGAAAGTGCGGCATCTCACCCGACGCGGCATCTCTCCCGAAATTATCCTATTCCATTGATCTGCAAATCAGTTGAAAAAGCATAATTTGCAATCACTACGCACACCAAATGTTTACCGATCAAAATATTTCCCACAGAATTTCATTTGCAGAACCTAAGCCTTTTGGAATAAATTAAAAATCTTTTTCTCGGGATTCCCGAATCCCGGGAATGAGAAAACATCATTTCCCGGGAATCGGGAATCCCGGGAAATCCAAAAATCCCGGGAAATAAATTGGAAGCTCGGGATGGAAGCTTCTGTACTCCATTGCCGTTGAATCAATGTTGCACGTCCTTGCTATAATGGCAACTGGCTAGATATAGCTAAAATGTAACTAGAACATCATGACACTGAGTTAAATTTAAAATCTGTTTCTTATAGCACAACCATTTTCAACACTTTCAAATTCGTAGTCATATCCGTCACAAAAAACTGATTTTCTTGCCAAAGCAACAGATCCCTTGCCAAACCATAATTCTGTTACGTGAAAACAGACTTGAATCGACCAGGAAAATAAGCGTGCGCAAGAGCCTGTAAAATTTGTGAACTAGGATTTTGTTCCAGGGTGACTTCAAAAGTACAATGATTAGTATTCAGTTTTTATCAGAGATGTTCGGAAAGTGTAGTTGATGAGAAACGGTTCCAATTCGACGCTTCAATTGAACTTTGCGGGCAGTTATGAATATTTCTTGTACTTTTTAATCACTCGACTCATAGTTCTTTTAGAATAATCCAGTAGAAAACAAAGAAAAATCAGTTACCCTTTTCTATACCTTCCCAGCATGAATGGCTCTTCTTGAATGTCTCGTGGTTTGCATTGGGTTTGTAAATTCTATTTTGATATCATTTTTCTACATTACACTAAATATTTGAATAATCATTTAACGTCTATTGGATATCTGAAAATCATAGATGGGGCTGGTATACACTAGGAGGTTTACATCACAAAAATCCTTTTTCGTAAGAAGTGACAAAAAACCGACCCTCTTTTCATTTAGTGCTTCTTTTAGACATTCTAATTTTATGTGATGAATAAGAAAATTATTTCTTAACATTCCTATCTATTCTAACCTGGTTGCTTCTCTCTCTAGTGGTTAGAAATGTCGAACACGTGAAATTGTTAGTATGTCCGTCACGCGTCAATGCTTATTTTGGGCCTCTCAAAATTATTTCATTTTCTTGTCGCAATGGATACCTTTTCGTAGCCTCAGTTTGCTCACCATTTTTAATTATTTTTGTCTTTCTCGTGAAGAAAATCAATCGGTATGAATTTCTTTTTTTTGTAACCGAGGCCCGCAGGGCGGAATCTCTTATACCATTCGGCTCAGTTAGTCGAAATCGTAAAAAGTGTGTGTGTGTGTATGTATGTATTTATTTACGTGTGTATGTGTCAAACAGTCTCACCGATTTTTCTCAGAGATGGCTGAACCGATTTGCACAAACTTAATCTCAAATGAAAGGAAAAACCTTCCCATCGGTCGCTATTGAATTTTTTATTAATCCGACTACCGGTTCCGGAGTTACGGGTTGAAGAGTACGATCATACATCAAATTCCTATATAAACTGGTACCACCATGATCTCTAAATTATGCAAAACACATTAAAATGTGTGCAACATGACCCACCGAAGTCGATGTGACCACATTGGTCACCTCTGATGGTGCTTGATGCCCCCGTGTAACTTTCAAGGCCCTAAGTTAATATCGCTCCTATTTCTCAACTAATTCTTTGGCGATGTTTACAAACTTGTTCTCAAATAAGAGGTACAACGTTCCCATTGGCTGCTGTTGAATTTCTAATTGATGCGACTTCCGGTTCCGGAATTATAGGGTGCTGAGTATGAACACGCAGCAAATCCCGATTTCAACGTGTTCAGCGTTGCGCGTAAAAATGTGAAAAATTTTCCAAAATGTGACCACAAACTGCATGGGTTTGTAGTTCTAGGTCACTAATAGTAATTCAAAGATTTTTACAGTCTTGATTTAAAATGAAACATACAGTAATACCATTGACTGCTATTGAATTTCATTCAGTAGTGACTTTTGGTTCCGGAGTTACAGGTTGGTTATTGCGGTCACAATCGTAATACCTCATAGGTTAAAAATCTATTGAAATGAATGTCAAATTTCTTCGATTCGCTGGCCTAGATCACTGATGGTGAATCAAAGAGTCATGGAATAAATTGTCTACCATCTACATTTCCTAAAATCCCGGGTTCTGGGCATATTCCAAAACTAAAGCTACTTTGGTGATGACGGAACCAATTTTCACTAACCTAGTTTTAAATGAAGGGTATAATATGAAGTTGCCTGTTGAGCCCACCATCCACCCCTTCGTCTCATTCCACTCCCCAACTCTCTTACCTCCCTCCCCTTCTCAGACCAACCTCACACCCGATTTCCCTTCTCCCACCCGTATACCAAAATATGTTAGGTTGTTCTCAACGCATCCTCCTCTCCCACTAATTATCCCCCTACTATCCCCCACCGTCCCGCATTTCAAAATATGTTAACATGAAGACAACATTTAACTCACGCCGATTAAGCTAAATATATATTATATTTTTTTTGTTTCAAGCGTGTAAACGTCAACATGTTGCTCATCAGGTTCGTGACAGTCGTGCATTCATATGTACAAAGTGAAATAAGAATGAAATATACATTTTCACAATGTTATATTGAACGTAACCATTTATTAAATCATAGCTTTGATAAATGAGCAAGGCACAATTGCATCACTAGGTGGATTAGAACAGGTTTTTTTGGAGATTTTGTGATGATTTCTATTTTTCTTGTTTGTCTTCTCTATGAATAATATTTGAATCAAATTAAGGATATTGCTAGACATTTTTTCGCTATTCGTCGTTATGATAATCCTAAAACGAATTGTTGGGCACCTAATATCTTCTGGTGGGCGGCTCAAAGATTCCTAAAACCTTGAATTAGTAATACGAGAACAACATAAAATTAAAGTCTACGTAGACTTTTGCAAAGACTCCCCCTCGTAGACAAACATAGACTTTTACTAGAACCCCCCCCCCCCCCTGGCCCCACATGAGTCTACGTGGTTTATGAACAGCCCTGTGCAACAATTACATCCAGCCTACAGGTTCTTACCTAAAAATATTATGTTGATTTCTCGGAATATAAGATTGTGACGAATGATGAGACCTGTTTTACGGGGGAGGGTAATAGATGGCAATCAAAACATTGCTACGAGTCTACTGACAATGAAACAACAACAAATGTTCAATTCAATTTAACGTTGTGTTACATGAAAAAAAATGTTCTCAAAATGGTGAAAAAACTACCATGAATTCTGGAACAGGTTTTCACGTTGCGGAAACAGAACCATGAAAAAAACAAGTGTTTTATAATTATGACGAATTTACCTTCAGTAACGCACACATAACACTTTAACTAGTGGAAATAATTGTTTTGTGAACTTCAGTCACGATTTCCGCCGTGTCATTACCAAATCGCTTTTCTGTACGTGAACTAGTTCACAATTTTATGAACATTATTCATAAAACCAAAGATTGACTCATGATGTCATTCATAGATTTTGGAACATTAGTTCACAAATCAAAACATTCTGAATATTTCGCCAAACTCGGAGTTTTATTCATAAACTCATTCAATCCTCGTGAACTAATTCATGATTCCTATAGTATAATAGTCACGACTAACAATTCGTGCTCTTGGGATAGTTCACGAAATCATAAAATATTCATGTATTCGTGAACTGGTTCAAGATTCCCAGTGCAATAGTCATGATTGAGCATTCGCGCTCGTGAAATACTTTACAAAATCATTCGTGTATTCGTGAATTGGTTTATGATTACTAGTATGATAGTCACGGCTAACCATGTATGCCTGGGATATAAATAACAAAATTATAAAATATCATTCATGTATTCGTGGACTTGTTCATGACAGCTAGAATAAGAGTCACGACTTACTATTCATGCTCATGAAACAGTTCACGAAATCATAAAATATGGATTCATGGATTCGTGAACTGGATCATGATTCCTAGTATATGATTTAGGTTTTATTTTGCGTGTTTGTGACATTTAGAAGATATCCCTAATCATTTTCAATTTCATGCAACATGGTGATAAAATTTTCACGTGAACTATTTCACAAAATATAAAGAATTATAAGAATTATAAATAAATAATAACCAAAAAATAATAGATCGCGATAAGGCGAAGAAAAATTACGAATACCATGATAAAATTGCTGATCTCATGAACATGAGTCACATTACCTTATGTGTCGCAATTTGAAAGTAAACTCTAGAATAATATATCACGATAACGTGAACAGATATTACGAAAATCGTGAAGATCCTGTAAATATGAACGTGAATCACACAGCTTGTGACCAAAATACCAAAACTCGTGACTAAGATCTTGACATCATGAACATAAATAAACTTAAATCTCTACTCGTGACTAAAATATCACGACAACGTGAATAGAATCATGACAAAGCTCCTGAAATCATGAACACAAATCCATAACTTGCGATTAAAATTAGGATTAACCCTGAATCATGAACACGAGTCACTCTACTCATAACTATAACACCACAATAACGGGAATAGAAATTACGTAAATCGTAACTAAGATTCTGAAATCATAAATACAAATCCAGATAGTCTGACAGAAAAATCTGATAGTAAACTCGTGTACAAAAAAGCATGGTAACGTGATGATAAATCACAAAAATCGCAAATAAACTCCGGAAGTCATCAAAATCGTTTGACAATCGGCTGTATATTCCCAGCTTGAGAACAAGAATAAAAAAAACTAGAGATGTTCAGGGAACAATTAATCATATTCGTGGCGAGCTGGTTTTTTTAGAAACACAAATGGATTCATGAATATGAGGTTGTTCATAATTTCTGGAACTTGGTCATGGTTTTCGTAAATCGTCCAGTTCATGTACTCGTGCTTTTTTTTCTTGGATTTTTTCCGAGTAGAAATGGTCTCTAGTGATCGTGAATTACGCAACCCTGTTTTAGGCAAGATCTAGCAATTTTTTCACTAATCTATGTGACAAAATATAATGTCTGTTCTTTAAAAATTTATCCTGGAGTACTATAAAAATGGAAAGTGGTGTTTTGGCCTGATTAAGTCTCATCACATTACGGGAATTCAACCTTACCGTCAACGTAACAACAAATTAATCCCAAAAGATTTTAATCCCTAAGTAATCATAACGAAAAGTTGAAGCATAAGTTACATACGATCAAATCAAATTTTTCTGGAGATCATTCGCACGGTGACTCTCGGACCGATAAGACGATCTTCCCAGTCCGTGCAGCCTAACGCTATACAGCATATTGTTAATCCGCTTTCTAGATTATCTTGTACCGCTTCGAGGTTTGGCATTTTTATTCTCTTCTGCTGTGTGTACGCGTTAATCTTTATTCGATCAGTAGCAGTGTTACGTCTCTTATAAACTTCCTAGATACCGTTATCCAAGATGAGTACTGATATTAATATACGGTACGGTACGACAGAAAAATGAATGTACTTTGAATGTACTAAATCGTCAACCTTATCCCGCCCCGGAGGGCCGAGTGTCATATGCCATTCGACTCAGTTCGTCGAGATCGGAAAATGTATGTGTGTATGTATGTATGTGTGTATGTGGGAAAAATGTCACCTCAGTTTCTCAGAGATGGCTAGACCGATTTAAACAAACCTGGTCTCAAATTAAAGGTACAACCTTCCCATGCTATTGAATTTTTTATTGATTAGACTTCCGGTTCCGGAGTGCGACCGCACGGCAAATTCCCATACAAACTGAAATGAAAAATTCTCAAAGGGGGGAGTAAAGGAAAATTTCAAAATCGAATTTGTATTTTTAATGCCAAATAACTTTAAAATGCATGAAACGGACCGGATCTTCCTCCTTGATCCGCCGCTAGTTTCAAGCAATATTTCAGTGTCTACAAATTGTATCTCAAGATCTTGGCTGTCGATCCATCGTATATAAGTGCAAATCGAACTGAATATGTAGTATTCATTTCCATTATTGTATTGAACATAACAAGCCATGGAATCGTAGTCTGGACAAATGAGACAAGCACAATTGCACCACTAGGAGGATTAAGACAGGTTTTTTGTGTTGCATTTGATGAGATCTACAACCTATACTTGGGCACTTGAAAAGCACAAAATCTCTGTAGCACCGTGTTACATTTCCCATCCTTATCTCTACTACCAACGTGTACTGGGTAATAGGTCCGTGCAAAATGACTTCCCCAGACAATGGCTCACCTGAAGGTGAGATGGATGTCGAAATAAAATCGACTCCTCAATTGAAATTGTATCCATCCTCCTCAACCGGACCCTTCGTGCTCTTTTTCCAGGTCAAAAGCAAAAATTAACCTTAGTGCAGATTTCTACAGTTCCAGATATTCGACTGTGACAGAAATATCGAAAATTCGATCTGATAAATAGTTTGAAGCAAACAAATGACTGCAAGCTGGCTACGACGGGCCTTTTACGAATGAGTAGAGAGTATATGTACCAACCAACCAGGTTGAAATAGATGGGGTCGCTTCCGATTCGAGCTTGCGTTACGCGGATTTGCTGACACACTGCGTTGGTTGTTTTAAAGACCCCATGCTGCAGCCAGTTAAGATACTGGAGACTGCAAACGCTTGCATTCAGTATCAGTTGTAGTTGATGAGAAGAGAACATCTGTCAACGCCGACTCTTATCAGATAACTTTTGTCGGGTCTGCTCTACCTAACTACGTCCGCTGGGAAGTAGGGGAACTGGGGGTAAGACGGACATATTAAGGATATACTCAAATATAACATAGTAAGAGCGTGTTTTTGTCAACATGTAATACTCTATGTTGTAGCTCCTTATGTTGGCTTTCGAGTGCCCAGAGGGATTATGTTACAAAAATTAATAAGTATCATTTTTTAAAGAACTAGAAAACGATGAAATATTAGCTTTTTTCCAGACTGCGGGTGAAACGGACATACGGTGGGGGTAAGACGGACATGTTGCAGAAATGATGATCACAACACACAATATTAAAATTTACTATTTCTAACGGATGTATTGAATAGATTGTGGTTCTTCTTAATATATATGTTCAATTTGTGGCGAAAAATAACGTTTTGGGGTTCGATTTAGAATTGAAGGAAATGATGTATTGTCTAATATCGCTTTTGCCGTTGTCATAAAGCTATAGAGAGCTATACAAAGAGTTCCAATGATTAGTCACAATTACTAATACAAAACTGGAAAGTTATATATTAAGTGTGTAATTGGTAACATCAGTTCCTCGATTACACACAGCCAGAGTATGCACTGCACCTTCTCCAGGCTCTAAGAATTCCGTATTTAGTCTCGGTCACATTAACGCACATCCTGCAGTCTACTGCAAGTAAGACTTCAGCCAACTGGATGGTTCTCCACGTTTAACTGCTAGAATTTAGTTTCTACACGCGAGACATTCATATAAGGATGAATCCATAGAATTAATGAAAACTGTCTATCTTGCCCTAAAGTATACATATTTTTTAAACATTTTTACTTATTCATGCCTAAATAAACTTATCTTTTATTTTCCACGAAGGTGTCACTTAAGAGTTACTTTATCGAAATAAACGAAAAAATCCGCGAAAAAATTGTTTTTTTCCTCGATAAACCTTAAAATCAGGAACTTGAAAATTACATCCGCACGAAGCTGCACTATTGATTATCAATATTTGCTTAAATAGTACGTGTTTAGCAGTATTCAAGGCCTACAAAGTGTTTCATAGTTCAAGGTTATCCATAATGTTAGGGTACACATACAATACAATTGAAGTATTAATGTTATATCCCTAAAGTAACCATGTGTCCGTCTTACCCCACCTGTCCGTCTTACCCACAGTTCCCCTAATGTGGTTTCCGTAGAATGATTGTTGGTTGTCGCGGCTGACTGCGCGAAGAGGAAGTAATAGGAAAAAATAGAAACGAGAAACGTTTCGATCAAGTTTACGCATTGCTAAAATCTCTTGCTGACCTATTCTGCTGAGTTTCGCTTGTTCAGATTCTTCATTGGGAAAGACTATATGTATTCGCAGTTAATAAGCATACTGCTCGCGGGCATGGCGACAGTAGAAATGCTAACGGAAATACCGTTCTGTTCGAAAGCACCTTCGTTTTCATGGCAATATCTACCGAAGACTGGGAATGGAAAATATCACACAACAGTGTTACATTCAATAAGATGATCGTTTCATAAAGAGCCAGCTTGAATTCACACACTCAGCACACATTTAGGTCAAATATAAAATCGGCGCGCATTTTAATACAATTGGCGTCGCCCACGAAATGCGCGCGTGAAAATCATCGGCGGCGTGGCGCTGCGGCGCACTCCCTTATATAAAAATAACAACCAACATCAACTTTGCGATCGTATGTTTTGTTTCTTTTTATGATGTTTGAGGAACATGTCGGACATTGATGTATCTCAAAATGCTCAAAACAAACATACTAATATTGGCTTGTCATTATCAAATGATAGTAATTTTGATTTCTGGGGAAAGTGTCGGCATTACTCACAGTATGAGACTTATTCGCAGTTTCCCTACCCATTGAGCTGTTTCTTAGATATGATATTGATATATCAATTCAATAGAGTGGCAAAATAGAACAAGATAGGATTTTTTATTTACTCAAACCCCAAACCCTCTTTAGAACCAGAAAATCTTTACACCAACGCGTTTATATCTTTTCATCTATTTTTACAGATTCGCCAACAAAAAGGCGTACGTGTTTCTGTACGGCGTCATCGGTTGCATATTTTCCGCCACCTACGCCTATTTCAACGGCACGATTACCACGCTGGAGAAGCGATACAAGATTCCCAGCAAAAACACTGGCATCATTTCCGTCGGTAACGATATCAGTTCGCTGTTTCTGTCGGCCATTCTGAGCTACTACGCCGGCAAGGGTCACCGACCTCGGTGGATAGCGTTCGGTCTGTTCACGATCGTCCTGTTTTGCTGGATGACGGCATTGCCGCATTTGTTGTACGGCCCAGGAGAGGCCGCACTGGTTTTGACCACCGAATTTGGCGCTACGTACGATGAGAACCAAACCAAGGAGGTTTTCGAGGCTCAGAAGGCGAAAACGCTTTGCCGCAGTAATGGCACACGGGGGGCTGAGTGTGAGACCGAGGAAGGTAATTTCGCACCGCAGGCGATTCTTTTCGTGGCTCAGTTCATCTCGGGTATCGGTAGCTCGCTGTACTACACTCTGGGTGTTTCCTATATGGATGACAACATCAAGAAATCTAAAACTCCTGCACTGGTTAGTGAGTATCCGTGTCGTTTGCTTGAATCTGTTTTTTACAATTTTGTGACCTTTTTCAGGTGTTTCCTATTTCCTGAGAATGCTTGGACCAGCCATGGGATATACTCTTGCTTCGTATTGTTTGAAGCTGTACATTTCGCCGTCGATGACTCCAACAATCTCCAATAAAGATCCTCGATGGCTTGGTGCCTGGTGGATCGGATGGTTAGTTCTGGGAGTGGTTCTGTGTTTCTTTGCCTTGTTTATGGGCATGTTTCCGAAGCAGCTGCCTAGAGCCGCAGTTCGAAAAAGAATCGCTGTTGAGAAGAAAAAGCTTGGCATGAAGCTCAGTGAGGTGAAGAAGGAGGATGAACTGCCAGCGTCGTTTAAAGATATGATCAAAACATTCAAGCGGTTGCTGAAAAACAAAATTCTTATGTTGAACAACCTCGCTTCGGTTTTCTACTTCTTCGGTTACATGCCGTACTGGATCTTCACACCGAAGTACATTGAGACCCAGTACAAACAATCGGCGTCTACGTCCAGCTTGGTAACTGGTACTGTGGCCCTGGGATTCTCCGCGATTGGTGTTCTGCTATCCGGTATAGTGATCTCGAAGTACAAACCTAGGGCCCGCTACATGGCGGCATGGAATGTTATGGTAGGGCTTATGTCAGTGATGGGAATGGTGATGTACGCCTTCCTGGGATGCACTGCGAGCGAAAATTCTGTGATCGTCAACCATCCGTCAGCGTGAGTAACAATCAACGGAATATACTTGATTGAATATTGATTGTTTTCTTCGTAGGACCGATCTGACGCCAACCTGCAACTCGGCATGTCAGTGTGACTATGTCAAATACTCACCAATTTGTGGAGAAGATAGTAACACATATATTTCGGCTTGTCATGCTGGTTGTAAACAGCAGTATCAGATTGGTGATCTCAAGGTAAGAAAACTCTTCACCACATTGTATATCTCGTATAATCACATGATTTCTGAATTCTTGAATTCTTTTATCTTATCAGTGATTCCAAACAAACTTATACCTTATTATATCCATAATTTTAGACATACGATGAATGCGCGTGTATATCAGGAGGGAACTTTTCCGCTCACAATCCTATGTTCGAAAGGTTAAGGTCACCCGAAAATAGCACATACCTTCCGTATACACACGAGAACTCGGTAGGAGAAGCAATCTCCATTATAAATTCGTACGATTCCCTTTCTGAACTATCATCTCTTCTTCTAGCTTCCCGCAATAGGTGGGAAAGCCATGGCCGGTCCATGCCCACTTGATTGCAAGCGAGAATTCATCACCTTCCTGGTGGTAATGTGTTTCCTGAAGTTTTCCGGCGCAACGGGACGGGCCAGCAACTTCCTGGTGTCGGTGCGGTGCGTCGACGAAAAGGACAAAACCGTCTCGATGGGCTTCGGAATGATGCTGCTTAGTTTGATGTCCTTCATACCGAGTCCGATCTTTTTTGGGCTGGTCCTGGATAAAACTTGCCTAGTGTGGGGTAAAACGTGTTCGGGTAAAGGCAATTGCTGGCTGTACGACGGAGAATCATTGAGGTACGAGTTTATCTCTTTTTCGGATTGGTGAAACATAACGAGTCATTTACTATTCACAGGTATCTTCTGAACTTCATAGCGGCAGCGTTCGTTTTTGTGGGGACAGTGTTTGACTGTGGGGTGTGGTACTACGTAAAAGATTTGAAAATATTTGACGAAGAAGTTAAGGATAAGGAAATCGACCTGGCAGAAAAGGAGGAGGAAGCCACGACCGATAGACCATCGTAGCTTTATCTTAGTTATTGTTGAAACTTTTATCAGCAAATAAGCTAATTCCAAAGACCAAACTGTACATTAACTTAGCCTATGATACTATATTGAATTTCTTGTTTTCTATTAGTGAATCATAAACCGTTCTGTTTTAAATGGAAATCTACAGTTAAATAAAATCAGTGAATTTTATCATGAAAGAAATTGTCCAGAGGTAGGCCTCAATTACTAATGTCCTAAGACGATAATAATGCCCGTCAGCACCAATCGTATAGCTAATAAAATAGAAAATGCAGTTTGATCCAGTCGGACTACTTTCGTAAAAGGTTTCAAACTTGTATGGAATAAACCTTTATCAGCTTGAATGATATTTTCCACTCAAGTAACTTGTATCCAATAATGTATTGTATGCGATCATTTTAATGAGATGCTATTGAAAATGTAGTGCAATTGGGGGTATTTTTTGTTAACAGCATAAACCTGTGCTTTGAGTGATCAGAGACACAATTTCTTGTTAATCTAATATCCCTAACACAGTTTCCAATAAGAACGCATTGGGTTTGTGTATTATTCACAAATCTATGGACGCTTAATTCGGTTTACTTGATTCATTTGAAATTATCGCTCCAACATACTAGAGGAAATGTAATACATATTAATATTCATCGATGTATGATAATAAAAGAAACGTATACAATTCGCTCGAGCATTTAAGAGTCGACTCAGCTCGACGATTTGGGATAATGTGTGAAGGGTAACATGGGGAGACTTGACCAAGTGCAAAATTCTATTTTTTGCTATGGCGTCTTCTATTCGATTCTTATATTTTTTTCAAGAATATTTTTATACTTGTTTCGATCCCTTAAGGTAATTTTAAAAGTTTGGAATGAATCCTTTCCTTACAGAAAATATTATGTGATTAATAAATTTGCATTAAATGATGTAATTTTTTATCAAACTTTCTATGGAAATATCTACTCGACTACTAATTACTATTAATGTACTAATATACCATCTTAATCCTTGTGAAGCAGTGAAATGATTTTACATAAATTGGAACATTGGAATAGTTATTACTAGAATTTGCATGACATTGAACGCAATAACTAATGTTGGGGAGACTTGACCAAGATTTTATGGGGAGACTTGACAAAGTGGCAATTAGCTGAAGAAAGATACAAAATTCCTGATATTTATTATTCTTTGGTATCCACTGTTAATGTTAATCACGCCATAAAAAATCCCACCTCAAACATATATCATTATATTTTAGTATTATTAAACAAAGTTAGCAATAGTAGGACTGATTTCATGTGTGAACATGTTTTATGTCATTATTTTTGTTATTATTTTTCAAAATTCTCTTGGTCACGTCTTTCTACGCCTTGGTCAAGTCTCCCCGCAATGGGGAGAATTGACCAAAAAAAAACTATCGCAGAAAAACTTTTGTAACTTTTCAAAAATTAAATTAAAAATTCTGCAAAAAATCATGAAGACGCACAATAACTTTGCACATTACATCTCAATGACCTTTGAGGGATTGAAGGCATTTTTAGAGATTTATGCAGCTTTAGCTGAAAACCTGGTCAAGTCTCCCCATGTTCCCCTATGTATGAGGGAAACTCTCACTCGTGTTTCTCAGCAATTACAGGCAGGGTTGACACTATTTTTCAAAGAATATCTGGCGGATCAACTAAAAATGTTAGGCAAAATCTGTCACTTATCAGCGACCTCAAAGTTATCAAAATTTATCAATCGATTTTTGATAAATTTGGGAAAATATGCCAAAAATTACCAAAATGTGTGTGCAAACACTTCTTTAGTTTAAAAATCTGGTAGAATGAGAGGTTTTTTTCTGGAAGCTGCAAAAAACTCAGGGAGTGCCAGATAAATCTGGCATAATGGCATCCCTGATGACAGGACCGATCTTATCGAAACCTATTTGAAATGAAAGGCGTAACGCCCACACAGAACCTGAAATTTAGTTTCCAAGATATGGATATTTGTATGCTTGAAAAGGCATTATTTTGCAGTTTTTTGAGATTACCTGTCAAAACTGGCAACATAGATAAAATATATATCAAAAGAAATATTTAACATTAAATACGGCGAAGGATTTTTCCCTTTAGAAATAAATCCAAAAACATGCAATCAAATAATAACACTAAAACAGCTAATTTTAGCTAATAGAAACTTCGAAGAGTTAAATGGATGCAACATGCACTTTCTGTTAAAATAGTGTGTTCACGGATTAATCCACCTGTAAATCAGATATTTTCATTAATTTTTTTAGGATGTTATATTTAAATGATGCCTTTGCTAAATTTGTAGCTCTTACTTTTGCGAACAACTTTGCTGAAGACACCAAAAATGTATCTAGAATACTTTGAAAGTTATGGTGTGTTATTTGTAGCTCACCCTTCGTCGCCTAATTATTGTTCAATATAGAAATGATCCTTTTAAATAAACGAGCCGAATTTTTTTCGATATTTTGAAAAAGGATGGTATCAGTGCATTTTTTGTTTTTCCATTTTTCATTTGCATATTTTGTTTTTTTTTTGCTTTTTTTTCCTTTTTTCAGTGCATTTTTTTGCTTTTTTACTACCACTACAAATAACCATCGAAGAATTCCAAGTTGTCTGGATATATGTGAATCGCATAGCAATAGACAAAGCTTCATTTGTCAGAGCCGTCTGACAGTTAATTTTCTAATAAATATCGGATCGATCTGAATCATATCTCGGAAAATGAGAAGCAAAATAAATAACACCAAGTAAGTAGAAACAAAGTTGTTTTAAGTTCTTCGAATACTGTCTATCTATTAATATTCACTGTGTCCCGCATCAATAGGTACACTTCATTTTTGAGGATATTTGATTCTATTTAGGGGTTTTTGTAAAAAAGCGGTGTCCTAGCTTAATTAGTACACTCAGGGGTTTACATATGTTGCGGATCGAACATGTTTACCAATCTTTTTTTTCCTTTTTTATTTCGACTATGTTAGTCACATTTTCTTTTTTCATTTTAACGCATTCAATTCGCAAAAGCCAGCAAGGATGTATACAGATCGAAAAACTAGAAGTGGAAGGGTCATTAGAACAGGCTTAATATCTTACGGGCTTAACTTTTGTCTTCTGCTGATGAGGGTCGAGTTTAGGCAGCATAACTATGAATTACTCAAGTTCACCAGCATGTCTCCTGGCATAGAAAGATTTGTCCATCTTTACCGTGAGAACCGACGAATTATTTTTATTTTCTCTAAACCGGGTTGCAAAATTTTATTAAAATTTTTCATGGCACTTCTGAAAGTTTATTGATTGTATTTTTGTCGCTCACCAACGCATTTTTTCGTCTCGCGAAAATAGCTCAACTGAAAATGATGGAATGGAAATTAACGTTAGTTTTTATTATGCAATATTTCTCCTTAGTGGAGAATAATTTTCAATAACAACTATTTTTTCCCATTAAGGATTTTTTTTTAAAACCATCTTTGCGCGTGAAGAGCACAAATGCGGCACTGGCTTTGTCCTGTCACTAATTTAGTACCGATTGTGATGAGACATAGTCGAAACTGAAATTCTATAGCTAAGTTACTTTAAAGCAAATAACAAAGGGGTTCACGAAAATAATTATATCAAGAATGGTAACGATTTTCCTTTCAAAACAGAGAATTTGTTCAGAAAGGTTGCGTCATTATTTTTCTGCGCGTTGTAAGTAGTGGTATTACACCATTGTTCCACAGGGGTTTAACGACTTCCAAATCTAAATTTCTCTGTATCTGATTCGCAACTATTGATGATGTGCCAAAATACTAAGAAAGTCTTGAAACGAAGACAACCCCTGTATTACTTGAAATTGATTAGGCAAAAAAATTGAATTAATATTGATAGTAAATTGTTTATTGTAAAAAAATGTACACAGAATCAAGGTGATACCAGGGCCTTGCCTCTAACGTTTATTTTTTGGCTCATTGTGGATTCGCCAATAAGTAAATCACGGTCCCTCGCAATGTCATCATATATACGTCATTTGCGTGACCTCCGGCAGGTCAAATGGGAAAAGTAAGTCTTTTGTGTACCATTAGGACTATATTATGTCCGTTTATACGAAACGAAGATATTATGTGCCCACCTGACAGAGATCCAATGTATTTATTTTTAGTTTTTTTTATTTACCTACAAAGTGAAAAGTAAGTAAGATAAAATCTTAAATCACCATTTTGATAGTTTTATTAAATTTAAAAAAAACACAGCCAAACACAGAATTTATAAGTTGTAGATTCCAAATGTGTACCCCACAAACCTTGTACTGAAAGCTGTTTGACCAAAAAAATAACCGCAGTTCTTGTTGTGTCAATTTGTTTTGTGGGTCTGCTTAGAAACACAGATTGTGTTTTAGTTTTTTGGGCTAGCGTCAATGTAGCTAGTGTCGGATTCTGATGAGAGGAACTCAAAACGTTCCTCCATAACTTGTTTAGAACTCAGCAGAAAAATCAAAGAACTAACTGACCTTCTTTAATTTCGTACTATTCTCTTTAACTACTTATTGAAAATATCGTTTGTACCTGATTTTAGACGTGCACCAAAAAAAGCAAAATAACCAAGACACAAACGATATCGAAATACAAAGGTACTAACTAAACCATAACATTCTGACCACAAACACCTAAGCCTGAGACATTTGTCTCAACATGAGGTGTTGACCCAGTACACCAATTATTGATTTTATCTAAATTATTATTATTTAAAATGAAAATGTCATATATTTTATTATTTTTCAAAATGAGTATTGAGTTTGATTGGCGGTTTCTTTCAATTTGAAATTTAAAAGTAGAATGAAATTGTTGAAATCTGCATATTTCAGATTTTTAATATTAAGATTAGGAACATTTTTATTTTGTAAACTATTTCAGAACTTTCAATTTGTATTAAGTCAGAGGTGCATCATCATCTCTTTGGCTATAAGTTACAAAAGCTTTATTCTAAGAAAATAAAAGAACTACATTGAAGTTCCTCTCAAACTTATTTTCTGTTTTTTATGAACTGAATAAAAATAATATTTCCATCAATTAGTTTTGTTTTCAAACGGTCAAACGGTAACTGAAGCACAATTGTGCCATTGTGCTGATTATGCATTTGTTTTAAACATTACATGCACCTAAAATAAAAGTGAATAAAATGGAATTCGCAAAGGGGTTCAACAAGGAACATTTCATATCACCGATTTTTTAAAATAAAAACTTGGTTCTTTGAGGAAAGTTTCGTGGTTTGAGAAGTGCTAAAATATTGCGGAAGCAAGCATTATTCTCAAAAAGGTAACGGGATTTAGAGGCCCGGTTAGTTATATTTCTTTCGTTTAAATGAAGCTATAATTAGATATAGTAATGATGGAGTGTTTTTGGTCTTTTAATTCTCTTACTAATAAAACGATAAAAAAGAGGCTTTTTATTTCGCTGTGTCTTTCAAGTGGTTCTTCTTGAAGTTACGATTTTATCTCGCCTTTTTTAGGGTTAAATCGAAGAAGATTCTTTTCAATGCGGATGTTTAAATTGCGCGGTTTTTACGCAGCTTTTTGAATAATGCGGTTTTTTTTAAACACAAATGTTTTAATAAAAGTTCCCATGCAAGAAAAATCTTAGTGACACACCACTTGATATTACAAAAAAGTACCCTAGCTATAGGCTCATGTTCTTCAAACAGGCATGCGGTGAAAGTACAATGTAATGAATGGTATGTAATGAATGTAATGAACTGAGTTAGATATGCCATATTACTTGTCTGCAAAACTTCTACAAAATGGCGTTTTCAGGATTTTGAAAGCAATTTTCTGGAGAAATGTGATGACAGATTGTTTTTTTTTTGCTTCAAATTACTATATTTTGAGATTGCCTCAAGTTGTATTGAAGTTTTGACTGTTTTAATTTCTGAAAGAAAAACATGTATTGCGAGAAAAATGTAGTTTTAGTTATAATTTGGAAACATTGCATATTGCAACACTGTACCCAAAGATGATTGTTTTTCTCAGATTCATCGACCAATTTCCTTCAAAATACGTCTAACCGATTGTTTCTAGACCAAAATAAGCTGAAGATATGAATAGAAATTAATAATTTATGCTTTATTTACTGTCAACCGAACTTCGTAATATTTGAAAAATCTGTATTTTCAAAACCATGTATCTGTATACATGGTTTTGAAAATTTTACAAAACATTGCGATTGCAACTGGAAATGATGGCCTAAAATAGGATGCGCTTAAATATACATACTGTGTTAATGATAATCTATTTCTTAAGGGGAGCATTTTATTCCTTGCTTTCCTCACTTCTCTTGCATAGCATAGCAATTTCACAACTTTAATGCGAGCTACCCAAGAGTTCAAGAACTTGCATGCAACATAAAAACGCTTGCCATCTAGCGGTTAATAGTGAGTATATGAAAAAACTTGTTTCAAATGTTGTCTGCAACTTGCTAAAGTGCTCCTGCTTAGGGTGATTTAAAATTTCAATTCCAGCACGAGTAGACCCATCTTGCTGATGTTATTATGCATTTGTATGAAAAAGAGTGATATTTTATGAAATAATCATCTATGACATGCTGATTTCATATCCTGGAAAAGATATGTGACAGTAGGATCATGTTATTAGCACTGCCATTGTTAGTAACAGAATTTTAGTTCCAAGGTTTTGCTTTTTTACACAGGTTTTCAAATAAATTTTGGGCTAGCCAAAATACCTGAGCCAATTCCCTGCTTCGACAGTTTTACCCATCGATTGGTTTTGTATAATATTGTCTACGAGGATTTATAAGTGACTTGGATTACGCGTGTTTATTCAGCCCCATAATTGTCCAACGTGGAATCGTTACTGACGACTGCTTCTGAGTTCTTTTAAGGATGTTTTGTCTCGTAGAATCTCACAGAATCATGAAAATTTAATTGATAATTTTGCCCCGTACTTATCGCCAGGGAAAAATGTTAACTTGTTAACTTGTTCCATTTTAGCTACAATGAGTTTTGGAAACTTCAACAGGTTCTCATCTGTAGTCTTGCAATTGCAACAACTATCTAAGAAAGAAACACTAACATAAAAAATATCATTTTTCGAAATATTAGGAACAGAGTTATAGCGCCACAATTTCAATTGGGATTGGTATAGTTACGGAAGAACGGAGAACGGATCTTTTCTATTGCGTCCTTTTTGGAATCTTCCAGGTTGTTTTAATAATCGATGAGAACATGTTATTAAACCCCCCCCCCCCCCTCCCCACGGATGTGTTGATTTTCTCCTTATCCCTTCTATGTTCAAAATGATCAGCATATTCCATGCCTACGGAAATTCAAGTATTTCTGTTCAGTTTGTTGATTAGAGATTGTTTTAGCCTCCTTGCAATGTAGTGCGATCAGATACATAACCGAAAAATATTACATCATCATCCTGAAATCAATATTGACAAACCCTGCCCGCCCAGAGCTGCATGAAAATTATTATCAAATCTGCAAACTCCTCAACCAGGTGTAGTTTTCGTTTACGAGCCGAAGATAACAGATCTTGCACCTGGTGATGCTGTAGGTGATATTGCTCGTCTCCCACCAGATCCTAACTTGCCTAGATTCGTCAAGTCACTATCAAGATTTATATCAGCAATCATGAACTTGCAGTATGTATCAAAGTAGCAAGAGATAACGATAGGATAATGATCTTTAGCTGTCGAGAGTAGCGTTGAATTAGTTCGGTTTCTGTCAAAACCCGGAACGGTGGTGTTTTTTTCGCTTTCTACAAGATCGGGTTAAATCCTGTGAAATTAGTGCCACGATGACTGGTAGTGAAATGCTAACGGCCGGCATCGAGGAAGAAACGAACAGTCCGAAGAAGATCACTCTAGAACGATCAATTTCCGATTATAGTGATCGGGATGTGCAGTGTGGATTTTGGGTCTGCAAAGGAAAATTCTGGCAAAAAATGGCCAGTAAGAAGCTTTACGTACTTTTGTTCGGCATCGTTGGGTGTTTATTCGGATCAACCACATCCTACTTCTATGGAACGCTCACCACTGTGGAGAAAAGTATTCAGATCTCATCAAAAAATGCCGGAATAATTATGGCAGGCTCGGATCTGTCCTTCGTTCTGTCGTCGTTGTTTCTTTCATACTATGCGGCCAATAGGCGGAAACCACTTTGGATAGCTCTGGGCATCACTAGCATGGGTTTGTCGTGTTTCGTAAATGCGCTTCCACATTTCTTCTACGGACCAAATTTGGATGATCTTTTACAAAACGTTTCGAATAGCACCGTTGGAGAATCGAAAGCAAATGACAATCTTTGCAACAAAAATCGACCACCACCCGACTGTTCCACGGACATCGGGAATCTGAAACCGCAGATGCTTCTATTTTTGGGTAGCTTTCTATCCGGAGTAGGAACGTCTTTATATTTTACGTTGGGATTGACCTATTTGGATGACAATGTGCGAAAAGAAAAGGTCCCATTTCTCTCCAGTTTGTCGGCTTTCGGCAGAAGGCTCGGACCAATGTTAGGTTTTTCACTGGCATCGTTGTGTTTGAAATATTTCGTATTTCCCGAAATTGATCCTGGCTACGGAACTACGGACCCACGTTGGATCGGAGCCTGGTGGACGGGGTGGATTGTTTTAGGAACATCTCTGCTTCTCGTTGCGCCTATATTTGGTAAGAGTGGGGGGAGCTGACCAGTGCCGAGGTTTTGGCTGTAGATTTACTGGAATATTTTTGCAGCCGGTTTTCCTAAAATTCTGCCCAGAGCAGCAGAACGCAAGTCGCTCTCCAGGCAAGCTAGCCGGATCAGTGGAGCACCAGTGGAAGACGAGCAGCCGCAGGTATCGATCGGTGATCTGATTGTGACGCTGAAACGACTAATTACCAACAAGGCTTACGTGTTCAACAATACGGCGAGCATATTTTATTTTTTCGGTTATATGCCGTACTTTTTGTTCCAGGCCAAGTACATCGAGATTCAGTACCGGCTGACGCCGTCACAGGCCAAGTGAGTTGTATTGTTTTGTATTGTGTTTGAATTTCATTATAGAAAACTGTATGTTTGTGATGTTGTTTATTATGATAATGGGGATTAGGACTTTTTCGTTCGAAAGACATCAGCAGCGGCCGAAAATTTTTGGATAAATAATCTAAGAATATGCAACAAAAATAGCAGAATCATGTTCAAAGTATTTCTGACGATACTGTCCCGGTGGCCAGTTGAACTTATCGTTTCTGAAGTTCAGCTTCAATGGAAAATCCTCATATAACCTCATACCTCAATGTTTAGCCAGCAGTGTAGCATGTTGTGTCACACTATTGAGAATTGCCTCATTTTTGCCAAAACGGTTATGTGAACATAATTTGAAAATTAAATCCATAAACTGTTATTGTGAAATCAGCGTCATTTTCAAAGAAATTCGAATCATTAACACCCAAAAGCTCTCCCAATGTTGGCTGAATTTTTGCTCGATTGTGTTTTACGTCACTATTTATTGAATTAACTTACAAATTACTTTATAATTAATATTAAGGAATTTTACTGTGAAATTTTGGCTCGCTGAACATGAAAATCATAGTCATTTTCTCTTCCAAACCAAGTGTTTACGATTTTTTTTAAAAAAAAGCGAGTTCTTGCATACTTTTTTTTACTTTTTGCTCTATATCTTATGTAAAAATAATCTGATTGGGAAAATATATATAAAGTTCAAAAGGTGATAATTTATTCTTTCCAAAAATATATCATATGTTTAGATTGCATGGAAATTCATTAGTTACCTGCGACCAAAGTCGGAAAAAGCGAAAATTGAACATTTTTTGTTGATTTTATTCTATTACCAAAACTTTTTTATTGTTTTCAGAATCTAGATGTGATAGATAAATTAATCACACGAATTTCAAGCTTAAGATCAGAAAAATTCCAAATGAAAAAAGTAGATGTTATGAGGCACAAAGTAAACATAGGAACACCCAATTACACTTTCGGTCGAAAATAAGCTTGTCCACTAAAACGTTTTCGTATGTGTTGAAATGAATATTCTCAGAAAGCCATATACATCGTCACGAAAAACCGTATAAAAGTTCCTGCTTCAGCATCCTTCAAAACGGTGGTGAAATTACGGGCCAATTCAAGAATCCATAGAATACTTCAATTTTATGTTATAATGATGAATAAATATAAAAGATCACAACATCGTTCAGAATTAAGATATTTCCATGGAATTAAAAGATGTGAAAGATGTGTATGATATTCTGTGGGTGAAGTTTGAGCGATTTGAATTAAGTCTTTCTTCGCAATAGTAATCTAACACAATTTTCTAAATTTCTAAAAAACAATTTTTTTTTTGAAATTACCCGAAAAAATAATTGGAACATATTCATTGAACGTTATGGATGGGGCAACCATGTATTGGTATTTTTATCGATATTATCTAAGCCAAGCTGGTAATTTTATTTGTGCGTTGTGATTCAGTCGTGATACAGAATACAATCTAACAGATAACTCATTTTCGATAAAAATCCATATGGGAATCTTAGGTTTTAATGGGCAGTACACTCACCGTCAAAAGTTTGGAACCGCTTCAATAAGTATTGTAAAACCCATAATGAATATTAAAACATCACGGAAAAGCTTGGCATTACTTTGGAAAGGGTATATTTATGGTGCTGTATCTCGAAATCAAAATTACCTACATATTGGCTCTCTTTGGTAAAGTTGTTTCTTAAGCAAAGGGTGAACACCAATTGCTTCATTATTTTAAATTTTGTTGCATGAATTTTCCATTCCCGCCGATACAACCTTATCTCCGAAGGTACTGAAGCCCGCATGATAGTGAATTGAATATTTCTCCGATGGCAAAAATATAGCCGATAGGTCTCCTTTTCGATACAAATTATATCCGTCTAATACAACCAGGGCCCGGATGGTCAGTGGCGGCGCGAGATGATTTGCCGCTCGGGGCCAAAAATTAAATTTGCCGCCCCTTTTATAATGAATTTTAAAAGAGTTCGATTTTTTACTACCTACTCGATTTTTTGAAAATTTTATATGAAACCATCCCGCTAAAAGTTCATACGATCAAGTTCCTAATTTGGATAAAAAAATTAATATTACTGCCATTTTTTGAACCGATTGTTGGGAAACATACCGCATATTACTTTTAACAAAAGAACATAACAAATGACCGCGCTACTATTTTTTTAGACCCGAGAAATAGTTTTATGCTATAAATCAAGATTTTAAGAGTCTATTAATTTAATCAAACGTGGGTTTGTATTGTATTTGACCAGACCTGCAACCTTTTCTGGATCACTTGAAAAGTATATTCTTTTTTTATTTTGCGGCACCTTCATTATGGTACAAAAGTCGACAAATTTTTTAATAGTATTTGAAGTTTTTTTCATACCAATAACAAGGTCGCCGAATGGTGAATACTTTCCAGTGTTCGCCACCTTCTAGCTCGTGCCTCAGCTTTGTATGTAATTGCTTGTCAAACGTCCCTAGGTGAAAGGGCGGCCAAGTGCATCTGTCATAATATCAAATTTCCCCTTAACAAACTAACAATCGTCATCATTATATTAGTGATCTAGTGACCGGATAATTCGAATCATATCTGAATGTTTTTTAGATTTCCAGGTTACTCGATCTTGGACCGCCAGTTCCATGGACGCCCACCGCACGCGTATCTTCCTCAATTGTGCACAACCAGCGAGAGCGGGGTTTGCCTCGAAATCGACGACCTCTTGCAGGTTCTCTGCTTTTCATAACTTTAATTGGTTTCTCTTTCGTCTTATTGCACTACAAGCCCAGCTCACTGTAGTCTGCCGTGTTTTATCAGCCTTCCAATGTCAGCATGGTTGTATACTTGGTACTGTTGGGGGTCCGTGCGTCTGCGCCATTCTCCATTTTCTACTGTGCTGCCGCGTATTGAACGCAGGATTCTTCTCCCAAACAAGCCAAGCACTCGATACCCTGCTTCCTTCACCATCCATGGCCGTTCAGAGCAACAAGGAGTATCAGCGATTTGAATAGAGCAAGTTTTGCGCGCATCCTTAGGCTGTGGAACTCTAGCTGACTACGTAAACTGTATTCGCAGCAGCAACATGCATTTTTCCTTCGCGGCTAACATCGTTATCATATGTCACTAGTGTTCTAAGATATATAAATTGGTTATCCGTACCCCATCGTTTTCCACCTCGAACCCAACACAACTGCCACGTTCTTTGCCAGCTACCATGTACTTTGTCTTGTCAGACTTTATAGTCAGCCCGATTCTTGCAGCTTCCCTTTTAAAAGGCAACAATGCCTCCTCCACTGCTCTGCGATCAACGCCAATGATGTCGATGTTGATCGCAAAGCGAAGAAACATGTGAGATCTCGTGATGATGGTCCCGTTCCTTTGCACATCAGATCTTTGCATCGCTTGATTTTATCCCATCCAGTATCATCCGAATCAGCTTAATCAGTTTTGTCGGGAAACCATGCTCAACGATTATCTGTCACAGTTCATTTCATTTTACTGAATCGTATGCCGCCATGAAATCCACAAACAGATGGTGAGTCCACAAGTTGTATTCCCGGAATATATTCAGAATTTGTCGCATTTGGTCCGTCGTTGATCGTTTTTCTCGAAACCCGCTTTGATGTTCACCGACAAAGGACTCACCCAACAGACGCAATCTCTTCAAAAGAACACAAGAGACTACCTTGTAGGCGGCATTGAGGATCGTAATGCCTCGGAAGACATTATGTTCGAGTTTGTAGTCCTTCTTGAATATAGGACATATGAGGCCATTCAACCAATCCGAAGGCATTCCATCCCGATCACGGAGTGGATTGCTTCTCACAGCCGGTCACCTTTTAGACTATCAGAAGTTCACCCGGGATTCCGCCCTTCTCAATGGCCTTATCGTTTTTAAGCTCTCGGATCCACTCACTCCTAAAAAAAGATTCGGTCAAATAACGTACGCTAGCGCACGAAACTAGACCGGTTGTCTTATCGACGATGCTGGGCCAACGCAGCCGTTACACGTAACAGGAAAGGAAACACCTTTCCAATGGAATTAAAAGATTGAAAACGCACTACTTGTATACTTTTTGAGGTAGAGACATTTAAAGGCAAACAAATTGTTTGTAGTTCAACTACTCAACAGTTGAGAATTGATAATTTGTGTAGAACGATTTGTTCGCTAAATATGATTCTCTATCACGCCTCGAGAGATTCTTAACAATAAACCAAACACCCTGTATATGGTAGAGCCCCCTGGTTTAATTCCAGCAAATTAGTCTGCATAATCACACTACTACAATTACGTTCGAAAACTCATCTCCGTTGTATCTTTTGAGACTGATCAATATGTATATAGTTTTGCTCGATCGCATCTGTCGTCCCGATCCCCAATCTTTTTAATTGTCAACAGATGCGAAAATAATATAAATTCAAGCGTTTCACCCGCACTTGATTTTTATCGTGATTAATAAAACTTTAACAATTACTAAAAATGAAATAGATATTTGTTGAGTAGGAAATGTCGCCCCTTGATCTTGCCGCTTGCCCCCCCCCCCCCTTTTAGCGCCGCCACTGCGGATGGTCAACCTCCTGACCAAAGATAAACCATTTAATATTATCGATATACGCGATCTAATTAAACAAGTATTTTGTATACGTACCCGTCCCGGGAAGTAGAGATTAATGGTGTTGTCTCCAACAGGGGCGTTAAGTGCTACGTATAACGTTGGCTCCTTCATGAGACCTATGCTAAGGTGAGTGAAAATTCTGGTTTGCAAGAAATTGCGTTCAGCAATAATCGAGAAGCACAAGAAAACAACTCATTTTCCATCAGCCTCATTTCGAGCCTGTCGCCGAAAATACTCTTCCAAACTTTGTTTGTTTTGAACGGGGCTCGTCTATTCGCGTTTTTATGTTTCGGGGCATGAAATGTCGTCGTTCCAAACAATTGGGCCTACGGCTACCTATTGTAGAAACATGGCACGGTGTGGAAAATCCGGAGATAATCATGAAGTTTTCTTACTGTGGAGATATTCCGCATGATCTCTCGGCATATCCCGCATATAAATTATCTACGCCAAGTCGGAGGATAATGCTGCAACGGCTCTTTCTGTTTGATCTTCTCGGAAACAATGTTGATAGTTTCGAGTTCCTGAGCCAGGTTCGCATCAACGTACCACCTAGACCCACCAGACGAACTGATTTATGTCGGACTCCTACACCCAAAATCCGACGGGCATGTTTCTATTACTTTTGGGTAAGATTCTATTGTGTTTTCGGTAACAGACCACGCAATTGCGCATTGCGGTATTAAACTCATATTCCCGCAAAGGTAGTAAACGGTGGAATGACGAATTTCGGTTGCTGTTCATGTATGCGCATCACACAATCAAACACTTTTTCAGTATGTGTCAACCTCGGCTCTGTTCGGATGTAGGATAATTCGGTCGATTGCTATGATAGTGTTAGTACCGAGCTAAATCAACCGGAATCCTGGTGGATCTCTGACCAAATTCAGGCTGAAATCTGTCCCAATATTGGCAGAAATCAGCCAGAATTACGGATTTTTTACTGGGTAGGTTGGATAGTGGAATAAAAAGTTTAGGCGGTTTCCGGATCCGGCCTAGCTGCCAGATCCGGACCAATCCCCAAATCCGGACCTCCCGGATCCAGACCAGTGCCCAGATCCAAACCAGTACCCGGACCAGTACCCGGATCTAGCCCATCCCCTTACCAAGTCCGGACCTGAACCAGACCCAGACCTGGTGCTTAGATCCAGACAAGTGTCTGGATCTGGACCCTCGGTTCGGATACGTGGATCCAAACCATAGGTCTTGCTTCCCATACATGACGGGAAGGACTATTTATGTTTTGTGCAGTCGCTACCTTGCTGTTAACGTCCGTGATAGAAAAGAAATTTCAATTTAACACCGGCCGAAGTACCCCACCACTATTCCGAGTCGTTTTTTTTTTTCTGACTGTGCTTTGAAGCTAGCCGAGTGTGAGCCGATCTTCAAATACGGAATGCGTCGCGTAGAAAAAATCGAAACTCGTCTCTATCATCATTATGTTCGCTTTGCTCGATGCGCAATACAATGACAAGCGAAGTGCTACACACTTCCAGACAATTCGACGCGTTAATATTTATTGAATAAGAATTGATGAAACATGAGTGCGATGCAGAAGAGATTTGAATGTGTTGGTATTGCCATTTGGGGAATTTTTTGTTGGGACCGTTTTAGCATGAAACTTCTTGCTATTAGAGCATTTTTTTCTTATTACCGTAAAGGTATTACGGCCGAGTTTTGGGTGTATGTGTCGTACACTTTTTGCTCAGAACAGTCCATTTAATAGTTATGTGTCCAACAAAAAAACACCTTTAACAGGCCAACGTGGGTACCCGGGTACCCACAAATTGAAATGTTTATTACTATGGCTTCCTTTAACCGATTTGGACACTTTTAGATGAATTGGAATGGAACGGCCACTCACGGCCCCACGGGAACCTGCTCCGAAATGTCCGTTCCGGGGTCAAATCACCAAATGGTTCCAAAACCACGAGATACAGCCTACTGATGCAATTCCAAGAATTTTGATACCCATATTGCCGGTATTTCATTGAAATTCACAAATAGTACCCAGCACTGGAACATGCTTCCGGAAATCCTGATTCCCTGGAACCGAATAAAGTAACCCGATTCATTTTTACCAAGTCTAAAAGCGGATAAGTTCCTGAATCCAAAACACCCAAAAGTATCAAAATCAGTAGGAAATTACCTTAGTTATTGGCATTTCAGTTTTGTGGGTACCCGGGTACCCACGTCGGCCTGTTACGTAGTAAAAAAATTCAGAAACCCCTCCTCACTCCCCCCTTACTATATCAACAATTATTATTAATCCAAAAGCTTGACTTAGTGAAGTTCTAAGAAGTCAGAAAGTTTCATTTTCCAGCTATAAATAAAACATGGGAATTTCATTAATTGAAACCTAAAAAGGTATCCGGGTACCGCGTCGGACACATAACAGTTAATGTGTGCTGTCGTAATTTTAACCGTTATGTATCCGACGCGGTACCTGGGTACCTTTTTAGGTTGCAATTCATGAAATTCCTATATTTTATCCATAGCTGGAAATTGAATTACAAAACCGAAGTAAGTGGCTCCCAGTCTCGGATATCTTAGAAACTAGCTGGAATATCCACATGGAACATCAAAAACACCAAGTGTCGCTAAATTTCAGTCCCTATATTTTTCCCAGGTTTTCATAATGCATTTGCATTGTGTAAAACCTGGTTGAATTCCGACGTAGATTTTTCATAACTTTATCATTATTCACCAGAACGAAAAAACACTATGGGAGAGTGTCTTTGGGGATCACAATGTGCTGTTCAATCAATCGGATTAACCTTTGCTCGGTACCAGGTATTGAAGTTGTCGGAATCAAGGGCAAAGACTTATTGGCATTGTTTCCATATACATCGCAGCTGGTTCTAGAAGACTTCAATTCCCACGGTATGCCATGGGGTTGTCTAACCGATGATAGCCGATCTATCTTACTGCGTGATATTTGGGACAATTTCGACACGGTCTTCTTGAATACGGTAAAAATGACATGTATTCTTATTCGACCAGCGCGGGCAAGCGCGTTAGATTTATCATTGTACTCGACCTCGTTACAATTGGTGCGCCCATTGCTTGAAAGAGCTACACGTCCACTATATCCGAAACAATCGAATCAAAACAAGAAATTTCTTCGGTGATAGCGTACAAGGTTTTGACTGGCGTGATTCTCGACACTGCGATTAAAGGTCATATATAGGTCGGAGCGCTCGATTTTTTTCGAATATACGCTACGTTAGAAACGCAAATGAAAAACTTGATGTAAACTGAAAAACGCGACTATTGGCACGGGTTCATCGACGAATTAACGTGAGAAACAATGCTTCGTCTAGTGGATAGGACATTGTGTATTCGATTCAACATTTAATCGGAATACACGGAACCAAGAATTCTTTTTGGCGACACATTTCAACTCCTTGTATTTGCTGGGGAAAACATGGGAGTTCCTGAGTTCTTTATTTGAAAAATCGTACCAAATTACCTTCTTTGAGTTCTTACGCATTGCTGCTTTCCAAGTAATGAGAAAGCGGACACTCAGTTTAGAATGGTAATAAGAGGGACATCTATATATTAGAAGGTGATATTTATGAAAGATCGCGTAGCTCCAACGAGTGTTTTTTATATTTTTTGTCAGAGGACGCTCGAAAATTGGCAAATGTCGTGGGATAATGGAAGTTTATGAATCCCAAAGGCATCAGCAAACCTTGTATCAAGGGGATGGGTAAAGGTCTTGCCTTCATTCCGAGCTCGGGTCATGTCCAATGGCGTATCTGGGTAGTGGAGAGCGGTCTCTGTGCTTGTAGTGATGATTATCGCGCCATTAAACATGTTGTCCGGTCGTGCGCCTAGTGTTCTAGTGCCAGACTTTTCTAATTGCATCCTTTAGTCTGAATAAAAATGCATTAATATTTTTTTTGTTTATCGATCCGAATTCCTTGTTTCAAGATGTAGATGTGTAGTATTAATTAAAAAATTAATTTAAAATTTTAAAGAAAACCTGATTATTATTCCATATTTTCAAGAAATTTGAATTGTAAATAAAAGAAATTTGGGCCTGAATTAAAAAAAATTGTTGAGCATCTAGAATTTCAGGCGCATGCATTTTGTGCGTGAGACACATACGTGGTCAATCTCTGGTTTTTGGTTTGTTCCAAACTTTCGAGTGGGTAATTCCCCTCTCGGTTATTTTCGAGTGGGTAGTATTATCCATACTACCCACGTGATCCGCCGGTCGTCGTGCACTTTAACTTGTTCCATCTTGTTTTTCTAACGGCTTAGAAGATTCGGGTCTTCTGAAAAAATGTTTAAATGTCATGATAGTCGTTTTAATTGAGAACGCTGCCACGTGGCGCTAGATGACATATAAAATAATAAAATAATCTTCAGCGAAGTTGTTAAGAATACGAATGTGAAATTTTATGATTAGTTAATAAATTGCGATGTTGTTTACCATCAAGATCCTTCCCGGGTTAGTTTTTTTAAGAATAAGCTAAGTCTAATGATACCAGTTCGTTTTTTCTGTTTACTGGGTTTGACAAGTGTCAAAATATTAATTTTCTTCTAAATAAATCGTATAGTTCACACATTTTTATGGGTATGAGGTAGGACCACCATCGCCATCATCATCCTCATCATTAAGATACACGTTAAAACAAAAGCCCTATATAGGACCATCATTTAGTAACCTCTTAAATAACTTTATTCTTCAACAGCATGGTTACCGGATCCGCTTCATTGGTATTCTCCGCGCTGGGGATTCTAATTGCCGGTGCTGTCATCCAAAAAATAAAACCAACTTCGCGACATCTAGCGGCTTGGAACATTTTCACCAGTGTGTGTACTGCAGCTGGAATCGTACTCTACTCGGTGCTGGGTTGCAATTCTCTAAATAATGCTTCAATCGTCAGCAAGTGAATATCTACATTTCTCTTATTTTATCGCCCAAAAAATGGAAACAACTCACCTCACTCTCACTTTAGCTCTCAAGGTGCCGAATGTAGTTTGGGCTGCAACTGCGATTTCGTTAAATATGCACCGATCTGCGGCAGTGATGGTAACACCTACTTGTCTCCGTGTCATGCTGGCTGCAAAGACCAATTCAAGCAGGCTAACGGATCAGTTGTAGGTTGACTGAGTATCGATTTCAAAGTATCTCACTCACATTGCAATTTTTAAGTTTTACAGTAGCTGCTCTTGTATCCAGAACCCACAAAACGTCTCATATGCTTCGTTTCAACATAGTCCATTCAACATGTCTGTATCTGATGACGGTTTAGATGTACAGGTAGGCATTATTTAGCAAAATGTTAGCATGTTCATTTTTTATAAACTTTTACAGCCCCTGGGAACTGCCATCTCCGGAAGTTGTCCCGTCGATTGCATGACCCCATTCTACCTCTTTCTGCTGGTGATGTGTCTGAACAAATTCATCAGCGGTACCGAATCGGCTGCCAACTTCCTGATCGGACTTCGATGCGTGGAAGAACGGGATAAGGCGATCTCGATGGGATTTTCAATGGCGATCAACACACTATTTTCCTTCCTACCGGCGCCGATCGTGTTCGGGTTGATCATCGACCGAACCTGCGTACTGTGGGGACGAACCTGCTCCAAGCAGGGTAACTGCTGGCTGTACGATGGACTGTCGCTGCGAAAATCGATGAACTACACCGCAGCAGCATTCGTCATTATCGGTACATGTTTCGACATGGGGACCTGGTGGTATTCGAAAAATTTCCGGATATTTGACGAGGAGGAAAAGCAACTACCGGAACAGGATGCGATGGAGGTCGATCCGTACAGCAGAAGCGGCACAGAACAGAAGGAGCTTGTTGTGCTGTTAAAAGATCCAAAAGAGTGAAAAATAAATATTTGCTTGGCGCTTAATTGCTCGCGGCTGGCCGCATTGTAGATTAAGTTTTATTGGCGCTCGTTGACCTTAACTTTAAATTTTGGCAAGTGGCAGGTATGTTTGTGTCTCGTAAAGATAAGATTTGATATGCAGCTTTGCACTAGGAAGATATCTGTGGAGTAGATGTGTTCATCTTTATCGGTTTCTCTAAACAACAGTTATCTTCGAAATGTTTGGTCGAACGCAGTGTTTCATTGAGTTATTAGGTAATAATATTATCAAACAACTTATTTGTTATTGTACATGTATGGTTCTTACATGCATTTTGTAGATTGCATGTAAAATTTTATTATTATAGGCAATGAAACAGGCTTTTATGCATGCAAATAATTATAAACTGTTTTAAAATAAGATTGGGAAAATGTATGCAGCGTCATGTTAGTATGTTGCAATCTTCTTTGGGTAAAGCATCATTGAAAACAATTACGGTGGCCAAGTACTAAGGGTGGGTAAAAATTAATTATTTCGCATATTGTCGGAACGAAAGGAAACGAAATTTTTCGCAAACTTTGCCAAACGAAACGTTAAGTTTTGTCTAAATTCGCAAATTTCTCCGAAATTTCGCGAAAGTTTTTCGTTTGTTTCGCATGATTTGCAAAATTTATCAAAATTCAATTAACTTTAAAGTTCTGTCGCCGTTTTTTGGTTAAATCAACTTTACACAAAATGATACCGATTTATCTAATGAGAAGTGAACCAATTCATTGCGAGATATTCTAAATTCTTAAAGCCGACTTACGATGACTGGACAGATTCCGATAACTGATAGGAGCTATGAGTTAGAGATGGGCGGGTACGGGTACCCTATACCCGTACCCGTAGGAATCGGGGCGGGTTCAGGTTTTGTTATCACCGGGTATAGGTTGGGTCGGGTACATTAAAGATATTTATTCCGGGTACGGGTCGGGTCGGGTTTTTTCGAAAAATTGCGCTCTTACCCGATTTTGAATGTGACCTTTTCTGCCAAAATTAAAAAAAAATGATAACTTATCCTCGCAGAAAATATTAAAGCTATATAGCGTCCTATAGGTGAGCGTGTATCGAGTAAACGGGACTTTCCATGGATTTTGAACTGGAAGTTGATTGTGAAAATTTTTGCTGCGCTATAAAGCAGGGAAACATCGCTTTTCGTGAAGTTTCTCGAGCATTTTTGAAGTATGAATGTTGTAAATTTCCTCCATCTTTCCACCATTCAAAAAGAAAAACAATTGCATGGGAACGATATGTAGTATATGATTTCTATCAAACTGTTCAAGGAAAATAGTCTAAATTAACCACCAAACACCAAAAATTATAGATTGTTCACATGTATATGCGTACACGAGATTATTCCAATTAATCCAAAATATGGTGATAAACTGTTTCTCATTTTCAAGTTCACTCATTAAATTACAAAATAATCGTGACGGACAGAAGTAGAGCGTG
Source organism: Topomyia yanbarensis (assembly GCF_030247195.1). NCBI lineage: Eukaryota > Metazoa > Arthropoda > Insecta > Diptera > Culicidae > Topomyia > Topomyia yanbarensis. The sequence continues at coordinate 333,872,206 of NC_080672.1, read as the reverse complement.
TTCACAGAATAAAATTGTGGTTTGTTTAGATGATTTCTGGAAGAATTGATCTCATCGAAAATTTACTAAAAGAAGTCTCATATAAGCTCAAATATACCCCGATTTTACGGTAAAATAGTTTCGGAAAAAGATGGGTGGGTAATGTCATAACCGAAGTGAAGTAGAATACATTTAGGCTGTTAATACGAATACGAATTGCCAAGGAGGGTGTATGTCCTTCCGTAGCAATTATAGATTCTGCACACCCTCAAAACAAATCTGAATTGCAGTCTGTCGACAAACACAATTCGTTTGATTCTACCATCATTGCGAACCTGTCTGGCAAACAACTTCAATGTTTAAGTGGAAAGTTAGATCGCATCGCTTCTGCTCGCTCAGAACGCCTTCCACTACAGACCGCTGCTGAACACAACAGTTTAGACGCCGTCACCGAAAATCATCTGCACAGTAGTCGACTGGAATTTTACTCTCCTGATCCGGTCGTGCTTTCTAACGATTTGAACCAACTAAATGAAGGTGCATTTTGTTCATCGCTGCCATCACCGGGACGCTCGTTACACAGTACTACGGAAGCCCCCGAGCGCTCCGACGCAGTCACGCTACCAGCCGGCGACCAGCTTAGTCGTCCCGGTCCTGCGGTCGGAGGTCGTGAGGGGGTCTTCCGAACTCCCTTCTCAGGCGAGTATTTTGTTTTACATGACAGTTCGCTTTCTGAAAACCTCTTGGTTCATAGCATGCTGTTGCGTACAACACCTGATTTTCTGTCCGTCTACTACCAGAACGTTCGTGGAATGAGAACAAAAACGCAGGCTTTCTTGCTTGCGCTCACTTCCTGCGAGTACGACATTATCGTTCTCACCGAAACCTGGTTACGCGATGATATATTAAACACCGAGCTAACGACGAACTACGCAATCTACCAAGGCGATCGCAACTCTTCTACCATAGCGATAAAGAAACATCTAACTGGGACTATACTAAGAATGCCTGGGTGTGAATGTTTGGAGCAAATTGTCGTACGCGTTTCACTGCCAGGTCGATCGTTATATATTTGTTGCATTTATCTAAGGCCGAACAGTGATCCTGACTTGTACAACGTTCACTCCTCTGCATTCCAAAGCATCCCGGACAAATGTAATAGGCGCGACAATGTACTTGTTTGTAGGTGATTATAACCTTCCCAATCTTCGGTGGATTTTTGATGACGATTATAAGTGCTACCTTCCTGAAAATGCAACCACGGAACAAGAGACGGCCATCACAGAAACGTTGGTCGCTGGTGGCTTGTATCAAATCTGCTCTCTTAGCAACGTGAATGGAGGGACCCTCGATTTAGCTTTCTTTAATGACACGGACGTGTTCGAACTGATTGAGCCTCCCACATCTATACTGAAGGTTGACCCTCACCATAAACCCTTCGTTTTAAGATTTGATATGCGTTCTGATGACGGTGAAGCTTTTGATACAATTAACGACGTTTTCAACTTTGACTTTACTCGATGCAACTTTGATGAAGTCTGGTGCACTCAATTGGCGTGAGATGCTGCTTGGAAATGACTTAGATCAGACAGTTGTGGCATTCTATGATGCCATATATGAGATTCTTCGCCGTAATGTTCCTAAAAAACGTGTCAGCAGAAAAGCAAAATATAAATTTCCGTGGTGAAACGCTGAGCTTGGTCGCCTACGCAACGTACTCCAAAAAACAACATCATAAGACCGACGACAAAAAACTATTCTTCGTCAAACTGAACTGCAATATGAAACAGGTCGGAATGATTCTGATGTAGTGAGCGCTCTATCCAGCGTTGATCCTTTGAAAGGGCCTGGTCCGGATTGCTTGCCTCCTGTGTTTATAAAGCATTGTGCCCGAGCCCTTTCTGCACCAATAAGTATTATTTTTCAGCGTTCAATCTCGGAAAATATTTTCCCAATTGCATGGAAAGAAGCTGCTATAGTTCATCTTTATAAGGTTGGAGATAGGCACAATGTTGAAAACTACAGAGGAATCTCGCTGCTGAACTGCCTAGCCAATGTTATGGAAAAGTTTCTGTACAATGCGATGTACGCTGATTCTTCCAACATAATCGATGAACGACAACACGGATTTATGAAAAAACGCTCCGCCACTTCGAACGTGATGAAGTCCACGAGCTTCCTAGTTCCAGTTGTAGAGAAGCGTGATCAAGTGGGCGCTATATATTTTGATTTCGCAAAAGCATTCGACAAGGTGCTCCACAACATTGCTGTGTTGAAGCCGGAGCGACTAGGTTTTCCTGAGTGGGTTACCAGATTGCTGCACTCTTACCTCTCACAACCATCCGCCTTCGTAAAAATTGGCACTACACGCTCAAGCGCATTCGTAACGTCAACCGGTATGCCTCAAGGAAGTCACCTAGGGCCACTGATCTTTCTCTTATTCATCAACGACTTCTATCAACTCTGAAAAAAAATGTTTTGGAAACCTAATAATTGCATAACCTAAGGCGATTTAAAGCTACACTTTTGTTAATTCCCGACAGAAAACAAAATTAAGTATTTCTCCAACGCCTTTTCTGTCCCGTTGTTGTAGTGAATTATGGCCCTTTGTTGTGGTGAAGTTTACCCCCCCACAAGTGCATTTTGCCCAGCCCATTTTTCAAAGTGTAATTTATAATGATTTTGAAACATTGCATATTTTTGCAAAGCGTTATGATTGCGATTACAGTGGAAAATATTGGTTAAAAGATGTCAGTAATTAAATTTTCCTGATTAATGTTCTATAGCAAAGTTATGATCATATATCCTTAGGGGACGCGTGTTACCCCCTCTTTTCCCAAATATTAATATGCTCAAACCTTAACCAAGCAAATTTCTTAGGGCGAAATTTTCGCAATAACCCGGCAATTGTCACGTATGATAAAATCGAAAACAAATGCAGTTCCAGGACATTAATTTTAATGAAGCTTTTCACTTGTTGGACCGCGATATTCGCAAACAAAAAAGAGTAAAATGCTCATTGCGTCATTTTGCCGCATATATAATAAGCCGACCCTAATGCGGATGCAAAACTCCCATCATGTATCAACCTGTTATGCAATTAGTCCGGTTTTACGGATATTTATTTCACTGTGTTTATAGCCTATATGTAAAACTTTTTACCAGTTTGCCTCGAGGACTGAGCACTTTAAGTTTTCCCGGGTAGTTTAAAACTGCTTTACTAAGTAACTCATATCAAATCATCAACAGAAAATCATAATATCAGCATCCAACAAGCCAGCACCGTCTCCTTTACACAACGAAACAACCAGTGTTTATCAAATCGTCAATCGTACCCACACTACTGCTTGCCAGAGGAAACACACAGATAAATTAACCCCGGTGCACCCTGGAACGCACGCCGTGCTGAATTTATCTGAACACGCACCTGACGCCACATATATTTTAAATAGCAAGAGAGCGCGGTTCTCTCGCACCAAACCACCCCATCACCAATTGACGAATTTCGCACCAACTCGAAAAACTGTTGGCAGAATCCTCTAAGATTTTAATATAACTTTCTGTACATGAAGACTTTGTCACAAAAAGGCACTTTGCATACATTGTTTTTCCAAAAACGATCTAGACTGTCTTTTGAAAAGGTTCAAGCTTTTTTCACCAATTTTTTTCAAATGGTCTTAGCCTAAAAATGACAAATCCTACAAAAAATGTTGTAGGAGTGATTTTCACAAAATTAGTCAAATTTTTGAATAAAAATATTGAAAATAATCTTCAGCGACTCCTACACTGAAAAAAGTCGATTTTAAAAATTTTAAGTTGATTTATACCTGCTGTTAAAAATTCACTGGGCACTTTTATGGAAAAAAAGTTATTTAAAAAATACTTTTCCTTGTCCAAACTGAATTTTTTTCAGTGTATTTGAATCGAAAACTAAACCAATGAAAGTCTAATCATCTCAAAGTCCAATTTCCCAACTGCTAGTTTCCTGATACATGCAAAAAATATCAGTAACGTATTTGGTAATAAACTTTCAAATGATCACAATAATTAATTAATACTAATAGCCTTCTACTTTTACAATTTTTGAAATAATCAGCACGATGACGAAGTCGACCGATAAATCGACACACCAATGACCTGCACTGCGAGCCGTGTCCAGCAACCCCGCCATTAAACTGTGGAACAATGTTTGCAAACACGGCCCACAGCAAAAATCAATTCACATCGATGTGCGTGTCGGCCATGCTAGCGCGCACAGACCAGTGTTCGTTTAGTTGTTTATGCTGATTGAATCTTTCGTGAAATTTTGTCTACTTTCCGAATCTATAATAAGTTTTGATGTAGGCGTTCATTTGATAATGTTATAACATATTTGTCGAATAAAAATTCCTCTAATCGTTTTAAACGTCACGAAAGAATGTGTCGTAGGTATGATGGTAACGATTTCGTGGAACTGAACTGCTTAAAAAATTTTTTTTTTCGAGAGTCGTCAGAATCACACACTACAATTGTAGACGAGACAGGCTACATTGTCCACTAAAACACTGCTTAAGGCTAATTACTGTGCGGTTCAGATATGTGCGGGCATAGAGATTTTACGATCGCGTGTATCATCGCGAAGGGCTCGAGCATTTGTACGCTAAAGTGTTTAATCGCGTGTACGTTTGTATGTTGCGTGTGCTAACGTGTATGTAACTTCGCGTGTATAAATTCGATTTCATAACCGTGTGCACAGTGGCACGACTTAGAACAAAAGGTGGACTAAAGTCCAAACTTTTCCGTATCGGTTCAAATGGAACGGTTTTATATAATTTTGGTACGCTGAATTCGTTTTTGATATTAAAACATTTCAAAAATAAGCGTTTACTAGTCATTAGGGTGTCTCAAAAATATTTTTTTTCGAAATCGTTCTTAAAATTTGTGTATATTAATTTTCGTGTGCTAAATCGTTTTTGATATTAACACATGCAAAAAAATTCATTATACGTTAGGGTGGCTCAAAAAATTATTTTGTTGTGAAGGTTCAAAAATTTGTTTAAAGAAGTTTTTGTGCGCTGAATTTCTATTTTAATTATAAAAATAGAAATTAACTTTACTACTTATTAGAGTGGCTCAAAAGTAAATATTTTGTCTTTTATAATGATTTTTTTCAATAGTTATTTTGGAATTTATTTTCCATATTGAAACGAATTAATGAGCATCTCATTATGGGGCTTCAGAAATGACTATTTTATTTTTACGGATCAAATAAGACGTGTTCGACTAATTTTGGAACATTTAATTCATTAGTGGGTTACTTGATATGAAAGCTACATTTTCTATCATTTTTAAAACAAACATTTTGAGCGTCTTAGTGGAATGTTTTATTGCATTCACTAATCAACAAGATGGTCAACGATTTTTTTTTCGTAGGTGTGTTTTAAATTACTTAGATTGCTTTTTTCATATCTTAAATGAAAATAAATCCAAAACCCTTTTTTCGTGTATATGGTTCATTTAAAAATGGTGTTATTTTATTTGGATAATATCGCATACACTTAAGCTATATCAGTGCTATACAAATTCGGATCAAAATATTCTCACCAAACGACTAGAGCTCAACTGTATTCACTCTATTTGACAGTTATTGCGCAAGTTAGCAAGAAATAGTTCCAGAAACATTTTATAACCTATTTCAGATGGTTGAACATTTTTACTGATTTTCAAACATTCTTAATGCCTCTACCATTTAAAAACATACTTCCCACTCGGCTCCTTACTCTTGATCACTAGTAAAACCCTTGTTCATCATGCTCTCAATACTATTTGACAGTTGTGCATGTATTCGTGTCATTATTCTAGCTATAAAGTGATTATTCAAATTCAATATCAGTAATAACCATGCGTCTGCATCCACAGTTTTTTTTAAAATTTTGACTAATTATCGCAAGTTTTCGCAAAACTAGCATATACTCATTTTAAAGAGAAAATTAAAAGCTTTCGAATGAGTATAGTGTGATCGCGGGCATTCGCGGGCGTCGTTGTTGTTATCGCATTAGAAGTTCGAATTCAATAAAAATTTATGACAAACAGTTATCTAAACACTAACTAAACCAACTAGTGACTTATTTTTGGCGATTTTATGATGTAATTTTATCACACGGATAATTTTGGTGAAGTAATGCAATGCATAAAATCAACCATTTCTTTGAAAAACGAAAATAACCGGATGCAGTTCCTATGGTCAAATTATGCAAAAAACACCTGAAATATGCCCTTCAAAAATTGCCAAAAATTCATTTTACGTTCAAATCACTTAAAATCTCGCAAAAATATCTCTGATGGCTCAACTGATAGGAGAAAAATACTAGCGAGAATATCGCATAACATTCATATATGGACTTAAGTCCGGGCTCGTCCCACTGTGGTGTGCCTTTCGCATATTCGCGTGTGTTCTTCGATGATCGCGTGCGAACCGTAAATCTGATACTTAATTTTCGATGTACGGTTTAGATACCAGAAGAAAGTATGATCTTCCATATCACTAAAGTTCCCGGGCATGTCGCCATAGAACGTGTTGTCCAGTTGATATGAGAGCTTTCTTTTTTTAATTTGTTCAGTTGAAGGCATAGACCTAGTCTGCTGATACCAAAGATAGAAACTTCCGGAAGTGACCAATTCATAATCGTGCGAGCGCGGGTGTTGTTAGGTTCACCCTTGAGATCGAAGTTTGAAAATTTATTAGCGCTGAGACGTTCACCTGATCACCGGGATGTTATCATGTTTGAGAGATCGCGCGTGTAGGTGCCGTGGATGGTCGCGAAGGGCTCAAGCATTTGTACGTTAACGGGTTTGTCACGTGATCCTTCCTCAGAACAAAATAAGAAAATAAAGAAGTAATAATGGAATATTTCTTTAATGACATAAACTCTTTTCAATGGGTTTCTTGATTAATAAAAATATATTTAGTTGCTAAATTAGACAATATCTTCCCACAAACTGAGTTTAATTGGATTCTGAGATGATTATGACTGACTGACTTATGAAAAATTCAGTTTGAACAAGAAACATTTTTTCAAATAACTTTTTTTCTTTGAAAGTATCCAACTTAAATTTTTGACGGTAGATGGGGAACATAATTACCTATCTTGGAACAAAATTTCATCCAAATCAATGATGGGGTTTTTTAGGAAATCGACTTTAAATTTTTAATATCGATTTTAGTGTAGGAGTGGATGAAGAATTTTTTCAATATTTTTATTCAAAAATTTGACTAATTTTGTAAAAATCACTCCTACAACATTTTTTGTAGGATTCTTTATTTTTAGGCAATACCCTTTTGAAAAAAATTGGTGAAAAAAGTTTGACCCTTTTCAAAAGACAGTCTAGATCATTTTTGGAAAACAAAGTATGCAAAGTGGCTTTTTGTGACAAAATCTTCATGTACAGAAAGTTTTACTAAAATGTGAGAGGGTGCTGCCAACTCTGAATACGATTTAGCGCGAAATTCGTGAGTTCATTTATTTAGCTCCGAATGAAAGAGCTTTCTGCTTTTTCTGTGGTGTGTCATCGTTGTATCTTCTATGTATGCATGAAACTGGAACGTCACTACGCCAGCGCATCATTGGAATGATATGCTATTAGCGCCTGGTGGCAGTCATGGGATTTATTACCTACCACCGAAGAATGCGAGCTGATATGAAACGCAGCAGTTGCTACGCCTACAACGTCAGAACACAAACTAACGAATTTTTCTTATATTCTCTTTTTATACCTGTCAAGGTTCACTGAATGACAAAGGGGCAGTCCTAGCAGTCGAATTGTACCGACCAATCATGGATCACTGGTTACATAAAATCCATTATTTCAGTTATTTTAGTAATTGTACATTCTACGGAATCGGATACAAAATTGTTGTACATATTTCCAATCAGATAGCGTAATAAAATTCGCGAGAAAAAAAAAATTTCGCGATGAAACCTTTAATCCTTTGTGTATAATAGAGTTTATTCATTTTGAATTCGCTGTGTTGAGAGCCGACTTCTTCATCCTCGCTTAGCGCCTAACCCAGGTTTAAACGTACTAGTGAACCTGGTTTAAAAGTTAAGCGAGGGTGAAGAAATCGGCCCTTAGTGAATTATTATATTACATTATTACATTAAGCGATCATCGATAGCGCAAAAGGTCATTAATTAACCAATCCCAAGAAAAGAAGTACTCGTAGAACGGTGAATGTAAGATAATCATGTATATCCTCTGATAGTATTACCCTATCCGAATCGAAAGTAAATTATTTCGAATCAACCGCAAATTACACTAACACGCATTCCAAAGTTTCCATTAGAAGACTAATGGTATTGGCTTGTCGAATATTCTCCGTTCGACCTCACACGAACCGGATCGAGAAGAGTTTTCCCCAACTCAAAGGAAGCTGCCATGTTCAGAGCGAGCGCCCATTAATGCAATATGTGCACCACATCACCACCACCGGCATAGCCACCGTGGCCAGTATTTATTCAATGCGTGAACATGGCATCCGTCCGTGGCCGGGTTGGACCATTCCAAAACCGCACGAGCCTTTCTACGATGCGGTTTTGTGGTTCTGTTTTTGAGGTTTTGTCAGAATATGCCCACAGCAGCAACCGCGATATCACATTGGCGGCGACGCGACGCTAGGAACCTCACAGCTTTATTACCTCCTCCCGTAATAAATTTTCTTCACTTGATACATTGAGGCAACGGATTTATCACATTTTAATTCGACACGGAACAAGTGGCCGTGATGTGCTCATTTTGGCAAACTGTTCAAAGCAAACAACAACAACAACAAAAAACCTTTCGCCGCGATTGGCCATTTATTCGTTCAGCACGAAAAATGTTTGCAGTTACATATAATAATGCCTGATGCACACTCCTATCATGCATCGTAAGGCACCCCCAGAATGGTCGTAAGTTTTGCCGTGTTATTTTTATGGGGCGAAGCTTCTTCGGGAGAAAAGTATATTCCCGTGTTTGAAAGGTGGTTTTATTTCTTCCAGAGAGTCATCATAATTTTCCAGCGTATAACTTCTTCGAGGGAAGCTGGAATTTAGAATGTACCACAACAGGTCGGTGCTGTTTCGAAAGGTTGTAAAAAACTAGGCACCACTCTCAGGCTCAATAATTTCACGTTACTTACAGGTGTGGTGGAGGTGTATCCGTGGATCTTTATCTGTGCTCTGAGCGGAAGTATGCTTTTGATGGAAAAGTTCACCTAAGAGAAGTGTCATAATTTACATATGGCATAAGAGGGGTACTTTTAACCGAATGATATAAAGTAAAAGATGAACGCACTCAGAAGAAATTGTAGATGCTTTAGATTAAATTATTACAACATATCAGTTTGTTTGATCGAATCAACAAACATTGTTTTCCAATGTACTACAATCATTCGTAACCACTTAGCGACATAATCGGTTAATCAGTTTGAATCAACCGGCTACTTGAGATGTCGTTCTGATGAAATGCTTCTCAATATATGATAACGGTGATATGATATGATAACACACGATCAATATAAATTAGCTCAAGTCGCGTTCTTCATCATACGGTCATCAATCGCTATTCCAAGAACATCAAACCAACCGTGCAATAATGAAGCTACTTTCAATTATTTCCTTTGCTTTGGTGGCCTCGGTTGCCCTGGGCGTAAGTGTGCAAATACCGACCAACCGTTCCCTGCAGGACGATTTCGACGAATTCGTTGCGTTGCTACCGACAGAGGAAATCATCAACGTTGCCCTCCGCTATGTCCTTGTGGACAAGGAGGTCCAAGCGGCTGTCCAGTACATCACGGGGCCCGAATTTTCAACCATTTGGGATCAGGTATTTGCCCTCAAGGAAATACGTGATATCCTTGACTACCTGGAGGAAGCGGGCGTTCATGTGTATGATGCGCTGAACGATTTGGCCAATCTGATTGGAGTTAAGCCGATTAAACCGTCCACGGTGGAAGCTCGTTCATCCGTCAGTATCCGTGGTCTGAATGGTATGATCGAAGAGGTTCTAAGCTTGCTACCCAAGGAAGAACTTCTGGCGCTGTTTGAACAAAAACTGACCAACAGTGCAGACTTTAAAGCTTTTTTCGACAAACTAAGAAGCACGGATATCCAGAAGCTGGTAGAGCTTTTCAATGTAAGTATTGCTTCTTAAGTAATCTCTCAGTACAGATTCTAATAATAAATGACTATTGTTCCTTAGAGTTCTGCTGAGCTACAGTCACTGTTTCGAAAGCTGCGTGAATACGGTGTCGATGTCGATGAATTTCTAGAGCTGGTGAAGGGATTCTTCGACTGGGGATACTAGTTAATAGTTTTGTGAACTTGTTATACTAATATTACCTTTTATTTGAACACAAAATATATTTTCTTAATGTTATGTAGTTTTAGACATAATCTGTTTTTTTTCAAAACGAATGCCGTTTCAGATATACACTTTAGATGTTCCTTTTTGCCTTTCTCATATAGAAAGGTTATGCAATTGCTCCAAAAACCGACCTTCTAACCGAAGCCCGGAGGGCCGAGTGTCATATACCATTCAACTCAGTTCGTCGAGATCGGAAAATGTCTGTGTGCATGTATGTGTGTATGTATGTGTGTATGTATGTGTGTGTATGTGCGGATATATTAACAAAATGTCCACATCATTTTCTCGGACATGGCTGAACCGATTTTCACAAACTTAGTGAATGGAAGGTATAAGGTTCCCATCGGCTGCTATTGATTTTCATTTAATTCTGATTTCCGGTTCCGGAGTTACGAATTGAAACGTACAGTCACATAGTTAAATGAAATGTTAAGTTATAGTTTGTCCACGTAGGTTTCTCAGAATTTTCTGAACCGATTTTCACAAAATTAGTCTTAAATGAGAGGTGCAACGTTCCCATCGGCTACTATTGATTTTTTTGGTGTATCCGACTTCCGGTTCTTGAATTATAGTGAGTACGAGCACACCGAAAATCCCGATTTCAACGTATACAGCAATTAATGTAAAAATGTGAACAATTTACGAAATTGTGAGTCTAGTTGCTTGGATTTGTAGTTCTAGTTCACTGACGGCCATTCAATGTCTGTTTGGCAACATTGACCCCCACAGACAGTTCCGGCATTCCCGAGAAAAATGGCCATATTTCAAAATAAACAAATTCACATCGATTTCTCGGAGATCGCTAAGCCGATTTTCATAAACTTAGCCTCAAATGAAAGGTGTACCATCACCATAGACTGCTGTAAAATTTTCTACGGATCGGTTGTATTGTTTCGGAAATATAGACTGAATTGTTCGGCCATATATGAAATTCCATATATATAAGCCGCAACTGGAAAATTTTCAAAAATCGTATTTATGTATTTTTGATGCCAAACACCTTTAAAATGCATGGAACGTAGAGATTTGATGTTATCTCCAACGGAAAAATTAAGTGAAATCGATTTTTTGGAACTTGGCTGATTTTGCAGCTTCCTGCCTACCGCATACAACAAGCTTACGCAGTTGTTTGAAACCCAACTTGCTAATCGAGGGCCGGCGGGCCGACTTATACACCATTCGAGTCAGTACATCGAGATCGAAAAATGTCTGTGTGTGTGTGTTTGTAAGTGTACCTATATATGTGCATACGCGGACTTACTAACAAAATGTGCACCTGCACATCGATTTCTTGAAGATGACTAAACCTATTTTTACGAACATAGTCTCAAATGAAAGCTATGTTAATCCGACTTCCTGTTCCGGTGTTATCGCAAAATAAGTGAAAACACACAGAAAATACCTATAAGCCTATTTCTGGAGATGGCTTAACCGATTTTCACAAACTAAGATTCAAATAAAAGGTATAATATTCCCATCGGCTGCAATTGAATTTCATTTTGATCCGACGTCTAGTTCTGGAGTTATGAGTTGAGGAACACGGTTACATAGAAAATCTTGTTAAAATTTATCCACATCGGTTTCTCGAAATTTTCTCAACCGATTTTCATAAACTTAAATGAAAGATACAATGCTTACAACTTTTAGTTCATGAATTCCAGGGTGATGAGAACGATTACGCATAAACTTCCGATATCAACGGATACTGCGACGAATGTATCAAGGTGAAGTTTTTTTTTAAATGTGACAACAACTGCTTGGATTTTTAGTTCTAGGTTCCTAACAGTCATTCAAAGTAGCTTTGGCCAAATAACAATTACATCGGTTTCTCGGCTTGACCGATTAAACCAAACTTAGTCTCTTAGAAAGCTTTTATAGCCCCATGAACTGCTATTGAATTTCATTCCGATCCGACTTACGGTTTCGGAGCTCCGGATTGTGGCATGCGGTCACATAGAAAATTCCGATTCAAGCCGATACCGCGATGAATGAAAAAGGTAAAAATTTCGCTAGAAACAACTTGCATTTGTAGTTCTAGGTCGCTGGCGGCCAATCGAAGTCTCGTTGATCACATTGACCATCATAGACGGTTCCGGAAGTGACACTGAAAAGTGGCCTCCTATCAAAATTAACAAACTCATATCAGTTTGTCGGAGATGGTTGGTCCGATTTTCACATACTTAGTCCCAAATGAAAGGTATATTATTCCCATAGACGTCTATTAAATTTTATACGAATAGGTTATATGATTCTGGAAATATAGACTGAACCGTCCGGTGACATATGAATTTCCAATAAAAGCCGGAACTAAATAGTTTTCAATGGGAATGATCCCATGAAATTTCAGAAATCGAATTCGTATTTTCAATGCCAAATATCTAAAAAATGCATGATTTTTTTTTAAATTTTGGGCATAAAATATTTGCCCTACACATGGTGCGAACATTACCCTTTTTCTCCCATCAACTGATCAAGGCAACCAAACTATGTCACAAACCGCCGATTACTGGTTATGATGGTTCAAGTTTTCGACTTCTTTTTGCTTTTTGCATTGCAATAAAAAAATTTTTGAATTCACAAATGCCCCCCCCCCTCTCATATTGTGACAAATGTCAAAGTCAGCCCACCTCGATTGAAATTTTTGAAATTGGTGCTATGGGAAAATATGGAGGAAAAATATATTGAATGCTATAACTTTTTAAGTAGCAACTAGAAAATTACTATTTGTACTTCTTTTTAAAGGAAATAACCTTAGTATTTGAATGCAGATATTTTTAAAAAATTTCTAAAAAATACGGGAAAGTGGAATACTGTGTCATTTTTCTGCTCCATGATGCAAATCATACTTATTTTGCAGTTTTTCTAATGTGAAAAAATCCCAGAAATCGATCGGAACCTTTTTGACCTTTGTCCGAATACGAGAAGTTGGGGTTATAGGGCCTTTTGTCATTCATATTAAATTTTATTATTTTCTAGTGCATATATCTCTATTATCCTTAAATGAATTTTCATAAAATGTACCTTGTTGAATGTGGAAAATTCTTTATAATACAGCAAAAGTAGATTCGTTGCCGGTAAAATCCAGAAACATAAATTTTTTTGACATTAACTGTACAAATCACATTTTTTTCATTAAATGACCTAATACCTCTACTTCCCCTATTTTTCCAGATTGGAAACTTTTCTCATGTGATCCTCAAGCGCAATTCACACTAAAAGTAGTAAATTTAGTTGTGTTCCGGAGTGCAAAAGCTTTTCCAACAGAATCGTTAATGGTACTGTTATATTTAATGGTCAGCTCAGTTCGTACATCTTTCATGAGATATCCATTTCCAATATACTGAGGACCTTTTTGTTTAGTAAAGTTTTAACCATAAGGTCATTCACCTATACCGCAGAACTAGTACCCGCTGCTCTTTCTGTCATTCTAAAACAAATTGCTTCAATACACATAGTTTAAATACTTTTAGAAGCGATACCGTTTTTGTATGTTTGCTCAATTACAACTACACTAGTCAACTTGCAAATTATCGACTACTGTTTTTTTTTCAAAACAGTCAAACAAGTACGATGATAAAAATCCGCTAATCAAATCTCAAAATAAGAGTAACTTTTAGATCAAATATACAGATTGTGTAATATAGACTTGAGTAAAGCTTGGCGTAAAGTAGCCCCCAATTTATATGAAAAGAACATATGGTCACCATTTACCAAACAATCAAAAGTACGGACAAAAAGTACAAGCTCAATTACATTACATTTCTACCGTTGGACAACATACTCCCGGCTCCGTAGCTGATATTCATCAAACCATCTGCAATCTAAATTATGATGACCTCACGACTGTTTCTCCAGGTAAAGCCAAAGAGGGCATATGTCCTCTCGAAGCTACTTTTGATACTGCACCCCCTCAAAGCAATTTTCGGTTCCAGTCTACCGTTGGACAACATACTTCCGACTCCGTAGCTGACTTCCACCTAGCTATCCGTGACTCAAATTATGAAGACACCACGACTGTTTCTCCAGGTAAATGCCAGGAATGTATATGTTCCTCCGAAGCTAGACATACAGATACTGCCTCCCTTCAAATGGATTCCCGTTCCCAGCTCAGAATATACTACCAAAACGTGAGAGGATTACGCACAAAGATCGATGAGCTGTAACCGACGCAGAGCACGATGTCATTATCCTGACAGAAACATGGCTGAACGACGAAATCAATTCCCTGCAGCTGTTTGGACCTAGATATACGGTCTATCGTAACGATCGTGACCCAGTCGTTTCTGGTAAAAAAAGGGGCGGGGGTGTACTTATAGCTGTTTCTAATCGGTTAGCGTCTAAACAAAAAAGTTTTAACAATAACGACGTAGGACAACTCTGGGTAAACCTTAATAGCCATGGTATTAACACATGCGTGGGCGTCGTATACCTCCCTGCGGACTTCGCAGATAACATAAACGTTATTCAGCACCATATTCAATCCGCACTTGACATTGCTAATTCGCTAGAACCCCAAGCTTCTCATTTGTTATTTGGAGATTACAACCAGCCTGGTCTTGTATGGAAAACGACTTCTTTCTGTTATGCTTACGCCGACCATTTCGACTCATCCCTTTCGAGATCTAGCGTTGCTTTACTAGACGGGATGTCATTACTCAACATGCTGCAAATGTGTACCATCACGAACAGACTAAATCGCACGTTAGATCTTCTGTTTGTAAATGAAGATGCATACAAGAACTGCCATGTCTATCGTGCAGATGAGCCACTCGTTGAAATAGATTCGCATCACCCTCCCCTCTTAGTTGAGCAGACCTGTCCTGGACAGGTTATTTTTGACGAGATTCTTGATGATTTGAAGTATAACTTTTCAAAAACCGATTTTCCTGGACTCAACAACTCACTGCAAACGATTGACTGGGTGACTTTACTCAATAACGCAACCGATGTAAATGACGCAGTAGAAAAGTTCTCATCGATCCTGATCCAACTGTTTGAAATATATGTCCCAGCCCCGCGTCCTAAACCAAAACCACTTTGGTCCAATCGACGTCTCCGAGAACTTAAATGACTGAGGGCAGCCGCGCTTCGGCACTACACCAACCGACGAAATCCCAATACAAAGCGGGAATTCATATATGCTAGCAACAATTACAAAGCTTATAACCGCTTCCTATACTCTTGGCATGTATTACAAACGCAATCTGACCTTGAGCGAAATCCCAAACGTTTCTGGTTTTTTGTAAATGAGAAGCGTAAAGAGAGTGGACTTCCTTCTAGTATTACTCTGGCAAATAAAACTTCTAGTACGACTCGCGGTATCTGTAACCTGTTTGCAAAATATTTTTCGAATGCATTTGAAACAGTTCCGACTACTCCAGAACAGGTCGAAATCGGACTACGAGATGTTCCCAGGGGTGTGATGGACCTAGGTAACATCCATTTTACGGAGGAAGACATTGTTGCTGCTATTGATAAATTGAAATCTTCGACTTCGGCTGGTCCTGATGGGATTCCTGCCATTATTTTAAAAAGATGTTCGAGTGCCCTTTCCGCTCCCCTAAAGCTGATTTTGAATCTATCTTTGTCGCAAGGGACGTTTCCTCTTTGTTGGAAAAAATCGGTTATGTTTCCTGTTTTTAAAAAAGGTGATAAGCAGGACATAGCAAATTATCGGGGCATAACCTCTCTCTGTGCGGGGTCCAAGTTATTTGAAATTCTAGTAAGCAATGTATTGTTCCGGGAAGCCAAAACATATATATCAACAGATCAACACGGGTTCTTCCCAGGTATTTAGCACAATTCACTTCACACTGTATTAAAAGTTTTGAATGCGGAGCACAAGTGGATACTATTTATACAGATCTCAAAGCAGCGTTCGATCGTGTTGATCACTCGCTCCTACTGGCGAAGATAGAAAGATTGGGTGCCTCACTCAACTTCACCAAGTGGCTTAAATCATACCTTGTAGGTCGCACCTTATCTGTCAAACTAGGAAATGTTGAGTCACATAACTTTATAAATTTATCAGGTGTGCCCCAGGGTAGTAATCTTGGACCCTTGCTGTTCTCCTTGTTCTTCAATGACGTTTGTTTGACGCTCCACTGAAACTAGTCGAATTGTGCTGCTATTGATTTTTTCGAAATGTCCTGTAAGACCAGCTACTCGGGAAGTGAAACAATTACTGAAAGTGCAGATGGTGCTCAATCTGGTAGAAGTGAACGGGTGTACCTCATTAGGCATAAATACGTTAGGCATACTGACGTTTGGCATACGGTCGTTAGATATAATGGACGTTAGACAAAATGGACGTTAGGCATAATATAAGTTAGGCATAATACACATTAGACATGATATACGCTAGGTATAATGGACATTGTGCATAATGGACGATTAACATAATCGACGTTAGGCATAAATTATTATGTTGCAGTATCATTTCAAGGAAAGAATTTTTTAGCGGCGATGGCCTCGAGTGGTAAGAGCGGTAATGTTTGAACTTTCTTGATGTTGTAGAATTACTCTGGAAGCTGACCAAACTCGATGAACATTTTATTCTGCTGTATATAATTGAAGAAATGTCTACACAAATAAAAGAAGCAGAACGAATGCTTAGTATGCGGGAACTCAGCTTGTGTCAATTTGTCGATGTACAATCCATAAATTACACATGACTAAAATTGACTCAACATACTAAAATCAGTCTCATTTGTATTAAGGTATGAATGTCGTACAATAACTTAGATTAGTTCTTACATACATGCGTGGAGCAATTCGACATAGGTCCCAAATCGCAAATGTAAACAAACTGCGTTTTCGCATTATGCGACTAAAATACTACAAGATTGATGTGAAATTAGTTAAAATGGTTTTTAGTTCGGTTTATAATTAAATAAAAAGGAGAAACAGGCATTATCTGCAAGATTTCGACTTAGGCCATACACTTGGAAGGAATAAATATCACGCATGTTATTTTTCATTTTAGAGTCTCTCGTGCGCATTGAAGGTATGGTAAAGCAAAGCGTAATTTTTCTCTAACTCGAAAAACAAACGTAAGGTTGCAATCTCTATCATAACGAAAGCCTTGCGATTACTTTTATGTGAATTATAGCTATCGTTCATTATGCCTAACGTATATTATGCTAATCGTCCATTATGCTTAACGTCCATTATCCCTCACGTATATATGCCTAACGTATGTTATACGTCAGGCATAAGTGAATTGTATCTAACGTACGTACGCCTAACGTATTTTTGCCAGATATCACGCACCCAAAATGAATACCCATTTCAAACATTAACCAAGCAGAGTCATTCGTTTCACGGAACAACATACAGCACACCGACAAATGCGGCTAAATTAACTACAGCATCCCCGTTTATATAGGCAACAGGTCCAGAGAAGTGCGCTTACATGATTTAGCAAGCAAGAAATGATATTTAAGTTTTGTTTTGTCACTGGCTCTTGATTGTTTATTGTATGCAGTTTATTTCCAATTATTATCTTTGTTTATTTATTACCTTTGCAAGTTTTTGTTTAACGTGGGCTAAGTACACTCTCTAAATATACTTACCCGTTAATCAGCCTACGACAATTAGCGAAAAAATAATGAGTAGACTAGTTACACAGCAAAGTCGGTCAGCAGGAGCTAAGAAGAATAAACACGAAGTCGGAGGAAACCTGAATTTTGTAGTCTGAAGAATTTTACCAACGCTGGAGTGGCTGACAGCTAAATAGCTCGCGAAAAAGGATATTGGTATCGGGAAAAATACCGCCGCCGAGGAACTCTCAGTACCAGCTTGCAGATACATTGGAGCGAGTAACGCGAAGAATTGTAAGAAATCATACGAAGGTGGTTGAAATGATGTAAATCATTATGGTCGACACATCCGGATCGGTGTGTGTCTCAACAGGTGACGATATTTGTCGCATACCTGAGCATGTCAGATATACCGCGAAGGTTGGACAGCAAGTAAGAAAAGGCAGCAATGGAAAAAACATGAACGATGAACACAAAATAACAAAAGCAAAAGCACAATTCTTACTGAAAGAGTACCTAAAAATTGCCCTGGATGAATGAGGATTGCGAGATGCAAGAGATTTAGGTTTAGCGGACAGGCTTAACTACTACCAACCAATCCGACACTACCACGAGCCAGAAGGTAGCGGTGACTGTTGAAGATTCCTTTACAATAATAGATATTTACTCAATTTGTTGAACTGAGTCGATTGGTACACAAGATAGGGACCTCCAGGAGTCGGCAAAATCTTCAAAGCTTATGGGGGGGGGGGTCCTTTACCATTCTTTTATAAGAAATGTAAAAACATAAAAACTTGCGAATTTTCTGCGCATGGGCCTGTTCTATTGTGACTAGTTTTATAATCAGAATCCCTTTCACACATTTATGCCTCTTCGTTGAAGTTTAAGAGAAAACGGGTAAGTGCCGTGATTAAAGAGTCTTCCCCGGTCGGATGCCGAGCCTGAGAATTTATTTGACTTAAGCTAGCTGGGTCGTGTGTCTCGCAGATGCTTTCAATACGTAGAAGTGGACTCCGTACAATTGAGACTTCGAAGAAAATTTTCGTGGATGTTCCAAACGTTGTTCATGTGGTGAGAATGCTTCCGAGCAAACCAATTCCTTCATACGTAACCATTTTATGTAAATCAACCGAAAATGGGACGTTTAATCAAACAACACTGTTCATGCACCCAGGGCAGATTCCTATGTGCAAATTTTGCAATAAGACACTGCACCACGGAAAACTTTGTGCAGAAGCCGCTTAAAAAGGTCCGTCTACTATAACGTATCTTATGCCAAACCACAAACGGATACAAAACTAATATCTACGAACCTAACAGGAACAAATATTCACTTAATAACAATCGCTCTCAGTGTCTCCGAGCCAAGAACCGGTACAGGACCAGAACAGGACGGATGCGTTCGTCTGTGCGCTCGTATTCCTGTTCGGTTCTCTATTGCTTTCTTCGAAAATATTTTGAAGTGGTTTTTGAATACTTTCTAGTGTATTCCGTCGATTCAAACAATGCAAACTTCGTTTTTTGTCTTGTACATAAAATAGACAACTCCTTTAAGAACGCTTATTTTAACAAATGTTAAATATCATTTCAAATTTTATTGAATTCAAATGTCTTTCAATTTTTTTCCTGCTTTCATCCCATAACAATTTAGAAACGCGAATGGTTACAAAGAAATCACAATTACTATTTTTATTGCTCTTTAATGAATAACGGAATTTTTGGTTCATAAAAATGCGGGCCCTAATCAAGGCCTGGGCCCCAAGGCAATTGCTGACCACCTCTCTCATCGGGCCTGCGTGTATCGAGGTAAATTTGTGTTTATATGTTTGTAAACCATAAAGACACAATTACAAAAAAAATGGTTGCTCATAAAAAATTCTCCTCCATCGTGGTTTCATGTCGTAAAACTAACTAACTTTTGATTTTCAATATTAGAAATCCCTTTTTGCAGTGGACAGCATTGGTATTTCTTTTCACTATAGTAGCTGTTCCAGCCGAAACTAGTTAATCACACTTTATTGAACCGAACGCTAAAAACTACTGAAACTAAAATATCGTTGAATTTGCTGAATCCAGCCGGGAATATCGAAGCCATGTCGCTGCAATCTCCACAGTAAGATCCTCAGCTGCTGCGAACTCTGCAAAGACAGAAACACAATCTTACACACACACATAACATACATATACCCAATCAAATCGGATGTGAGAAAGGAAAACTTTTCCGAATCAATTTCACTTTACTAATCCTGCCCGGTTGGATTGGAGCCGACCGAACCCAGAGAAAATTCTGCCTATGCTGCCGTCCAGGGCAGCCGGGTTCGCGCTTACCTGCAGCATACTGAGTACGTTCTCGAACTCCCCGCTGCCGATCTGTTCGAAAAAGTACGAGAAATCATTGCTGGTTTCCAGTTTGTCGAAGAAAAGCAGGATTATCTCGTCCTGTGGCAGCAGTGCTAATATGTCATCGACTAATCCGTTCAGTCCCTGGGTGGTTAGATTCACTGCCATCAATATCGGCACCCGTAGAGGTCCGGTCGACGCAGATGGGCCGGTTGGAAGATGTAGGCGGGAAGAGAAAGAGAAATATATAAATTCGTCAACTTGTCGGTATTAGATTAAGGCTATCATGAATATTGGTGTGGTTTTTTGGGAAATCATACAATTGGCACTTCCATAAGGAAGAATTTGTAGGTAAGACCAAAGTCGTTTGGCATATTTCTACCATTTTTCAGTGTGTTCTCAGAGACGATATTTAGCTTATCAAATTGAGTATCATAAACAGGAGTTAGCAAACTATTCCGGATGCAAAATCAATCGTTATATAGGGTAAAATAAATCCTTTTGTCTCTGTCATTCTGCATAATAATCGTCTGTAGATGGTTTTTTAACATCGCTGGTCTGAAAATTTATACATTGCGAAATCCAGTGCGGTTAGAGAACCGCACGATACTCCAAACATTCCATTATAAAAGATTATTAAAAGCTTCCTGACTATTGTTGCTATATGATGCAGATGACTAACAGTATATCCTTCTTTCTCACACAATGCAAGACAACGGTTTTAATGTAAATTTTTGTTAATTGTAAAGCGGAACGCTGATTGATCAACCAAGTTCAACCAAACAAGTAGTGGATTTTTTTTATTTCGACTGGACGAATAGAAGGCGAACAGGTTATTGTGCCTATTAAAGCTGTGGACCCTGTTGTAACCCTATTTCGCAGGTCTTTTTTAAACCAAGTACATGAGATAATGACAATATCAAATTGGCTAAAATATTGTGCACGGGTTAGACCAGATTGTTTTCTTCAGTAATTAGGTTCATATTCGTTTAGAGCTATTAACTTAATCCTACTTTTAGTTAAAATTAAATATCTCTTTGAAATATCTGCTATTTCATCTTATTGGTATAGTACAAAGGAGCATAATGTCTACCAAAGGCTACCTGAGCTCCAGGGACAATTTTAATGGCCACTTGCTTTTCCAAAGATAAAATACTTTTTCTGATAATTTGAACCATTTCTTTTCTCACGTTATTAGTTTGTATAGGTTTCATAAATCCATATCTCCGGAACGAGAATTTCAAACGAGAAAATTTGCAAGCTGAAGACTGGAATGAGACTGATCTGTAATCGACTGAATGCACGATTTTTGTGAGATCGACAATGAACTAATCGCCAGCATAGCCTAGAAACTTCATTCTCCCCTCTATTTACCTCTATGCAAATGAATACTTTGAAATGTCTACCTGTCTTATTCATGAATCGCATTTTCTTCGTCGCTCTCCGTTCAAAGGGTTTGGTAGCACATGTAACCTTCTCTTAGTTTACTATTTTAAATTACGCGTAAAAATACCGAACCTGAAAATTCTATTCTATACAAAAGTTCTAAACATAAGTGTTTATTAACTCTTTCATCTTTAAAACACCTTTAAGAGTGGCATGCATAATTATCAATTCCAAGCAACTTTTTGCGTAAGAAGGCGAGACAAAATATTTTTAATCATCTTAAGCAATCATTTTAAGCATAATATAAATTTTTCCGAAAATCTGTGACCAAAAAGACACCTTTGAATATCGAAACAATTGAAAGTGCCAGTTTTCTGACAACTAATTAATTAATTGCACTAAAAAGTAGAAACACCAGGTAATCTTAAACGACGCCGTTAAGGAAAGAAGAAGGAAATCTATAAGGTGAAAACAAAAAAGTGCCATGTACAATAATTAGCCATTCTTCAAATAATGGGAGTTCAAAATTTCCGATATATCTAAAACGATGGTTCTCAAATTCGTCCAGTTCAGTAATTCTCAACCTGGGGTCCGCGGACCCCTAGGGAGCCGTGAAGTCGTTGTTGGGGGTCCGCGAAGAAAAAAATATTTTCCGAGTGCATATTGAAATTTTATGTCTTGATTCCTAATAAAATGAAAATAACTGATTGATAGCATTTAAAAACGATGTTTATCCGTGAAGGTTCGCAGCAACCCAGGGTGATTTCTAAGAAATCCGTGGTACGATGAAGGTTAAGAACCGGTGGTCTAGTTCGTTTTATTCATTTTAATCATTTGAATCATTTTCTTTAAATATTATTCTGTATGCTCATTTTTTTCAGTTAATTCATTTCATGGATTTCGTTTCGTTTATTTATTCCAATATTTGACCAATTTGAAATCATTTTGTTCATTCAGTTTTCTGTTTATACGCTTTATTCAATTGAGTTCATTTTGTCTTTTATCTATTTTAAACGTTTTATTCTTTAGATTACTTTATTTTGTTCATGCATTTTATTCAGCTTCTTTATTTTAATAATCTTATTAATTTTATCAGTCACTCATTTTATTTATTTCAACCTAATTTATAATTTGACGCAATTTAATTTACTCTATTAGTTTAAATCTCTTTTAATATTAGTTAATTTTACATTCTAGTAATTTATTTCATTTTAATCTGTTTATTTTCTCTTGTTTTTATTCACTTTGACAATTCAATAATTAGATTTATTTTATTTAAATTTTGTCCATTTTTTCCTTTTTTACTCATTTTACCCATCTTTTCCACTTAATCCATTTTATCCTTTTATCCATTTTTTCTTCACTTTATTCATTTCATCCATTTTATCAATTTTATTCATTTAATTTATTTTATTCATTTTTAAAATTTTATTAATTTTATACATATTATTCATTATATTAATTGTATTAATTGGATTAATTTATTAATTGGATTCAATATATTAATTGTATTAATTGTATTATTTGTATTAATTGTGTTAATTGTGTTAATTGTATTAATTGTGTTAATTGTATTAATTGTTTTAATTGTATTAATTGTGTTAATTGTGTTAATTGTACTAATTGTATTCATTGCATTCATTCATTGAATACTATGAATACAATATTCATTGTATTCATTGCATTAATTGTATTCATTGTATTCATTCAATTTGTTCATGTTATTCATTTTAAACGTCTGTCCATATTCGTTTCAACCATTTTATACGTTTTATCAATTTTATTTGCTAGTTATCATTTTATGCATTTTGTTTATTTTATTAATTTAATGGATTTTACGTATTTCATACATTTTATTGTCTTCAATCATTCTATACATTGTATACATGTCATTTGTTTTACATATTCTATACAATTTTTTATCGCTTGCTTTTTTATTTATTTTATACATTTTACCGGTTTTATTAATTTTATTCGATTGTCCCTCTTTTTTCGCTTTTTCCATTTTATTGACTTTATTCACTTTATTCGTTTTGTTAATTCTTTTTGTTTTTCGTTTTCTGCATTTCATTCATATCTTTTATTCACATTTTTTTCATTTGGCTCATTTTAATAATTTTATTTCATTCATTTTTTATTTTATTTTATTAATTTATTTTATCTTTTCATTTGCAAAATTTATTTTATTAATTTATTTCAAACTTTTTATTAATTTAATTTAAACTCTCTGTTTAGTTTATCGACTTTTTATTCTCTTCATTTTATCCGCTTTTGGGTATTTTATTTTTTTTAGATGTTTCATATTTGATTCAATTTATTTCTTTTACTGAATTTATTCCTTGAGCTCATTTATTATTTTATGCAATTAATCCAAATGATCTATTTTATCTATTTTATTCACTTTATTCAAATTGTTTGTTTCATTCATGTTATTTATTTTTCTTTAGTTTATTGTTTTGTCATTTTGTCCCTTTTTCTCATTTTATACTTTTTCGACATGTTATGTATTTTACCCATATTCTTATTTTTTTTCATTTTAATAATTTATTGATTTGATTAATTTTTTCAATTCATTTACTTTATCAATTTTATTTTTTTGTTCGTTGTATTTATCGTATTTAACTTATTCATTTTATCTCTTTTATACATTTATCCATCTTATCCGTTCCATCCATTTTATTCATTTTATCCGTTTTATTCATGTTATTCATTTTATCATTTTGTTTATTTTATTCGTTTTAATCATTTTATCTATTTTATCCAGCTTATTCATTTGGTTATTTTTTGTACTACCGTTAGACTCCGTTTTTGGTACGTTCCGTTTTTGGCGGGCATAACGAATAAGGTTAATTTTGCTGATTTTTCCTATAATTTCATTTCATTTCATTCCATTTCACATATGCTTATGTAATTATTGTTATTGTAACATCTATGATGTCACAAATTGAAAATAAAAGCTTTTAAAGTATTCCATTTTTGGCACGGTTCCAGTTTTGACAACCGAAAAAAAGAAGTCAAAACCGAATCCTGCTGTATTCATAATATTCACTTTATTAATTGGATCCATTTTATTCAATTTATTCCAAATACAGTGAGACCCGATTTTATCAGCCCCCGATTTTGTCTAACCCCATTTTATCAGCTTTTTAACACGATTTTGTCAGCCTGATATAAAAATTAATAGTTGGTAGTTTGATGGGCTCTAGCAGACGAATTAAGTTGAATTGGAGTAAATCCTTTCTTGAGCTTATTTTTCTTATCTTAGAGATCCGAAATGTGCAAAAATAAACATTTTTTTAAAATTTTGCGAAAATAAACATTTAAACTATTTTTTCCTTAATAGAAGTTTAAACTAAATAATCAGAAATGGTTTATTCAATTCATTCTTTTTATTCTTTATAATTATTGTATCTTATTTATTTCGTACATTTTATTTTTTTGTTAATGTTTCTCATGTTTTTCATTTTTTATTTTTTCATTTTATTTATTTGAATTATTTTATTCGTTTTATTTCTATTCATTTTATTTATTTTAATCATTTTATTCATTCTGATCACTGTTATAATGTTATTTATTTTATGGATTCTGTTGATTTTATTGGTGTTGTTGATTTTATTCATTTCACTCTTTTTATTCATTTTAAAGATTCTATAACCTTAATTCATTTTATCCATTTCATTCGTTTTATCCTGTTATTCGTCTTTTTCACTTTATTCATTTCATTCATTTCGATTATTTAATTTAATTTATTCTTGTTATTCATGTTTTTATTTTAGTCATTTTATTTATTTTTTATTTTATTCATTTTATCCATTTTATCTCGTTTTTCTTACTTATTCATTTGATTATTGCTGTTAATGCTATTCTTTTCTTCATTTTATTCATTATATTCATTGAATACATTTTATTCATTTTAAAAATTTTACTCTTTTCATTAATTGATTTTATTCTATTACACTCAAGTTTTTTTTTTACGCGGTATTTTTTTACGCGGTTTTTTTTACGCGGATTTTGAAATTTACGTGGTTTTCATTTACGCGGATTTTGAAATTTACGCGGTTTTCATTTACGCGGTTTTTGAAATTTACGCGGTTTTCATTTACGCGGTTTTTGAAATTTACGCGGTTTTCATTTACGCGGATTTTGAAATTTACGCGGTATCCATCAATGAGGTTCCCTTTATCGCGGATTCTTAAATTTAAGTGGTCTTCATTTACGCGGATTTTGAAATTTACGCGGTTTTCATTTACGCGGATTTTGAAATTTACGCGGTTTTCATTTACGCGGATTTTGAAATATACGCGGTTTTCATTTACGCGGATTTTGAAATTTACGCGGTTTTCATTTACGCGGTTTTCATTTACGCGGCTCGTATCCCCCGCGTAAAAAAAAACCTGAGTGTATTTCAATTCGTTTTATTAATTTTATCCAGTTCATACTTTTTTCAGTTGCTTCATTTTATTATCAATCTTGTCTTTTTCATCCTATTCGCTAATTTGGCTCAACGTAATGTATTCTTTATTTAAATATTCTCTTTAATTTTACATTTATTACGCTGAACTGATTAGATTTTTTAATTTTATTTATTTGAATATATTAATTATTCTACTTTATTCATTAAATTTTTGCTTAATTTTTTTTTGATTTTTATAAATTATTTATAATACACTTCCCACACTGCCCACTTCGCATGAGTTCTGCAAGCTATTGAATGATCCAACAGTGATATGGGTAAGCAATGTCTAATCTCTTGGCTAGGTGGACCAAATTGTTTTCTTTTGTTCTGTTTAGGTATCTATTTGCTTTGACTGTAGAAAAATGTTTCCTCTACACCAATTTAAGCCTAAAACCTCAGTTCACGTCTTAATGACAAACGCAAATACAAACTATATGCCACGGTGGCACAAACACTCGACATTGAATACTACGGCAACATTTTGTGCAAAATAGATCATAAATCGAAGAACCATCATTTCTTATAGGATTTATGAACACACTAGCGATTGAATTCAAGGAATGCTGGATAGGGCAATCTGTTAGCGTAGTGAAATGTTCACTAAGAAACCAAACGTGGATTGTTCTGAAGTTGAAAGCCAACTGTATCCACTTACATCACATCGCTGCTGTAAATTCTTTTGCTTTAAAAATAAAGAAAAATTCTTGTGAAGTGCATCGTTTGAAGGATACCTTCGTTTTGAGATAGTAATAAAGATATTTATTTAAAAGATATTTATTTAAAAGTTTGCGCACCTGATTTTTTCAGCAGTTACTCCATAATTATATTTTTCGCTTTACTGAAGCTCCAAGCCACTGTTTGGCGTATTGCAATTTTTGGGCAAGGGGCAGATCCAGCGGGATGGTCCTGGGGCTCTAGACCCTCCCCGAAAATTTTCAAAATTTTAATTTAATTTCGAATTTAACTTTTTTTAAACCCAAAATCATTTTAAACAAAATTTACCGATTTTCATTGTATGACATAATTAAGTATTCTGTATTGTACAATATTCATTTCAAAATTGAAAAAAAATCTGTACCCGCCTTTGCATAAAATTGGTCGCATTGGCTCTATACTGCACCAAAACTATGTCAGATCAGACCAAAAACCGTAGAACCACAGTGTTGTAAAAAAGAGGCAATTGACGTTTTTGACAGCACTTTTTAAGAAACGTTTCCTTTTTCCGATTTCGCAGGCAGCAATTGCAAATTGCTTGCCAGACCAAATATTTTTTCGTTAGGTTTGCTTGGCTAAACTTTCTCGTTCACACTATACACTGGCATTTCTTAAAATTTGTTGGCAATATTTTTTGTAGCAGACGAACCACTATGATCAGTATTTAGATCCATTGTGGTGAAATGTAAACATTACAGGTTAAATTGCATACTAGTGAAATTCGATTGTTTTGCGTCGTTTGCAGAAGAACATGTGAACAGTTGTTTGTGAAAAAATGGCGTAGACTAGCATCTAATAGATGTTGTAGTATTTAAGAAGTTCTTCATAGCCAAGCGCATTATTTACGAAGACTGCCTTAAAATACATAATGAAGACCAAGGAATTCTTTGCTGACCTGGACAAGAGAGTTCGAATTGTGAAATTACGGTAAACTTGCCCTACTCTCATTGCTCTTTCTTATCGAAGGAATTATTCATTCTCAAACAACGCAATGTAACTATGGAGGTCAAATTACTAATTGTTCATTTAATGTATAAATTCAGTTAAGAGCAACGGCAACATATATTTCTATCCTTTAAATTGTGATTACGATATGTCTCTGAAGGGTGTAGTTTCGAAAATTCCCAACACAAATTTTTGAAAGTTTTTTTTACAAGCACAATAAAACATGTACTTTTTCACGGCCCTTCGAACCCGAAAGTGAAAGGTACTGCCTTTCTATATATGAGAAAGGCAAAACGATAGGTTTGTTATCTTTACTGATAAAACCATAAAACGCTAGTGTTCAATAGATTCTCATCGTGTTAGGATCAGAAGTCAGACATTCCATAGATTAAAACAATGCTCGCGTTAGTCTATACTATTTCGCCCTGTCATGTTTCTAATTATTCCTCATCACCCATCAAAACCACCATCCGGCACTTTCCTTAATCCCACCAGAGAGGCATTCATCATCAAGCCTCGCCGCCTCGTGTCTACTCACAATTGCGTATTGTCTCGTCCGGCTCGGCAAAGATATCATCCACGTTGAATCGTGCACTCAGCTCCTGCCAGACGTGCTCCACGCTGAAGCCAATGTTGTCCAGGTAACGGCGGAAACTTCGCACCTCGTTTAGTTTCACAATTTCCAGCTTTATCTGCGAGTAGTCCTCGCTGCAGACATAGTCAAAGGCATTCTCCACCTCGGCGTCATAGTGATAGTAGTACTGCATTAGCGAGTGCACGTCCGCGAACGGAATCAAGTCGAGGAAGTCCATTATGTCCTGCTGCAGATGGTGAGACGGTTGCTCATCAATGTGCCGAATCGGCACCGCTGGTAGCTGGTAGGCCAATATCTGATACCGGAGCAGCGAACAAAACGACAATATTGCATACAGCGATGACGCGAGAACTTTCTGGCTTCCCGCTGCATTCGTGTTCGGTGACCTCATGGTGCTGCTTCTCCTCGTGATAAGTGCGAGTAATTAATTTAAGGGGCTCTCCAGGATGTTCGGGGTTAGAGCACTTATTTGAACGTTTGAATTGAGTTAAAAGAATTACGGTACACTTTCCATGCCATACAATCACGATACCCTTGTGAATACGTGAACCGTTCTATTGGATATCAGATCCATTTGATCTTCAGAATATCAATTCACGCTACGGTCAGCAGACAGGTTTTATCACTCTGCACCGCAAAAACTTTCTCTTCCTGTTACGCGAGTTCGGTTTGGCGGTTGGCAAAAACTATATGAATGCCGAACTTTTCGCGGGCGAATCCGTAAATGAACTGAGCTCCTCTCGGTTCGGGCTGGAGTAAAGTCTCATCCGACCACACAATATCCGTAGAATGAGCCGCTCTCAAGTACGGCGTCGTTGATTGAATTTAAATTGGTCCCTGGCAAGGCTGGGGCGCGTATATTGTGTCTGCATCAGATATCCGCCATTCATCGCGGGTTGGCTAAATTTGTAAATAAGTCGTAACTGAGACGTCGGGGCCGTATCACCGTAAGCTTGAATGGGATGCTGTACAACTAGCCGGACTGACTGGGAGTGGAACAGAACCAACTGTGTAGTGAGTGATGATTCGATTATCCAATTTATGAGAAGTAGCAATTTGGGGTGAAGCCGTCGGTCGTTCTGTGCCCTGCCAAGTGTAAATAAATAGCGGAAATTTGGCCTTCCCCAAACTATGCTCAGTGCGAGAACAAATTTCGAAGGCCAATCAAATCTACAGAATTTATCACCAGTGCTAATTGAAAGTGGCTCCTAATTGGATTACCTTTGGGGTGCTTTTGGGTGGAGGGAGTGGAACTGCAGGACGGATGGTTTGGCTGGTGTGTTTTATCGAGATGCACAAGTGCCCATCAGACGCGACGACGAACGCACGGCATGACAGTCTAATTGAGTGAACTTGTTGGACCGGGGCAAATTTGATCATAACTTGTCGCCGTCTTCGGTCCTGAGGCTTTGGGTTTGAAACATCGACGACACCAGCTGATAACTTGACTTTACCATGATGGGAAGGATAAATTTCCGATTTGGAAACTGTGATATGAACAACTTTCACTTCAGTATCTGCTAAGCTTTAACAAAACCACTGTTCTATCAGATATTATCAAAACGATAGCAATTAAAGAGTGTTTATTTAATTAGGATATGAAGCTATTTTGTTTTAATATAAAGTTTCAAGTTCTAGTAGCATATATAGTAACGCATGGAAAAGAATAAAATAGTGCAACATTCAGGGCTTTCAGGGCTATCCCATGCTTCTCTAATTGTTATTGTCTAGATAAATAGGTTATCAGGTCGGGTGTAGGAGTTTGAACAACAAAAAGTGGTAAACCTTCGATTAATCGGATATCACTTAAGTCAATATCAAGTCCAGCGATTAGAACATCTTTTTAAAGGGGTTATGTTCGGCTTCCAGTTTTTGAAATATTTAAAAAACGGAATATATTGCTTTTATTACGCCTTTCTCAAGGAATCTTCAAAAGGTTACACTTAGTCAAAATTACACTACAAGAAACATTGATTAACCTAAACACTTACTAAGCTAATTACCGTGTTATCGTCAAGCACACCTTCGTATATTGGTGCAATTGTCACATTTAGCTGTTTTTGCGTATTGCCACTGACTCACGCACGTGGCGGTTAATTAATTATCCGAAAACGGTCCGTAATGAAGAAAAATATTTTGTGTTTGCTGTTTCTGTATCCACTTCTGTTTTGATCACACTAGCTTAATAAGTGTTTAGGTTAATCAATGTTTCTTGTAATGTAATCTTGACTAAGTGTAACGTTTTGTAGATTCCTTGAGAAAGACGCAATACATGCAGCCGAAACGTCGGATGTAAATATTCCGTTTATTAAATGTTTCAAAGACTGGAAGCCGAACATAACCCCTATAAAAAGAACTCCACCAACAGTTGTTAGTTTTCTCAAAAAGATGGGAACATCTTTAAAACATATCAATAAATTGTTATTGTGGCTTCCTCCTCTAGGTTGATGGGTTTGATGGCATTGCCATATTTGTGCATCAGTTTTAAAGAACCTCTGACAGACAATTGCTTTAAGTTGGTTATGACATTACGCCTCGATAGTGGTGCATTGAGGAGACCAAGAGGGCTCTTTACGTTTTGTGTTTTTTCATACTCTGCACCTGCCCAAACTAACGATCAATCAATTGGCCACGCAGTTACAAATTCGAATTTATGCACGCAAAGGTACATACACGCTAGCATACGCGACAAACACGTTAACATACAAACGCTCGAACCCTTCGCGATCATCCCGCACAGCTACGCCCACGATCTCACAAATATGGTAACACACCGGCAACTAAGTGAACGTTTTAGTACTTATAAGTTTACAAACGCGGTCTCAAGAGTGAACCTCTAAACGCCCGTGCTCTAACCATGCTCAACACTGGATCGCGCATCAGAACAATCAGAATTAGTCGAAGTTTGGGGTCCTTAGTAATCCAGAAATGCTCTTCGATCCAGGCTGTACGGAGCCATCAATGATGACTGCCCTTGAGTTCTTTTCAGGTAGTTCTGATTCTTGGACATTTGCTCATAGAATTGTGACAACCGAATCGATCAAATGGGCGATTGAAAGTTTTGCTACGCATAAGTCTCCGGGAAAAGATGAAATCATTCCAATTCTAATACGGAGAAGATATGAACACTTCAAGCATATTTTGAAAAAAGTTCATACTTGTAGTTTTGCAACAGGAAACGTGCCATCGGCGTAGCGGGAAATAGCACTCGGAGTGGGTGAGTGAACTCGGATGCAGCAATGTTCGTATCAAACACGATCGATGTGCCACCACAAGTATGCGACCGTTTTATCACGGAAAGGAAAATTACCATGCCATACCACGAAAATCACGATGTGCGCATCGGACTTCGAAAAAGTGTAGCAGTACTGTTGAGTTGATTTCCTAGCCACCGACGCAGCCGCTCGTAATTGTACCGACCATGAACAATCATTCTCAGTTTGTAGCTCAGTTCTACCAGGTACCAGTGTACAGCTACTACCCGCAGTTCTACGCACAACATCAGTGTCCAGTGCAAACCATTTGTGTGCAATGCTTTCCGCAGTTTGTCGACATGAATACTGTAGCGCACCCGGTAAAACAGTTCGCGCAGCAGTTTAGACAGTGGTACCACTGTAACTACTATTAAATAACGATGTGGTTTCATATTTGTAATATATAAAAATTGTTAGACATTCCAAAATCCTCAGATGTATGGTTTAAGATGTACGGATCAACATTGCCAAAGACATGCCTCAATTGATTAGATTTTGTAATAAAAAGATATTCTAATATATAGTTGACTTCAAAGTTATAAAAAATATCTGGTCACCTCCAATCAATATTCAACAAAACTATTTGCAATGAAATAAGCTACGCGCTCTTAAGTTTTGAGATATACAGAAATATTGTGAGATTTTTCATTGAATTTTGAATTTCTTCAACCGATTTTTCATACATATTGCAATAGAAATTTGAAAACTCTTGTGAAAGAGCTAGAGCTATCAGGAAAATGCTTATATTTGACATATGGTATGTGGGGTTAATTACCATTTGATTTAGCAGTGTTCCGAAAAAAAGTTCGAAATTGTTGCCGGTCTAATACCCACTCATTTTTTATATCATATTTCTGATCAATGCATATTCGGGACAAAGGTTCCCATCAAGAAAAATAATCATGACGCACACTGAATCATATATGCAATATAGCAAGATGAAATCGATTGCTCATTGAGCTTACATTCAAGAGATTAGAGATCTTCAAACGAAGTTTGCTAAAACATCTTAGCCTTTATTTGAGTTCATGATCTAATATTCAATTGTGCTGCATAGTTGGCACCCCAATATAATTTTTAAAGGATGGGTCCTTGTGGCGTGATGTCTTCGATAAAGTTGTTCATCAAAACGGGTCTACCCCATTAGGCATAAATACGTTAGGCATACGATCGTTTGGCATACGTACATTAGGCATAATGGACATTAGGCATAAAGACGTTAGGCATAATGGACGTTAGGCATAATATACGTTTGGCATAATGGACGATTGGCATAATGGACGATAGGCATAAATTAACATGTTTAAGTATCACTTAAAGGATTTTTTTGCGATTATGGCCTTGGGTGGTAAGAGTATGAATGTTTGAACTTTTTTGATGTTGAAGTAGTATAATTGGAAACTGATCAACCTCGGTCAACATTTTGTTCTGCTGTATATACTTGAAGGAATCTTTGCTCAAATAAAAGCATATTGCGTAAATTTCTCGGCGTACAACCAATAAATTTCATATGACTAAAATAGTTTTATCTCTTTTGTATAAAATCAATCCCAGATGTATTAACCCTTTCATGTTCATCTTTTTATAGTGCATATAAGGTTCCAAGATTATTTTTCTTTGAAAAGGGTGGGGTCAAGAAACATTGAAAACCTATTTTCATAAGGATAGGTGCTTCCCTCGCAATGCTGGAAGCCACTCAAATTTTGCCTTCTGCTCAATACCATTCTGCTAGAATAATTACTATAGTCCAAGTGCGTGGAAAACGTAATTGAAGACTGTCTAAATTGATAGGTTTTATCAGTTTTTAATAATATAGCAAAATAACGAAGATATACTAAAATTTCATATTTCGTAGTCAACTTAAACTGTCCATGGCAGCACTGATTCATTGAAATCCAATCAGATTAATTGCAATTCGCAATGTTTATAAACAACATGAGCATGAAGGGTATTAAGCATTAGGTATTAATAACGTGCATTAACTTAGATTAGCTCTTACATACATAAATGGTGCAAAAGTCAAAGAAAAAAAATATATGCCTTGAAGAACAGCTCATGAAAAAAAGAATGACGAATTTTATTATTCATTAAACTAATATACGAATATTATAACTTCTATATTGATTATCTCCGATATCATTCAGATCAATTATTATATTCCTGAAGCCATCAAAGAACACAAAACAGATTTCTTCGTTACGGACCGTTTTCGGATAATTACTAAACCGCAACGTTCGTGAGTCTTTGGCAATACGCAAAAATAGCTGAATATGACTATTGTACCAATATACGAAGGTGTGCTTGACTATAACACGGTAACTAGCATAATTCCTTGAAAAAGGCGCAATACATGCAGCCGAAATGTCGGATGAAAAGTAAATGTTTCGTTTGGTAAATACTTCAAAGACCGCCGAACATAACCCCACCAACAGTCGTTAGTTTTTCTCACAATTTCAATATTTTGATACAATTGTTTTAATAGCCTTTTTTATTTCGACTAATATGTAGTCACAGTTTCTTTTTAACGAGCTTAGGCAGCATTACTACGAATCGCTCAAGTCTGCCAACATATCTCAAGGCAAAGACAGACTGTCCCTCATTGCCATGAAAACCGACGATATTTTTGCTGTCTCTCGTTAAAAGGCATGGTATAGCAAGCGTAGTTTTTTCTAAGCCGACAAAAACGAGTTAAAGATTAAGAATCCTACAATAATGATGTCCTTTATGCCTAACGTACATTATGCCAATCGTCCATTATGCCCAACGTATATTATGCCAATCGTCCATTATGCTCAACATCCATTATGCCTAACGTACTTATGCCTAACGTATTTATGCCTAACGTCGCGCACCCCATCAAAACATTAAAAAAGATTGTCGAAAAAACATCGAAATTCCACTGCCCTCTTATATAAAAATGCAGAGTTAGTACGAAAATTTGACATTAGAACAGTTTAATTTCAAGTGTGGGTATAGTTAAACTTAACTAGGCAAACGTTACCAAGTTTTTTTTTTAATGTGTCACCCTAAGGCCCTTCTTGACGGGGCCAACCCGGCCAACCGTACCCCACGGGCATTGCTATTCCATCTGCCTACTTGACAATGATTTCTGCTACAGCAGTTAGAGTCTTTTGCAGTGAAGCCAGCAAAAGGATTTGACTACTACTATTTCATATTGGCATACAAATTATTTTAAAAATAGTTCGATGAACCAAGTGTATTCACGTTTGTTCTAACAGTAGCAATTTTGCAATTTCCATCTCATGGTATCATCCGGAACACAAAAATCAATAGTACAGTCCGCTAATACCTAATAATAGTATCCAAAACGAGATATTTGTTTAGTAATGTCAAATTTCTGATCGTTTGGACCTGGAATGATCGATTCAAACAAAAAGAGAAAACTACCGACAATCCTAATCTGGCGTTATGTCTTTACTTTTTAATCACTTTAAAACAAGGAAGCTATCTGTCAGATGTCCTCCCCAGATATTTCTAATTCACCAAACATTGAAATGTTTGACTGTCAGATGATTCTGCATCTTTTACCGAATTGCATATTTGCACATACAAAGAACTCTTTTCAATAGATCCGAATGCCATGCGTCGCTGCATTTACTATCCTTACAAATTCCCCAATCGCATAAAAACATGAGACCACCGAAGCGTGTAGGTACTGTTTTCGTACACTTGTCCATCAGCATATCAGCAAGGTCCGACCTGAATAGATTATGCTCAACTTTATCTATCATATTCTCCAATGAACTGTTGGCCTCTTTTAATACGACACAAAGATGCTCTCCGGTTGGATGATTTTGCCCTTGCTGTACCACCACCTTTGATTATGTATAGCAGAAATTTTGTATAACTACCAACCGGCTGAGATTCCGGTGGTGGTGGTGGTGGTACATTAACATCCCCGAACAGAAAGAGCGACCGGTTGCAATTTACACATCAGCAGACGCCTTGTCTTAGTCACACATCAGCGGGCGAACTCCGGAGTTCAATGATGAAACATATCAGGATGCTTCTAATAACCATAATGGTTAGCGTGCTAGCCAGTACGACGGTGACCGAGGTGAGGTTTATAGAAGTGGTTGTTCGTCCCACAGCTCTGTTTCATCTATGAGTATGCATCGAATGAGATGATGGAAGATTTTTATTATGTGTAACTAATACCTATGTTGAATGTCAAAGTTCAAAGATATTATCAGCGTGTACCATTGGGCATCCCCCACCTTGTTTGTGCAATAGCGACATTGTAAAGGAAGAAATTCGCATTAAAAAGTCACATGACATTTACTACATCTTCTGCATTCATCCTACCAATTTAAAAATATAAGTTAGAACAGTGTATGCAGTTGTGCAATCTCTTGACAACATACTAATTCAATGAGTAGGATGCAATTGTAGGATTCTACCCAAATTCATAGGATCAAAATGTGTACAATCATGCTTTGTGGAATATTTCGCAAGATATAGATTATTCATTGAACAGAACAGAAATATTTACTTAAATCATTTTTTGTTCTCAAAATCATTTTTTAAACAAAAATTGTGAAAACGAAAAACATTTGATTTCTCAAAATTCTGAAATCATATATATTTTGAATATTTTAATGGGGCAGCGTACTTAAGACTCATCTCATCTGCAGAGCTGCTGACATATCGAATGAATCGCATTGTTTAGCCCTCTACCAAGGATTGATTACGATCAACTTGAAGCTACCGTATTTCTAAAAGGTTGCTCTCATTTCAGAATTGGCCTAGTGCACATTAACCTTTTACGTCGTTTTCCATATCGTACTACGATGGGCAATCCCATTTGCTATCCGTTCAGGAAGGGAAATTTCTCGGATTTCTGCGTTTGGTGAACTAGCCGAATGGTACGTATGCAAATGAAAGGATTTCGCCCCTTCCATAAGCCTTTTTCCGAGGTTCAATGGTGTGGGAGAGATAAAATTCGAAAATTAAATAAAATAGCTTCGGTGGGTATATGTGAGTCAATCCGGAAGAATAACAAGTGGATTCTGTGAAAGCAAGTGTTATAATGGCAACCAGAACTTAGGATGTCTTCTCGAACATATTGGCAAAAAAGAAAAGCTTTCGGTATTCGAACCGAACGAGACACGAAACGGAAGTTTTAATGGTTATTTTAGGGAAAATGTCGAACATATCGCTGCAACGTTTGATGTTGGTGCCGTACGGGAATGAAGAGGATATGTTCATTTTATTCTATTTGCTTAATGGGGATGTTACCGGCTGTTGCCCAAAATAAAGCAATTTTAGCTCTGCCGGAAACATCATTTTGCACGCTGCCAATTAGAGCAGCAAGATATGCTCGCACAGATAGAAAGCACAAGACATGGCCATTAATTGAACATGGTTTGGATTTTAATTTTACGTGCAAACTTGAAAGTCTCCCCGGGATTAGCCGAACACGGAAATGTTGATCTTTTGTCGAGGGTAAATTAATTAGTCGGATACGTTTTTGTCTGGTAGCTTTTTCCGGGAAGCACATGCTGACAGGGATTTTCCCAGCATCTTTTTACGCATCAGTATTCTGTGAATGGTCTTCTTCATGATGCAGTACATGAAACTACAATAATGTTTCTAGGTGTTACTCAACAACTTATCTCATCTAGTTTACTATCATAATGCAATATAATCTCGTTTGAACGTTAGAAATTTTTAACCAACCAAATTACGATATATTTATCGATTGCTTGTACAGTTGAAAGTTAATTGAATATCATTCTGCACAATTGAACAGCGGATCCTACCGGAAACTTAGATCTGCTGAAATAGAAATATCGAGTGGAAATGACTTCAAAATTGAATATATAAATTTATTAGTACTGGTTACTTCCTGCACTGGAGCTAGTCGCTGAAAACTGAACGAAAATTAGAAGGGCGAAAACAATGGAAACTAAGAATGCTATAAGTTATTCCCAGATACATGAAAGGTTATAATATACTGTAGGAATAATCATTTTGAGTGCGATTTTTTATTTATTTGCAACGAGAGTTGAAACAATGGATAGTCGGTAACTAAAAAAAATCAAGGGTCAATCGAATATGATAATGGATGTTGCCAGCAAGTACAAAGTGTTGTGGAGATCATATTTACAAGCAGCAAAAACTTCTTCCAGAAAACTCCACACGCAGTTGCTCATCAAATCATGTTGCATCGTTATAGATGACGACCCTGACAATAAAACCGACGTCCCTCAAATCCTGTGAAAGGAGTTAGCACAAAGTCCAAGTGTATCGTCTCAAAATCAGTTCAAGAGAAGACTATCCACAGTGGTCCAGAATGCAAATTTAGCAGGAATTTTGAGATTTTACTAAAACTAAACA
The DNA here is from genome assembly GCF_030247195.1 of Topomyia yanbarensis. Classification (NCBI taxonomy): domain Eukaryota; kingdom Metazoa; phylum Arthropoda; class Insecta; order Diptera; family Culicidae; genus Topomyia; species Topomyia yanbarensis. Next base: position 333,834,253 of record NC_080672.1, on the reverse strand, counting down.
TCCTAGCCTTATTAAGTCTTTGGAGAAGTTTTCGTAGTATATGAGCCCCGTCTTTTTGTTAAAACAACAGTTAGGGTGGTTCTAATTTTACCAAGATCAAAAAAATAATGTTTTAATCATTATAGCTAGAGCCAAACGACCTTCAGCGAATTTGTAGAACGATATATTTTGGAAAAGTTTGCTGAAGACATGTAAGCTCTATCTGTCATACTTTTTATTTTACAACAAATTTAAAGTCGGAGCTTAGGGTGTTTCTTCGAAATACAGTTTTATTCCAATAACTTTTGCTGTATTCATTTAAAACTGAAGTAGTCTTCACACAACTTTAAAATTGTTTCAAGGCGAATAATTTGTGTCATGGCACCATATATCTAGCTATTTCCGTTGAAAAGTTATGAGCACTTTTCGCCAAAAATGGGAATAACAATATCACTCATTTGGGGCAAATAAAAGATAATTCTTTTTGAACTATAAATAAAGTCATGATTAGAATTATGATTGAGCAAAAAATGGCCAATACTATATTTTTTTTTTAAATTTCATTAAATTGATTTAAAAAAATCTATTTTTGAAATATTAAGTGCTTATATCTTCTGAACAATAAAAGCTAGAGTTTTGATGTATTAGAAGAAAATGTTCGCCTTCAAAAACTCTGAAAAACATTTGAAGGATAGGTTGGAAACAAATGAAAACTGAAAACGTTATATTAAAAATATGGATTTTCATGAATTGACTCTTTGTAATATGTTTAAATTACTTTCACAGTGAACAATATTAAAAATGTAGTTTCATTTTCATGTTAAAATATTGCACTTTACAATGCTTTTCTATTATTTTAAATAGTGGGTAGGGTGGCTCTATTTTTTTTAAATCAGAAAATTAACTTTTTGATGGTTTGAGATAGAGTTTCGCTGTCTTCCACAAAATTGAAGAAAATGAAATTTTAAAAAAGTTTGTCGAAAACACTGAAGCTCTATGTCCTGTACTTTTCATTTTACAAGAAATTTACCAAAAAAACTTAGAGTGTTTCTCAAAAAATGGTTTTCTTTGTATAACTTTTGCAGTTTTGATTTTTCATTAAGATCACTTTAGAAATACTTGCAGATGTTTTGAAGGAGAACAATTTGTCTTAATATATTGAACCTCTAGCTTCGCTCGTTAGAAAAATATATATATACTTTTTACTAAAAATAAACTAATTTTTTGAGTAAATATAAAAAAGCAAGCAAGATATAAAAAAATATCGTATTTGCCAATTTTGATGATCTATATTACAAAGCATGCTATTTCATATGAAAGCAAAAGTATTTAATGTTCAGTGCCCGAATCGAAGATAATTCTATTTGAAAAAGTTATATTTTTTATATAAAAGTTCTTCTAACTTTAAAACGAAAAAAGTTATGTAGTTGGTGTTTTAAAGCGAATTATGCGCCCTAAAATAATCTTCAAGTTGTCCAAAGGATACTTTACCGTAAAATAAAAACTTCAAAAGTTATATAAATAAAACCGTATTTTTAAGGAACACCCTAAAGCTTACATTTGAATTTCTCGTGCAATGGAAAATATAAAAGCTAGAGCTTGCATGTCTTCAGCAAATTTGTCTACTTTAAATATTGCTAAATTTAGAACCACCCTAGCATCGGTTTAAACAAAAAGAAAGGCCTTGCAAAGAACAACAACTTTGCCAAACATGTTGTCAGGCTAAGTCAATTAATTTTAGCAAAAAGTTAAAATTTCTGCTAAATTCGCATTCTGGACCACTGTGCCATGTCAAACTTCGCCCTAAAAATTTTGATCGGGCAAGATATTTGTATTTGTATTTGTATTTAAAATTTGTGTTCATCTAACACTAAGTCTTAATGAACTAAACTAAAAATAATTAACCTAATGTAACAGCAAACGGTGACGAAATTGTGATGAATTATAATTGAGGTCAAAGTGCTCGGCAAGCTCGTTGAAGCGACGAACCATCGCTAAAATCGGACTATTAGCAGCGTAGTTGGTGTTTCGCATTTCGATGTGTAGTAATGTCCGAGGGCGAAGAACACGGGTTGGGGCGTAGACGTTGATTTGTCCAAGGAGATCGGGAACATCATACTCAGCCAACAGAAGCTTTGATATGAAAATGGCCTGCGAAGTATGTCTACATTCTTGCAAAGTATGTAGTCCTAATAGTCTGCAACGGTTCTCATATGGTGGCAGGTTCAACGGATCATTCCAAGGCAATTGACGTAAAGCATATCGTATAAATTTGCGCTGGACAGCTTCAATCCTTTCACTCCACGTTGCATGATAAGGGCACCAGACGATGTTTGCAAATTCCAACTGCGAGCGCACCAGTGAACAATATAAAGCCTTGAAACACAGAGCATCACGGAATTCGCTAGAAATTTTGAACATAAAACCTAGAAGTCGATTTGCTTTGTCGATGGTCGCTGACAGGTGATTGGTATAAGTTAGCCTTTCATCGAGAATAACACCTAGATCTTTTACGTGGTCAACGCGTTGCAGCTGAGTTCCGGCAATGTTGTAGTTAAAATTAAGCATATCTCTTGTACGATGAAAACTGATGACAAAACATTTCGTAACACAAAGGATCAACATGTTTCTTTGACACCAATTGTAAAATGAATCAATGAGACACTGTAACTCACGGCAATCGGCTTCATTCCTCATCACAAGAAACATCTTCAAGTCATCGGCGAAAAATAGTTTCCCTCCACGCATTAGAACAAAGACCGCATCATTCACGAATAATGAAAATAGTAATGGACCTAGTGTACTACCTTGGGGAACTCCGGAATTATTACAAAAAGATTCAGACACGTTGTCACCAATTTGCACGACGCACTCGCGGTGAACAAGGTAGGATCGAAGCCAGTGGCAGAAACTCGAGGTACATCCTAGTTTATCAAGCTTTGCAAGCAGTATCTCATGGTTAACTGTGTCGAAAGCGGCCTTAAGATCTGTGTAGACCGTGTCCACCTGGAGTTTCCTGGATATGTTTTCAATGCAAAACGATGTGAAGCTAACTAAATTGGTCTCAACCGATCGACCAGGGAAGAATCCGTGCTGACAAGGGCTTATGTAATGTTTACTAGCAAAAAACAGCACCTCATTGATAAGCGCTTCGAAGATTTTCGACTCAACTCTCAGCGAAGCGATTCCCCGGTAGTTCACGATGTTGCTTTTGTCATTTTTCTTGTGAACCGGAAACATAACTGAAAACTTCCAATCATCGGGAAATTTTTGCTGCTGAAGCGACACATTGAAAAGGTGCGTCAGTGGGATCGCTAAGATATCGGAACATTTTTTTCAGAACAGCAGACGGCATAGCACTTTGTCCTGGAGCAAAAGACGATTTTGTTTTCCGTATTGCAGACAGACGATGTGGTGAAACAGTTCAACTCTGCTTTGGCCTGATTTGGAGTTCCGCCACTATTAACGTTTGAGGCATTATGCGAATTTGGCGCTAAATAAATTTCATGGTATTTCAAAATGACACTACGTTCATGACTTCTGTGTACTTTTACAATGTATTCGGAAATTGTCACATACAAGAGAAATTTCAGAAGTAACAAAATTGTATCTTGAGTGAATTATTTGAAACACAAAATCTAGTTTTTGCCGTAATGATTTATCGACATGAATGAGTCACATAAGCAAGAAGTGGTGCTTCGGCCAAACACTGTGGATATCGACTTCCAGTGTTTTCGCGTAAAACCAAGCATTCATGATGTTGACTATTTGCTGTAGATGAAAATGGAGTGTAGAGTTTGCAAAGTCACTTTTATCCTGTTCGACTATGCAGGGCCGTCGAGAGCGGCGGTGGGCCCCAAGGCTAGTGTTACTGACGGGCCCTTCTCAACTTACTTATTTGAATCTTGATTAGAGGACTTGTATATATTCATTCATATATCAAACTATGCTGCTGTTGCTAAAATTGCTATGGTTACGAGTTTTTCAATTAGCGGGTTCCTGGGTACTCTTTTGCCCTGTTAAAAATGTACACAATGGTTAACAACCTTATTAGAGGTATATGGAGATAATCCGTGTATTCGCACCACGTTTGTGTCATCGCCTTTATATATACAGAGGTACTGACTTCATGTTGCCACATTCAATGATATATTTAATTTTGCGCAATAAACGCTTCTACTTAATTATTAGTCTGAAAAATAATCAGTACACTATGTCCAACTATGAAATTGTAAGGTATAGACATTGATCATCTTTACCTCCATTTGCAAATTTGATATTTTTAACTTCTCCAACAGGTGATTTTAAGGGACACCTCGAAAAGTAAACAGGAATACAGTTTGACCACAGTACGGCCATTTCCCGCTTTGATCGTCATTCATTTTTATTCACGTTCGACACAGTAGGTTGAAGTAGGGGAGACTGGGGCTAGTTGGCGGGGTTTTTTGGTTTCAATTTTTATCGCCGATTTTTTTAAAGTGTTTGACTCATTGTCTCCATTTTTAGAGACAAAAATATGTGACGCGGAAAACCCGCTAACTTACCCCGGCCCCGGGGTAAGTTGGCGGTATGTGGGTATACGCCAAAAACTAAGCAATCAAATGGAGATTCAATTACTTCAAGGGTCCTTTTGGAACGTGCTGAATGTCTTTTCGAGAAAACTGTATATTAACCGACATTTGCTATTATATTTCAGTTTCAATACCCCGCAATTTTGACTTTGACGCGTACTCCCTATACAAAAGAAAATTTTCGAAATTTTTTATGCAATTGACCGGAATAAATGTCTCCTACATTGGCGAGATACACAAGAAAAAGATTTTCTTACTTTGGAGTGAATTCCAGAAATAAAAATATTTCATGATTTTATTGCACTGTAAATAGTACCGCCAACTTATCCCACGTGCAGCACCGCCAACTTGCCTCAACCGCATATTTTATTAAAAATTATTTAAAAAATTACTTTTGTTTGTGGATAGATGCAATATCTATACGGATGCTCTTTTCACGCGCTATCGAAAAATATAATCATTCGGGAAATAGATTTAAAATCACTCTAAATAACGCAAAGCATTTAAAATTTAGAACATTTACGTGGTATACTCGAAAACACAATATCACCCACAACTTCCACCAAACAAATCGTTTTGCAACAAAAACACATTGGATAACGGGTTTTACCTAACTTGAGGTACACAAGAAGAGCCAGCGCTATATGTCTAATTGAAACAGAGAAAAAGGGATTCCGCCAACTTACCTCAACCGCCAACTAGCCCCGGGCTCCCCTACGATATTTTGCTTCTGTGGTTTAGACAAAATGATACACGGGTAGATTTATCTGTTGGTAGCGGTGGAGCAGTTTTTTAGCTTTTGTTGTTAGCAAGAATAAGGTAGCAAATTCAGCTCGTAATTCTCGTTTAACCCTACAACGATTTCGTAACTTTTTCTATACGTAAACGGTTTTGTGGGTACATTCGTACCCCAGAATTAAAACCGCTCTAATATGCCTAGTTTTTATTTAATTTATAATTAAATTAGATAGTTTTATTCAAAAATAAGCCAATCAAAGCAGCCTTTTCAAAAATAATCGTGCTTTGCAAATTTTTTATGCACATTTTCATTTTTATACAATTTGTCCTAAAAATACGTCAACATCCCTTTTTAACCTTAATATTGCTATAACTTCGGAAGCTTCTAACCGATTTTTACTATCTATACGGCGTTGTAAATATTATTAAATTGCCTTTTGAACAAATAGTAAATAATTCAAAAACCGATCAAAAAGTGCATTTATTCCGATGCTTGTTTGAACACCAAATACAAATACAATAAAAATAGTAAATATACAGCAATATGCAGTAACGAAGTTAAAATAGGCGATGAAGGAACAGACCAGTGCATTGTACGTTCCAGAACTTGGGCTACAGAAGATGAGGAATTGAGTGGTGCGTAGTACATATTATATACAAATCATATTTTGACATCAAAACCAAAAAATACGATTACGATCCAAGCGCCTTTTCTAGTTACTTTGCTATAGTAGCATCATTAAATCAAATAACAGATTTAATTGTTCAGCAGTGTTGAAGCCTATACAATTTCACGCAAGTTACTATGTATCGATATTTTGCTTATAAAAAAGATATAATAAATTTTCCGAATTATATACACATGATAAAACACTAACGTAAACGGTTTTGTGGGGTACATTTGTACCCCAGACAAATTTTAAGCAGGCACTGTTAGGTTATTTAAGTGAAACAAATAGGTTGCACCAGCTTTAATGGAAGTTTAATAATCAAATTGATTTATGATAAAGTTTGCTTGCAGTTAAAATAAACCGTAACGGAATAACAGGGATTGCAAATAGCTCTGGGGTACAAATGTACCCCACAAAACCGTTGTAGGATTAAAAATATAGAACAACCGAGAAAATTTTCTAATCATAGCTTTTATGAAGGTTTTTTTGGAAAGGAATGTGACGTTTTAATGTAGAAGTCGGTTTTAATACGCTGTTGGAATATGCAGTAATAGACAAAAAATGACACAGAACGCAGTAATAAGGAATTAAACGCAAATAAAACAACTGCGAGTACAGCGGGCAAACGACTGCTAGTACTGGTGACTGAATTGAACTGATTTGATTTCCTTATTTGGCACATAGCAATTGGCTTCTTATGGATATCACAAACATCTTTAGCGACGCCCAAAATTAGTGTTCCATCTTAACACAAAGCATTTTTGGCGAAAACATATTTTAACGTGCTATAAAAATACAAATATACAAATAAAAATTTATTTCAATTACCGGTTAATTAAGGTCAGTCTACCTTCTCATCCCTCCCGGAGTCCAAGCTAAAATCGTTCCGCCATAGATCCCCTGTAAAAACTAGCCCCACTGTGGATAAATTGTGTTGCTATTGTTTTTTTTGGAAATGTTCTTTGAGACCAGCTATTCAAGAAGTGAAACAATTACTAAAAGTGAAAAAGGTGCTCAATGTGGCAGGAGCTAATATCCTACAATTGCACCATATAAAACATTAATCACAGTCATTCGTTACGCGAAACAACATACAACACGCCAACGAATGCGGCAACGTTAACTAAAGCATCCCCGTATATATAGACAACGGCTCTAAACAGGTGCGCTTACACGATTTATCTCTGCCCACTCCTGACAAGGCGATAAAAAAAGTTTATATCAAGGTACGGAGAAATGGATTTAATAACATTGAGGAACATTTTCCAGGGTAATTCTAATCCTTTTCCTGTGGTGAGAATGCTTGTGAACAAACTAATTCCTTTTTACAAAACCATTTTATGCATATTAACCGAACATGGAACATCTCATCAGACAACACCGGTTATGCACCCAGGGCAGATTCCTATGCGCAAATTCTCCAAAAAACACTGCACCACCTAAAACATTGTACAGAAGTAGCTAAGAAAAGTCCGCCTACTATAACCGCTAACAGCACATCGTTATCTTATGCCAAACCTCAAAAAGCTTCAAAACCAAGATTTGTGGATCTTACAGAAACAAATATTCACTCAATAAACTACTCCCAGTGTCTGCAATCCAACAACCGGTTCCACCAGTAAAGAAACGAACGCAGAAGAGGACGGATACGTCCGTGTGCTTGCATTTCTGTTTGGCGCTGTTCTCTTCGAAAATACATTGAATTGGCTTCTGAACGTTTTGTAAAGTATTCTGCCAATTCAAACAAAAAACTCGGTTTTGTTGACCTAGTACATAGAGTAGACAACTCCTCTAAGAACGTTTGTTTTAACAAATGTTAAATATATCGTCGGTTGTCACGGTAAAGATGGACACGTCTATCGATACCAGGACACATGTTAGTGAACTCGCGTGATTCGTAGTTATACTGCCTAAGCTCGACCCTCATTAACAGAAGACAAAGATTAAGCCCGTACGATATTAAGCCTGTTCTAATGACCCTGTCACTTCTAGTTTTCCGATCTGTTTACTTCACATCCTTGCTCTCACTTGAGTACTATGGCTCTAATTTTCATAAATTTCCCTACCCAGTAATCTCTAGCTAATTGAATGTCGTTAAAATGCAAAAAGTAAATGTGACTAACATAGTCGAAATAAAAAAGGAAAAAAGTTAAATATAAAATAAAGCTCTGGTATCCACAATTTCGAACTCTCAAGTTATTAGATTAAAATGTCTTTCAAATTTTTCTCCGCTTTCATCATATGACAATTTAATAGGGTGAATAATTACAAAGAAATTACAATTCTTATTTTTCTTGCTCTTCTATGAATACCAGACGTTTTCACCCATCTTCCGGATAAAAATTCGGGCCCCCAAACGCGACCCGGGCCCCAGGGCAATTGCCCCGGCTGACCCCCCATCTCATCGGACCTGCGACTATGTCAATCATTCAGTGCTGCTAATGTACAACAAATTGGAATCCAAATATTTCAAATGGTGGATGTGAGAATGCGGTTGGACTGAACCATTCACTCTTACTCAAACCTGCACTATAAAACAGCGATAGTACAGTCTTTCATATGTCAAGGCCGGATTAACATAAGCTAGTTCTGCAAATAGACGGCCACGTTACGGACATTCTTGCACATTACGGACAAACCAGCTCATAAATTGCTGAGGAAAGTTCATCAAATGCAATATATTCCAATATATAGTAGAGTGGTAAAAAAATGTTTTAGACTCTCAAAGAATTTGTGGTGCACTGGAGGAACATACTTAAGCAGATGAAATATGTCCATGTATTTTGCGTTTGAAATTCCATCTCCTTTTGGATAAAGCCTTTTTAACAGTTATGTGCCCAACAAAAAAACACCTTTAACAGGCCAACGTGGGTACCCGGGTACCCACAATTTGAAATGCTCATAACTATGGTTTCCTTTATCCGATTTCGACACTTTTAGATGTTTTGGATTCAGAAACTCGTCCACTTTTTGATTCTGTAAAGTTGAACCGGATGAATGGATCTGCTGCTTGTTAATCCGGATTTTCCGGGGTAATGTTTCAGTACTAGGGTATGATTTGTAAATTTTAATAATGTCCTAGCGATATGAGTATCAAAACTCTTCAAATTGTCTCGGAAGTCTGTTATTTATTATTACGGGACCCTATGGCAATTTAAAAAATGGAATTGGAATGGAATGGCCACTCACGGCCCGACGGGAACCTGCTCCGGAATGTCCGTTCCGGGGTCAAAGCACCAAATGGTTCCAAAACCACGAGATACAGCCTACTGATGCAATTCCAAGAATTTTGATACCCATATTGCTAGTATTCCATTAAAGTTCACAAATAGTATCCCAGTACTGGAACCTGCTTCCGGACATCCGGATTCCAGGGAACCGAATGATGTAACCAGATTCATTTTTACCAAGTCTAAAAGTGGACGAGTTCCAGAATCCAAAACACCAAAAAGTATCAAAATCGGTTGGAAATTACCGTAGTTATTAGTATTTCACTTTTGTGGGTACCCGGGTACCCACGTCGGCCTGTTACGTAGTAAAAAAATTCAGGAGCCCCTCCTCACTCCCCCCCTTACTATATCAATAATACTCAGGCACGTAGCCAGAGGGGGGGCTAGGGGGCTAAAGCCCCTCCCGAAATTTTTTAAAAATAAATTTATAAAACCGGCTACTTTTAACAAAATTTGTTCCTGATTTGGTTTGAACAAATTATTGAGAAAAAGTTGAAGAAAACTATTTATAACCACCAAAGGCAATGGTCACGAAATTCAGTGTACTTTATGCTTTTGCTCGAGCCAGTGCGAAGCGAACGACAAAAATAGTAACTTTTATATTGTCTTGTCTGAAGAATAAACTGTTACTATAATTGTTGCTGTAGTAATCTATCGAGATCAGTGAGTAGCAGAAGCACGAAGTGTTGCTCCAGCCAAATACGGTGATTATAAAATTATTGATGATTCGCATAGGACCGAGCATTAATAATGTGGAACATTTCCTGAAGGTGTAAATGGAGGTTAGACTTTCTGAAGCCGCCTTTATCGAGTTCTACCATGTCAGGCATTTAGCGCTCAACAAATTAGCACAGACGAAACCATTCATTTCGATCAACTTAAAACACATGGTTGTATGTGAGAATGCTATAACTAAAATCCTCCTATATATGGACGATGAGAAAATCAATGTTCCGCTACAAGATCGGATACCGCTTACTCGCAGATTAATGTCACATTTGGGAGAAATCAGATATTCGCGAACATAAAGACAGCAACTACGATGATGACAGGGAAATGTACAATAGCGAGATAGAAAAGAACAACTCCCCCCCCCCCACCAAGACATAGTTGGTGAGCAAAAAAATATTTCCTCGCCTCGTAAACAGGTGTCCACGTGCAATGACTAAGCGCTTGCGCGAGATCTGCCAGACAAATATTTAAACTCGTTATATTATGTTTACATAAGGAAATATATAACAGACCCACGATCCCGTTTGTTATTTTTAAACGATAAGTTTTTGAATTACACACAATTTTTAATTTCTGTATTAGGTCAGCGCACACTGTGCACTCTGTACTCTGTACTGTGCTACACAAAAAGTATTTCAATTTGTCTGAGAACGATGCAGCCGAGAAGACAATTTTTTTCGCGTCATTTTAACGCAATACCATTTTTATTGACGCTTCATTTCATTTTACGAGTAATTCGTTCCGTACTAATACACTGTTAATCCATAAATCCGTGATATCTGCAAAAACGTGTAAAATAAAATTATTTTAAAAGTGGACGCGTCAAAAAGTGGTAAAACAATAGGCAATCACGAAGGGCGGCTAGAATGTTGGGACTGATTGAATCTATAAGCCAATAAGTTTGGATAAGTGTTTCGATTTCATGTCTTCAGTATGTGACAGTCTTTCGTTCTGTTTTTGCTCGTCATGGAATAAAATGAGAGAGATAATCTTAAATAAGAGAGAAAAGAGAGGAAAAAAACCAACCAATCGAAATCGATTCAAGATCACTCTTCTATCTTTTATCTTTTGTACACTCACCACGAGTGCTTTCGGAATTGCGCTCTGATCTTCTCATTTCGTCGTCGTTATCCGTACTTTAATTGAAACTTTTTCCCAAATAGTGGTAAAACAAACCAGTAATCAGACAAACATTACAACTTTCTTCAAGAAGTTATACATCTCTTCCAATTTTGATGATGATTGAAAAAAAATCAAGAGCTATTTATTTTTATTCAAGAACAAACCAATTACTGAGCAGATGAGTGTCCACATATTTGTTTAACGAATTGATAAAAAGTTTCGCTATAGTTTCACAGGAAACGGATAATTTGCTGTAATTTAAAAACAGACAACTCTAAAAGAAAGCCTCTTTGGCAAATTGGATGTAAGTGCGATGTGTTCTCTTCCATGTGTCGGAAGCAAGTGATGCTGAAATTATTAAGCTTATAAGTTTAAAGTTTCTAGTTATTTTGGTGGTGTCATCAATGTTATATTTACCAAATTTTACGTAAATTAGAAGCATTCGTTAATCAGTGCTATCTAATTTTCTTTCGATTAGTGAACAAGTTCTGAGCAGTTTGGCTCAGTAGATTAAATTCTGGGTATTTTCCATTAGTAGATTAAATCATTGAAATATATATATTTTACATTGTCCAAAAACCCATGAATTCCGAAATAAAACCATTAAATGTTAAATAATATTAACAATTAACATTTACTTAATTTAGGTAATCTTCTCAAGTTCCAACGGTTTTGCAAGATCGCTGAAAGTAAATAAAGCTAAGGTTCTTATTCTTGCTTTGTAGTGAAATCAGTAGTTTTTTGCACTCACTTTACATTTTGACTTTTACTATAGTTCCAGGGACCTAGGAAAATCAGTCTACGATATTTTTAATTCGTAAGTCCAATGATATAAAAAGTATCTAAAAAGAATCTACTTAAATAGATAAATAAATAGATAGTTATTCTCACTTGCCTGATAATATTGTCGAAGACAGTCTTTAACCCATTGTCCACGAGAGTAAAATGAAAAAAAACCTGAGTTAATCCACCTGAATTGTGCAATTGTGTCTTTCTCATTGTCCAAACTACGATTCCATGGCATGGCGGATCAAGGAGGAAGATCCGGGGGGTCCGGACGCTGCCGAAAATTTTCAACGTGTTAAAAAAATTTAAAATAGTTTTAATTTTAAAGTAGCAATCCCTCATTGCATACTCCTATTTAAGCCTTTATGGATCAAAAAATTAGGTTGACGATTTTTAGAGTGATTGCATAACCATTCTATATGAAAAAGGCAAAAATATGCCTGTCCAAAAAAGTCAATTTTTGTCAAATTTTTTTTTCGAGATTTCATCAAATCTCAACGTTTCATGCATTTTAAAGTCATTTGGCATCTAAAATGCAAATTCGATTTTGAAATTTTCCCTTACTCCCCCCTTTGAGAATTTTTCATTTCAGTTTGTATGGGAATTTGCTGTGTGGTCGCACTCTTCAACCCGTAACTCCGGAACCGGAAGTCCAATCAATAAAAAATTCAATAGCGGCAGATGGGAAGGTTGTAGCTTTCATTTGAGACTAAGTTTGTGCAAATCGGTCCAGCCATCTCTGAGGTGACATATTTTTCCACATACACACATACACTCACACTTACATACACACAAACATTTTCCGATCTCGACGAACTGAGTCATATGACACTTGGCTCTCTCGGCCGGAATTAGGTTGACGATTTTAAGAATGATTGCATAAACTTTCTATATGAGAAAGGCAAAACATGTGTTTTTCTCAGGATTGTTATGATCACGACATAATCAGTATCATTTAAATTAAAAATTTCATAAAGTTGAGTTAACGCAAACTTCGGATGAAGTCACAGAACTAGTAATAATAGCAAGACGCCTGATCACGAAAATAGGAGATAAACCTATTTTCAGCATCTACAAATCGCCTGCCTTATCAGAATATTTGAAGCAAATTTCGACATTTACTTTGTGCGGACATCCTTTGCAACCGTAAACTTGGATTTCACATTGATATATTCCTATCCATGGAGAAAACCTTGACGTTGATTTCGTTCTCTTGATTAGCAAATGCGTGTAAAGTTTCGTGAGACGGGTTTTTGGATATTTTTCTACTCATTCCAATTTAGCATCTTCTACACCTTGTAAACGTGTAATCTAGAATGCGTAGCATTTTCAAGTAGCCCTAAATACTTTGAACTCTTGAATATTCATTTTTGTAACTAGAGAAATTTCTAAATTAATAATAATCAAATTCGTCGATGCGCTATAGCATTTCTTGTAACAGACATCATACTTTTAGGGTTTTTTAATGTCTATTGTCTTAGTTTTGGAATAGTTTTCACTTTTCATAATTACGTTCAGTTTCCAGTGACTATCTCAAGTCATCAGCATTAATACATTTATGCAATAATTTTTAAGCCCCTCCCGAAACAAAATCCTGGCTACGGACCTGATAATACTATTAACCCAAAAGCTTGACTTAGTGAAGTTCTAAGATGTCGCAATGTTTCGATTTCCAGCTATGGATAAAACATGGGAATTTCATTAATTGAAACCTAAAAAGGTACCCGGGTACCGCGTCGGATACACAACGGTTAAAACTTCATCTTTGTATTTTGCATCCTGACCTCCAAGTCGCTCCCTCAAGTCCAACTCTGTGTAGGGCATATCCGGGCCTTAATTGTACTTGAACATCACTATTTTGGGTTTGGACTTCTCAACGCGAATTACCTTCATTGATAGCCAATTCACTTTTTCTTTTGACTTATCTTTCTTCCTGTTACCTTAGAGCTTTCACCAGTATGAAAGACTAAACATTTTCCACAGCCAATAAAATGGCGTTTAGAATCAAAAATTTAAAATGACGCACAGAATCATATTCAAAAAGAAAATTATATTTTTGACTGCAAATAGTATGAATTATAAAAAACATGTCAAAAGATGTTGTTATGAAAACATTTTATTGAAAGCTTCTCCGTGGTCCAAAGACACTGAAAAAGTTTATTGTACGTCTTTTAAATGAAAAACATTAGATTGTTGACATTTTATGATGGGGTCACGCGAATAACTTTTAAAAAAGGCATGATTAGGCGAATTAATTGTTTTTGTTGAAGAAAAATTCGAAATATCTCGAAAACTATCGCATTTTTTCGTTAAATGCATTTAGATTTAAAATGATACTTAGAATTATATTCTGTATTAAAATTATAGTTTTTTATGTCAATTAGTAAGAAATTTAAAAACATATATAAAGTTATTGTTAGAAAAACTGTTTTACCGATAAGTTCTCCATCATGCAATCACATTCAAAAGGTTGGTTTTATCTGTAGGTTTTTGTGGACTAAATATTAAAAATTGGGTTTTTTGCTATTTAAATTTTTCACATAAATTTTTGTTTTTGTGAAAAATGATACAACATTTTTTCCAGTGAATGTTTTGTCTTATATAAGCACTAATTCCAAATTTTAAGAAATTAATGCACTAAGTACTAATACTAAATTTTTGGAAAATAATGCACGTACTCCTACGCCCTTTTGAAAAATGTCTGTTGAATCAAAATTTTGCAATTGCTAGAAAAAATCATAGAGATTAATAACACAGCACAACTGCAAAGTTTCGTTCGAATCGACGATGGTCATCTTTTGCGGTCGACCGGTTTCACAAGGAATTCCTCTTTCTATATTAATTTGGTGCTTGTTTGGCCAATAAGGGAATTAATCCAAGGGGCATTAGGTGTACGTGGGAAGGACGTATGGTCTTGTCTGAGTGCAGTGATGATTTTAGTCATGTATGAGGGTTGAGAATTTATCATTCGCGAGAGAACAGGGAGAGAGAGTGTGTGTGTGACACAGAGAGAGAGAGAGAGAGAGAGAGAGAGAGAGAGAGAGAGAGACATGTTACCATCGTCGCGATCACAGCTGATCCCGGCTAGATATATGTAATTATAATTGTATATAGTTAGTTGAAAATAGATTTGGTGAAGGAAGGTCGATCGTTTCGTTATCTGGCAGTAAAAAGAAAGCCGTCGGCAGTTTGCCTAAGTCCGCAGGCAATAAAATTTACAAGTCTCCAGCGGGTTGGTGGACTTAGCGTTTCTGTTCATGTTCTGCTACGGTGAGTCACAGTGATGTCCTCAAGCGAAGGGCGGACTAAAACGGTGATCGCGATCGATACATGAAACCAGCCAAACTGAAAACGTGTAATTGGCCGTTTTTAGTATTCTTTTCCGTACCCGCTTGTGTGTTGCTAGTTTTGAAAACTAGCGAAAAAGACTTTGGTGGCCGGCAAAAGTTCATGCCTGAATATTTTTGGTGTGTTATGGAACAGTTTCCATTCTTCTTGGAGTGTTGGCGGGAGCGGCGTACATGCTTCGCCATTTGGCTTCAAAGCCCAGAGTCGCTGCATGAAGATTTTGGCTTTGGTGATCGTTGGACGCAGGGGGCCAAGTGGATCGAAGATTTGGGCAATATACGACATCACCTTCCGTTTCGTCAGGATGGATGCGGCTAGCGGCAACTGAACCTTGAACCGGAGTATGTCCAATTTCGGTTCTCAAATGAGCCGAGCGTGGGGACGGCCTGTTCATCCTGAAGATGGTGGAACTTCAGGAGAATTCAATGTACATTTGTTGAGCGGTAATCCAGCGGAAGCTAGCATTGCCGATGCCTCAAGACTCAGTTTGATGGCGTATACTACGTCCGGCGCCCCAGAAAGAAAATCGACGACGTAGAAAGCTTCCGTAACTGGCCCGATCGCAATTGGATGGGACTGCCTGGTATCGTGTGCAATCTGCTGCAGAGTACGCACAGCTAGGTACGGAGCGCTCGCTGTTCCGTACGTTACTGTCTGCAGTTCATACGTACCGATGCACAGTGGTCGGAAACGCCAAAAACGTGAACTTAATTCACTAGAGGCCAAACCATCGAATATATTCACAGGGTGTCTTTGGAGGAATTGTTCGTATAAATATTCCCCACAATCTGATAACAATTGAAATTAGGCATGGCTTACTATGATCGAACTAAAAAAATTAACTTTTTATACTGATGAGATAGAAAGTTGGTGTCTTCAACAAAGTTTTAGGAATGCTTATAGTGAAGAATTTTGTTGAAGAACTTGAACTTGTAGGAGTAAAGGTTATCGATTTATAAGGCGTTTTCTATGACAACCCCCTTAAATCTAGTTTTCTTAATATAACTTTTTTTATTGTGACTTTTCGTGCAAACTATGTTCTAGACAAATGTGTAAGTAACAAAACTACATAGTATTGTAGAAGACTGTATGTAAAAATATTCATTTGTTTCAAATTTATTGAAGATTTTTCCCTTTTTTTGCACCAACTTCAACTACGTATAAGAAAGAAAGGTGCAAACCAAAATACACGAACAGGCACTTTTTTACTTCTTTAAACTATGCACAATAAAGCTAAGAAGGTTTGGTGCGTGGCACTCTAGAACCCCATGAATAGGGTAAGCTTACTTTATCATGTTTTTTTACTTTTTCCATATAAAAATCAGCAAAAAAAAATTTTTTTTTAGTTTTTTTGCCCCAATTTTTGAAATTCTTGGTTCAATGTTCAATTACAAGTATTATTTTCACTTATACCTGAATATTTCAGATTTTATAAACGTAGAAGCAAAAAAAAAAGTTTTTAATATCATTGGAGATTCCAAACTAATATATATTCAAATAGACATGTCATAATGAATTTAATGCTTACAAAAGAATGCCATACCATTATTTATTAAATTTAACGGAAAAAATCGAAAAAAAATTTTTTTGCTGTTTTTTGTATGGAAAAAGTCAAAAAACATGATAAAGTAAGCTTACCCTATTCATAGGGTTCTAGAGTGCCACGCACCAAACCTTCTTAGCTTTATTGTGCATAGTTTAAAGAAGTAAAAAAGTGCCTGTTCGTGTATTTTGGTTTGCACCTTTCTTTCTTATACGTAGTTGAAGTTGGTGTAAAAAAATGTAAAAATCTTCAATAACTTTGAAACAAATGAATATTTTTACATACAGTCTTCTACAATACTATGTAGTTTTATTACTTACACATTTGTCTAGAACATAGTTTGCACGAAAAGTCACAATAAAAAAGTTATATTAAGAAAACTAGATTTAAGGGGGTTGTCATAGAAAACGCCTTATAAATCGATAACCTTTACTCCTACAAGCTCAAGTTCTTCAACAAAATTCTTCACTATAAGCATTCCTAAAACTTTGTTGAAGACACCAACTTTCTATCTCATCAGTATAAAAAGTTAATTTTTTTAGTTCGATCATAGTAAGCCATGCCTAATTTCAATTGTTATCAGATTGTGGGGAATATTTATACGAACAATTCCTCCAAAGACACCCTGTGAATATATTCGATGGTTTGGTCTCTAGTGAATTAAGTTCACGTTTTTGGCGTTTCCGACCACTGTGCGATGGGTTCGTCTGGGCCTGTACGCCAAAGAATTTGTTGAAACGGCTGATCATCAAGATGCAGGAATACTTGCAGGTACATCTTCTCGATGTCCGCAATCAGAGCGATGTGATGCGTTCGAAATCTCATCACGATGGAGAGTAAATTTTGCTGAACGACGGGTCCGACCAAAAGCGTGTCGTTCAGCAAATATCCTGATGCCGTATTGCATGACGCATCGAAAACGACCCTAATCTTCGTCGTGGCACTTGACTCCTTAAACACGGGATGATGTGGGAGATAATAGTGAGCCTTCACGTCATCTACAGGCTCGTCAAGCCTTCTCATGTGACCGAGCTGTAGGTACTCGTCCATGAAGCGATGATACGATTCCTTAATTGCAGGATCACGTTGCAAACGGTACTCCAGGCTGTGAAAATGGCGTGTTACGATGGCTCTGGAGGCCCCCAGGAAGACTTCTGGATCTTCGTTGCGAGGAAGACGTACGACGTACCTTCTAGTCGAATCACGCTTGAATGTACTGGAGTACAACTCTTCATAGCGATTTCATTCGGGAGAGTGTGCAGGACTAGTTTAAATCGCTTGTAACTCCCAAAATTTCTGAAGTGTGGCTTCCAAATCTTCATTGGTAATGGAGAGATTGCAGATCCGGGGAATGCAGGTAGATCCAATAGACGCGGAAGACCATTACCGAGTGATATCTTCCTGCTGGTGTGAAGTTCCCAGAAGGCCTCACTTCCGATGACGAGATCAATCCATGGAACTGTGGATCAACTAATCCAATTTTTCATTTCCACGCCGACGTATCGACCGGCGTGGGCGGCAGCTCGGCGGATGGCTGCTTCAGAATGAGAAACTCGAGTTTCGTGGAGAATGGCTGAGTTTTCGATTTAATGGAGCCGGTGGCGGCATTTTTCACCCTTTGCGTTGAGAGACCGATTCCTGCGACCGAAATGTCTACCTTGGTGCGAGGAGGCTGACGAGAACCTTCACTAACTGACCAGACATAAAGTTAGAGATTGACGACGAGTCGAGCAGAGCACGAGCCTTGTGTTCACTGCCATGACCATTAACAACGTTAAGAACAACCGTTTACAGTAGAACCATACTGCATGCGGTTTGGACCACCATGCTGACCGGTGCTGGAGCAGAAACCTAACTGGACGAATGCGGTGGAGATTTTTGTGATGATCCCGTAATGGCAGGACTCGACAACACCCTGGATGGAGAGGAATCGTGTAACAGGGAATGATGTCTTTCATGGCACTATGACACGTAAACTTCGATACACTCTGGCTGGCTGGGTGATCGAAGCTTTCGCAAAACCAGCTCTCGGTGCTGGCGGACATCCTTTTCTACGAACAATGGGCATTTGCGGAGGGAGTGGCTGTCTGAACATGCTAACTGACAGGTAGAATCTTGGTTGGGCGTAGCAGCTGCGTTAGCTGCGAACTTCACCTTCGTGCCCTTCCAACCCGAGGGACCAGCAACCTTCAGAGGTGCCGGTTGCTGCGTATCTGGTCCGACAGAATTGAGGACGCGTACCCGCTGGTACAGGAACTCAACCACTTCCTCGTACTTGGCGTCGTCCTGGCCAGTGATGCCACAAGTACAGATTTATCTAGAATGGTACAGATTTTTGAAGTGTTTCTGGTACAGATTCTGTACGGTACAGATTACAGATTTTTGTGAGAAAGTACAGATTGGTACAGATTTTTTATATGACAGCAAGGTTATGTAATTTAACACTGTGATGTATCCCAGTAAATAGTAGATAAACGTAGTTAGGCCGCTGACAGAGTGATGGCGAGAAGATGAGGTGGAGCTGACTGAGCTTGAACTGATAAGAAAATAAATAAATAAACTGAAGCTGACATTAGAAAGCGATGTGCGAGAAACCTGATTCCAGCAAAATCATCCCTTTTCCCCCTTTCAGAGTGAAAACCGAGCGGATCTACTCGGAGTGTCTACGTATACTTTGGCATGCTCCATTTGATTTGCTGCAAGCAGGTTTCTCGCATCGTCATGTATGGTAATGCTCAGCTTCTCGCCGCCATTCTATCAGCGGTATTAGGTTACAAACAAAGTAGCGGCGAGCTGATATTGACATTACCCAGTCAATCTAATCCATAATTCTGACTGGTTTCTTGCAAAATTCCAGTTTAAATAAAACAACCGATTCCGAGTTCTGGTCTGGTTTCCTCGAATAAAAAATCAGTATATGAAAAATGATTTTTTTAAAACAACTTTGTTATTGTTTGGGTACAGAATCCGGTACAGATTTTTCTAGAGAAGAGTACAGATAGAAAAGATTTTTCAACTCCCGGTACAGATTTAATTGTGGCAACACTGGTCCTGGCTGCTCGTTTTATCCTCCTATGCTAGCAATGCAGATTGGTCCAGCTTGTACGACAGCATGTTCACCAGCGGTGTATCAAATGCTCCACAGGTTCATCCAATTTCACCAACGCCTGAACATGGCGCTGGAAATCTTCGATCAGACTGTGGATGCGCTTTGCAGACTCCTGCTTGACTGCTGGCAGCTCGTAGAGTGTCCTAAACAGCTGACGTTTGAGAAAACGGCGATTGTCGTACCTCTTTTGTAGGGCGTCCCATGTTGATGCATAGTTGTCGGCTTCGACGTCAATTGACTCGAACGGCTTCTTTGCGTCCCCTTCAAGCGAATATGAATGAAACATGGATATAAACGTGTCCCGAAATGACAACCAACGTGAGAAATCGCCATCGAACCTCGGTTGGTCGATGTTTGGAACATGGAGGTGGAATCATGTTGAGAAAGAGTGTTGATATGCCATCATGGATGCGTTCAAAGCTGAGCTGCTTGCTTCTACAGGAACCTTGGAGAGTAGAAAATCTTTCGCTGAGCAGTATCGCTGCTCGAAATCGACACGTTCCGCCAGGTGTGACGAAATTCCTCCTTGTCCAGTCTCTCAACTGCATCCTGCTCCTCCATGAGCTGCACACAAGCCCTATCCAGTGACTCTACAAGAACACTCAACTGACCAGCATCACGTGCAGAAACGTACCGCAGCATGAACTTTTCCAATGCATCACGAATCGCCAGCAATCCATTTCGCTGGACTAGTCGGTCGCCCAATACCTTTTCCTCTTTGGGCGGCATCACAACGCACTACGAACGGAAACGACAGTTAAATCGATAACGTACTCCTTCCCGACGCGAACTCACCGTTTCTACACGAAACCGAACCGAACGAGGACAAAACACACTCGAGACGATTAAATCCTTCCCTACGTGGTGAATTGGCCTTCGCGAACGCGAAATTCGAACGGAAGTGAGCAGTTTTTTAATCGAACGATTGCTCTTTCCCGTTGCGAACTAACCCGCTTCTACGCGGTATCGCAAATCGACGGCGCGAAATGGTTTTCCACTCGATTCGTGGACCGTCCACCGATTGCCACAATGATTAAAGTCACCCACTTTATTACAAATTAAAGAAAAATACTACTGCGAGCCCCGTGTCGCGGAAAGTTGGAATTGATTCACAGGAGATTCAAGTCCGGAATCAAAAGTATTGCTCAATGTCAAGACAGTGACATTTATCACTTGTAACTTCACTGACAACAACAGCTTCCTAAGTGACGCTCACTCAACGTCCAAAACTGCTTTGTAGACGCGGCTATCGAGGTTCAATTAACCCCCTTAACTGAATAGCCACCAGTCACAATTGAAAATTGTGAAAATGGTCGCACTTCATACGCGACAGTAATCGCGATGGCGCAAACCAAAGGCCTTAGTATAAGGGCACGCAAAGTACGTACTTTCACTATGGCGCACCCGCCAATTCGCAAACGCGATGGAGATCTTTTTCAGTCACGCAATGGCTACACTTTGCCCTTGCGGTTTGAATTGCCTTCTATCCGGTTCGAAGGCCCAAATTTTCCGGCATGAACTTTTGCCGGCCACCGAAGGACTTTCTTCGCTAGCACCCAGTGGAGTGCTCAGCCAGTTCCTCTCTTCCGTGAATAAGGAGCTCACATGGTAGTTGATCATTGCCAGCGGTATCTTCTCATGATTTTTAGGTAGATCCGGTGCTGGGAATCTCTCGTCGCATACACGGGTTGATTCTTGCGATACTCTTGTCGTCTACTGCTTTACTAATTACGTGTTTGTCATAATACACTTCTCGATCACCTCACAATCGATCGTGAGAATTTCTGTAAATGTCAGATTGTAGCACATAGTTTCACCTTCTTGAAAAATTTTCGTAACTCGGTACAGATGTTCCATCGCCTCGTTATCCCGATCTTCGTTCCTGATGTTTTCGTCGGAATACCGAACTTTGTCTATTCCGTGCTCATCTCGTATCGTTTCTCGTTCGCTCTCATACTGTGCATCCTCGCCCTTGCTTCAATATTCTCCTCAATTAACTGTTGGTACTCGTCGTCAAAGTAGCTATCTTACCTCTTACGGTCTAGGCAGTGCTACCTGTGGCGTTTCGAATGTTGCTCCAGCCCATTCCCAAGAGTAGCCGCGCCGATCTGCTCTTCTGTTTCTTGCTGCTGCGCATATTCCTCGGTATCACGATAGTCTCATAACTGCTCAGTGGTGAGCCTCGACGTCTTTGCTCGGCGAGTATTGCATACCGTCTACAGTGTTGAGCACATGGAGCTCGTTACCCGATAGTGGTTCAAATCTATATTCGCACTGCGGTGGGTGCGAACATTAAATTTTGTGATGTCGGAGAAGAAATTTTCGTTGATTAAAACGTGGTTGATTTGGTTCTAAGTTTGTTCTCCAGGTAGCCTTGTGCATAACATTGCGAGAGATGAAAGTGCTTTGGACTACAATTCCTCGGAAGGCTGTTGTCATTTATTAAGGTGTACAGATTCCCCTGTGCGATAACCGGTATATAGAATGCCTACCGGCCTGGATGTTTATGTTCCCGCTTACAATGCATTTTTCTCGTCCTCGGGCCTCGCTTCGGGAGGTCAGTGCACATTGACAATACTGCAGTTAAAGAAACGGCCTTTGATCCACACTACACATATCCTTTCGCTGATCGCGTGCCACTTTATCATGCGTTGGTAAATTTTGTCCAGCTCGTTTGTCATGGCGTCGTTCGATGCCCGCTTTTCTACACCTTCTGTCCCGCCTAGCAAAGCTCCTCTAATGTTACGGTTTTGAAGTTTCGAGTTTTCAGCTCGTCCTTTTCTTCTTGATTGTTCGTTACGTGTTGTTTTCTATGATTTTCGTCAAAACCCCCTCCAAACCAATCAATTTTTTGGCTACGCCACTCAGAACTGTAGTACTGTCAACTATTTCATGTGTTTATATTTCTTTAGTATTTACCTGGCATAACCAGTTGTTATCATAACAATAAATAAATCACGCGCGGAAGTGATTATTCAGAATCAGCATTCTATTATTTGCTTAGAATCGACGTTCTGTTATACTAATGCTACGGAAATAACTCTCTTTTCCATTCCATTTTTCATACTATGATTGCAGCCTAATGTTAACAAAAGTAATTATAGCCGTACAATTCCTGGCATAAGCAAAAATTAAGAGGCAAATAAATTCTTCTTGTATAAGATTCGGCATTTTATTCAAATGATCGCCGGGTAAAATCAACACCGACACCGGTTCGCACGGTAAAGAGGGACAAGTCTGTCTTTGCCAGTAGACATGCTGGTGGACTTGAGTGATTCGTAGTTATGCTTTCTAAGCTCGACCCCCATCAGCAGAGGACAAAAGTTAAGCCCGTAAGGTATTAAGCCTGTTCTAATGACCCTAGATATAATCATCTAATGACCCTGCTGTCATTAGATGATTATATCAAATACAGTTCTCTTACAGAGGACGTTTCTACTTTTGAAAAAAATACAGAAATGAAAAAAAAATATATCTCATTTAGTTTTAACTTTGATAAAATCATATCAAGTTTTGTTACAATTTTGTTATCAGTTTTTTGTTTTATTTTATGTTATTTTAACATTTTAACAACAAGTTCTGTTTCAAAATATTTTTGAAATAAATAACTCCAGGTGTTATAAATCAGTTATGCCCTTCTGATCGGGATCGCTCTAAATTTTGATTACTTTCCCTACCCTAAATGTCGTTAAAATGTAGAAAAGAAAATGTGACTACATAGTCAAAATAAAAAAGAAAAAAAGTTACCGATTTTTTAAAATACAAAGCAACGCTCCTCACAGTCGGGTAGTTCAAGTTGATTTTGTGGCCTATCGTATTAATACGACAAACGATAAATTTCCCAAATTCTCGGCAGCCGGCTGCACAGAGTAATTATTACATGATAACGCTATTTTGACACACTTACTAACCCTTCCTGTGATACATGCGGAGATGCAGAGGATCCAGTAGCGACATGTATCGGACTAACATTCCTTCCTTTCCCAGAAGATCTGCACTCGGTCGGGGCCGGTGTCGGTATTGATGAGCATGTAGCGATCAATATAGGTTGCACAATGTGGCTCATCATGTTATTCCCAAGCATGTTGTTCCAATGAACATTTTGCAATCTCAGTGTCGGGAATAGTTCAATGAGCTCACACTAGTATAAATGAATATGCATTTTTCAGCAAAATTTCTCAGGTTCTTCATTACCAATTGTAATGTTTCAATTATGTATACGAGAAACAGCTGTCACCAATTAGACTTCTCCGGTTTTACGATCATGTCTTTCGTAAAATCTCCCAACTCTAAGCAAGCAACAAACCAATTGTTGGCTCCAGATAAGGCAATGATGATGCTGGCAAAATAAGATGCACCTAATTCAGCAACCGATTTGTGTGGGCGTAAATACAACGCAGATTTTATGTGTGTTTGAGTTGCATCAAATATTTGCCTACTTTTCACCTGAAGCATTTAACCATTCCTGCTGTCGTCGGATCCGGGCTGCATTATACGCATGGAGCAGGTTTCTGCAGCACTACGTCCAATTGGGGGGACATACAGCCTGTCCACTGCATTTGCTTCGTATTGACCAAACCGGACCGAATCAAGGCACACGTAAGGATGTGTATGCAAATATTTCCTTTAAAATGATTGAAATCGGCAGTTGCCTAGACTGGTCAAGAGAAGATTGAACGAGATTGTTTACTCAGTAGAATTGGGCGAAGCAAAACAACTCGCACTGCCAGCGGATTGTTTGTTTGTTTGTCCGCAATTTTATTCGAATGCATATTCTTGCATCTGGCGCAAGTTCTGTGAACGAAAATTGAACCATATTTTTCGCTGCAATCGGCGCGAACTAGACAGAAAACTCGACACGATCTCATTATACGAGATAAGCCACCATCGTCACAAATAAGAGAATGGTGCTCCGTGAAATGATGGAATAAATTTATATTAAAAAAGTTTGCACTCATAATTCTGAGCTCTGCATAATTCGGCACAAATGTGGCACCAAGGCACGCATTTCATGAGTAGCGTTCGGTGGCGGAAGCGAATTTCCATTTTCGAATATAAAAACGCTTTTAATCCACCTAACAGTGTGATGAGACATTTCTTATAACTCTTATCACTCTTCGAATATTATATCGTTTGAGAACATTTAGAACTTGATGCTTCGCGATGTTTTTGATAACACATACTACATGGGATTGTGGCAGGACCAGAGCTGCAAATTTTCAACAGTTTGTTTTGAACTTGAATGGAGAAAAAATCTCAAATCATGCCCTACTATGTTCAATTCGCACTTGTTCGTTTCCATTATTCATTCAAACAGCCGACCTGCTCAATCATTTTCCATTCATTTTCAATTTCATTGACTCTGTGAATATCTCTTTACTGGGGTATTGACTAGGTAATTCAAGCAAAACTACTCTGAACATAGTTCTTGCTGTCCATGTAAGCTTGAAAACGCAAAACATGTCGACATTTAACCTAAACTGGCCTCTACAGAGCAGATGACAGTTTTGGTTGGTGAATGAAAAAGCATCAATTTGAAATGAAGACGTACGGTTCAGTTATGAAAATCCCGCCAACTTGAAAGTGAATGATTAAGGGAGGCTTTGAATTTGAATCATGGTTGGGTTTGATTGAACTGAAAGTTCGCATTTGAAAATGAAAATTTGCACCACTGGGCAGGACACAGAGAATCGCTCAAATCAGCATAGGACTACATCAGTACTAGAAATCTCAAACCAAATCAATGGGAAAGCGAAAAAATGGCCCATAAAATAGACATACCAACGAATTATTGTTAATGCTCTGTTAATAAAATATCTATATTTTGGTGAATTTTCTAAAGGGGTTATATATTGTACTGAAACAAAAAAAAACGAATTTTTTTTTGAATCGATTTGAAGTTTATATTTTACTCAAATTTCCAACGCGACTGAGAACTAAGAAATCAACGCTTTTTCTTGAAAAGGGCGATACTAGCAGTGATACCATTCAAAGAAAATCAACAGTGAATATTTCCAGACTTGGTTTTATTTCCTATTTAAGAACTATTGTGTTTTTTGACATCCTAGATTGCATGATTCAGTGATCGAAACCCAAAACTTCATAAAGTATTTGAAATTATTAAATTAAAATTTGTTTTTGCTATTGAAATTGACAAAATGATAGTATCGGCCATTTGGCGATTGTTTACTTTTGCGGTCCCATCTATCAGCATTGAAGTATCGCCCTTACGTTTTTTTACAATAACTACCGTTTTACACCACCGATTTCGTCCGGGTTTTTTCAATAGAGATCATTGTTACTATTTACAGCTGGTATCAGTTTGATAATCCTAAAAAATACGAAAATAACAGTTTCGCCTCTAAACTGCTAGCAAAAAAAGTATCGCCCTGTTTGTTTGCATGGAGCGTGGAGGGCGAAACTTTAAATAAACAAACTAAAATACAGTTTCGCCCGTTGTATTTTTTGCTGTAGTTTAAGAAAGCAATATAGTAGAATCAAAATTTTTAGGTTAATTTGTTGCGTTTCAAAGCCCTCATTCGCATGTAAGAAAAAAGCCCTATGTTTACATTTGTAAGTATCGCTCTTTTCACAAAAAAAGCGTTGAAATGAAATCGCAGCTCCTGATATCACGCTATCTCTGAAGTGCATGCGTGCATAGTTTCAAATTTTACTTCGACATCGACTTTTTCTAAAGGTGACTTCCCAGTAGTATTCTTGATTTGAATTATTATCGCTAATCCTAATGCCAAAGAACAAATAAAACCCTCACGAAAACGAACCGTTTGGGAAAATCATCATCATTACTGGAACTTTCATTTTCACGAAACTTTTCGAAAACCTTCCGCCACTTGCGTTAATGCACTGAGTGCACAGTAGGGTGACAGGAAAAAAATGACCCCTATCGGCCCACCTATGCGTCGATTCCTAGTCCCACCAGGAGTACTTGCACCAAATTTGAAGCAAATCGGACAAGTCTAACCACCGGACCAACGGGCCTGAAGTTTGTATGGGAATTTTCAACAATTTACATGGAGAAAACCCACCAGCACGCATTTTCGCCGCTAGGTGGCACTGTATGCATTGTATTATCACTGTAAGTAAAAATAAGAAGGATAATTGAATTGTCTACAACTTAGGCGAAGACTGCAAGTAAATCCGACTTTGTTAAAAGAAGTTATTAAACTTTTAACGAAGTGATGTCTGAGTCAGTTTTGCATGGGGCCTAACAGTGCATGGTTGTGTATCAGATCTCGATTCACACGAACTAAACATTTTTGTGAAATAATCGTTAGGTTTAGCTCAATGGTATGTTCAGAAGAATTATAGTAAATAATACGAGTCATGCTTTGATTAGAAAACTTTAGTTCCACCTGTTACCGCATAGAGGGCGCCAACACTAACTTTTCAACGGAGAGATAGAAATTTGGTGTCTACAAAGTTATAGAACAGGCATTTTTCAGTATTTCTTCTGAACATCTTGATACTCTATCTCTCTTCTATGAAAAGTTAGTAGTGGCTCCCTCTATGCGGTCACAGGTGGAACTAAAATTTTCTATCCAAAACATCACTCGTATTATTTACTATAATTCTTGTAAACATACTATTCGGCTAAATCTAACCATTATTCCACAAAAATATATAGTTCGCGGGACTCGAGTACTGATACACAACCATGCACTGCTAGGCCCCATGCAAAACTGACTCAGACATCACTTCGTTAAAAGTTTAATAACTTCTTTTAACATAGCCGGATTTACTAGCAGTCTTCGACAAAGTTGTAGATAATTAAAATATCTTTCTTATTTTCACTTACAGTGATAATACGATGTATACACCTCGCGGCGAAAATACGAGCGAGTGAGTTTTCTTCATGTAAATTGTTGAAAAATCCAATATAAAATTCAGGCACGTTGGTCCGGTAGTTAGACTTGTCCGATTTGCTTCAAATTTGGTACAAGTACTTCTGGTGGGACTAGGAATCGACTCAAGGGTGGGCCGATTGAGTTTTCAAAAATTCATCATTTTTCTGGGCAGTCTAGTGCACAGTGCTCTAAAAATCTAGCGAAATCGTCTTAGGGCACCAGCGGGTCTGTAAAGAATACTAAAAATTAATTTCTATTCCATAATTTTCAGTTCAGCAATTCGAGAGATCGTGCTCACCGCAAGCCATGAAAAATAGACTACGTTGTAAAGCGATGGTCACTATTTATTAAAAAATCACGGTTAAATTAAAAATAAAACTATTAAAAAATTTCAAATAGTTTATAATTTTCACAAACTTATTAGGAAAAATTGTTTAATAAGCTTTCGTAATATTGTGTAGGAAAAAAGCTGAAAATTTGAAAATAAATCTGAGGATTATGATTGATTACAGAACTCTGGAATTTTCTATTGGAATGTTTTCAGGCAGGAATTTGATATTAATGCTATTAGACAACTGTGAAATCAAGACCAATAGATCAGTTACATATCAGGACCCCATTCCGACAATTTATCAAAAGTCCTCATGATGTTTACAACAATAGGTTATCAATCTACGGATCAGATAATGTTATTGTAATATTGAATTAAATCAGTTTGCATCAATAAATTTTCAACTTCAATCCAATATTTTTTTATTGGTGTGGTGGGGGGGGGGGCTGTATGGTGTTAAACCCCAAAACCTTCTCTTGGCTGCGCCGTTGCTTGGAGTTATTTATTTCGCTTTTCATGTTCCGAAAGGTTTCAGATCGATCCGATGGTCATAAGTTAGAAAAATTGCAGTCAGAAGGTTCGCACAAATGAACATTTTTGCACTGATAAGTTATCAAGTTCCTTCCAGACAACTTGGAAGTGTTCGGTGATTATTTCTAGTGGTTGTAGATAGAAAAATGAAATACAAAATTCGATTTATCGAAATAATGTTTGGCTTATTTCAATGGATTATTAGTATATTGAACAATAAATAGGCGACGAAGAGTAATCCACAAACAACAAGCCATAACTTTTAAAGTATTCAAAATAGATATTTGAAGTCTTCAGTAAAGTTATTCGCAAAAGTAAGAGCTACAAATTTGCTGAAGGCATCATTTTGTTATAATCACTTCCAAGAAAATTTGTGAAAATATCTCACTCATAGGGGGATTAATCAGCAAAAGCACAATACCAAAAGAAAGAGCATATTGCCTCCATTAAATTCTCCGAAGATACTATTGACCTAAATTAAGCCGTTTTGGCGTTAATAATAGATTACATGTTTTTGGTCATATTTCTGGCAATGGGAAATGATAAAAATCTTTCGTCCGCATTTAATGTTAAATATCTCTTTTGATAATAGTCCGATTTCAACAATCTATAGCTTGTTCGAAAGGTATTCGTTAAAGCTATCTAAAAACATATAAATTGTTAATCTATATTGTCAATTCCGGCAGATAATTTAAAAAAACTGCGAAAAACGCATTTTTTACGCATTCAAACATTCATATCTTAAAAACTAAACAGCAGAATCAAAAACAAATTAATAGCGTTCATACTGTTTTTTAGTTCTTTCATTTAAAATTGGTTTGGATAAGATCGGTTCAGCCATTGCTGAGAAACACGAATGAGAATTTGTCCGTTACATACACACACACACAGACACACACACACACAGACATTGTCCCAAATCGTCGAGCTAAGTCGATTGGTATATAAGACTCGGCCCTCCGGGCCTCGGAAAAAATCTTGAAAGTTTGAGCGAATTCTATACATTTCTTTTATAAGAAATGTAAAAAGCAAAATGGAATGGATGAATAGGTACAGTTTTTGCTTTCCATTTATTACTGATACCTGTGGTTTACTTTCGACTTTTGCATATGAGGCACAAAGTAAAAAAAAAAGTTTTCCCCGAATGAAATCGTGCATTTATTTCAATTATGCTATAATTTTTCTTCAATTATCTCGTAGGTAATTTATTAACCCACCCACAAGGTTGAAGCAACGGCTTTTGTACATGTTGTGAACGTTCTTAATCGTGGCTTGTAACCAATGGATTTGGGTCCGAAAAGCAATTGTCGGGCTCGAATCCATCGGCCACAATTAAGAGTTTAAATTTACATATTAAATACATTACCCGGTAAACGAGAGAGCCGTAAATTATTTTTAAAATTTATATTTAATTTTCACTAGAGTTGATTGAATAATAAAATTTTTCACAAAACAAACTTTATTTTCCTAGAATCTGGATGATTCTCCAGCGAGAAAAGTGTCCCGCCATGATGCAAATATTTGCACTGCTGGGTAGAAGTTCGAAAGCAGAATCAACTCTCAGCTGGGTTTGATCAGACCGCCTGAATGGAGAAATTTGGCAGACAGCAATTAGATTTGCACCATTTGCTGTGATTACCACTAGTCGGTGGCCGTGATTTTCCCACTTCGTGTGTTGGAAAAGACTTTCCATCCTTGCTATACCGCATACCGGCGGAACTTGGGACTGCGTCTGACAGAGTCGTTGTTCCCGTGCGGTGTGTCATCATCATCATCATCCACCAACTACCGCCCTTTATCAAGAAGTGCATATTCGCATGTGTGGTTTTCAATAGACACTCACACTGCTTCGCTTCGACTTCGACTTTTGGGAAGCCTATACTCACCGACAGGCACCGAATCCAATAGAAACTGTAATTATTCTTATCGTACGGTTCTCTCGATCGGCAGGCCGACTTTCTTCAATAGTGCACTGATTGCAATTTGGGTTCCATTCAAGTTTTTGGGCAGGTTGACTACCTTGACGCAAAAACTAGTTTCCTCCGGAGAAGAGAGTGTGAAAGTGTTCCCAATCGATGAAGTGGGTTAGAATCGATTTGAAGTGGGTATAGTCAGTTCCGGTGGGAATTAGTAGAGTTATGAAATAAGCATTCTCAACTGTACACATCGCAGACTTAACTAATGTGTTACTTGTGACACACCCATCGATTATAGAGTTTCTACCTTCAAAAAATAACGGCGTTAAAAGGCAAAACCACCGGATTTTTGATCTTCATTATTTTTAAGGTTATATACGTTAGCCGTGGTCATAATTATTAACAAGCTTTCAATGACAAGATTTTTTACTGTTTTTGTTTAATTTGAATAATTGGGAATGCTTTCTTCGTGGGATTGTAATAAGATAATTAAGCAACCGAATAATACCACCTAACAGTGAGATGAGACATTTCTGACACATATCACTGTTGGGTCATTCATTAGCTTGCAGAACTCATGCGAAGTTGGCACCCAATTAAAGGTGAGATGAGCACAGTTTTGAGTATTGCACGAATAAATCCTCGAATAAACTAGACAAATTATGGCGAATCATACAAACAAATAAAATTACATAATAATAACGCAAAACATGGAAAAATGCAAAATTCATGAAATTGGTAGAATGACTATTATAAATCACATTAATAAAATAAATAAATCAAATTAGTTCATATCAAATAAAAATTGGACAATATTAAAAAAAGTTATAAAATTAATAAAATAAAATAAATTGTTTCAAACTAACATATTGAATGAAATAAATAAAAAGAATGACCAAAGGGATATTATAAATTAAGTGAATAAACTGAATAAAATATATGAACTGGAAAAAATAAGAAACTAATGAAAGGGATAAAATAACTGAAATTATTAAAATGAATATTAAATAAAAAAAATCAATGTAATAAAATTAATAAAACAAATAAAATGGCTAATATGTATGAAATTAACTCTTTCAGGCCCAACTGGTGTCTAGCGCATATAGGGTTCCAACACCATTTTCAAGGATTTCAATAGTTTAATTGGACGTGAAAGGAAGTCGAAGCCAGTCCAAACTGATAAGATTTATTAGTTTGAACAATATCTTAAGACAACAAAGATATTATATTATATTATATTATATTATATTATATTATATTATATTATATTATATTATATTATATTATATTATATTATATTATATTATATTATATTATATTATATTATATTATATTATATTATATTATATTATATTATATTATATTATATTATATTATATTATATTATATTATATTATATTATATTATATTATATTATATTATATTATATTATATTATATTATATTATATTATATTATATTATATTATATTATATTATATTATATTATATTATATTATATTATATTATATTATATTATATTATATTATATTATATTATATTATATTATATTATATTATATTATATTATATTATATTATATTATATTATATTATATTATATTATATTATATTATATTATATTATATTATATTATATTATATTATATTATATTATATTATTTTTCATCGATAACTGAAAATATTTCTAGCAGCACTGCTCCACGAGAATCCATTCAGAACAATTACAAAAACTTCAGTTCTACGGATAATTCTTTTTTTTTTATAATAGCCCGCCTCTCACCCCCACACCAAAAAGCTCACAAACGGAGCCCCCTGGTAGTGGACACATCAGTTCTCAGCGTACAAAAAAAAGGTCAGCACAACAAAACAAAGTTACGAATCGCGGAAACGCTGAGAACAAAATAAAAACAATACAAGACCGACAAAACACAAAATTTGACAAGAAGCTACGGCGAGTACCCAGCGGAAAAGAATCCTTTTAAGGGTCCCATCGTAGCTTTGCAGGAAGCTCATAATAATTTAAATTTATTTACTTATTGCTAGAAAAAATGCATTTATCAATTGTTTTTATTAAAAAAAATGTTAACCAATTATAGCTAAAGGAATAAGCTCGATTGGTGGTGAACGAAGTTTATATTAAAAATTCTCCTATTTTATTTTTTAAAATTAGTTTCAATTTTGCTTGGAAACGAGTGCGACATGTTATTTGCTTTAAATCAGTAGGAAGCTGGTTGAATAACTTAGGTCCGATGAAAGAAATGCGTCTTTGACCAAGGTTTGTGGATACTCTGGAGTATAATAAATGATTGGCTTGTCTAGTGCTGTGAGCTCGAATGCCTGTTGTAAATTCTAGATTATTATGAGCAATAGTATTATGCAAAGCATTGTGGATGTATATTATTGTTTGGTAGTTAGTCAACCCAAGCAAAGGTAAAATGTTATGGGCATTATTATTGTATATCAAAATAGTAGGGTACATAAATGGTTTTTTATAACTAATTTTAAGACATCTGTTTTGAAGCGTTTGTAGCTTTTTCAGATTCGAGATACTGGCACGGCCCCACACAGATACAAGGTAGTTCAGCAATGAGTGGATGTGCGCAAAATAAAATTTTAGAAGTACATGATGGGGAACAAAAGAGCATACTTTACGCATAGCCCCACATAACGATGCAACTTTTCTCTCTATAGATGTTATATGCTCAATCCAGGAGAGTGTGGGGTCTAAGTGAAGTCCTAAATATTTGAATCAGTTAGTTTCCTGAATAACAGACTGTCCCATTCTTGGGTCTGGATGCACGCCTATAGCTCTTCTAGATGAATGAAATAGCATATATTTAGTTTTTGATAGGTTCAAGGCAAGAAGGTTTTCGTTGAAATACGTCGTTAGTGTTTTTAAATCCGATTCAATGTCGCGTACAATATCCAGGCAGTTGTTGTTCGGGTAGAACAACGCTGTGTCATCCGCGAAAAGACGAGGAGTCCCTTTTAACCCGAGTCTACCTAGGTCATTGATATACAATAAAAATAACAGTGGCCCAATATTACTGCCTTGGGGCACTCCTATTTCTATTGGTCTATAAGAGCTACACGAGTCTCCAATAGATACGAATTGGTTCCTATACGACAGATAGCTACGAATAATATGATTTGCTAATCCCCTGATACCATAGCATTCTAACTTCTTAAGCAGGATTGAGTGATCCAGAGTATCGAATGCTTTTTTTAGGTCCAGAAAAAGGGCACCAACAATTCTTTTGCTATCAATTTGACTAATGATGGAGTCAATTAGTTCGGTCATTGCAATTAAAGTGCTGCAGCCCTGTCTGAACCCATACTGGTAGTTGTAAATTATGTTGTGTTTGTTCAAAAACTCGAGTAGTCGAGTGATGAGCAATTTCTCAAGAATTTTATTGAAAACGCACAATGTTGAAATTGGTCTATAGTTGCAAGGTTGGTTTGGATCACCAGCTTTGAAAATTGGAATTACTCGGGCTATTTTTAAACAGTCTGGGTACCTGCCGGTTTGAATTATTAAATTAAAAGCTTTGGTTAGGATGTTTGCAAAAGTGGTACAGTTACTCTTAAGAACACTAGCGGGGATCTTATCAGGACCACAACTGTTATTTTTTTCGAGGCCTTTAATCAAAAGGATCACTTCGTTTATGGTTGCAGGACGCAAGAAGATTGTTTCTTGGACGTGTTGTATATTTGTAATAGGATTTGAGTTGGGACTTGTGGGAATATTGTCAGCCAAATTTTTGCCAATGCTAGAGAAATACTCGTTGAAAACATTACATACTTCTTTAGTCTCAGTGACTCTGATATCATTGCAAATTGGGCTGATGGGAACATCCGACTTTGAACGACCAAAAATGGTATTAATATTTTTCCAAAGTTTTGAATGAGTTGTGTTGGATAGAAGGTTTTCAAAGTAAGCCTTTTTGCACCGCTTTTTCATTACATTAACTTTTTTAGTTATGTGTTGCAGAAGAGCTTTGAGGTTTTCATCATTGGGGTTATTTTTTACTCGTTCCAGATAATTACTTTTGATTTTAATCAGTGTCCACAAATCGAAATTGATCCAGGGGCAAAAAACGCCTTTACATTTAAAAGTTTTGGAGACGGTTCTAGTGTTTTCCGCAAGTAAAGAATTGTAGGTTGTGATGATATTTGTAAGACATACATCTACATCATCAATCAACTCGATGTTTTCTATGAAATTTTGGAAGTCGTTATTGAGTTTTTCATGATTGATTATTGATTTAGTCAAATTAACGGGTTCTCTTTTTACTGCAAGTTTATATGAAGATATAATTTGAACGTGATCACTAACTATGGTGTAAACCGTGTCGTTTCGTAAGCGAGCAGCATCCTCCAGTCTACAAACAACGTGATCAAGAATATTCGAACTAGCTGGGCGAGTCGGAAATGTGTTCGTACATATGAAACCATACGATTCCAGGAGAGTTTTATAACGTGAGACGACATTGTTATTCGATAGGTTAACCGGTATATTGAGATCTCCTACAATGAAACAGGGGCGCGAATTTGAAGCGAAAGCAAGAACACTTTCAAGTTTGGCAAGGAATTGACCAATATCGTAAGATGGAGGGCGATATAAACAATGCACATCGAAATAATGTTGCATTATGCAGAGTTCGATGTGAGCATGATGAAAGCCGTTAACAACATTGTTCAGCACTACTCTATGAGAAATATTCTTTCTGACGTAGATAGCTACTCCACCGTTCGATTGTTCTCTACAGGAAAAAAATCCCATTATAGCCCCTAATTTTAAAGATATCTTCATTGCCCGACTTGATCCACGTTTCCTCGATAACAAGCACATCAATTAATTTATTGCAACGATCCAATGTTTGCAAGATTTGATCAAATTTACAAAGCTCATTCATACCCCTTATATTCCATTGCAAAATATTCAGCGATTTACTATTATTCATTGAAACACTCGCATTATAACTGTCGATATCATCGTGAAAGAAATTTTCTATATAAGCCACTGAAATGAAATGTAAATTATATGTAAAAGAGCAAAATGTTATAAAAGCAAGAAGCACTATTCCCTCGGGATATTGTTTGTTCGTTTTCTTTTGGGTGATGGAGAAATATTCGCAGGTAGCGAGTCTGCAGCGTCAGAAGAACCATTTGAGTATAGGCTAGTTATGCGGTTTAGATCATTCCAGTTTCCAATTATTTCAGGTTTTGCTTTTTCACTTTTCTTAACAAGAACAACTCCTCGACCGGACCAGACATATTTAATGTTGAGAAACTCCTGACGCTCGCGCATTTCGTTAAATAGTTCTAAGCAAAGTGGGGTTAACTCATCGCGAATCGCAACATTTGTAGGTTTGCCATTGATGACCAGGGAATCGTCGATCGAAGTAGAGATCAGTCTACCAAACTCCTTTTTTTGGTGAACAAAATCTCCTTCACGGTCCTATCTGTGAAAACCACTTTTATGGGAACCAAACTATTTGTTGCTTTTTTACCTGGTGACAACCTTTCGGCAGACACCACTGAGGAACGGTTAGCACCAATGCAATGAGCAATTTTCATAACTAATTCAACGGTATTTTCATTACAGAGGAAGGGGACTCCCAGAAAAATGGCATTGTTCGAGACGTTATCCCGAACAGTTTTGTCTAAGTTCATTTCAAGTTTGTTTACATTTTCATAAAGGCAAGATTGTTTTTTTCTTAAGGAACTTATCTCTTGTTTTAGGGCCTCGTTTTCAGATTTTAGATCTCGAAAGTCTGAGACAATTGAATCAAATTTCGTAGATAGGAAATCTTGCGAGTTTTCAATAGCAGAGGTAATCGATCTAAATTCTGCCCTCAGGTTCTGCATTTCACAAGCCACAGCACTCGCGACTGTTATTTTCAGCTCTGACCCAAGAGCGGCTACAATATCACTTTTGTTAGTTTTCATTTCGATAATCTTTTTATAAATGTCCGAACAGTTGGGTGTGCAAAAGTACATATTCTCTTTTACGCGACGAACGGCATTGCCAATGATATTGCGGCATTTGTAATGAGCGCTTTTAAAGCAGTACAGAAGGTTACCAGTTTGTTCGAATCAGTCTCCCTTTTTTTACATTCAACGCAAATAACACCATCAGTATCCATCGCAATTAAGACAAAAAAGACAAAAAAGAATACAATAATAAAGCACAAGGCATACTAGATTAAACAAATAAACTAAAATTGTACATCAAAACACAAAAAACTTCACTATATTTGCTGCAAAGAAAAGTAATAACAGGCACGATGCAATTTCGGTTTCCGTGCAGAAGTGCCCAGTTTGAGCAAGCGATGCCCGATACCCACCTGCACCGATCAGAAGTGCATCTAAAAAAAATAACAATATCGTTGCCACTCATAGAGCGATACAAACAATCAGCTGCGATGATGGCTGAACACCGGGGGCAAATGATCACAGTCACTACGCTGACCCAGAACCAACCCAAAAACACACAGGCTAGTTGGCTAGTTGTATGTAGCGAGCAAGCCCTAGCCAGATGGTAGAGCACAAGTATGAGATGTGCACGGGCTGAATACAAGAGACACCCCGGCAGATGAGCGCTTACACTATACTGTTTTGTGATATCCGGAAGTCACCATCTTGAATTTCAAAATGGCGGTAATCATAAATTTTCGGTGTTTGCTGTCCACACCGTTTCAAATGACATTCATATTGATGATGATTTTCACTATTTTATGGTAACCGGAAGTCGACATCTTGGATTTCAAAACGGCGCTAATCAACATTTTTCGATATCTCTTCTCCATCCCTTTTAAATGACACCCATGTTGATGGTGGTTCTCACTATTTTGTGGTAATTAGAAGTCGCAATCTTGGTTTTCAAAATGGTGCTATTCGTCACTTTCGGATGTCTGCTGACCTATACGGATCCCATATCTCACGATTTCTAAGGCATCGTACAATTTACTAAAATTTCATTACCCATAAATCCGAATAAGAAATATTCTGAACGCCTGTTATGAACCTATGCATTATGTAGATTACGATTTGATTGCCGAGACTGAGATAGCCGACTTCGTTCTTCCTATGTATTATTTTCATAGCGCAACAATGAAATAATGTTCTGTACCATTCTTGCCCTGAAAATTTCGTCTAACCATTTTTGCGCTAATTTATATTTGACCTTTGCTTTTGCCTAAGGTTGTGATAAATATCCCATTTCCGATCTACCAGAATATTTTAACCCACTTCGGCTCGGAGCAAAATTTTAACCCTCTCTTGCTCTCATCCTCTCAATATAGTGGGACTCCTTGTTTGGGTGACCATTAATGTTCGACGTTTTATAACATAAAATGTGTTTATATTATTTTTGCTTCATATTCATTATTAGCTATTAACTAAATGTTATTTTTTACACACACCTACAAGCATGTATTGAGCATATTGAGTTCATCAATTACGGTTACAATAAGGCAAAGTTAAAAAAAACAAATTTTGAAGTTAAGCTGCCAAAGAACAACGGTTTCGGATCAAAATCATGTACATGGTATTTTCAACAAAAATGTTCGAAATTTAATAGTTCGAAACAACTTTGCTGAAGACCTCAACTGTCTAAAAAGGAGGTAATCGCAGAATTATATTGTGAATATTTTTCTAGGGATACCTAGGTTCTATAACGCTAACTAAGGCCTCAAATGAATATTGTTCCACTCTTATGAATTTGTAAAGATAGTTTTATTGGTTAAACTAAAGCAGAAAAAAAAATCGAATATGGTTTAAACGGTCGAGGTCTTCGGCAAAGTTGTCAAATATTATATTTGAAGCAATTTTTGTTGAAAATACTGTACACAATGTGTGGATTTATTTCTTGAGCCGAAATTATTGTTCTTTCGTAGCTTAACCTCAAAATTAATTTTTTTTAATCTGTCGATATTGTAACCGTAATTGATCAACTCACATACTTGTAGGTGCGTATAAAAAGAAACATTGCTAATAGTGTATATAAAGTAAAAATAATATAAACACATTTTATGTTATAAACCGTTATACATAAATGGTAGTGATTTCAACTTTATGAAAAAAGTGCAAATTTATTTGGAAAATAGTTTTAGAAGTTAAAATATTGATTTTAAAGTATTGGTTCTTTCAACAAAAAAAAAAGTTTTTGAATAACATGCAAGTTAGTTGAACATATTAAATTATTTAATTAACGTTTTAATATGAGAAAGTCGAAAAACTAATTTTTAGGTCTTTTGGTGGTATCCAGCGAGGAAAGTAGATCGAAATGGTGAGTTAGGCGAAAGCAGTTATGTGAAAAAATCCGCCCAGAGGCAGTATTCGAACCTGCAACCTTTGGGGCTCCGGCCCAAATGCACAAACCCTTATGCTATCCGTGGGATATGATGACGTCTCAGAAAGAGTTTTTCCATTGGGCCGGAGTCCCCAGGGCAGCATGTTCGAATCCTGCCTCTGGGGAGATTTTTTCACATAATTGCTGTCGTTAAACTCTCCATTTCGATTTGTTTTTCCCGTTGGATACCACCAAAATGTCTTAAATAAGGTATTGGCACTTATGTCAAAAATGGATAATTTCTCTGATTTTTAGGTCATATTTAAAAAAAACAACAATTTTGCCTAGAGAAAGAAGTCTGATTCGACGAAACTATTTAAAACATAATATTCTATAACTTTACCGAAGACACCAACCCTCTAAATTTTTTTTGGGAAGAATTTTTTCTCGGGTATTCTACTTTAGTCTTTAGTCTATAAAGTATTAATTTACAAAGTTGCAGAATAATATTGCAAACATATCCTACGAGGAAATGCTGGCTCTGAAACGATATCTAAGGCTTCAAATACGTTTGTTCCACCTTTCGCCCCCTTTTTTGGATGAGTCCCACTGTGCGGAGTACTCAAACGAAACGGGTACTGAATTATCCAACGTCTAAGGCGAATAAGGGATTCCGAAACTTTTGCTATAAACTAGAAGAATTACTATACTTGCATCTCGCATCTGACTTATGAATATTTTTGGATTTTGATCTGTCATCACAAAAAAGGTGTTCTTTATTTAACAAGAAATATTTTAGCATATGCTTCATACAAAATTTAATAGAAAACGCACATGGATTGTCTCTTTCGAAAATTTCATCTTCAAATATCAAAATATCCCCATTTAGGTCTAATATTTTGCAGGGATGGCAAGTATTTCCTTAATTGTCTATAAGCACTCTATATAGATTTGGATTATATTGGAGTTGACGTAGTTTTCGGTTTTTGGTCACATGCCTTCCCATAGTGCAACGTTTCGAAGGGGGTTTCATCTTAAGGGTTTGAACATTTGAAAATAATTATAGTTTTCTCATATTACTAACACTTTGCGAATTTTCCCAGGACTAAACATATTTTCTTTGCCTAATCTTTCTCGAACCGCATTTCTTTTGTAAGAAATGTAGAAATTATTGAATCTATTCGAAATGGTGCTCGGTCTTGTAGTAGCCGATAATACCAGTGAAGTTCCAACCAAAGCAACCGATTCCAATATTTCTAAGATTGACAGAAGGGTGCAAGCTTATCACGGTAGTTGTACTGAACATAGCATTCAGATCAATTTTGAGTGAATGATGAAAGTTGTGATTAGTTAGTATGTTGGAAGAACATTTAAACTATTTCTTTTATATTTTGAAATTTAGGAACATGTTTAAATTTGAAGATAAAAAACTTTTTTACTGACCTCTTTTACTCAATGCATTACATTTAACTCTTTAGGCTGTCACTAATCAAAACTAAAAATAATAACAAAAATATTCTTTTTTCTAATTTTGTAACTGTATTATTTTTTATTTTGCGGAAAAAATCACATTTTTTCAGCATCCATTTTTTCGCCATTTGATTCATACGTATACGTATACGACTTTTAAAATTCTCTATAAGGCAAAGTCTCGATCGAATTGGAAATGTTTTTATGGTCTACTGCTTTCTCAAAGTGACAAATCCGCTTTTCCGATTATTGAATTGTTTCCAGCCACGTTATGGTAATATCCATGATGTTATTTTTTCGTCACTTTAATACTCCAAAACTATCAATCATGAAATGGTCGACTCCCCACCATTCTTTGGCGAGTTATGTTATTACGAGCGAAACATGTCCTCAACTTTGACTGATGCATTCCCACTACGGGGAACTTAAGCAGTGATGCGTTTCCAGGAATGTTAATCTAGCTTTCTGTTAGATAAAATTTTTCCAGTAAGTCCACCCCCTGTTGCGAAGAATCTACGACGACAAGATGAACAACGAACTCATTTCATGCTGCCTGAACAGACCATATGCGTAATGTGTGCTGCTGCTATTGCTTACCAGTCCAGCCGTGCCCACCAGTAATGCTGTTCTCCTTGCTCCGCTCGGTGGTCATTCCAATTTTTGGACTATGCAATTATTTACACTCAATTTTCGGAGGGCTGACCAACAGGCAAATCATCACGGAAAGAAGCTAGCTGTGCAGTCACCGGCCATCGTGGCTTCTCATTGCATTACAAAACTGCGTTTGGCTGTTCACCCTAGGACGTTCCATTTCAACAATGTCACGTCCGCCGGGAACCGGGATGAAGTTCTTTCCGTTTGCATTCCAAAGTCCGGACTACTTACGGACTGCGGGTAGCATCCCGAGTGAATGTTTTGGGATATGTCATTCGAGCTCCGGTATGCAAACAAAGTTTCTGTCCATCGTAGGCGCAGGAATTTATATTACAAAATACCTGCCATTTCCTTCTCGAACCCCTAGTGGTGTCCGGTGCCGTTTAGACAAGGGAGGGGTTCGGTAGCAAAACATCTACGTTGAAGGGTTCGTTTTCGATTTCCACAAATGTGAGTTTAGTTCAGTGTGATGCTGCAGAATCGGAAAAGGAGCGGTGCATGAGGGGGTTTATTTGATTTGCAGTTTGCGCTTCCCGGTTGGTGAAATTCCCTTAGATTCTTGTGTTGGCTCGGTTTTCAGGGATTAGCTGGGGCATGCACGGTAAGTTCGATCAAGCTAACCGACTACAGGTGTATCACGGACAACATGAAAAGTTAGTAAATAAAAAGTTCTCTCCTTCCGGTTGGTCCCAGCGGTACTGCCAGGGTCGGATCAAGGGTATTAGTAAGCAGGTTCGATCGTTAAATACTACCTAGTTCGTAAATAAATTGAATTACAGAACAGATTAGCGAATATTGTTAATTAATCTGCGAACTTTATAAATGCAAAAAACCCGAGTGCGCTACTGGGAAAATACATTTCATGTTTTTCCCGTGAATGGCCAATACTTCATTCTGCTCCTCTCGTTGTAAACTTATAGCTCAACAGCTCAAAG
Source organism: Topomyia yanbarensis (assembly GCF_030247195.1). Taxonomy (NCBI): domain Eukaryota; kingdom Metazoa; phylum Arthropoda; class Insecta; order Diptera; family Culicidae; genus Topomyia; species Topomyia yanbarensis. The sequence goes on along the minus strand of NC_080672.1, from coordinate 333,792,428 downwards.
CGGACCAAAACTGCGTATGAACACTGGGCACCACTTTACACAAACCAGATGAGAATGCATTCAACGTCCAAAATTCCAGGCAAATGGTAGGATACATCAGCCGTGGAATGGTTTGTTTCATTAGCATTTTTAACCAGTCGAACCAGGGAGTGTGTGTGTGTGCTGGTTTGCGTATGACTAAGCTAATTGGTTCCCTAATTCGATTAGCTGCTCATTGGAATCGAAACGAATGGACCAACAGCAGGTGGGCCATATGCAAAACGTTCGAAATATGATTCTCGGAAAAGTTTCTACCATGTTGTGCATAATTCTGCAGCATGAACGAGAACTATTCGTAAAGTTCCTAGTGCAAAAGGAGCATCGAAAAAAGCACACTCCTGATAATCGAAATTCCGTCTGCCCGTTAATTCCGAATCTGATTGAATTTATGTCTGTTTTATGTAAATAGGAATTTAAATTTAATATTAAACCGTCGCACATTTCCTTGCATCCCCATTCCTAGTCAGGTATATCCTTGATTTAAACTTGCAGCATTTGGGAGATTTTATTGAAATTCCACTTCCGGTTGCTGCTGCTGAGTAGGTGTGCTACGCTGATAAGTAGATAATTGACTTTTTTTTCCTTACCGACTCCTTCGCCGACGAGCACCCGGCTGATAATCGGATATCCGAATCTGATTGTTGAGCATAAAATCACCAAACGAGCATTCTGTATTCGATAGACTCGTGTTTAAATGTGAATGGTAATCTGAAGAACATGCCTGGTATCATCAGTATTATGTTAGAATCTTTGTTGTCTTCTTTTTATTCGCTAGTCAAAACTAAAAAGTAAATTTACTTTGTTATATGACATTTTGTTTTAGACTGTGATACTGAGGGATATTACATCGTTTGGCGAATTATGGGCTGTGTTGTGTTTATTTCTGTTAAAAAAAGGTAATATTGACCTATTTCAGTTTCCTTTTGGAGCACGCAGATTCCAAACAATTCTAGAAATCAAAAGTTGATGGGAAAACTTTTTCTATGAACAATATCTCTGCGACGTATAAAAAACGTTTTAATAGTGGATACGTTAGAAAAGGTAAGCTTCTATATCCAGCGAGTTAGAAGTTATTTATATAGCACAACTGGTAAATTAAACTTATATAAACATTATTATTTCGATGATAGAAACTTCTCTTTTGAAAGAGTGATTGTAGGTATGAATCTGAAAATGAGAGATCATGCAAAATAACAAAAAAGGACTTAATAACATGATTCACATGTGAAGGCCCATCGTTAAGTGTGAATCTAGCCTCACAATAAAATGTTTAAATGAATTCATAAACTAGAAATTAAATAATAATTCATTACTCAATTAACTACAGCTATAGCTGATGGAATAAATTATTTCGAGTAATGATAGGAAGTGTGCAAATTAGGGGCATTGCGAAAAATACTCATTTTTAAATCTCAAAAGCTCCCTCATATTGTGTCAATTAGAACTCATATCCGAAAATTCACGTCATTTAGATGATTTTTGAACCCCACCCACTTTGTTTCAAGTTTTTGGCTGTGGCGCTATGGGTAAATAAGAGGAAATAATATATTAACTGCTATAACCTTTGAAGTAGAACTCGGAAAATTACAGATTATTCATTTTTTAAAGGAATCATTCCTAGCATTTCAATGGAAATATATCAGTTTCTCAAAAAATACAAAAAAGAGTTGGAGTTTTGGGACATTTTTTGTAGCGGGCCGTGATTTTGATTACCCATTTTACAGTTCACATATATGTGTGGGTATTAGGACATCGCGATCGTGTGTATCATCACGAAGGGCTCGAGCGTTTGTACGTTAACGTGTTCGATCGTGCGTGTATAATTTTATCCCATGACCATGTGTCCCTTCGCATATTCGTGTGTGTTTCTGGTGACGCACACGGACGTGAATCTGATACTGAATTTTCGGTGTACGGTTCAGACGCCAGAAGAAAGTGAGCTCTTCCATGTCACAAGAGTTCCCGGTCATGTCGCCATGAAACGTGTTATCCAGTGGATATGAGCGTCATTCCCTAATTGGTCCAACTGAATGCACGGACCCAAGCCGCTAGGACGGAGGGTAAAGACTTTTTTTTATTCAAATCGTTTATTTGATAAGGCACGCTGCGTTAGCTTAAAGGTGCCAATTTTGTTTTGTTTTACATTTTAAATTGCTTAAAACTAGGGGATTACATAATGATTTTTTTTAAAATGAAACTAATGCGATTTTATAGCTATCTTATATATCTACACAAGGGGATAATATTATTTTCGTAAGATTAGGGGGGTCATTTAGTTTTTGTGGCAATATGGTTTGACATTTTTATCAGTGAGATTATTGGAGCAAATAATGTTTAACTAAGGGGGACAATTTTTTATGACTATCTTAAAAGTAGGAATAACTAGAGGGCATGATTGAATTTTGTAAAGATTCGTAATTATAGTTATTTTTGTGGGTAGTAGAGTTGGGCATTTTCAACGAGATTATATAATATAATAGTTAAAACTAGAAGAGACAAGAAGAGCAAAATGCTTCGTGCTGATATTGGGGGGGGGGGGGTGGTAGTGGTGTTACTTCTGGGTATAAGAGTCAGGGGAGGGAGGGTAGACAAAGATGGTAGGGAGAGAAAATTATTTCAGTTTCAGGCATCGTGAGATCAACGGATGGATTACAAACTCGGGTGGCCTTCATCAGGGGAATCATGTACTGGGACGCCGGGTGGTCCTCCTCAAGATGGCAGGGGTTTTTCCAGACGATTTCGTAGTACGGCTCAGATTACGAGTTAAGCGTGTTATGTTCGTGCCGTAGGTCCCGTGTTTGTTGGCTCATTCGATACAGATGCTTTGATACAGGTGGAAGAGGGTTCTGAGAATGATAAGGAAAATAAGAAGGGGCAGTTAGACTTGTATATTGATGGTTTTCACAAAGGTGTATATAAGGGACATATAGAGGACATCGCGGCTTGCCAGCACATCTCGAACCGGGACGTTGGTTGGTCTTCCTCGGGCCCGCAGGGTATCCATTAGCCGAGACCTGGCGGAACTGTACTCGGTGCACGCCCAGACAATGTGCTCGATGTCGTGATAGCCGTCGCCACAAGCGCAGATACCACTATCTACGAGCCCAATACGCCGGAGATGTGCATCCAGCGTGTAATGGTTCGCCATGAGTCGGGACATCACACGAATGAAGTCACGACCCACATCCATCCCATTGAACCAAGGTTTCGTCGATACCTTAGGGATTATCGAATGTAGCCGCCTTCCCAGCTCCCCACTGCTCCACGAAGTTTGCCAACTTTCGAGGGTTCTCTGATGAGTAATACTGAAAAATTCGCTGAAGCAAATTGGTCTTTCGTAAACGTCTCCTTCTAAGGCACCCACCTTAGCTAAGGAGTCTGCCTTCTCATTGCCCGGAATGGAGCAATGAGAAGGGACCCATACCAAGGTAATCTGGAAAGAGTTGTCAGATAAAGCACTCAGTAGCTCCCGTATTTTCTCCAAAAAATACGAGGAGTGCTTTCCATGTTTCATCGAGCGAATAGCGTCAATGGAACTGAGGCTATCCGAAACGATGAAGTAATGGCCTGCGGGTAATGTTTCAATGACTCCAAGGGTATACTGAATGGCAGCTAGTTCTGCGGCGTAAACTGAAGCAGGGTCACTGAGTTTGTAGGAGGCGGTGAACTTTTGATTGAAAATACCGAAGCCAGTGGACCCTTCGAGGTTTGATCCGTCAGTATAAAACATCTTAGAACAGTCGACTTCTCGGAATTTATTATAAAAAATGTTTGGAACCACTTGTGGGCGTATGTGGTCCGGAATTCCACTAATCTCGTCCTTCATGGATGTGTCGAAGAAAACAGTAGATTCAGAAGTATTTATGAAGTGCACACGGTTGGGATTGTAAGCAGAAGGGTTAATATTCTGCGCCATGTAGTCAAAGTACAGGGACATGAAACGGGTCTGAGAATTGAGCTCAACAAGCCTTTCGAAATTTTCAATCACGACCGGGTTCAAGATATCGCATCGAATGAGCAATCGATATGAGAGTTCCCAAAATCGATTTTTCAACGGGAGAACGCCCGACAGCACTTCGAGACTCATCGTATGGGTCGACTGCATGCACCCTAAGGCGATACGCAAACAACGATACTGAATTCTTTCGAGTTTAATGAAATGTATGTTCGCGGCGCAGCGAAAGCAGAAGCATCCGTATTCCATTACCGACAGTATCGTTGTTTGATACAACCTGATTAGGTCTCCTGGGTGGGCACCCCACCATGTTCCGGTTATTGTACGAAGAAAGTTGATCCTTTGCTGGCATTTCTGTTTCAGATACCGAATATGGCATCCCCAAGTACCTTTCGAGTCGAACCAGACCCCTAGATATTTTACTGTGAAGACCTGAGCGATAGTTTGACCCATTAATAGAAGCTGTAGTTGTGCTGGTTCACGCTTCCTTGAAAATACAACTAGCTCAGTTTTCTCCGTGGAGAATTCGATACCCAGCTTAATAGCCCAAGCAGATAAATTGTCCAAGGTATTCTGTAATGGTCCTTGTAGATCGACAGCTTTGGGTCCCGTAACAGACACCACGCCATCGTCTGCAAGTTGCCTTAACGTGCAGGAATTGTCAAGACATTCATCAATGTCGTTGACGTAGAAATTGTATAACAGGGGGCTTAGACATGAGCCCTGGGGAAGGCCCATGTAGCTAAATCGTGATGTCGATAAATCACCATGCGAAAAATGCATGTGCTTTTCCGACAACAAGTTTAGTAAAAAGTTGTTTAAAGTCGCTGAAAGACCATGCTGGTGCAGCTTCTCTGAAAGAATGTTGATCGAAACTGAATCAAAAGCCCTTTTAATATCTAGGAACACTGATGCCATCTGCTCTTTGCTAGCATAGGCCATTTGAATTTCAGTTGAGAGCAACGCAAGACAATCGTTCCTCCCTTTGCCTTTGCGAAAGCCAAATTGTCCTTATCTTGTCCGAGCGGACCTTTGAAATTTCGGTCACAGCCGAGAACCGTTCCGTCAGGTCTCTAGAAATCTGAAGAAGATTCAGTGATTTAGTCTTGGGCCGAAAGAAGACCACAAATGGACCAGTTGAGCGTTCTGGATAGCATTTGGGCCGGGGGGGAGCCTTAGAAGTTGAGCCCGATTCAACTTCCATTTGACCATCCGGAGAGGGAATCATAGAAAACGTCAACGCACGGGGTCAGCGCCCGCGCAGACGGAAGAAAGCAATAAATGTGTTACAAAAGACAAAAACCACTTAGCTTTAAACTGGTGTCCAACGACGAACCGATCCAGCTTATACAGCTGGCTATTGTTTAATCTTCACACGCGAACCGAACTGGCAAAATAACCTTGAATGCGGATTAACACTATTCTTTATCGCCTCACACAGCACTACGGACTAGAAAAAACAACCTCTGTCTCGATGGAGAGCTCGAAAACGAATGAGGGTAAAGACTTTCGGACAAGACCGATTCATTAATGCGCGAACATAGGCGTTTGTGAGTTCGCGTTTTAGACCTCATTTGCATCCTCGTTGGTACAAAAACGTTCTCCCTATTACCACGGTATTACAAAGTTTGCGCGATTGCGGGCGTAGGTGTGCGTGGATGATCGCAAAGGGCTTAAGCGTTAGTATGTTAATGTGTTTGTCGCATGTGTTCGCATGTATAAACTCGATTTTATAACCGTGTGGCCATTTACACATTCGCGTGTGTTCTTGCATGGTAATGCGGACCGTCATTCTGATATTTAGATTTCTGTGTACGGTTCACATTCTAACAGGGAGTAAATTATCTCATATTACTAGAGCTCCCGGTCATATCGCCATGTGGATATGAAAGCTTTCTTGTGTAATTGGTTTAAATAATTGAAGGCATGGATCTAGACTACTGGTATCAAGGATAGACTTCCGGAAATGACCGATTAATGATCATGCGAGCACATGAATTTGCAGGTTCACGCTTGAGACAGCGTTTGAAAATTTATAAGTGCTGAGACGTTCACCTTATCACCGGGATGTTATCATGTTTGCAAGATAGCAGGTAGATTGCGAAGGGCTCAAGCATTTCTATGTTAACGTGTATAAATTCGATTTTTTTGTCGCTATGTATCGTGTTGTTTAATGGATATAAGTGTCATTTTTTGTTTGGTTCACCTGAAGGCATTGGACCTATGCTACTAGGACCGAGGATAGGGACTTCCGGGCGTAACCGACTGATGATTGCGCGAACACGGGCTTTAACAAGTTCACTCCTGAGAAGTTATAAGTGCTATAACGTTCACGTAGTCACCGGGGTGTTATCCTGTTCTCGAGATAGCGGGTGTAGGTGTACGTTGATGATCGTGAAGGACTCGAGCGTTTGTATGTTAACGTTTTTGTCACGTGTACTAGCCTATAACTACGCGTGTATAAATTAGTTTTTATAACCCGGTGGCCGTTCGCATATTCGCGTGTTCTTGAATGATCGCGCACGGACCGTGAATCTGATACTTAAATTTTAGTGTATGGTTCAGATGTTAGAAGAGAAGAGTTCTGTCTGATCAAGTGAGTCGGTTGGTCGTCTGTGAAGTGAAATCCCCAAATTTCTGTCATTTCGGGACGTGTTTTTTGCGTTTATTCGCCGGAAAAGTGTCCAAAGGATCGTCGGATAGTTGGACATTATGGAATATGTCGGAGGAAATAGATTCCTGGAGAGTGACGACCCGAAAAATCGCTTCTCGGAGGTTTTTCTTCGCCGCAGAAGCATCGTCAGGAGCGAAAGCAAGCCGGGCGAACGAATACACCTCTGCGCCCGCCGCTCAGCACTTCTGTATGAATGATGATACTGTGAACCAGAATAACCAAGCTATTACGAAAGTGAGACGGACAAACCCACTGAAATGTGCGTATGCACGTACATGGTGATCTTCATCGACGGCATATTTTTTTCTGCCTGTCTCTCGTTTTTTCTGCTATGGAATTCGTACGTTGGGCGTTTTCGGTACGTTCACTTGTTGAGTACTTACCGGAGGGTGTATTCTTGGGAATGGGAATCGTGGCGCAGTGTGAGCGACGGGAGTGAGTGATGAGCGGGTTTTGTATGTTTTTGTTTCTCGGTGCATACTGAGAAACATGCATATGCAGAGTTTGCATGTTTTTTATTTCCGTCTCTTTTATTCTGCTGTTATTTTTATCCACTCTCGAGAGTGTACTTTTGGTGAGTATTCGGCGAGTGTATGGACCGAATATGTCCAATACGTGCGGTCTGCAGCGCGGCAGACGAGGGGTGAATTGAGGGATATGCTGCCGACGACTAGATGTAGTTCTCTGTGTATTATTGGTAACATAGAAAAAGTGGTATATTTTTCTATAAACATATTCTAATTTATATATCAATTATATTCAATTAAATACGCGAAGGGACCAAAAAAAGATGCAAACTTGAAATCGACCTTCATTTTTACATAAAAAACACTTATCATCTCAATATAATATGAGCGCATCTTGAGATACACCATTTTGAAGAGAAAAACTCGCTTTTTTCATATAAAAATCCATGTTTATTGGCCAAATTTGAGAAAATCTTCAAATGGTCTTAAAAGCGACCCTAATCTGCTAGAAGCAAACCAAAAACGTGGTTTTTCATCATTTCTCGTCTACTTCACCAAAAATTATGTTTGAACTCAGAATACTTAAGTTGGTTTTTTCGTTTGGTGCGGTTTTTTCTTTCAAAACGGTGTATCTCAGGATCCGCTCAAATTATATTGAGATTATAAGTGTTTTTTATGTAAAAATGTCTGAGGAACACGATGGAATTAGAATTTTCATAATTAAAATATATGTATTGAGAGAAAAATCAACCTTTAACCTTTAAATGAAAAATTGCATAGTTGGCAGCACTTCCGCCAAAATTTATTATTTTTTATAGACTCCTTGAACTCTTGCGGTTTGATTCTAGAGCAAATAGAACCGAGGATATGATCAAAAGAAAATCAAGGGTTTTGGAAATTTACCAAAACGGGGGGTGCTCCCACGACCGGAGGGGTGGCGCAATTGATACAAAAATTTGGGTTTTTATATATTGGCCCTAGATGAACAATTCCTCCAAATTTGGTTAAAATCCGTGAAGGTCGATTACACGTGCCTTGATCACTTCGCGTGGAATGACCCAATACACTAAATACGTGTCGATTTCTTACATCATTTAAGGAATGGGAAGTCTTATTGTAATGTTATAATCCATTTAATACAAACATTACATTAGGGGGGGGGGGGGGCTGGTTAATGGAACGATTACCTCGGAACACAGTTTGCCCTGTATGAGTAAAGCCATGTCAAGTGATCCTCGATTTTTTTGCAAAATCACCGATTGTCATGAGATATATTTTATTGTATAGAGATTATGGTAAATAGCTTTTGGTATAAATATTTCGTTAAAACTCCTTTTTTCCTTTGAGATATTAACCCTTAAACTTTATTGCATGATAAAATTGTAGATTACATATCTCAAAAACTACTGAAGATAATTGAATGAATTTTTGTACACTTGTGGAATGATATTTATACTATCTCATAAAAATATTTCTTCTGTATTATTGTGTGAATAACGGTACTTTGCATCCACTTAAAAATTTTAATTGTATTTTTTCTTGTGTTCTTCACGCTAAAAAATTTCGAAAAGTATGTCAAATTACGCGTCAATCTTTCACCTTTAATAATCTGTATTATTAATTTTTCATTTTTGTTTCTATCGAGAGTTATGCATGATTTTGTAACGGTGCGCTTTTTCAACGCACGGCTCACTTTGATGCAGCCTGCGAGAACTTACATATTGGCAACGTCGCACATCTCAACGTCAGAATGCGCATCGCGTAGGAAGTGTGCATCGCTTGACTAAATGAAACCACATCTCTAGATTGGTGAAAAAGAACAAGTTTTTCTATACGGATTATCAAAGATTAATGTTTTCCGGATATTTTGAGATACTTTTAGATTTTTTTTTACCGAAGACCGATTTTTTTGACACAACAAAAACAATAGTTGTTTAATGAATACTTTTTTATTATAATTTAACCTTACTAGAAATTAAACTCTATCGCAAAGAACCGAAACATAACTTATATAATACGCTTATGTTATTGCCATCTTCAAAGACACTTTTGTTATGGCATTTTCGTTTTTGACAGTGCACTACACCAGTGTAGTTGGGGCTATACTCATTCAAACTTGGGTGTAATCAGTCTATCTCATTTTTTGCACTAAACTGGTGTAGTGCCAGGTACAAACGAAAACGTTATTAGTGAATGTTATGAAACATTCATTATTAGTCTACAACATTATAGAGGAAAATGGAACATTTTATGAAAACAGCATTATACTTCGCATGTTTATGTCCACTGAGTGATCTTACTTATAAACAACGAAGTGTCTTGCGAAAAAAGTTTATTTTGAATCCGTTTTTCAATTGCATTGGCGTGTTTTCTTTATCGCTATTGCTTCTATTAATTCTGTTAATTAGTGGTTCTCCAAGTTCTAGTAAAATATTATTTACTTCATCAAATTTCAGTGAATCATCAACGGTTTTTAATTCAAAATCATCGTTACTGTTTTAGTGCAAAACAGTATCCGTTTGGTCGAACCATACTTATAACAAAAAAACAAACGAATGTTTTTTGGAGCAAATATACTGTGCTAACATCTAGACAGAACCAACTAACGATAAATAGTGGTCAAATATGTCAATTTGCAAAAAAAGTCATATCCATTCAGATTCAAACATGTCCACTGCACAGCAACTGCCATCATCCGAGCGCGCAGGTTTGAGAGATTGAATGACAGAAAATTAAATAACTCCTGAAAAATATAACGCTAAAAACCACGCAACCTTCTCGGAATACGTTCACCTTTACTAATCCGTACAGAAAAGCTTATCTTTTTGCTCTAATATCAGATAGTGCAATTTTGGACATAAGATACGCTCTTCCAAAGCGATGCACAGTAGGACGTTGCGACATGCGGCGTTGCCAATATGTAAGTTCTCGCAGGCTGCATCAAAATGGGCCGTGCGTTGAAGGAACGCACGATTACAAAATCATCCATAACTCTCGATAGAAACAAAAATGAAAAATTATCAATACAGATTATTGAAGGCGAAAGATTGACGTGTAATTTGACATACTTTTTGAAAGTTTTTAGCGTGAAGAACACAAGAAGAAATACAATTGAAATTTTTAAGTGGATGCAAAGTATCGTTATTCACACAATAATACAGAAAAAATATTTTTATGAAATAGTATAAATTTCATTCCATAAGTGTACAAAAATTCATTCAATTATCTTAAGTAGTTTTTGAGATATGGAATTTACAATTTTATCATACAATAAAGTTTAAGGGTTAATATCTCAAAGGAAAAAAGGAGTTTTAACGAAATATTTATGCCAAAAGCTATTTACCATAATCCCTATACAATAAAATATATCTCATAAAAATCGGTGATTTTGCGAAAAATTCAAGGATCAGTTGACATGGCTTTACTCTATACGAAGTGGGTAATCGGAAAATTAATTGAGCTAGCATCTACCTAAATCCTGGAATCAAGTTATTCGCATGTATGTATATAAATACATGGAAATAACTTTTTTCTGTAAACCGCTGCCGGACAGTGGGAGTTAGGATGGTTAACACACGCACATGGTTCAGATGCTGGAAGAGAATGAGTTCTCCCATTTCACTAGAGCTCCCGGTCGCCATGTTGTCTAGTCAATATGAGCGTCATTTCTTTCATTGGTCCAACTGATGACATGAGTCTAGGCTGCTAGAATCGAGGGTAGAGACTTCCGGACGTGACCGATTAATAATCGCGCGAGCGGTGGGTTAATGCTTGAAACCGCGTTTGTAAATGTGTGAGAGCTACAACGTTCACTTAATAACCTGGGTGTTTTAATGTTGACGAGATCACAGGCGTAAGTATTTGTGGATGATTGCAATTGCATGTTAGCATTTATGGAACATTGACAACTTTTTTATGGATCGTTTTACAATTCTTTATGGATTATTTTAAATATTTTATATGCAAAAGTACATTTTCCCATTACATGATTACATGTTGTACATGATCAGGTTTAGGTGGTTGTGAATTATTTCACAAAATCAAAACATTTTCTCATGAACTGTTTCACGAAACTCGGAATATTATTCTGGATTTTTTCATTATTTCCAATATATTAGTCACGATTCAATATGCGTATTCGAGAATAGTTCACAAAATCATCAAATATTATTCATGTACACGTGAACTGATTCAAGATTTCTAGCGAAATAGTCACGGTTAGTCGTGTGCTCGTGAAATAGTTCACTAAATTATAAAATATTGCATGAGTATTCGTGAACTGGTTTATGATTTCTGGTATCACAACGTACCGTTCGTGATCGTAAAATAGTTCACAAAATAGTAAAATACTATCACGATCTGAAATTTTCAAGATAGATCGCTGAACACCAAAAATACGCTGTACAACCACAAATCGCATTCGTTATATAGTTCACAAAACAAGGTGCTTCGAACCAGTCACACGTGTATGAAACAGTCCATATTGTCAAGTTTCTCCGTGCAAAAAATCAGCATATCACGATCAGCGATGCCACATTGAAATCTGCGTTTCGGTAAAAAAAAATCTTTTTACCATCTGTGAAGTTTAAAACAGAAAAAATTGTGAAAATTTGTTTAAAATTTCCAAAAAAACCGTAGCAAATCACAATATTTCCAAAAATCTGTGGAAATCTCTGATATTTTCATCAAAATGCCAAAAATCTGTGATCTGAGAAAAAGAATCTGCGATGACAAATTGTGAAAAAAAAATCTGTGACATTGCAGAAAAATCTGTGACTATGGAACCCTGATCGCGATAAGATAAAATTGGGAATATCATAGCAAAACTGTCGATATCACAAACATGAGTTACATTACTCCATGTGTCAAATTCGAAAGTGAGCTGAAGAATAACATATCACGATAAAATGCATATAAATTACGAGAATCACAACCAAGATCCTCAAATCATGAACATAAATCACACTACCTTGGCAGAAAAATCCGATACGAAACTCGTAAATCAAATAACACGATGACGAGAATATAAATTACAAAAATCGTGACTAAGATCTTAAAATCATGAACACAAATCGCTTTCTTTTCCTATAGAAAACTTATGAATGAAATATCATGGAAACGTGATGAGAAATAACGGAAAATCACGATAAATCTCCTGCAATCAGGAACCGTTTGCATGTTGGTTCACTTAGGAACCTGGTCACGATTTTCGTAAATCATTCAGTTCACAAAATCGTGATTTTTTATTCGTGAATCGGGTTTTACGTACTAATTGCTTTAATGTGCGTCGCAGTGTTGCTGGACATCTCTACCCAATGTTCAAGTTGTTGAGTGATTGTGAAACAAGCTCAGCATCAGACACGTAGCTAGGTGGGAAGGGGGGGGGGTCTAGGGGGCTAAAGCTCCTCCGCGATTTTTTCAAAATAAATTTAAAAAGCATTAATATCAGCAACTTTTAACAATTTTGAAGCTCACTTGGTGTGAACAAATCATTAAGCAAACATTGTTTTCAACAACCAAAAACAATGGTCACGAAACTCAGTGTGGTTTAGGCTTCTGTCCAAGCCTGTTTAAAGCGAACGACAAATATAGTTTAATACTTTAATACTGTGTGCCTTGTCTGAAGAACAAAAGAAAGTGCTACTATACTTCTTGCCCTAGTAGTCTGTCGAAGTGAGTGAGCCGCAGAAGTGAGAAGTGGTGCTCCTACCAAATATTGTGATTATTGATGGCTCACATAAAACCGAGTATTCGTTATGTGGAACATTTTCTGTTGGTGAAAATGGAAGTTAGACTTACGGTAGTCACCTTTATCGTGTTCTACTAAGTCAGGTATCAGCGCTTATAGCGTTCAACAAATTGGCCTAGGTGAAACCATTCATTTTGAATAATTTGAAACACATGGTAGTGTGTGGCAATGTCATAATTAAGAGCTTCATATATATGGACGGTAAGAAAAACAATGTTCTGTTACGGATACCGCTTACTTGCAGATACATGTCACATTTGCGAGAAATGCAGTAAAAAACATAATGCGATAGTACAATTACACATACTATTTTTTGGTTATATCAAAGGAAAACTAGTACGTTCCAGCTTTGCTAAAAAACGGCTCATTACGGTTTACCTTGATCAGCAATCGCTGAACACAAACAATTACCAAATTTATGGTACCTGTTCAGGTAATATTGACAACGGCAAAACCTGCGTCAAGTATCTCAAAATATATAGCCAGCGCAATCATTGAGGAAATTCACACTCGTACAGGCAACAAACAAGGAAGAAAGTAGATGTTCGCGAAAATAAAGGCAGCAACCACAAAGATGACACGGAAGTGTTCAATAGCGAGATAGATATGAACGACCTCATATACGCAGTTGGCGAGGAAAAAAAATTGTCCCGCTTCGCAAACAAGTATCCAAGAGACAATGTCTAAGATCTTGCGCAAGATCTGGAGGACAAACATTACAACTCGTTTTATTATTTTTATTATTGGAAATAGATCTAAATAGATAAAAGAACTACGATTGGCTAAAGCATTGAACCGAGTTCACTAAACGAATTATTTAAGATTGGAGAGATAATGGGCAAAAATCGGAAATGAAAAAAGCAGTTTTTTCCACACCGACTGTTAGATCTTCATAAAAATCAGTCAGCTTATGTAAAATGTTGCTACAATACTGCTGATTGATTTTTATGAAGATCTAACACTCGGTGTGGAAAAAAACTGCTTGAAACTCTGCAAAAGTGAACGCTTCATTGCAAGTGGTTGTTACGTTTAACAAAAACATAGATGTAATTTTCGAAATTTGTAACTCTATTTTAAATTTAAATGTCAAGTTTTTTAATTATACCCAATTTGAATTTTTGTATCAGTGCTGTGCACTCTGTAATTTTCGTATAAATACTAGGTGAAAAATAATTCGTTTTACTGAGAACGATTTAACCGAGACGACCATTTTTTGTTTTTGCCTCATTTTAATTTTATAGACACCTAATTTCATTTTCATGTGAGGAATTCGTTCCGTATTGAAACACTGTTGCGCCTAAAATGTTGTGACTGGTTGAATCTGTAAGTCCAATAACTTCGATTTCATGTTTTCAGTATATGACAGTCTCTTGGTCTGTTTTTATTGTTCGTCCTGGAATAAAATGAGAGAGATGATCAGAAATCATTGAGTATGAAAAAATAATCAGCTAATCTAAGTCGCCTCAAGAGCAAGAGTCTCTTTTATCTTTTCGATGGATTCCGTACGAGTACTTTTGGAATTATGCTCTGATCCTCTTAATTCGGTTTGAATAAAACAGCATTATCGAAAGCACCTTACGTCTTTGTTATCAGCACAACGTTCAACGTTAGGTGCATATACTTTAATTAAAATTGTTTCACAAATTTTGGTAAAACGTACCGTAAAACGGGGTATCTTTGATCACCGGGGTAAGATTGATCAAATGAGACTTTTTTCAGTAATATACGATAAGATGGTTCCCTCCAACAAAATCATCGAAATAAAAACCTGTTTTAATCCACCTAGCGGTGCAATTGTGCCTTTCTCAATCATGAACACGAGAATTTTTGCGTTGTTTATATTCATTAAAAGCTTTCAGATGCATATATTACATTTTATTGTTATACATGACATGACAACTATATACAAGAAAAGAAATCATTATTGGAGTTGTAAAATTTTGTAAAAGAAAAGATACAGTAAAAGAAAAAAAAGGTACGAAATCGGCAAAGTCCCAAAAAGTCGATTTTTATGAAAAAAATTTTTTCGTGATAACATAAAATCTCGACGTTTCATGCACTTTAAAGATGTTAGGCATCAAAAATACGAATTCGATTCCTTTGAAAAAAATTTGAATTCCAGCTTATATGGGAATTTCATATGTGACCGGACAGTTCAGTCTATATTTCCGAAAACATATAAGCGATCTGTGCGAAATTTTATAGACATCTGTGGGGATAATATATCTATCATTTGGGACTAAGTTTGTGAAAATCGGCCCAACCGTTTCCGAGAAACTGATATGAGTTTGCTAGTTTTGAAAGATGGCCGCTTTTTCCGGGCACTTCCGGAACCGTCCATGGTGGTCAATGTAGTCAACGAAAGGTTGTTTGGCCGTCGGTGACTTTGAACTGCAAATTTAAGTTATTTGAGAGACATTTTAGCGAAATTTTTACCTTTTTTGCTTTCATCGGAGTATCGGTTTGAATCACAATTTGCTATGTGATCGCACGCCACAACCCGTAACTCCGGAATCGGAAATCGGTTCGGGATAAAATTGAATAACTATTTACGGGGACGCAACATCTTTCATTTGAGACTAAGTTTGGTTGATTCGGTCTAGCCATCTCCGAGAAACCGATGTGACTGTTATTCTGAATTTGGATACTTCCGCCGGGGCTTCCGCAACCGATGATGGTGGCTAATGTGACCAAAAAGACTTTAAATGGCGGTTAGTGACCTAGTACTACAAATCGAAGCAGTTGTGGTCACATTTTGGAAAAATTTTCACCAATACACATTCATTGCAGAATTTATTAAAATCGACATTTTCTACGTGATCATACTCATCATCCTGTAATTCCGGGACCGGAAGTCGAATCCATTAGAAATTCAATAGCAGCTTATGGGAACGTTGCACCTTTCATTTGGGACTAAGTTTGTGAAAATCGGTTCAGCCATCTCTGTGAAAAGTGAGTGAGATTGTGTTCGCGTACACACACACATACATACACACAGACATTTTCCGAACTCGACGAGCTGAATCGAATGGTATGTGTCACTCGGCTCTCCGGGCCTCCGTTAAAAAGTCGGTTTTCAGAGCAATTGCAATACCTTTCTATTGAGAAAGGCAAAAACAAACCATATTCTAAACATGTTCGGCATCTATCAGTAATGATTATTTCGTCTTTTCGTGTACTGTTTATGAGCACAAATTCAAATTGAAAATGATACAACTCTCATGCATCATTTCAATCTGTTCAAACAATACCCTATATATCAATGAAATAAGTCAACTTCAACTAAACTGATATTTTTATAGTAAACGTAAATATTTTTGTCCAATAATTCATTTAAAGAATCCGCGATTTTTGTTGTTAACTATTTAATTTCGAATATTTTCCTGAAAAAGTTCGATAAAAGCCAACTAATTGTGAATTTCCTCAATGATTGTGCTGGCTGTATATTTTGAGATACTTGACGCAGGTTTTGCTGTTGTCAATATTAGGCAATTTTGTTCTCGTTCGAAATGTCACAATATCGGGCCATGAAATTGCCTGCAGATATGCAATTTACACAACATTTCAAGCGTTATCTCTCATTTCTATAGACATATTTTGTTGATCAAAGTTACCCCAAAAGCAACGAATGAAATTTTATAATAAAGTAATTTTATTTTTATAGTAAAACATAATAAAATACCAAACAATTTGAACATTATCATTCTATGAGTACCAGTACTTGTTTTAAAAATGCAAACAGTTACATCTACTTGAAGTGAGGAAAGTTACACGAAAAACTTTTGAAAAAGTGATCAATGTTCCCCCGTTTCACGGTAATCAAAAGGTCAATTTTGATGATGATTGTAAAAAAATCTTTAAGCCAATTAAAATCGCATCAATTACTGAGCAAATTAGTGTCAACATGTTTGAATTGACTTGAAAGGTATAACATCATTGAAAATTCAACTACCAGAATCAACTAGATAGCCATGCACTCTGGCGCTGACAAAAAAATTGCAGAAGATTCATAGGAATCAGATAATTTGCAATAATTTAAAATCAGAGAAATCTAAAATAAAATCTCTTCGGCACAGCAGAAGCAAGTGCGAAGGGTTCTATAGTTTCTAGTTATTTTGCAAGTGTCATCAATATTACATTGAACAAAAGTTACGTAAATTAGAAGATAACAATAATCAGTACTGAAAGATTTCCTTTTGATTAGTGAACAGTCATTTAGTAGATAAAATTTCGGTTAGTTTAGTAGACTAATTCATTGAAACATATCTTTTGTATTGTCAAAAAATCCATCAGCTCCAAAATAAAACCTAAAAGCTTCGTATGCTCAAATAAATATTCGCTTAATCTAGGTAATCTTACTGGGTTCCAACGGTCTTGCAAGTTTCTTGGTCCATAGAGCTTAAGTTCTTATTTTTGCTTTGTAGAGGAATCAGTACTTTTTTGCACGCTCCTTACATTAGACTGCCCAGAAAAATAGTGAATTTTTGAAAACTCGAACGGCCCACCGCTGATTCGATTCCTAGTCCCACCAGGAGTACTTGGACCAAATTTGAAGCAAATCGGACAAGTCTAGCTACCGGAGCAACGTGCCTGAAGTTTGTATGGGATTTTTCGACAATTTACAAGGAGAAAACCTACTAACTCGCAGTTTTGCCGCTAGGTGGCATTGTATGTATCGTATCGTCACTGTAGATGAAAATAAGAAAGATAATTTAATTGTTTACAACTTTGTCGAAGACTGCTAGTGCATCCTGCTTTGTTAAAAGAAGTTATTAAACTTTAAACGAAGTGATGTCTGAGTCAGTTTTGCATGGGGCCTAGCAGTGCATGGTTATGTATCAGTACTCGATTCCCACGAAAAATGCATTTTTGTGAAATAATTGTTAGGTTTAGCCCAATAGTATGTTCAAAAGAATTATAACACATAATACGAGTTGTGTTTTGGTTAGAAAATTTTAGTTCCGACCGCATAGAGGGCGCCAACATCAATTTTTCATAGAGAAGAGATAGAATATCAAGATGTTCGGAAGAATTATTGCAAAGTGCCTGTTCTACAACTTTGTGGAAAACACCCAATTTCTATCGCTTTCCGTTGAAAAGTTAGTGTTGGCGCCCTCTATGTGGTAAAATGTGGAACTAAAACGTTCTAACCAAAACATGGCTCGTATTATTTACTACAATTCTTCTAAACATACCATAGAGCTAAATCTTACGGTTATTCCACAAAAATGATAAGTTCGCGCGAATCGAGTTCTGATACATAACCATGCACTGCTAGGCCCCATGCAAAACTGACTCAGGCATCACTTCGTTGAAAGTTTAATAACTTCTTTTAACAATGCCAGATTCACTAGCAGTCTTCGACAAAGTTGTAGACAATCAAATGATCTTTATTTATTTTCACTTACAGTGATAATACAATACATACAGTGCAACCTAGCGGCAAGACTGCGAGTTAGTGGCTAGTGGATTTTCTCCATGTAAATTGTCGAAAAATCCCATACAAACTTCAGGCACGTTGGTCCGGTAGCTAGGCTTGTCCGATTTGCTCCAAATTTGGTGCAAGTACTCCTGGTGGGACTAGGAATCGAATACTTAAATAGATAAATAATTTGTTATTCTAACATGTCTGATAATATAGTCGAATATAGTTTTTAACGTATTATCATTCAAATTGAATATATTATAAATTTGAGTTAAATAGTACTTGAACCGTTTTCTCTGCATCTACAAATCACCTCTGCATCTACAATTCTCTTGTATTTGATTTTTATATTTTAACGACATTCAATTAGCTATAGATTACTGGGTAGAGAAAGTTATGAAAATTTAGATGCATAGTACTCAAGTGAGAGCAACGATGTGAAGTATACAGATAAAAAAAACTAGAAGTGGCAGTGTCATTAGAACAGGCTTAATACCTTCCGGGCTTAACTTTTGTCTTCTGCTGATGGGGGTCGTGCTTAGGCAGCACAACTACGAATCAATCAAGTCCACAGCATGTCTCCTGGCAAAGACAGACTTGTCCCACTTTACCGTGAGAATCGACAAGACTGACTCTTGTATTTGTATTTAAATAATTGAAGTCCAACTGACATTGAGTCTTAATGAACTAAACCAAAAAGAAATGGCCCAAACTATGTAGAACTAATGACTAAGTCGAAGATGTCGCTATTATCGTTGAAACAATGGATCATTTCTAATATCGGTCTGTTAGCAGCGTAGTTTGTGTTGCGCATTTCAGTCTGCAGTGCTGTTCGAGGACGGAGGACACAGGTTGGTGCATAGAAGTTAATTTGTGATAGAAAATCGGGAACATCATATTCACCCTGAAAAAGCCTAGACACGAAGGCAGCTTGCGATGCGTGTCTAGGATCTGGTTGGTGGCAGGTTCAGCGGATCGTTCCAAGGCAATTGACGCAACGCATATAGGACAGCTTCAATTCGTTGGCTTCAAGTTGCATGACCAGAAGACGTTTACAAATTCCAACGGTGAAAATTGTAACTTGTAAATTATTAATAAAAATCAAATTCAAATTTCTTGTATCAGATAACATATTGTCTATTGCTTTATTTTCAGAACTGTTTTCACTAAGAACTTTTCAAAACTACATGCAGTTTCCAGTGACTGTCTTAAATCACCAGAATGAACGCATTTATGTAAAAAGTTTTAAGCCCTTCCCAAAACAAAATCCTCGCTACGGGCCTGCTAAGCATAGTTACGTGGAATAGGTTTTTGGCAGGGTAACATGATTTTTCTGTAGTGTCACAGATTTGTATAACATATTTTGGTCACATATTCTTTCTCGTAATTAATATATTTTCAATATATTTGTGAATAAATCGGATTGTAAATATCACCCACATTTTCATTTATTTCTTTCTTTTTTTGTTCTTATCGTGGATGTTTTAACCTTGGAGCCACTCGCTTCGTTTTAGAAGAGGGCAATCAGAATCTGACAACTAATTTAATAAACTTTATCATCTTCCGCTTGCAACTAAATCTCTAAAAAAAATGCAATTTTTGGATTAACTCTAAACCAATGCTTGTAACACGAACAATTCATTCCTTCCTTGCCAGTAACGCTCGACCTTGCATGCTACGGGCAAACGAAGTGAGCACTTCCCAATTATGTTTCCATTATCTCTCGTAAAACCATCTGCCGCGCATAATCTCGTTTCATATCGCATCCTCCGTCACCGTTAATTGGCCAAAGAAAATTAAAAGCAGCATAGACTAATTGTATAATCCCACAGCTTTTATCAGCGAGCTGAATTCAATTATCCCGTAGAAAAGTGTCTAATTTCATCAAGCCTCCCCGGGAATGGTTTCAAATCGGACGGACGGGTTGGAACGGCGCACGACACTGTACGGTTAGTGACCCGAAAGGGAAAAAAATCATTATGAGCAACAAGGCCACTGTCAGACAGATGAAAATAGGATAAAAATATAAAATAATGTCATTTATTTTACAGCGCCAGCGGACCACATAATAGAGTATATGCACGGGATTAGTCCGCTGTCAGTCCGCTCGGTCGACAGAAGTAGCAA
The DNA here is from genome assembly GCF_030247195.1 of Topomyia yanbarensis. Classification (NCBI taxonomy): domain Eukaryota; kingdom Metazoa; phylum Arthropoda; class Insecta; order Diptera; family Culicidae; genus Topomyia; species Topomyia yanbarensis. The sequence continues at coordinate 333,771,992 of NC_080672.1, read as the reverse complement.
CAATGTCCGGGCGACCGTGGGCACACCGTGGACCATGGCCAAGGAACGCAAGTTGAATTCAAATGAAGGACATACAGTCCTCACCGACCTTTGTGCGTCTGGAGCCTCTCGATTAGTAATGAAACCATCGGCACGTGTGTCGCACAGCCGAGTGGTGATGTTGCCAGGACCGGAATAAATAGATTTGGGAGAAAACTGAGTATAAGTTGCATATTTTGGCGACCGTGGCTAATGGTATTTTGTAGGAGTCTGTTGCTCTTTTGTTTAAACTACGATTTAGAGAAACGGTTGTATGATTAATAGAAAAATTAGATTCCTTTATTCTTATATTATTTCTTCCGGAATAAATAAAATACGTGAAATATTCCACATTAAAAACTGACTTACCGTAAACAGCAAGATGTAACGCAATTATTTCCACTCGCTGAGAACTGATACTAGATAAAAGTTTGTGACTCCGTGCTAGGAAATATATCCTCAAGCCAAAATTATGTGATAAATGCGACGGTAATTAATAAAAACCTGTGCGAAGTATTATATATACTAGGTTGCAATTTTCTCCTCACCTTAAAGTGTGTGAGTAAGTAGAGTGACAAGAAAATTATTAGCTCAACGGCCCACCCCTAAGCCGAATCCACTAGGAGTGACTGCTCCCGATTTGAACCCAAGTCTAGCTACCGAACAAAAAAAATGTACGGGATTTTTCTACATGCAACTACAAATCATTTGAAATATCTTTAGTGCAACTTGTTTTCGCTTGAAGGTTTTTGAAGTTTTTTGAATGGCACATTTGTCGAAATAGATAACAGCAGATAGTATATTGTTCACATCTATCCCTGGTAAACTTCTAGAACTGATAACTCAGAATAAAGATACGCAAAATTTCCAAAAATATATCTATTATATTTTAGTTAGTAAATTTGTTAATATAAACCAAATATGCTCCACGATCTATCCGATGCAGCAAACACGTTCATGATCTGTAGCTTGCAGTTCAAACAGTCCCCCTGGACCTGGATAACTTGACCAGTATGAATCACTTTACATGCATCATAAAAAATCCCACACAATAACAAAACCAACCCCGTGGTAAAGAAACCCGATAGAATATAGTGGTAGTCCACCGTGAACAGGAAAATGTAAATGTAGCAATTTAATTACAATTTGTATCCCACGTTTGCAATAGAACAGACCCTGGAAGGTAGGTTCCGTCCGCACCGTGACGGAGGATTCGAACGGTGGAATGGAAAGCTAATTTAGAAAGTTCATTCTCTTTGTTTAATTTTCCGCTCTTTTCCGTTGTTTACAGTTCAAATTCCAATAGACAACGCCAACGAGTGATGCCGGTACTGGCAGACCGTGCGGAGGGAATGTAGCACAGGCCACGAAAAAGTGAATTTTAATTAGCTTTTAGTTGAACGAAAAAAAAACATATTTGGATTAAGTACTAAATAAATCATTGCGAGCTTACCCGAAAGAAACTGAAACTTCTCCGCTTCGCGCCCCTTCGGCGAATGGCGCAGTGACGAAACCGTGAGCAGCAGGTTGATGGAAACGAGACACAAAGATCAAAGCTTTTGGAAATTATTGAAACCTGCCCTGTGGCGCGGTTGAATGACGATGTAGAAGAGTAACGTTTTCCAGCAATCTTTGTCTTCATGGGAATTAATTTATTCCTCAAATGAAACTTGACTTTTCTCGCTGATAAAAATTTATCTTGAGAGAAAAATATGGTTGTCTTGCAATTCGGTCCTGATTAGTTACCACAGGATGTAATCATTTTTTGCAGATGAGTTTGAGTACCATTAGTTAGCGAAAAACCACCGGCAAAAATATCCCTAGCCCGACTCTTCCCAGTAGAAGAGATAAGCGCAGGGCTCTTGCTGGTTTGATATCCAACCAAGTATTTCCGAGAAAAATTACCCACAGGCCGTCGAGTTTTGCAAGGTGCTCCTCGGATTTATTTTCAATCATTGATTACTTCGGTCTGGTCAATGCGAAGATGAGTTTTTATATTTGTAATTTTCTTTCGCGTTGCTGGAGCTGCAGTGGATTTCGGATAGGGTACCGGAAATACCGGTACCGAAAATCCCGGGAATGCCGACCCATTGTTGGTACCGTAACACTGGTACTGAACAAAATCTAGTACCGGTATTTTCGGTAGCATACAATTTTTTATGAAAAATATCTGAACGCTATAGTGGGACCCGTTTCAAAATATCGGTCCACAAGATGGCTTTAAATAATATTAGTTATCTAGATAAATCGGTCGGCTTACGGCTTTATGGGAGAAGGAGGTGGCTCCATCATCACAATAATTCTAGAAGTTAAACATTACTCACTCCCGTTGTACTGAACGGTTTTAAATTCCTGCACTATTTGGTCGAAATAAAATTTGAACGACCGTGTACTAAATTTTAAAGTATTCACATTTAGTGTAAAGGACGTAAAGATTTGTATTCATTTTATTTATTAGCGACATTCTGATTGGTACCGTAAATTCTGATTGGTTCCTATTGCTCTTAAACCTTTATCTATAAAAGAACGAACAGCTAATAATTTTATAGTTGGAGAACTGCTTCAAATGGAGCGATTTGTAATTTTTGGTGATTGAAGAAGTCAACAAAACTCCATAATTTACAGGAGGTGCCTTGGTATGCATAAGAAAATTGCAAGAAACCCGCATAAAGGCCGAATTAAATTATTTTTTTTTATTTCGATTATAAAGGTTTTAACTTTAAGGTCATTCGCCTCTTCGGGTTAGAAAAATCTCTTATGAAAAATTTCTAATCCTATGTACGGGGTCGGGACTCGAACCCAGGTGCGCTGCGTATAAGGCAATCGATTTACCAACTACGCCACGCCCACCCCCCGAAATAAATTATGATTATGCCGAGAAGAAATGCGAGCCAACATTTCTTACATTTATTATCTGTTGAAGTCGACGAATGTCGCACCGCTTAGCAATTATTGATCTCGAAATAAAAGAAGATGCCACATACGAAAAATATCTTCTGCTGAAATGAGACATACTATTCCCAAGCAATTAAAAACAATATAAACATGCTCTTTCGATCAAAAGAAATCAATCATTTGAGAATAAGACAATCAGTTTGAGCATTTAATTTCGCTTTGACGCGTTTCTCTAATCTTTGGGAAAAAATCGAGTACGGTACGGCACTGAGGGTTTCAGTACCGCAATACCGGTTCTCGCCAAAAAGGGTCGGTACTACAAGCCCTAATTTCGGACCTCCTATTAGCACAACTCGTGTTTGCCTATGAGCAAGAGCTAGTTTTTATTTAAATGTGTTATTTCTATCAACGCCGAGAGGAAAGGAGGGACGGGATGTTTCTTCCCGGGCCCGGAGTTGTAGATGGGGCCCGGACTTTAAACAGAAGAAATGACTCTGACAGATATTATTTCAATAACATTTTATTTGAAAATGCAATTCAGTATGATGTATACATTTCATTGTATAATGAATGTTGGTGATTTGGTGAAATATCATGATTTCTTTTTAAGAATTTCGTATAAATAAATGGGATAAAAATATTTTTCTCAAAAAGCACGTATTTTCGATTGTAGAAATTATGACTATAGACAAGTAAGAGTTATCGGCATTCCAAAACCCGGCAAACCAATCTCCGACCATAACTCCTATCGACCGATTGCATTACCATCCTACATTAGGTAATAGTTGAAAACAATTATCCTACGAAGTTTCGACAATTGGGTTGAGGCGAACGGCTTGCTATCAGATACACAGTTTGGTTTTCGAAGGGGAAAGGGAACGAGTGATTGTCTGGCGCTACTTTCGTCAGAAAACCTACTAGCTTGCGAAAATATCTATTAGAAAGAAGAAGAAAACTATGCAACTTTCTTTTAGTATGCTCAATTGGTCAAATAGGATTCGAGAAACGAATTCTTCGCAAATCAAGAATGAAGATGAGAATCCACGAAGAAAACGATTCATGATAATTTCTCGTGTTCACTTAAAAATATTATTTAAATTCCAGAACCCGAAAGATTTTTTCGTCTTTAACTAACTTTCTCAGTGTAAATATTTTGACGTAGGACTACGTCTTTGTTTTTGATATGTGGGTGTACTTTGCAAATTCCACAAAAATGGTATGTAACGAAAAGTGGTCCAATTTTGGACGCAAATAATTCAGCCATCTCACGATAAATTTTCAAATTTTTTGCGCTTCTAATAATAGATTCCAATAGATAAACCCAAAGATTTTTAATATCATGGCATTAAAAATTTAAATAATGTACAACCTAGTCAAAATATCGCACATTTACACACAGAAGATAGAGCTTCCCAACTCCGGCACGACATATTTCTGTACCTGGCGCGCTACGCTTCTATGAATGACGTCATCATCGACTATTTAAAGAACGGATTTGGCCGGACAAACTCAGTTGCCTGTTAAACGGCAGGCGGAGCAGAGCACTGCGCTTTGTGCTTTCACAGCCAGTGTAGCTGAGTTAGAAGTCCGTTACACTGGCTGTGGAGGTAGGCTACCCTGTGCCGTCCAACACGCGAGTGAGCTTGTCCGTTCAATTTATGTACAATCTCGAACACAATTATTCTCTCTTTCGCTCTACCTATCATCATCAGCTTTGATTCATTTTGCTTTGTGCGCTTGGGCTCAATGTTTGAGGCGTATATCCAATTTGTTAGCAGGGTTACCATACACAGCAAAAAAAAAAAACTCTTGTGACTTTACGTCTTGCCAGATGCACATAAAAGGAGCGTCCCAATTCACCTTAATTTACATTTCATTATATGTAAAAAGGTGAGTTTTTCGGCTTTTCCAAGGCCATACAGTCTGAGTTTTACATAAAAAGAATCACAATGTTTAATTTTACATACCAAAACATGTAAAATTCTATTATAAGACAGAAAAAAATACGTCGCCTTGTCATTTAAGTCAAATGTAACTTTCATTTTTTCTAAGAGTGTATTCACAGATTTTTCTGTAATGTCACAGATTTATTTTCACAATTTTTAATCACAGATTCTTTCTCACATATGGCAGATTTTTGGCATTTGGTGAAAATTTCACAGATTTTTGGAAATATTGTGACTTTTTACAGATTTTTCGGAAATTTATAACAGATTGTCACAGATTTTTTCCAATTTCTGTTATCACAGATGGTAAAAGAATATTTTTGACCGCAACACAGATTTCAATGTGGCATCCCTTTTTATTAGCGGTGGCATGCGTAACCTGCATGATAGCAATCTGTGCTTTCGTTGCGCAAAGACGAACAAAGTGTTAGTAACAAATTTACGCGGATCGATGGAAAGCACAACGAAAGTTTATTGTTTACGTTCCATCAATTCATTGATTCGTTTCCACTTCACGTGATTCATTTCCACTCAGCCTATTCTATTCTGCTAATAGGTACATACTATAAAGCCTATCTATGAATGAATACACTGCCACTCGAAAAGTCGTTGCAAAAACGCATCTAAGTTCATATATAAAATTGCTTTAGATTCATTCATATTTATAGTTTCGATATATAATTAAGACCACTGCATTCGCTACATTTGTATAGTACTTTTGGAAAGTTAAAATAATGGCAAAATATAACTAGAAAGCTTGGTCTATACATGAAATCTTCACCGGTTCGGGTTTTTTACCACACACAATCGAAAGGTTTTTACAATTTTGAAAAGCTGATCTTGTGCTATAATGATTTAGTTCCAGATATTATGAACGTGTCCACTGGAAAACGGACAGAGAAAGAATGACCGGAACAGTGAGGATGAAGAAACGGTGAAAACTCACCTTTATTGGAAACACTGAGAAAAGATATGTCCTCAAGTAGGAATCGAACCTGCGATCTCCCAGTCTCTTGTTGGGTGCGTTAACCACTCCGCCATCGAGGAACTGTGATGATGCCATCACATGTTCCCAACAGCTTTTGTAATCACCGCTGCAGCCTCCAATATCTCCTAATTGACCCATCGACCCCCAATGTCTCCTATAAGCAGATCGTCACCTCTCCCTCTCACCGATCGGGCCAAATCTCTGAATATTTTTCCTTAATTTTAAGTATTACTTTATATGAATTTATTGATTATTTAACCAATTTATATTTTCAATTTTCTCTTATTTTTCGCATTATGCCTATTTATTGCCCATTTGGTTCATATTTTATTTTTCATTTTGTCATTATCCAGTTCTTTCATTATTTTAACTATTTGGCAATATTTTCCTTTTTCTTCAATTTTATCTAATTTCATTCATTTATTTTGATTGTTTCAATTATTCAATATGTTTTATGCTGCTATATATTGATTTTTGTACATGCTTTCAATTTTCAACTTTTCCATTGTCCTAATTTTGTTTATTTTTTGTTGCTTCTCCGCTTTGGATTTTAATAAGTTTTGCATGTTACTATCTTTTTCCATTATTTTTCAATGTCACTTTTCAGCTTTCTCGTTTTGTTCCATTTAATCTATTCATATTTTTTCCTTGCTAGTTCCTTATTTTTTGTTTTTCTCTCTTTAAATTCTACCTTCCTTGAATGTTCTTTTTCTTTATTTTAAATTTATTGCGTTTATAATTTGCTATCATTTTCACAATTTGCACAAAGTTACAATTATGAGTTTTTTAATACTATGGTACCAAATATTTAAATGAAAGACTCGCAAAACTCAGTTTCCCCGCAACCTGAAGAAAAAGTTAATACATTTCCTGGAACGGCCACCCACGCTGATCAACAGTCAACATATTCATCCTAGAACAGACCACCCAAAGACGCAGCTGTTAACATAAACTATCCCACGATCAGAATTGGCTGAATAGATTTGCAACATCTCGGGCAGTCACAGTTAGGCTAAACACACATAGCCCTAAGATAGTCATAGTGTCAACAATCTTTTATATCTTATAAATAGACCTAAATCAAAATTGTAATTCAGTTCGACAATAAATGTGAACCAAGAAGGAGCCTTCAGCTCCCAAAAATAAAATATATATTTTTTCAGCTTGCCTAAAGGGAAATCATTAGCTAAAATCAGCTACACTATTGAGCAAATGAGATGCTGTACATTCAATTGTAGCGCACCGACTTGGTCGAATCTCTAGGTGTGACAAGACAAAGATCCAAACAAATCCATGCAATACGACACCTGATTAGATATAGATCATTGGTAAATCCACTCCTTTCAAAACCACAAACAATTTCGTAGAGATATTTTAGGGAAGGGGGGGGGGGGTATTTCAAAAGGTTTCTGCTAAAAAAAAAACACTTTTTGCGATTTTTTCAGAACTTTGCGTGAAGCGAATTGATCAAAACATTATAGTGGATCATTTATAACAGTCTGTAATTTTCCTATACAAAAATATCGACAAACGACTCTGTGACAAAGCTTTTTGTAGAACGTCTCTGGAAAAACATTATTTGCGGTGTTACCTGCCATGCAAAAATTACTTAACCGATTTCTTTCTAACTTTGCATACACATTCTTTGTAAAAAATACCTAACCCCTACGTCGAGTTTTTGAGATAAATTTTCAAGTAAGGTGGTTTCAATTTCTTTTGTAGTAACATTTGCTACAACTTTGCCGAAGATACAAAGTCTCTATCTTAATTAGTTCAGAAAATAAATTTCGTATATAACTTATAGGTGAATTGATTACTAAACGACATACTCTTGTGGATGCGCAATCATAAGAGCAACAATTTATCCGAACAAACTATACTTCTAAAGTTTACGGTTTAGGCGCTATTAATTTTGAGCACGAAAAGGACGTTTTAAAACACTGTGCAATGATTGAGGGGGCCCTTATGCTGGACCGTCCAGGCCCGTAATTTTTTTCTACAGCCCTGTCTATCAATAATCAGTAATAATCTTACATTTCTAGTCCATTGTTTTCTGTGTCCACTGTTCAACAATTTTAACTGGAATTAACATTTTTTATAGGTATTATTATTTTCGTATCACGTCCTACCTTAATAACTTTTAACTTGTTATATTCTTGTATAACTTGTATAATTGTATGTATAGCTCTGTTGGAATTACGGATTATTCGATAGCAACTCTTGAAGTGAGAGCAAAGATCAAACATATACTAGTTTCAAACGTCATTTTAAGAGAATCGGTTTCTGTAGTACACACCAAAAAATAATGAAATTTAAACGACATGTAAATCAATACGAATGTAAACATACAACGATTGAATCGAAAATTTGATTGAAAATTACGTTAAAATCAATTGGAGCACCAAACAGCATACAATTTTACACTCTCATTCGTGTAATATTACATGTCATTCATTTTACAGCAGTTTTCGAGTAAAAATACATAAGAAGCGCATTGGTTTTCCGTTTAAAGAAACTGTAATTTTCAATCCACGTGTAAAATTATAATAAAATTCGTTGAAGAAAGCACGACAAGTCGTGTGTGTTTGTGGTGGAACTTAATTTTACATTTATATTCATGCTCCAAATATGTGCATGAAAATAAACTTAAAATTACAAAATATTTTTTTCTAAGTATTTACCGTTTCTTTGAAGTAATTTCGAAAAAGTCTGTTGGTTCTGAAACAGAAATTGTTTTCCTACTTTTCGCCTTTTCTAAATTATTAATACACTCTTCGTCGTAGAATTTAACGTCAGAATAAAATTATACTTTTATCAACAAGGTCAAAAAACGAACGAACACAGTTGCTATCCATACTTTACCGTAGTAAACTTTTTGAACAAACTTTTACCTTTTGCCTGGGTGGATGATGATGGGTAAGAAAACGGAAGTCGAAACCTACATGTCGACCTAGCGAAGACCCTATTCCATTAGGCGGCAAAACAGAGACCCGATTTACCTGCAGTAGCATCCGGTATACCACTCGATGATCCTACAGAGAATGTAAATTTGTGTTCCACACCAAAATTGTCGAGCTATCGTCAGGCCTGCGCGGGAAGGTAGCGAATTAAATCTGTTAGGCTCATGGCAGAGGTATATTTTTTCCCCGAAAGCAGATGCCGCCATATCGCAGTGCTAGGAAAGTGACAAAAGTTTTTCTTTCGTTCGGTCGGGTAAATTTACGCCCAGATTGACTTGAGAGTAACTTTTTTTTTGGATGGATGTGAAAGGAAACTAACTGGCAGCGAGAAAAGGTCCCCAATTTGTCTTCAGTGCTGGCATAGTATGTTAAGAGCAAAAGGGACCACGGGGTACTTTATTTGGGTAGGATTTTTTTTTGTAAAAAACTTTTCCTCCAGCTTAAGAGGGATGAGAGATGAGTTCATATTCTTGTCGGTTAATCAAATAAACTGTAAGAGGAAGGTGTTGGATAAAGATTTGCCTCCAATACATACCTCGAACTAACTTTCGAACGAACAAAATGCATTATATTTATGTCTGATTTCAGAAATTTGCAATGCTTAATATGTATAAATGTTGAATGGAATATTATCCAACATCTATAAATTAGCTAAAACCAAGTCGAAATGGATTCCTTCCCATTTGATTTCTACCACCAACATGCGATTGTTCAAGCACCGTCAATCATATTTGTGACGATTGTGGGTTATGGCGGGTTGTGGTTTGCTAGTTCACCAATCCGATGAACATATGGTGCAAATATCAATCACACATTCGCATGCTAATCATGGCAATATTAAGTTGACGTGAGGGTGGTCCTCAACAATAGACATGTTTCAGCAAATGTGTGCACTTGTAAGCTCCGTAATAGAATAACATATATAACTCCCATTCGAATTATTAGGTTGCACAGGATACAGTGCTTCGATTCCCCGAATAAAGTGTCTTTATTTGTTAGAGTTCGTAAAAGTATAAGTATCTTTGCTGTATTTAATTTGGGCAACCGTTAAATATGACTCACGTCTCTTTCTACTTCAATCCAATCCTTGACGAAAACTATTTAATGGCGATCAATTACGCCAGACGTATGAATTTGTATCTCCTATTTGGCATAAACATCTGACGTGACCACAATAGCAATTTAAGCTCAAATCCGTCTCAGCAAATAATAACTGTTCAATCATTGTTTTGCCGAGGACCATAACTATTATAGTTAAATTCTCACAAGGAAATCATCCCTGACCACTAATGTCACCTTTCTACTTGAACGATTTCTATTTAGTACTGTAGTCAAGATGACAATCACTTGGAAATATTCTTTGTAAAACACTTTTTCTACGATCTAATAACACAACCAAAATCATTATCACAGGATTACAAATCTTTTAAATTCTCGGATGATACTAAATATTTAAATCGTTTGGATTTTAGAATCAAATAGTTTAATTTTCTATTATTAAAGCCGATTACGACTTATTAGTATCCGGCAGTTTTATTTCTGTTCCCTAAAAAGGTTTTGCCTGAACCAATTTGTGCAGGAAGACACAACACCTAGCATAAAAAGTTGTGTTTTAATTTTTCATAATTCAGTAACAGTAACTGACACCAGCTTAGGGCCAACTAAAGGATAAATCTAAACTAACACGAAATTTGTGTCATCTATTTATTTATTAAATCCAAACAGTTCACACAACGTACTATAAACGTCAGAAGCAGCTGGCTGGTCCTGAGTGATGATTTGGTTAGTTAAGCACATAAGTTTTAGGGAATAAACATTATATTGTTGAATACTTTCAGACGTCAGGCTTTCATGGCAAAAAACAAGAGTTCGTTTCCGCTTACTCGTCAGAAACTAGATCATCTACGCTTGCTATCCGAGACATCAACCGGAACCAGCCAGTTATTTATACGTGCATGCAAAACATGAATTTTTGGATTTTGCGTGTGTCTAGTGTCAGTCCCCCCAAGTCGGAGTTAGTTACTGATGAGGAGAATCTCGAAAGCAAAAACCAAACTTTATGTTTTGTATTCGGTCATGTCGCACAAAAATATGGCTTAAAAGGAAAATTTCCTTTGGCGTTTTTTTGTATTACAGTATAATCCAAACATTTGAGCTTGTTTAAAAAGTTGCTATGGAACGTCTTATATTGTCATTGTTTTCATTAAATAATTTCTATATTTTTTTAGTTTAGATGATCATCGTTTACGTTGAGAAAGTCTTGTAAAACACAAAATGTTTTACTGATCTTCAATGAGTTTTCAATTCGATAATCGGTTCCTTTTCCAATCCTACGAAATCGTATTTTGATATGCCCAAAAGCATTTTCCACAATTTGCTGAGTACTTTCTTGCACAAAATTGCAAATTTTCTGTATCTCTTCTCCAGTGCTATCACTCACTACTGGATTATTCGCTTCCTGCTGGAAAGCAGCGCACATGTTTTCAGTTCATAAAGAAGGAAACAAATCGAATTCATTGATAAGTATGTCGTATTTAAGTGCTCAATCAAATCATTTCGAGCTGGTTGTTTTGAACCTTATTTTCTTTCACTGCATACACTACATTGCATACGATCAACACGGTCACTGGCATTTTCCTACTTCAACATACTACTATTTTTGAAGTGATCAACAAGGGGATCAGTTTGTTTTGTTCTTTGGAACACTTTTTTTTAACCAAGTAAAACACAATTAAAGTAACAAAAGTAAATTCGCATTTTTGTTAGTAACAAGCAAAGTATAGTTTCTACTATGGTTGTGCTACCGGTAATACCGGTAACGAAAATCCAGGAATCCCGACGGGCTGATTGTTGCCCATCTACAGAACGGCGTGCCCTGTCTCGCGTGCGTCACTTTTCTATAGAATATAGCCTAGAGTTAAAACTTGACGAGAATTAAAAATCCATCGCCTCCAGTAACCTATTCGGTGATAACTGAAGCTAAATGACACACACATCAGTAGAATGATGCAATATAAGTAAACACAATGGTTATACTGGACGTAAAAGACGCCTTCAACAGTGCTAGTTGGGCTACAATCGCCGATTCGCTGCACAGATTGAGATGTCCCGAGTACCTCTGTAGGATTCTGAGAAGCTATTTTCAGAACCGGCAACTGATCTACGAAACTGCCGCCAAAGAAAGTATATCCGTGACAGCGGGCGTTCCGCATGGTTCCATACTCGGCCCAACTCTTTGAAGTGCTATGTATGACGGAGTGCTGACGCTGAGCCTCCCCAGGGGCGTGATGACGTGATGCTTCTAGTGATCGGCGAATCACTAGAGGAAGTAGAAGTACTCTCAACAGAGGCGATAGAGGTTGTGGAAGATGCGCGAGAAGAAGCTGGCGCCTCACCACAAAATTTAAATGGTTGTGATACGCAAACGAAAGGCAGTTCAGCAGGCGAGAATTTCGGTCGGAAAGTGTATCTCGGAACACATGGCTGATGGCCATACGGGTGGCTAGCGCGTATAGAACTTTCTCGTCAGAAGCAGCCTACGTGATAGCTAAAACGATTCCCTTAAACCTTCTACTCGAAGAAGATAGCGAGTGTTGTAGGGAAGAGGCACATCAGTGGGATAACGCTGTAAACAGGGGATTGACCCAACGACTAATTCCATGCCTTTCGGTTTGAGTGAACAGAGCGCACGGAGAAGTGAACATCCACATGCCACAGTTCTTGTCCGGGGATGGATTTTTTAAAAAAAATCTGAATAGGTTCAGCCACGAGAGATCACCGTTCTGCATCGCGTTCGGTGATTCCCGTGATTCGAGCACGAGCAAAATGAAACGAGAATCATTGTCGGTGAGGACGTTAACATGATCAATATTGTCCAAAGAACGTGCGCGGGTAAACAAAAATTGGACGTGATGAACAGAAAAGTTCATCGGATCATGTCAGCGTTGCAACGAAGATGGCGAGAGGAGCAACGACCAGTAACGTAGCAGAACACGGTTTCAAGTCGTCGAGGCACTGATAGTCCGGAAGTTACAATCCAACCGGAATCGCCTCACCGACCTTGGCACTCGACTGGTGCAATCGGAGTAGGCGAGATCCTTTCCTGGTGCAACCGGAGTAGGCGAAATCCTTCCCCGGAATCGCAGGACTGACCTTGGCACCTAACCGACCAGCATCGTGATACGTGATTTACGAGTGAACTTTCGACGTCGGGAAATTTCTACGTTGGAGTGGGCTACACACGCCGGGCTATGGCGGGGACTAGTTCGAGTAGATCGTGAAGTAGCACTGGCAAATAGCCCACTGCCGGGGAACTCTTCGTCGGAGTAGGAAAGATCCACCGTCGGGGAATTGCTAGCTTGAATCGTTGGGGCACCAGTGAACCGGAAGCAATCCTCCACCCGGAATCACCGGACAGACCTGGGCATTCTATCGGACCACATCGAGGCAAGAATAACGCGTGCGTCAACGGTTGCGGGAGACATTCTTTTGTCCAGCAACTCTTCAGCGAGGTAGGCTAGCGCCATCGCCGGGGACTATGCCGAGTAGCACCGAACGTGACAAACCACCAGTATTGGGTCGTCGGGGCATCAGTGAACCAGAAGCCATCCTCCAACCGGAATCGCTGCATCGATCACGGTATCCAACTGTTCAAAGCAGAGAGGAGCGCATGTAGAATATCATGCCGTGCAGAACTGATATGGCGGTTATGAGACTAGTGTACTAGCACGATCAGCTAGACCTGGAATCAAGAGAAGTGCTTGAATACATCCTCCCCCAAAGTAGTCATTTCAAATGGAATCCAGGGGATCAGCCAAATGTCGGACTCCTTGGTGGAGGTTAGATGAGTAGGGTTTAGGGTTATCTTTTCTATTCAGAGTCCCTAACTCTGGCACACGATGGATGAAATCATTCGAAATGGAAGAGTACAGTGTAACTATTGAACTGTATTGGGTCGGCGTAAAAGCTTTACCACCAAGTAAAAAAAAACACACAACCATTGAAGCATGTCCTTGCTGTTATGACAGCTGGATAGATTTTGTCATAAAGTAATTGGACCATCATGGGACTGCTGATACTGATATTCTTGCCACAGGAACAGTTCCCTTGCCAAACCATTTGTTTCGAAAACAAACTTTATTCTGCTAGAAATCGTGAGCAGTAGCCTTGTAAAATTCGAGCCCCTGCATTACTTTGAAATTAGTTTTCGCATAAGTTCCATCGTCGATCACGACACATCCATCAAATTTCGTCAGCAACTGGTACAGCGTACAGCTAACAGGTTTGGGTTCTGACCGTTTTATGTTGTTTGGGGCTACTGTTAGGTTGTTTATTTTCTCGGTGATATTTGTAGCCTTCTCAAAGATGGATTCACCACAGAGTTTTTTCGCCTTAATGGCATAGAATTTTAACGAATAAACCAAATATCAATTGTCCTAAGTGTGAAACCTATAGGTCAACTAAGATTGAGCCTGAGCTACCAGCCCTGCAAAGGCTACATTAAGTAATTGGATTTCAATCAATGTCAATGAGTGAGAAATAATGCTTCTCAACAGACTTCCTTTATTGAATGTCGTTGAATCACCACTTGTACTTGGACTTGTGCTAGTTGGTCTCTGGTTAGTTTTACGGATATCTGCTGTCCGTGGAACGAGGGATTCGTCTGAATCAGTGCAATGCAAAGGATGCCAATTTAAAGGATGACTACGGTCGAATAGGCATCAATTGACTGACAGGACTTTATTTGTTTGATAAAATGGTAACCAGATCTTCGTGTTTCTTCACAGTTGCTAGATCAGGTGTCACACAAGGAAGCAATATGGGTTCATTACTGTAGACGCTGTTATTAAAGGATGGTGAATTTGTACATGGTGTTAGATCAGCAAAATTGCCCTATGACATCAAACAGAATTTCAATTTGTGTAATCAGTGAAAGTAAATTGAAAATTCTGTTGCCTAAAATTGGACTTGACTAACTGGAAAACAAAAACATTTGCCAAGTATTGTTTATGTAGGGTGATGAGCCCATTTTCGCTGTTTCTATTATCACCCTACTCATTTGAAGCCGTTGGTTAGAGCAGTGTCTGCCATTTTTGTTTGACGCATTGATTCAAATGGTAGGGCAAAATTAGGGGCACTCCATTCGAGTTTTCGTTGCGATCAAACACGAGAATTACACTGTTTTCAGCGTATTTGTGTTATGGACATCAACAGCTTTGCTTCTTTGTTAAGCATATATTGGTTCTTAACAAAGAAGCAAAGCTGTTGATGTCCATTTTTATGCATTCCATCGATTGTAGGCCGAGAAATTAATGAATTAGTGAGGCAACCTGCTTAGTATGGTGAAAATAGGCACTTTACCCTATACTCAAAAATATCAATAAAATCAATAGCGCATTGGACTATAGTAGAGAAAAAAGAATAGTGATTGCATTCAAGGATGATGTAATTTGTCTAACTTTTCGCTAATCTGTAAATAAAAACCGTGTTTAGAAATAAGTTTTCAAAACTCGACACTATTTTGTCAGAAAGGTGTGCCCCCCCCCCTTTGCCAGCCGGCTGGAGCCGCCTATGAATACGGTTTTGTACCTGAACGATCGATAGCGACTAACCTGCTCTCGTTCACAACATATATATTCGATGGATTCGCTTGGATTGTATTAGCGGCCTTCAACAAAATCAACCATGATATCGCAATAGCGAAGTGGTATTTATGAACTATTTATCTGCACCATTCCTCGCTGCATCCAGTATCTCACTAGGAAGCCATCTCGGTCCAGTAATATTCCTGCTCTACTTTAATGACGTCAATATCAAACTACAAATACCCCGCCTTTCTTTTGTCGACTATATTAAAAGAATAAGACCGATGGCGAATTTCTTCAGAGTGAATTGGAGAGCTTTAGGAAGTGGTGTGATCTAAACAGAATGTTTTAAACCCGAGTGAATGCTAAATCGTTACTTTCACGCGGAAACGCCATCCTATTCAATTTAAGTACCATTTCTTTGACACGAGCATTCCAAGAAACTCTCACGCCAGGATCTCGGTATCATCATGAATTTGGCACTAACGTTCAAACCGCATACTTCAAACATCGTGGATAAGGCATTAAGACAGCTTGTGTTCATCTTCCGAATAGCGAAAAACTTTAAGTATATACACTGTTTAAAATCACTCTATTGCGCCTTGGTTCGCTCAACACTAGAATATTGTTCTGTTGTTTGGAATCCGTACTACCAGAACGCCGTTGTCAGAATCGAACCTTTCCAACGCCAGTGCATGCGCACTCCCACGTCTTCCTTGGCAAACTTCGTAAAAATTTTGGCTATCAATATTTTCTGATTGATCGAAAATTTCGTTTCGGCACTATTTATTATATATTTCATGGGCATTATATGGCCAAAATTGCTTCGAAAATTGAAACATTTAAGATATCATCTTAAAAGTTGGTTTGCGATCAGTAACGAGATCGCAATCTTTTTTGTTACTTTTGGAATAATCCAATCTAGAAATATGCACATCACATGATTCCTTTTTTAGAAGATTTGGATAACGGCTGAGTAGCTTTAAAAATCAATATTTTTGCAGATGATTTTTTTTTATATTTTCAATAAAATGACTTGTTTAAGGATATCATTGATTAGATTACCGTTCTGGAGATTGAATATGATATTTCTCTATGGGGTGCTCTACAACAAAATTGACCAATTTAATATTGATTTTTAAAAGTGCTCGAAACGTTTGTAAACAAACATATTGTTAAATATTCTGCTGTAGAGTACTATTTTCTAAAAAATCTCTCATGCATATACCAGTAATTGCACAAATTTTTGAGGTGAAGATATAGCACACAGAGAACATATCAATACATAACAAGCAAATAGTCATTAAACTAAATGCCCCAATCGTCAATATTCTTTTCATTCTGTATCGACGGAAAAAATGATCACATCGACATAGAGAGAAAATTGCAGGTGAATTGCAAGCTAGCTACATCGAGATAGGGAGATATCGAGATAGAAAATATCGATATACGGAGGTTTTTTCATTGGCAATATGAAGGGACTTGCGAAATAATCGAGATAGAGAGAAATATCGAGATAGAGTATATTGACATAGAGAGAGTTAACTGTAACTCTTCTGCGACTACCGTTCAGAAGAACCTATTCTGGTCGCCAGAGCGCTGTTACCAGCTTTCAGAATATTTTTAACAGTGTGGCGACTTCAACCTGATGAGGAGTTCGAAAAAAGCTAAAATGTTTTCTATCCTGAAATATAATTAGTTTAACCAACCACCTTTAGGGCCAATGGAATTCTGATTAGGCTGGTGAGAATTAATAAAATCGAAACTTGGTTTGGCTTAGAGTTCTAGAGAAAATTTTCAATAGGATGTAAGTAACAGTGAGAGATTCTCTTTGAGGTCTTTCTCTTCTCTTCATTACTCGGCCATTTTAACATTTATTACTCTACTCTTTTCATAATATTGTTGTAAAAACCGTCGGCTTTCGATATGTACTGGAAAATTAGTACAAAGTGTTGTAATGACGACGTAATAAACGAAAGAGAAAGTAAACAAAGAGAGGCTCTCAATGTTACTTACGTCCTATTGAAAATTTTCTCTAGAATTCCTTTTCTTGCGGGCCATCATGCAGGACTAGGGACTTGCTCATGAACATAGATAGTGTTGCCGTTTTTGGGAGCAAGCGACAATCCGGCGCTAGCTTAGTCCTGTTACTAAGTTACTGTCGGATTTTAATGAGACGAAGTCGAGATGAAAGTTCCGTAACTAATTTGGTTATAGGTTTTTTGCAAAGATAGTTTTAAACAATTTTCTCCTTGTTAGAGAAAAATAGTTTTTACCTGTATTTACCAGGTACTCATGGAAGTAATGAGTCAGCTCAGTCCAAACAGTAACAAGCACAATAAATACTTCGGTAGCAGCAGAAATACTCTCTTCCTCACCTCAGAATCCGTTCTGAGGCAATAAATTCAAATACATACCAAGAAGCTCATCGATAGTTTGGAAGCTAGCTTGACTATAATCTTCAACGTAAGGTAGTAGAAAATTTCGAAAACGGTCTTGATTTCTGCGAAGAGATGCAATGATGGCTTCACGCATTCGTGACGTCTTATTATCAAACTTATAATTTGAAGGGTGTATCTATAAGATTTGATGGAGTAAACTGCCATAGAGACAACTACCATCGCCATGTATAATCTGTATCCATAAGCCTATTCCACCAACGATTTTTTAAGAAACTTATTCGTATCGACTTGGACTGGAAGAGGCTCCATTTTTATTTTTATCCAAAAACTGATTCAAATGTAAGCGTGTCTACTTCGGAAATGAAACAAAGATAATATGGTGGCTGTTCGATGATTGTGTGTGTGTAGTCGAAAAACCTTTGAATATTAGTAGGGTATGGTAAGATAGAGTAACACAGACTTCAATCTTCACTTATTTGAATTTTTAATAGTGCTATTTTGGACATTCGTCTAAAGAAAGGTGCGTCATATGGAATCATTGATTGTGACAGTAGTGCCATAGCTGCGGAAATTCGTTCTGTTGTTTCATTTGAGTGTTCTAAGGAGTTCGATTGAGAATGGAGCCCTAGAAAACGCCCGCTGTGGCTCGCATCGAGTCCTGCTTTTCGTTCGTCTCGTACAGCAAATTGTAGCTTGATTTGAGAGTGTTAAAAATACGCCTATCTTGTGCTCCTACTATCCAATTCTCAAACGATTATAGATATCGCACTAGCTCACAGTTTTTTCAGCCTGCTGTTTGGAGTTCAAGTTGTTGTAGTGTAGGGAAAAAGATAAACCACTCGCGATGGCCGGCTATCCAGAGTTTAAACACAAGAAAAACATAACTAAATATCTTTTTGCTGTGAGTATTCGTATACTCGGAGACTAAGCTATAGAAGCGTCGCTGAGTCGGTGGCCTTCCTTAAGTAGGTATTACATCTACATTTCCTATTCTAATCCTAAGTATCGGTGAACGGCGTGGCTGGTAATGAAGATTGTTTTACCGAACTCAATAGAGTTAAAGTTCACTCCCGACCATTTATCTCACAAGCACGATGAGTTGAACTACCTTTCCCGGGAATTGTTTATTTCCCGAATCCCGGGAAGCTGAAAATTTTCGGGACATGGAAAATCTAGTGTCGGTTATTATGTTGCCATTTAATATACTTTAAACTTGGGGGTCATTTAGTCTGCCATTTCTTTCTTTATTATGTACATCTATGTTATCATCGCTCTACCATGGATGTTCTTGTTTGCTTTTAGGAATTATGGATTATAATTGTGTGTTCCTTTTCTTAGTCATATTCTTCATCACTAGATTTGTACTGGTTCAACAACCGTTGCACACTGAGAAACGGCACATCGTATTAAAATGTAATATCTCATTGCTCATTAAACAAACTTATCTAAGTAAAGCTAACAATATTTTAGTTTAAAATTAATGATTTTGTGTAAACATAAAAAAATGATCCAGCTACAGGGATTCTACTGTTACCTGTATTCATGATCAACTGGCTCTCCACCGTATCAAAAAATATTTGAAAGCAATTCTAGACTTACTATTGGATTAGTTAATAAATGCGAGAGTCATATAGACAGCTCAAGTTCAGAAATGAAAATAACAGACCAGCTAGGATTTTATTTCGAAAGGGGGTTTAAAATTATTGCATAAATCTTAAATTTTGATCTGATGACATTTTGAGAAGTTATGAAAACAATTCCAAATGTAAGACAATACAAACTAAAATCCTAAAAACATGTTTTTTGACACAAGAAAGGCTATAATACCTCGATGGATTATTTATGTTGAATTAGATTGTTATTACTTATTAAAAAAGTTAAGTTAAAATTTACTGTTGTTACAACAACGGATATTCAAGAATTCAAAGTATTTATATGCTAACCGGATGTGACAATCCCTGGGCGGTGCTCAGCTATTTTCATCCGCGTCCCTTATCACCAATTTTTATAAAGTGATTCATCAGCTGTGCTATCTTTGAAAATGAACCACCTTGGTTATGCAACTAATTTTTCCGATTTTTTTTTAAATGCAAATAATTAAGCAATCTTCAGTTCGTTACATTCTGAATTGCACATATTTTGTCGTATGTAATTTTAAATGTACTTTCATTTGATAGCATTGTAAGGGAACACTTAGAGTGCCCAGAAAAATCACGAATTTTTGAAAACTCAATCGGCCCACCCCTGAGTAGATTCCTAGTCCCACCAGGAGTACTTGCTCCAAATTTGAAGCAAATCGGACTAACTCGTATTTTCGCCGCTAGGTGGCAATATATGCATCGTATTATCACTGTAAGTGAAAATAAGAAAAATAATTTAATTGCCTACAACTTTGTCGAAAACTGTTAGTCAATCCAGCTTTGGTAAAAGAAGTTATTAAACTTTTAACGAAGTGATGTCTGAGTCAGTTTTGCATGGGGCCTAGCAGCGCATAGTTGTGGATCGGTACTCGATTACCACCAACTATACATTTTTGTGAGATAATGGTTACATTTAGCTGAATAGTATATTTACAAGAATTGTAGTACATAATACGAGTTATGTTTTGGTTAGAAAATGTTAGTTCCACCTGTAACCGCATAGAGGGCGCCAACACTAACTTTTCATAGGAGTGAGATAAAATATCGAGATGTTCGGAAGAATTATTTAAAAATGCTTGCTCTACAACTTTGTGGAAGACACCTAATCTCTATCTCTTTCCGTTAAAAAGTTAGTGATGGCGCCCTCTATGCAGTAAAATGTAGAACTAAAATTTTCTAACCAAAACATGACTCGTATTACTTACTATAAATCTTCCGAACATACTATTGACCTAAACCTAACCATTATTTCACAAAAATGTTTTGTTCGTGCGAATCAAGTACTGATCCACAATCATGCACTGCTAGGCCCTATACGAAACTCACTCAGACATCACTTCGTTAAAAGTTTAATAACTTATTTTACCAAAGCCGTATTGACTAGCAGTCTTCAACAAATTTGTAGGCAATTAAATTATCTTTCTTATTTTCACTTTCAGTGATAATATGATGCATATAGTGCCACCTAGCGGCGAAAATGCGAATTAGTGGGTTTTCTTCATGTAAATTGTCGAAAAATCCCATACAAACTTCAGGCACGTTGGTTCGGTAGCTAGACTTGTCCGATTTGCTTCAAATTTGGAGCAAGTACTCCTCGTGGAACTAGGAATCGACTCAGGCATGGGCTGACGGGGGTCATTTTTTTCCTGTCACTCTAGGGAACACGTATCCGCCGGTTGATGCCAATCGAGCTGACATTTCTTTAGACTGAGCAAACTAATTTATTTGTTTGTTTAGTGTTTATTTGACCAACTAGGAAACGAATCCACTGGATCTTTAATGCGTGTGGGAAATACACATGGTCTTGTCTGAGTGAATGACTTTTGAATTATGTATGAGGGTGGAGAATTGACAATTCGCAAGATAAATTCAAATCCAATTACCAATTTGAGGCAATCATTTCAACATAAAAAACAAATGTTTTATGGTCATATATGATGGTTTACTTTTAGTCCTTTAACTCAACAGTCAATTATACTGAGCTAAGAATAAGTATGTACTATTTGGAAACGGGGGGTGTTTGATTTGTGCATGATGTTAATATCGTTTGTTAATATCGCAGCATTTATATTTTTTCTGTTTCGCGTCTTGATTGTAATATCGCAACATTTACTCGAACGAGATGGAAAATTTCAAGTTACGGGATCTCAATATGCTTGTTATTATACCAATAAGGACCACTTATAAAGTCTACCACGCTATTAGGAGGAAGAGATATGATTTATTGTGACATAAATGGAAGGGGAGCACGTCATGTGCTTTGACACAATCGGCCGTTTTACGCACGATTGTGCCATGTATATAGGAAATTCTATGGAACATGAACACTTTTGCGAGTAGCGGCATTAATGTGCTACTACAAAATGAAGGAAAAAATAAAATCATTTGATTCGTATTAGACCAAGGATAAAAATAACGTGGTAATATGACAGAGAGTTAGTTAGTTTTGGGTAATCTTTGTGTGACATAATTTATGAATGTTCCACAATACCACTTTTAAATTAATTGTTTACGGTCCATTTTGCATTGTCGGCAACACTCCCGACAGCCGGCTATCCGGAGTTCAAGTTGTTTTCGATGAAACAATCTCGATAAACGATTACCCAGAGTTTAAACGCCTAGAACATTTACGTATCCTACAGTCAATAAACTATCCAAACATGCTCGAAAATATAGTCTCAGTCGCATCGCTTGCTTGAAGCGAATCCTGACTAACAACCCACCCACTACCCAATCCATGGTACTTGGTGTCACTGAGTCGGAGCCTTCCGTTAAGTAAGTATCACATTAACACTTCCTTTCTCATCCCAAGTTACGGTAAAGATGGTCGTGGCCCGCTATGGTGGCTCTCAGGCGAAATTCTCGCTTGGACTGGATCAATTGTTATTCCCAAACAATGCTCCTCAAGTAGTCTGACTGGAAATGAGAGTCATCAGTCTGCAATCTACGAAGTATACCGTGTTTACGCAACGCAACGCTAACCGGATGTGACAATCCCTGATGGAGTTAGAAAATGTAAGGTTTTCAAGGTGTAGAAGACGCTAGATCGAAATGAATAGAAAAATATTGTTAGAATGTTCATGGCGAAATTTGCACTAAAGCTTCTGATTTAGCAAGCGATTTGTAGATGTGCAGAAGTGGTTCAACTTCTATTTTCTTGATTTGTCGTCTTACCACTATTACCAGTTCTATGGCATAATGTTAACACAATTTTTTGATATATTCTACTTAAATGAAACTATTTTCATGGCTGGCCCTGGCCTTGCAAATGAGAGCCCCGACCTAGAAAAGATTCTTGGTGATCAATAGGATTAAACTATACATTTTAATATTTTAAACAACTAAAGGAAACTGCCCAGAATTTAATCTATTAAAGAAAATTTCAACAAATCGGAAGAAAATCACTTAAAACTTATTACTATTATCTACTAATTTACGTAAAATTTGTTAAATGTATCATCGATGACACTACTAATAACTAGCAGCTACAAATATGCATAAACATTGAGTTTTCAGCATCTCTTGCTTCCGACGGATGGAAGTGCACACATCGTACTTGCTTCCCTTTTCTGGAAGAATAAGTAAAGTGTAATGCCAACTTTCTATGACGATTTCGACTACACTTTCTAAGTCATTCGTCAGGTTTGTTTGTTTTTTGAATAAAAGTAATTTACTCTATTTTTTCCACAGGATGCTTGACTACTTGAACAGTTGTAGTGTGCATTTGATTGCAGGTTCATTTTCCCACAAAATGAAATACATTTTAATTAAAGCTATTGCACCTAACGCATCAAACTCCTACGGATTTCGATGACGTAAATTTATTTCGAAAATGAGAGGATCAAAGCGCATTTCCGAAAGCGCTGTGAGTGTATAGAAAAGATAGAAGAAGTGCTCTTGAGTCGATTTCAATTGATTGATTCTTTTCTCTCTTTTCACCGTAATTTTGGATCATCTCTCTCATTTATTCCATAGCGAATAAAAATAAAACGAAAGACATACTCCAAACATGAAATCGAAACAATGATTCCAACTTATTGAATTATAGATTCAACCAGTTACAACATTTTAGTCTCTCTCCGTGATAGCCTACTGATGTCTGTTCACTGTATCGTCACGTCGTTTTTAAACTTACATAGATATTAATTGGAAACCATCGAAAGCGACTAAAATGCTTCTGCTGGTTGCGACATTAACATTTATTATGATTGATTGACTGATTTGTGGTTTAGCATCACTTGACATCCGATGGAAAGTAAAGATAAAATCACGACAGTTAATCCTACACCTACTGTGTACGTTTCTGCATATCAGCGAGGTTGGTAGTATACGTGTGTATATAATTCGTGGATATTTGAATATCTCAGTAAAACCGCTGTACTACCACTTTTTGGCTTATTTATTTTACATGTTTTTCTTGCTTATTGTTCGATTATTAAAAATATCACGGTTTTCCGGATTAATTTTGTTTTTAGTGTGGCACGCATTCTCTGCATAAACATGACATTGAGTGTCAATAGAAATCCTATTGCATTAAAATAGCACGAAACCAAAACTAGCTTCTTAGTTACATTGTTATCAGCAAATTGAAATGTTTTTTGCCTAGCATGCTTGAGTGAGATGCCTGTTGTTTATGGTAGGGGAGCCCGGGGCTAGTTGGCGGTTGGGGTAAGTTGGCGGAATCCCTTTTTCTCTGTTTCTATTAGATATATAGCGCTGCTTCTTCTTGTGTACCTCAAGTTATGTGAAACCCGTTATCCAATGTGGTTTTGTTTGCAAAACGATTTGTTTGGTAGAAGTTATGGGTGATATTGTGTTTTCGGGCATACCAAGTAAATTTTCTAAATTTTAAATACTTTGAGTTATTTAGTGTGATTTTCAATCTATTTCCCGAATGATTATATTTTTCGATAGTGCGTGAAAAGAGCTTTCAGTATCCGTATAGTTATTACATCTGTCCACAAACAAAAGTTATTTTTTAAATAGTTTTTAATAAAATATGCGGTTGGGGTAACTTGGCGTCGCTGCACGCGGTGCAAGTCGGCGGTAATATTTAAAACGCAAAAAAAGTCATCAAAAAAATTTATTTCTGGAATTCATTCCAAAGTAAGAAAATCTTTTTCTTGTGTATCTCGCCAATGTAGGAGACATTTATTCCGGCCAATTGCATGCAGAATTTCGAAAATTTGCTTTTGAATAGGGAGTACGCGTCAAAGTCAAAATGCCGGGGTATTAAAACTGAAATATAATAGCAAATTTCGGTTAATATACAGTTTTCTCGAAAAGACATTCAGCACGTTCCAAAAGGACCCTTGAAGTAATTGAATCTCCGTTTGATTGCTTAGTTTTTGGCGTATACTCACATACCGCCGGCGGGTTTTCCGCGTCACATATTTTTGTCGCAAAAAATGCAGACAATGCATCAAATATTTTTTAAACAATCAGAAATGTTGCCAACCGTTTGCTCTTTCATGCCACGTGTTCAATTTTGCAAGATCTACCTACATCAAAGCGATAAAAATTGAAAACTGAAAACACCGCCAACTAGCCCCGGTCTCCCCTACAGTGCAGTAATCTAGTACAGACAAGTTGCATACAATTTAACTAAATGTATTTTGGCCAATATCTAACATCTGAGTTTTGTTAAATGTGGTACTCACTAGCGATAATATGCTCATTGTTAAAGAGTTTTGTACTCAATTTTCTTCAAAACTTTTTTATTATTTAATTCGTTTATTCGATTCGATTCAATGCGTTACCTAAACGGAGCTGCGGCTCTTTTATGTATTTCCATGATGCAAGAAATAAAAATGATGAAACGTTAATGGTCCAATAGATCTCGTGCTAGTGACTAGCGATTGCGCGTGGTTACCGGTCTGCTTAGCGGCGAAATATTTTCCCTAACCACCAGCGTCTTGGTGGACGTTTATTTATATCTCGCACACTATGTTATCATCGTGCTTACTATCATGTTTATGTTCGCGAACATCTGATTTCATTCTTGTTTCTTACCCTTATGGGTCACGAGTGTGGATTTCCTCATTATTGGTGCTTGCTGTTAATTTAGAGATGCTTGACGCAGTTTTTGCCGTCAATATTACCTGAACAGCAGCCCCAAATTTGGCAATGGTTAGATAATGTTTCAAAGGTTTTCTTCCATTTAATTCCACTATGTTTTTATAGTTAAATGCACTTGCACTTCACTATTTAACAGATACCGGTATTTCGATTACTACTTGTAATCTTCTTCAGTGTTTGTATCAGTCTAGTAGGAGTTTGACAGTTTAGTCCTAAGTGTGCACGTGCTACAAGTTATTATGCAAAATGACTAGTTTCGTCTGGGCTATTTTGATGAACACTATCAGCATTGAATACTTGACATGGTAGCACTCGATAAAAGCGACTTCGTCAGCATAAACTCCATTTTCACCTTCAGCAAATCACGAATGCCTTATGCGTCTTATGCGAAAGGGCCGGAAGTTAACAACCGCCGTATTTGGAGCACCACTTCTTGCTTCTGCGACTCACTTATCTCGACAGATCACCACAACAAGAATGAAAGTAACATTTCCTTTAGCCCTTCCAACGAGTCACACAATATTAAAGGAACTGTTTTTGTTACACTCAGGGGAGGGGGCAACAACAAAATTTAAAACCAAATACTATTTTGGCGGATTGCCTGTGAACACCGGTCGGAGGATACAGTTTAGTACATATTTGTCTCAGAAACTGTGGAGTCTATTCTTTAGTCTATCTACTTCTATATAACAATCTTCTGTCAGCGCGCTTGAGTTATCACTAAACAAATGGAATGGAATCAGCTTTTATCTAGCTCCTGTTCTCTTTTGTTATCTCCTATGTCATCCAAGCGGATTGATCGATTCACTTGTAAGTAGGAACACACCAACCAGTCCAAACCAACGAGAATGGGTCATGCCAGTCGAAAGCCACAGACCCAGGATCAAACCACCCGCCTCCATAAAAATACGTGTGACGGATCCAAACACTTTGATATCCGACACGAAATATTGTTTGATGTCAAATAACCCTAAAAAATACTTGTTTGTCCCATTGTTGAAATTCTACGCATAAGTATTAAGTTTGTGGAAAGAGCTCCACTGAGAGATGGGTACGATATTAATAACAACGATAGTAAGATCGATCCTGTAAAACTATTCATCACTGTCGTCGCTTCCAAAAACTTAAAACATGGCGAGCTCTATTTCCATTTCCGATTTTGGTAAAACTTGAAGTCGTCCGCTTAACAAGAAAGCTCTCAGTGCACACTATCGCAAACAAAATGAATAAATAACATAATTTCTGTGGATGGTGGCTGGACCAATATGCTCAGAATTTTCCGATGTCTATCAAATTTTACCACTGATCATTTTGCGTAAAATCTTCCCTAAATTGCATTTTTCCAATGAAAACCTTGGCTAATTACACAATAAAAACATTGAAGAAGTGAATCACCAACGCTCTGTGTCTAATTAATCAAACAATAATTTCTGCATCGCGCTTTTAAGGAGATTAACTGTTAAATTTCATTGACAGAATAATTTGTCATTAAAAATGAGTCTGTATGCAAAATTTCAGATCGATTCTATGTTTGGAAGTAGGATTAGACAACTGTCGGACGGTTCGGTTAAATACGATTTACACTGACAGGGTATTAGATTTGATTTTTCTGCAAATTAACAACTTGAGAAAATTCTCAGCTTGCTTCTAAGTATGTGGAATAGAAAAAAGGTCTTAAAAAAAACTCGCGATCTTATCAACTTCCCCGTTTTATCAACCAAAAGTTTTCGATTGTTTGATAAAAACAGATCATTACTGTGCTACAAAATTTACTCCGACACGCGATTCATGTAACGAAAATACTTCCATTACTAGCTCAATTTTATTATCGAACCATCCCAAGTTACCCCAAACCCAACCACCTCGCTTGGAGCCCCCACAGAGTCCGATATAATGAATTGCTTGCGGCTTCACTCTCAACATCCATCATCAAGAGGGCAATATGCCGCGAAAAGCCAAAGATTTGCAATCCGGAGTTCAGTTCAGCACGGCAAGTTCTTCAATGGAAATCCATTCCTAATCTGCCGAGTGACCGTGCTGAGTCCACAACGTTATGCGTATTTGCGATGATTGAAATGTTACACACTATATTTCATGAACCGATGGTTGCGAAATGAAATGCGGTTCCACTCGTACCATGCTTTGGCGAAATACCTTCAGACGAAATGCGCCTCCGTTCAGATGTATCAAATGAATATTAATTATAGCATCGTTCTGGTTTGCTGCTGGCCTACTTTGGTCTCAAACCAAGGCAAGAAGCGGCCGACGCATAAGAGCTTGGATCTAATTGGCTTTTCCAGGCCGACAATTCAGGGCTCGGTGACCAGTCGACCAGAGAGCAGAAGAGGAGTCGCTTTGAAAGGAGCTCTCAACGAGAACCGATATTGCTTTCGAAATATGTTTGATATGTTGCCAGCAACCGCTTTGTTTGGGCTCGAGATTGGTCTCCTGAGATTATGGTTTCGATATTAATACGATTTCGACCGGCCTCTAAACGATTGGCACTGCACCACTGGCTTTGGGCTTTGGGCAACAATTGGTTAGCTCAGGCAGATTAAAATTGGCAATTTATTGCTGGAGTACCCTGGGGGGCTCTTTCCGAATTAGATTTCGAACAATTTTTGACTCGGTGATCCATTCGAGTAGGAATTAGGATTTAACTAGAAAATGGAAAAAGCACCTACAATTGATGCATTAATTAATTAAGTTCTATATGAAACAATAGCAGTAATCAAACAGTTCTGTTCAAAGCTACACTCATTTGAAATTGAATTGCAAATCGCATTGAAATGAGAAAACAACTGAATTACAGTGGCGTAATTGATTGCAAATTTCGAAACTTTGTTCACAAAAAAAATCGAGCCGTTCGTTTTCCAACAAGTCTACGGAAGGCTTTCGGAAACAGCAACGGGTAATGCAATTTGTCTGAGTAAAAGGTACCTGCAAAATAGCATTTAACTTGAAAGTGTTGCATTGTCCCGCTGCTGGGAGGACATCCAGTAGGAAAGGTGGAACACAAATGGACTAATGAAAAGTGCAAACGCTGTGGGTGCGAACGGAAAGTTCGGCACCTTCCAATGCATCTAAACTTTCTCTTGGCAGCGAATGAAATCTGGTTACGGCATACACCAAAGTCGAATAATGGAAAGCAAACAGTTGATTGTCGTTTGATTGCATGGCATTGATTGGGGTTGGCTTTTCATTTTCAATTATTGAAACCTAACAGACACTAATCTAAAGGCAGGTCGGTGATTGCATAACCTACTAGCAGAATCAACCATCTTTTCCGATGAACTGGTGTCCCATAATGAAAAGATCAAAGATATGTGCTATCCCCTCTAGAATAGTACCAGTTCGACGTCAATAAATCTTCACTTGCTTTACTGTTTCGGCACACGCAAAAGAGAGTTTTTCCGAGCTCTTTCTTTTGCTGCTTTTCCGCGAAACAGTTTAGAACATAAGGAGGAAACTCGCCATTTTCTGCTGAACCTAGTCGGAAACAACCTCTACGATTTATAGCGATCTCAGGCGCTTTTCTTGAGATTAAACCATATAATTAACCTCTTTCGCTTCCGGCTAAAAGAGACACTTTTAGTGCAATTGAATTTTATATTCATTATTTTTATACGAGAGGGGTTCTTTTCTATAAAAGAAAGAGCTTGTGAGAAAATAATAAGCTGCTTGGCATCTTTAAGCTACCCGATAGATTTAAATGCAATGAATACTATCTAAACTCAACGTTTCTTAACGTCACCTAATGTACAGTCCGATATTGTGTTTAGCAAGCTTACGTCCATAGGAAAATTTTCGATGATTTTTTTTTTAGAGAGCGTATTTCAGAGTGGTACTTGAATTGTTTTTGAACAGAAAAATTAGTGGAAAAGGTACTAGTGAAATAAAGATGGAGGATAATGGACTAGCTATAGGTTATCCAACGCTAGACGATGTGCGAAAGGCTTTTCAAGAGCAGTAAAACTGCAAGATCGTTAGGAAGGTAAGAATTCCGTCGAACTTCTAATAATCAGTAGCGACAAATCCAAACTCGAAGCAATCCAATGCGTAATCGGCATGAAATACTTTTCGGTAGGCTGAACTGTCTCATTTGATCTATCTACTAGCAGGACCATGGACTCGAGTGTAATGACCATCGAAGCATAGCAATCCTCAATAGAGTCTATAACGTACTCTCCTGCGTTCTGCGTAGGTTAAATATCGTCAATCAAGTTAAATTGCATGTGGAAGGTAGTCTATGAACCCCACGACAACGACCATCTGCCAATCGTAATTAATATTGCTAACGGTTCAGGGTCGCCGAATACAAACAATAATTCGTATGGCCTCACACAAAATATTAATTGGAAGAGCTACGCGTCCGCGATACCTGGAAAAGTAGAATCGCCACAGGAGCTTCCTCCGGAGGACGAGTACGGGTTCGTGGCTGGCTTGATTCTCGATACCGCGATTCAAACTCAGACTAAACGCGTACCAGACGTGAACTCACGCTGGCGTCCTCCCAATCCATGGTGGGACAAAGAGTGCTCAGACGTGTACGCGGAGAAGGCCGCTGCGTATAAGACCTTCTGGGACGACATGCTGCTAGCTAGCTACCGACAGTACGCGATGGCGGAAACGCGCATGAAGAGTTTGATGAAAGCCAAAAAACGTAGCTACTGGCACCGGTTCATCGACGGGCTAACGAGAGAAACATCGATGAGCACTCTTTGGGGCACGACCGGGCGCTTACGAAACCGAAACAGTACTATCTAAAGCGTGGAATATTCAAACCGTTAGATATTCGATTTTGCCAAGACGATTTGTCCAGATTCTGCCCCGACACAGAAGATCTACCGCGCAGCGTCTCCTCCCTGGAGTCTCATTTGCTCTCTTGTCATGTCACAATAAAGCACCAGGGCCAGACAGAATCTGCCAAGGTCATGGTCTTTCACCGACTTTAAATTACTTTTTACATGCTAAATATAGCATAGAACTTTTTGCTAAACTTGGTGTTTGAAAAACACATGCATTTTTCGCATTCACGAATTAGCTACATGGGTCTTCCCCAGGGCTCAAGTCTTAGCCCCCTTCTCTACAATTTTTTCGGGAATGACGAATGTATTGTCAATTCCTGTATGCTAAGGCCGCTTGCAGATGACGGTTGTGGTCTCTATTACAGGACCCAAAGCCGTAGATCAGCAAGGACCATTGCAAGATACCTTGGACAATTTGTCTGCTTGGGCCCTCCAGCTGGATATCGAGTTCTCCACGGAGAAAACTGAGCTAGTCGTATTTTCAAGGAAGCGTGAATCAGCGCAACTACAGCTTCAATTATTGGGTCAAACTATTGCGCAGGTTTCAGGAGACCTGATCAGGCTGTACCAAACAACGATATTGTCGGTGATGGAGTACGGGAGTTTCTGTTTCCGCTTCGCTACGAACATACATTTCATCTAACTACACGAAAAAAAATTGTTCCCAAAATCGTGGATAATGTGCCATGAATTCTGGAACAATCACTTTTTACGTTACGAAAACAGGACAATGAACAAAAGTCATGTGTTTTATAATTATGTTCAATTTCCCTTCAGTAACGTCCGCATAAAGCTTTCATTAGTGGAAACATTTGTGTTTGTTTTGTGAACTTCAGTTACGGTTTCCGCCATCACACTACTAAATCGATTTTCTGTCCGTGAACTAGTTCACACCTTTATGAATATTATTCATAAAACCAAAGGTTAACTCATGATGTTGTTCATAGATTTAGGAACGTTAATTCACAACATCGAAACATTCTGGATATTTTCTCGTGGACTAGTACACGAAACTCGGAATTTTATTAATCAATCCTCGTGCGCTAATTCGTGATTCCTAATATATTAGTCACGATCCAATATCCGTGCTCGTGAAATAGTTCACAAAATCATGCAATATTTTTCATGTATTCGTGAACTGGTTCAAGATTCCTAGTATATTAGTCACAATGGACCATCAGGAATCAGTAGCGTCTGGCTCAAATGGCACGTTCCCCATGTTGATCGGAGATTTGTGCCGATGGACCATGCGTTCCTGTGAAATAAATCACAAAATTATAAAATATTTTTCATGTATACGTGAACCGGTTCGTGAATCCTCATATAATAGTCACGACTTACCATTCATGCTCGTGAAATAGTTCATGAGTGTGATATCTTCACAGAAAACAAAAACTGCGTTGAGCATCACAAATCGAGTTGGTGATATAGTTCACAAAATAAAACTGCTGATATTTTGAACATGAGTCGCATTACGCAACCTGTCAAATTGAAAAGTAAGCTCTATAATAAAATATCAGGATAACGTGAACAGAAATTACGAAAATCGTGACCAAGATCTTGAAATCATGAACATAAACCACACTATTCGTGACAAAAATGTCAAAAATCATAACTAAGATCCTGAAATCAAGAACATAAAAACATAAATCTCTACTCGTGACTAAAATATCACGACAACGTAAATAGAAATCACGAAAATCACGACAAAGTTCCTGAAATCATGAACATAAATCACATTACTCGTGATTAAAATGTCTAAAATCGTGACAAAGATCCTGAGATCATGAACACGAATCATTCTACTAATGACTAAAATATGACGATAAAGTGAATAGTAATTGCAAAATGCGCGACTATGACCCTGAAATCATGAATATCCCGCCAGTCTGACAAAAAAATCAAATAGTAAATTCATGAATAAAATAGCACGGTAACGTAATGAGAAATCGCGAATAAACTCCTGAAATCATAAAAATCGTTCGACTGTCAGCTGTTTATTCCCAAATTATGAACAAAAATCATTACAAAAACTAAACATGTATAGGGAACAACAACAATAACCCAACCAAAAATTTTAATGTAACGCCATGTATATAATCGAGGTGAACTAGTTTTTTAGGAACACAAATAGTTTCATGAATATGAGTTTTATTATTCACAATTTCAGGAATTTGGTCACGAATTTCGTAAATCGTTCAGTTCACAAAATCATGATCTTTTATTTATGAATTTATGAACGGATTTTTTCCGTGTAGAGCGAATCAAATAGAGGAATATCACTAAGGTCCGTCCGAAAATCTCTGAAATCGTGACCGACCATCTTAGATTCCAATAAAACTTTACAGATTCAACCGGCATGGAAGACTCCACAGTCAATAAGATTATTTTTACTCAAGCGTAATTTTTTAAAAAGACGTAAACGTTTTTATGTGCAATAATTTCAATTTTATTTGTTCGATTACACTATTTTATACAGTGAAACTATCTGAGAACGAGTTACAGCCAATGAATACTTCTGCACAAAAAAATATACACTGAAAAAAATATTGTGTCATTTTTCACAAAAACAAAAATTTATGTTAAAAATTCTAATTGAAAAAAAAACCTTTTTTTTCTATTTTTTTATATTATGTCAACAAAAATCTATAGAGAAAGGAAACATTTTGAATGTTGTTTACACATTTTTATTTAAAATTTCATATTAATTGACATACAATACTGTAATTTTATTACAGAATATAATTCTAAGTATCATTTTAAATTAAAATGCATTTAACAGATATCTTCCAAAATGCGATAGTTTTAGAGATATTTGGAATTTTGCTCCAACAAAAACAATTAATTCATGTAATTATGTCCTTTTTAAAATTTATTCGCGTTACCCCATCATAAATTAAGTCTAATGTTTATCGTTTTAAAGACATAAAAGTAGCTTTTTCAGTGTATTTGGATCATGGAGAAGCTTTTAATAAAAAAAGTTTTCCTAACAACAACTTTTTAAAAATTGTTTTTAATTCATACTATTTGCAGTCAAAAGTACAATTTTATTTTTGAATTTGATTCTAAACGCCATTTTAAATCAAAATGCTTATAATAAGAAATTTTTGAAATGTAGTAGTTCTCGAGATATTTTAAATTTTGTTTTAACAACACAATTCTTTCGTTTTATTACGATCTTTTCAGAAGTTATTCGCGTTTCTCCATCAACAACAATTAGTTTTTCGTAAGGCCAATAACGAACTTTCCCATTGACATCAAGGCGATATTGTAAACCATTTGAAAGCTATACAAAAACAACCAAAATATAATTCAACTATATAGTTTAATCATCAGATCATATTGTTAAATCATATTTTGATTGTTTTTGTATGGCTTTCAAACGGTTTACAATATCGCCTTGACGTCAATGAAAAAGTTATCGGAAATGTTATGGGCCTTACAAAAAACTAATTGTTGTCAATGGAGAAACGCGAATAACTTCTGAAAGGGTCGTAATAAAACAAAAGAATTGTGTTGTTAAAACAAAATTTAAAATATCTCGAGAACTACTACATTTCAGAAATTTCTTATTATAAGCATTTTGATTTAAAATGGCGTTTAGAATCAAATTCAAAAATAAAATTGTACTTTTGACTGCAAATAGTATGAATTAAAAACAATTTTTAAAAAGTTGTTGTTAGGAAAACTTTTTTTATTAAAAGCTTCTCCATGATCCAAATACACTGAAAAAGCTTCTTTTATGTCTTTAAAACGATCAACATTAGACTTTTTACAATTTATGATGGGGTAACGCGAATAACTTTTAAAAAGGACATAATTGCATGAATTAATATTTTTTTTGGAGCAAAATTCCAAATATCTCCAAAACTATCGCATTTTGTAAGATATTTGTTAAATGCATTTTGATTGAAAATGATACTTGGAATTATATTCTGTAATAAAATTACAGTTTTGTATGTTAATTAGTATGAAATTTAAAAACATGCATAAAGTTATTGTTAGAAAAACTTTTTTGCTGAAAATTTCTCCATCATGAAATCACATTCAAAATGTTTCTTTTCTTATTATATTTTTGTTGACGAAATATAAAAAAAATTATAAAAAATGGGTTGTTTGCAATTTGAATTTTTATCATAAATTTTTGATTTTGTGAAAAATGACACAAAATTTTTTTCAGCGTATATTTTTTGTGCAGAAGTATTCATTACCTGTAACTCGTTCTCAGATAGTTTTACTGTATAAAATAGTGTAATCGAACAAAAAAAATGAAATTATTGCATGTAGAAATGTCTACGCCCTTTTGAAAAATTGCTCTTGTATCAGAATATTGAAATTGCCAGAAAAAATAATGGAGATTCATAAACCGAACACAAATGTAAAGTTTCGTTTGAATCGACGATGGTCATATTTTGCGGTCTGCCGGTTTCTCATGGAATCCCTCAATGCGCTTGTGGCAACGGTTATCACGATATCGAACATATTGTCTGGCCATGCGCCGAGTACTGATCTGCCAGATCACAACTATTCGATTTTCTTCGACCCCGAGGAAGCTCACCCAATGTCCCGGTTCGAGATGTACTGGTAAGCCGCGATCTCCTCTATATGTCACCCGTATTCAACTTTCTAAAAACCATCAATATTCAGATTTAACTGCCCCTATTATTTTTTATCATTCTCAGAAGTGCCTTCTTCCGTCTATACCGTACACCAGATGGTCTGATGCGACTCCAATACGACTCAAAACATCTCTGTCAAATGAGCCAACACACACGAGATCTATATCACGCACGCAACGCAGTGTGTCGCAGACCCGCATCTGAGCCGTGCTATGAACTCTTCTGGAGGAACCCCTGCCGGCTCGAGGAAGACCGTCCGGCGTTCCAATACATGATGTATCCTTATGATTACCGTCCGAGTCTGTAATCCTACCGTTGATTCCCGATCCCGGAAACTGAAAATTAATATCCTTCTCCACCCTGTCAGCTTTGTCCACCCTCACTAACCGTTCTCTGATACACAGATGTAGGGCTGCACATTTTTTGGCTTTCTAATGAAAAGGAGAAAAAATAAGATAGGTGACATAATTTTTCAAGTAGAGCTAGTATTAGAGAAAATAAGATAAAAATATTGATGTTCTATAACCCAAACACATAAATACAGGAAGAGATAAGCACATCACCAACAAAAATTTATGTTGCAAATTTTTTTTTGCATAGAGGGCGCCAACACTAACTTTTTATAAAAGGGAGATAGAGTATCACGATGTTCGGAAGAACTACTGAAAAATGCCTGTTCTATAACTTTGTAGAAGACACCAATTTTCTATATCTTTCCGTTGAAAAGCTCGTGTTTGCGCCTTCTATGCCGTAACATGTAACATGCG
Organism: Topomyia yanbarensis; assembly: GCF_030247195.1. Lineage (NCBI taxonomy): Eukaryota > Metazoa > Arthropoda > Insecta > Diptera > Culicidae > Topomyia > Topomyia yanbarensis. Next base: position 333,736,287 of record NC_080672.1, on the reverse strand, counting down.
GAACTACAATTTTCTAATGAAAACATGACTCGTATTATTTACTATAATTCTTCTGAACATATCATTGAGCTAAACCCATCGATTACTTCACAAAAATGTTTAGTTCGTTCAAATCGAGTACTAATACACAACCATGTACTGTTAGGCCCCATGCAAAACTGGCTCAGACATCACTTTGATAAAAGTTTAATAACTTCTTTTAACAAAGCCGGATTGACTAGCAGTCTTCGACAAAGTTGTAGAAAATCAAATTATCTTTCTTATTTTCACTTACAGTGATAGTAGGGTGCATATAGTGCCACCTAGCGGCGAAAATACGAACTAGTAGGTTTTCTCCATGTAAATTGTTGAAAAATCCCATACAAACTTCAGGCACGTTGGTCCGGTAGTTACACTTGTTTGCTTCAAATTTGGAGCATGTTCTCCTGGTGGGACTAGAAATCGACTCAGGGGTGGGCCGATTGAGTTTTTTCAAAAATTCATCATTTTTCTGGGCAGTCTAGTATACATGCACGAGGCATTTCACGTGGATTTGTCATGCCATTTTGATTGAAAGCTACGAAGATGGTGTTAAATATCTCTCCAACATAGAAGTTTCCATTACGGAATTACGGTTCTAAAACCAAAGCTATGGAAACTTCTCCTTCCTGCACAAAGCGAGATATATTCATATTTGCTGTACGTTTATGCTAAAGATTAATTTGTGCTACTCCAACCATACTTGATCATAGCACTAAATACACATTTCATCATCAGCAGTACTTGTACAGCAACTAGAAAATACAAAACACGTTGGCTTAAGAGCCTATAGCGAACCCCGAAATCGGTATTGGGACCACCTGGACTTGAGGACTCCTGTTTGAAGTCGCCTCTTACGACATGGGAGCAGGAACCCAGCGGATCTATTCTTGGGTGAGATACTTCAACTCGGCGGATGCCAAACGGCCTCTAGCCTGGTTTTGTCCGGAGAAATATAATAGACTGTTATCAACCTCCTGGTGGACCACAGCAACATCTATTGTAAGTTGCTTTTTACGAGATGGGAACAGAAACCCAGTGGGTCAATTCTTTTACTGAAATACTTCGAGTAATTTCAGCCCGCCCGAATACCACAAGGCCAATTGTGTTTTTATCACATTGGGATAAAATTTTCAAATGTCGAACGACGTTGCAATCGACTTCAAATGACTCACGAACTTTTATCCGTAGCAGAGATGCTAGTATTATAACAGAAAAGTGACTTATGACAACCCGCTTAAATAATAAATTTGGCATGGATCCTTGCGGCACCATCTGAAGAAAAATAAAAAGAAGAGAAAACAGTGAATCTGTGTAAAAGCTCGTCTAAACGACGCTGCTACCCATGTTATCCAATTAACTGGTGTATGTTGAAGGTCGTACCTGAAACCCCCTGATAACAATATTAGTTTTAATTGCTGTCACATAAAGAAAAGCATTTCTGTGTTCATTTCGCAACGCGAATTGTAACATCCTCAATGGAAAATAGCGGGTGGCAGATGGTAGGTGAAATGTTAGATCTCATATCCACACACACCGCTGAGAGAAACGATATTAGCAGCGGTGTCACATGGAATTAGCAAACATAGCATCGCAACTTTCGACTGGCTAATTTAGCGCGTCAAACGAAAAAAAGTTCAACGCGGTTATTACACCTCCGTGCGTTGCCGCTGTTCAGGTAAATGGTTAAGCGTTTAGCATTGTACAAAACATGTTTCGTATTACATGGAGCAAACAAAATTTCAGTTCAACGCTTCGACAGTGTATAAACTTTGTGGCCCCACCGTTCCACTCCCATCTAGGTAGGTGGTGATTTTTTCCCCTTGCTATCAAACTGTTTTGACAGCGGGCGGTGCTTGATTAGGGTTAGATACCGAGCTTGTGCTTTTTGGCAACGTTTACATCAATACCCTTTTCAGTCGATTGGCTTTGATCGTTTATTGGGAAGTTCTCGGAAGAATCTGCCAAAACCAAATCCGTCACGCAACTGGAGTGAGGGTTATATCCGTTTTCCTGTATCGCCCTAGAAGTGAGATAATGCCTTCAAACTCGTGACAAAAAATAACAATAACGCATTTTCCGAACGATTTTTCCAATCGATGCATTGGCTTTTCTGTTCGAGAAACGTAAAAATAAAGGACTCTTCTTTTAAAATGTGGCTTACCTTTGAGATACTGTGGCTCACAATCTGTCCGAGGCAGAAGTTCCTACACTAACAAATTGTGGGTCAGGCTTGAGGGATTATGGAAATCAAAATATTTTTTGTTCTAGTCTAACGATGTAACTGTACTGAACTGATTGATGCCTAGGTAGTGGTTATTGTGGAAAACAATTTTTGAGGTTAGGACTTTTATCCTTTTTCTAAGCTTTGAACCCATTCGAGCCGGATTGGTTCGTTAGATTCTTCGGTTGTGTATTAACCCTTTTCCCATATCCCTAAACCGACCATCACTGGCAAAATTTCCCCAATGAAAATCATCATCCAACATGCAATAGAAAATCAAAACCAACCACAATATGCGCCGTTGCCGTTGCGAAATACCCACAGTCCCGCCGTTGTCGGAAATGCACAGTCCCATGGACGCGGTTCCGTGCATCGGTAATGAGCAAATGCCAACTACACATCGCTTCTTATCGGATTGCGATTGCTTGTGTAAAGTTGTTGACGCCATTGTCACATGCCCTTGCTCTATCTGCCGCTATCTACTCCGCCATTTGTTCGGTGTTCAACATTATGAATAAACATTGATAAACACCCCCAAAAGCCTCCAGAGTTTCGTCTTTGAATGCATTCAGCACCTGCTGGAGGGTAGAGCTACATGTACATAGTCGCTCTCGGTCTTACGTGGCCACATCGCATTCGGTGTCGTGCATCGCCGACAATCTACCTATGCATGTTCCGCCTAGATAAACTACGTGTTTTCGATGCACAATGGTATAAGCAAACATGATGCACCAGGAGCAGTGCCTACTACGGTTTTGCTTCGCTGAGTATTCGGTGTGTTGTTGTTTTCCCGTAGCGAGTAGCTTTCGTCGTCGCATGGGTGGAGTACATGTGACGGGCAGATTGGAGGTTATGATTGCTGAAAATCAACCATAATCCGTTCCTATTGTAGTTTAAACAAGAGGACTCTCGTGTACGGGTTAGTACTCCTCCGCATCGGTTAAAATTGCGTTGGGTCGAGAATGGATTTATTTTGAAGATTTTGTTACATTGCGGACTATATAATGCAGTTTCTTTTATGAGGGAAATACGTACCGCGCAAATTAGAAACTGCATAAAAAACGACAGTTTTTTTGTGAGTTTTATAATTTCGCGAAGCAAACAAAATAGCAAAAGAATACTTTAAAGGGGGCGTCTGGTGCAAAGTGCTCAAACCGAAAGTTATTTTGTTTTTCGATTTTGAAGGCAAGGTTACAATGGAGCTTTTGTGTGATGATAAGATCTATTTATACATTCAATGTTTACGAAAAAAAAGATTTTCATTCACGCAGAGCCACACATACGAGCGTTCCAAGAGTAGACGTTCAACCATTTCCACGCCGAGGAACGCCGCAGCGAGCACGATAACTCTTGATAAAATTGTCTGACGCAGAAAATTCAATAAGATTTGTAAAATTTAGACTTGTAGTTACTTAATGAACCAAAAAAAAAAAAAAATATTCGAGTTTCGGAAAATGGCGTCATGAAAACTGAAAAATCTCATATTTTACCGTAAAATTAGCTCACTTTTCTTCAAAATAATAGAGAGAGAGAAAAATTATTCTGTTTTCTGTGGTTCATCGACAGGCTACGCATATTGTGCATTCTCATGCAAAAAATCAAGTCAATTCGTTGAATAGCTTTTGAGTTATTTTGTTCGCCAATTTGGAAAACGCGGTTTCAAGAAAAACGCTATTAAAGGGTGTCCCACATCAAATTGAGTCACGGAAAAAGCGCTGTAGAAAATAACCCATTGGGTATATACACACCAAAAAAATCTGAATTTTATCGTTGACGTAATTGCAAACATGACACAATTCAACAAACCATAATTTACGAAATGACAGAACATTACCGTGTTACATTTAGTTTTACATGAAACATATACTTTGCATGCGCAATGACTTAAAATTACACTTCCTACCATTCAGAACAAACGCTGTATGTGGAGTAAAATTACATGATTTACGAAATTAATCGTCATGTAAAATTAAAATCAAACGTAAAACTAAGTCATTTTTGATGCTCGTATATGTCATGGTCAGGAGACGTAAATTTACACTATTTTTTCTAGGTGTGTAGGTCATTCCACGCGAAGTGATCAAGGCACGTGTAATCGACCTTCACGGATTTAAACCAAATTTGGAGGAATTGTTCATCTAGGGCCAATATATAAAAACCCAAATTTTTGTGACAATTGAACCACCCCTCGGGTCATGGGAGCACCCCCCGTTTTGGCAAATTGCCAAAACTCTTGATTTTTTTTGATTATATCTCCGGTTCTATTTACTCTAGAATCAAACCACAAGATGACTTTTGGAGAAAATGGTTCAAGGAATCTAGAAAAAATATTATTTTTTGCCGGCAGTGCTGCCAACTATGCGATTTTTTCAGTTAAATATTAAAAGATAATTTTTCTCTCAATACATATATTTTAATTTTGAAAATTTTAATGCCATCGCGTTCCTCAGAGATTTTTACATAAATAACACTTATCATCCCAATATAATATGAGCGCATCCTGAAATGCACCGTTTTGAATAGAAAAAACCGCAATTTCCTATATAAAATCGCAAGCGCATAACACTAAAAAACTAACTTGAGAATTCTGAGTTCAAAAATAATTTTTCGTGAAGTAGATGAGAAATGATGAAAAACTACGTTTTTGGTTTACTTCTAGCAGATCAGGGTCGATTTTTATGACCGTTTGAAGATTTTCACAATTTTGGCCAATAAAAATGGATTTTTATATGAGAAAATGGGAGTTTTTCCCTTCAAAACGGTATATCTCAGGATGCGCTCATATTATATTGGGATGATAAATGTTTTTTATGTAAAAATGTCTGAGGAACGGGATGGCATTAAAATTTTCAAAATTAAAATATATGTATTGGGAGAAAAATTAACTTTCAATATTTAACTGAAAAAATCACATAGTTGGCAGCACTGTCGGCAAAAAATAATATTTTTTATAGACTCCTTGAACAATTTTCTTCAAAAGCCATCTTGTGGTTTGATTCTAGAGTAAATAGAACCGGAGATATGATCAAAAGAAAATCAAGGGTTTTGGCAATTTGCCAAAATGGGGGGGTGCTCCCATGACCCGAAGGGTGGGTCAATTGTCACAAAAATTTGGGTTTTTATATATTGGCCCTAGATGAACAATTCCTCCAAATTTGGTACAAATCCGTGAAGGTCGATTTCAAGTTTGCATCTTTTTTTGATCACTTCGCGTGGAATGACCCATATTCTCTTTAAAATTTATGTAGAAGTAGTTTAGTGTTTCGGGTATTCCAAGAATTTCCTGGGGTGAAGGTCTAAAAACCTATAAGTGTATCCAGTTTATTTTCGGTCGTAATTGAAAATTCGATGAGGTAAATATTGCGTCCAATTGATGTTCATGTGACAGCCAAGAACTTTTTAAAATACAGAACTTAAGATCTATAAGAGTGGTAAATAATATGTTGTTGATTTTTTTTCTCTGTATGTTCTTTGAGGCTCATGACATAATGCTCAATATAGTATGAAGTTCAACGGATGTAACAGCTCAATTAGGATAGTTTTTGAGCACAGGTCTAAAGATCTACATGCATAACCACTGTAAAGAATAGCAGATAAAATGAATCGATCAAAATGCAAGTGAAGTGAATCAAGATATTCTCAAACCGGCTTGACGAGTACATGACGGATTTTGAATATTTTTGGAATAGGCATGAGAAGTAGATGACTGGAATCGATGAGTGACGTCATTTCGAAATCCAAGATGGTAACTTCCGGTTGAGCAAAACTATTTAAAACCCTAAAAACATGGCTGTTTTTGGAACGGACTTGATAATTAGATGACGCAAATTGATGATTGAAGTCATTTTGAAATTCAAGATGGCGACGTCCGGTTTAAAATCTTGACAATATGAGTAGTTTTGGAACGGGCGTAATTCTGCTTGATTGCGAAAATCGATGAGTGGCGCCATTTTGAAATCCAAGACTTCCGGTTGAGTAAAACTTTTTAAAACCTTAACAATATGGGTGTTTTTGGAAAGGGCGTTACATGTAGCTTGTGTAAATCGGTTAGTGACGTCAGTCTGAAATTCAAGATGGCGACTTCCGGTGGAACAAAATTGTTCAAAACTTAAGCCAAAGCCACTGAAAGTGGGGATGAATGAGTTAGGAGGAATTGCAAAGAAACACCCGTGAAGATCTTTTGACAGATCATCCTTCAGCGCAATCGAATAGTGACATTTCTCCAACCATGGTTGCACTCGTTAAGTATTGTTACTCGAAGACTCTATACAATGTGCTGTAGCATTTTTGAAGAGGGCACCTCTGCGAATGTGCTTCTTTTCTTTGAATTTAATTAAGGTTCAAGTTTCCTTTTTTGAGCATGTGTCAGATTTGAACGCTGGATAGTATGGGTAGGAAAAATTGAATTCAGCTTTGCCACCGGATTATCCATTCAAACCTTTTCAAAACTCTAAAAGAAGAATATCAGCCGATTTATTACATCACAACGATTCAAATCATACAAAATAGCTGCTGGAAAAACTATCGGTTTCGCTAAATGGTGCTTTTGAAAAATCAGCTGTGATTTTCTGTCACACTACCACACCGTACTGGGGTACGCAACACAACTGCACAATGAAAAAACCACAGCCACTTTTTCAAAAGCACCATTCAGCTAAGCCGATGGTTTTTCCAGCAGGTATTTTGCATGAATTGAATCGTGATGATCTAATACATCGACTGATATTCTTCTTTTAGAGATTTGGAAAGGTTTAAATGGATAATCTGGTGGCAAAGCTGAACACAATTTTTATTACGCACACTGCCAAGCCTTGAGGTAAATTGAGCCTTAAACAAATTTCTAATTTTTAAGGAAAGAGAAGGATGACGCTTCTCGCAACTACCAATATTCACTCCTGATGTTGTGGGAAGTGACTCTATTTTCTATTCGCCGAAAATACGAAAAGGATCTACACACATTATCGATTTAATGAAAACAGTGGGAAATTACAATCTAGCAAATTCCACACAATTAACTCAATTTTTTGTACCACTTAATCAAAATTGAATTATCACACAGTAGAACCGCAAGAGGTTGCTATATTTAGATGTTTAAATTATTAAAGACGACATGCTTATGATCTGATAACGACGGTTGGAGCCAGTTTGCCAACTCATGCGTAATACCGACGGAGCAGAGAGTTGCATCTAACACCGCTTCTCTGCCAGAACGTGCCAATGTTGGGTGATATCCTACATTAAGTATACGCAAATTTGTGCTACTTAAATAGTGCATTAATTCGATGCCTCTCAACTTGATATCTGAGCAGCCTCAAATTATGTGGTGGGTATTTGCATCACAGCCGATTATGAGTTGAAATCCGTTTCTGCCACAGTAGGGTACAACCCTTTTGAATTCATCAGAAGGAGATGATTTATTATACGACGAATATGCCGTACAAAATACGTATTTTCTGTTTATCAACGGTCATATTGACTGTGCCAGCACAAATATCGCGAGTTATGAGGTCGGATACAAGACAAGCGTTAATAGCACTATTCGCAAGTATACATGCACAAGGCATTTCACGTGGATTTGTCATGTCATTTTGTTGAAAAGTATGAAAACGGGGTTAAATAGCTTTTCAACATAGAAGTTTTCTTCGTGGAGATAAGGTTCTTGAACCAATGGAAGCTTTTCTTCCTGCACAATGCGGGATAGATTCATAGTTGCTGCTACGTTTATGTCGAAGATTATTTTGTGCTACTCTAATCATACTCTATCACAACACTACACATTTTGTTCATCTGCAGCTATTGTACAGCAACTAGAAGATACCAAACACGTTGGCTTATAATCACCTATAGCGAATCCCGAAGTGGGCTTTAGTGACATGATCATCATTTGAATTCCACGATTTGCGAAGAAACAAACGTCCACTGTGTAAGATACGCTTAACGAAGCAAGAATAATACCTCCAACACTCCGTGCGCGACTGGCATATTTTAATCATGCCAGCCATTCAAACCTCGGCATGTAGAAACACCTCGACTTGAGGACTTCTGTTTTCAGTCGCGTCTTACGAAATGGGAGCAGAAACCCAGCGAATCAATTTTTGGCTGAAAAACTTCAGTCCGCCAAATCTATTGTTATTGGCCTCTCACGACATGGGAACAGAAACCAGTGGTACAATTCTTAGCTGAAATACTTCGGGAAATTTGAAATCCAAGTTGGCGACTTTCGGTTGAACAAAACTTTTTGAAACCTTATCAGTATGGGTGTTTTGGAATGGACGTGACAAGTAGATTGTGGAAATCGATTAGTGATGTCAGTCTGAAATTCAAGATGCGACTTCCGGTTGAATAAAATTGTCTAAAGCTCTAACAATATGGAAATTTTTAGAATGGGCATAGCAAGTAGATGGCGGAAATCGATGATTGACGTCATTTTGTAATCGAATATGGCAACTTCCGATTAAGCTACATTTACTAAAACAGGAATTAGGGGATACAGGTATTTTTGGAACGGGTTTGTCGAGTGGATAGCAATTGTAATCGTCATTTTAAATTTTCAAGTTGTGTCATATATTGACTTGCCAATTTCGGAATCTATTCAGCTAGTTTACGTTAATATTGTTAGTGCATAGAAAATGTTGCTTTACCAGGTGGCGTCATTTAAAATTGTACGATTGCAACGAAAATCGCTTTCTGACATTAATTATTGCACCCCATTCCGAAAATACTAATAATGTATAATGTAATGTAATGTAAGGGGTGGGCGTAGCGTAGTTGGTAAATCGATTGCCTTGTACGCAGCGCACCTGGGTTCGAGTCCCGACCCCGCACGTTGGGTTAGAAATTTTTCATAAGAGATTTTTCTAACCCGAAGAGGCGGATGACCTTAAGTTTAAAACCTCTATAATCGAAATAAAAAAACTAATAATGTTCGGCACATCAATAATTTTGTTCAACCGGAAGCTGCCATGTCTTGTATCAAAATGTATTTATTGCATCGATTTCTGTCATTTACTCGTTAACTATCATCCGAAAATCTTAAATTTTTCGTTTTATTGACAATTGTTGGTATATACTAAAAACTCGATTTATCAGCCCTTGATTTTGTCTGCCCCCGATTTTGTCTACCCGCGACAGGCTTTGACAAACGAACCAAGTAACTATTAAACCATATTCCGAAAAACCAACATTGTTGAGATTATAGTGAATTGATCTAAACCAGAAGTTGCCATCATTCCGTCATCTACTCGTCAATCTCATTCCAAACATACCTATACCTATTGATGAGGTCATAGAATGTTTTCTGATTCGAAAGTAAGCCATTTAGGACTTCACAATGACAAGAAGGTTTGAGTTCAGCACCGGAGTAACTATCAAACGTATCATGAACAGGGGAGAGAAGACTAGCAGCTTTATAACGAACGGAATAATTATCGACAGTAATTACAACTTCGGAGTGCCTAGAATTCAAGAGTTAGGTCGTCTTGTGGTCCGCCGTGATGCTCAGGAAACCCTTCAAAAAGAGTTAGACTTTCAGGTCGTTCTCATTTCAAGTTCGGTTAGGGCAGGTGCAACGGTAAGGATAACTACGATCACATAGAAGCATTCTGGTGCGTATCGGCACCACAAAGGTAATACAAGGGACTGTTAACAAAAGGACATAAAAAATAGTTACGCTGAATATGGAAAAACGGTATAGGAGGCTCACCATTATATCCCAAAGAGGAACGTTGGATGATCCTTCTCGTGCCCGAGGGGAATCCATTGTCTGGATCTTGGCGCTACAATATTCGACTCATATCTAGACAACATGCTTGATGTTGTGATAACAATTACCAAAAATGCAGAGACCGCTCTCTACAAGTCCAATACGCAGAAAACCTGCGTCCAACGTTCACTACACCTGATTTGGATAGTCATATGAATGAACCCCATCAAATCCCTTAAACCAAGGTTTCGTCTGAATAAAAGAGTGTAACCAGCTTCCCATTGCACGACAAGGTCTTCCAACTTTCAAGCGTCATCTGATTAGAAATATGGAAAAGAATCGCTGAAACATGTTCACTACCAGTATCGCAAACAAAATTCCGGCAATATCGTTCACATAAAAATTGTACGGTAGTGGACTAAGACATGAGTCCTGGGTAAGACCCATGTAGCTGAATTACCACGCAAAAAGTGCATATACTTTTCAAACAATTAACTCAGTACAAACCTGTTTAATATCAATGGAAGGCACCAGCGCAGGTTTTCCTGAAAGAACGTTAATAGAAACTGGGTCAAATGCAGCCCTAATATCAAAGAACTCTGATACCATCTATCAATTACCAGTATCGTCCCTTTGCATTTCTGTTGAAAGTAATGCAAGGTTTCGTACTTTTGCTTTGGCGGAAGCTAATTTCATTATCCCCAATTTTCTCGAACAACTTCCGGATAAAAGAAAGCATTACAATCGACCGTTACGAATTGTGATCGAAGGCTGCTTTTCGCGGTTTGGGAAATACCATCACTCTCATTTGCCATTAGTCTTTAGAGACAATACTAATCGTTGGGAAATCTCTATATATAAAAATGAAAAGGTTTCCGTGTGTCATTGTATAACTCAAGAGTGACAAGACGGATCTCTTTGATTCTTGCGTTATTTGCTGTGAAAAGTTCTTTGGCAGGAACATAAAATATTAAAACTTTCTTAATCCTGTGCAATTGGGACATTTTAAGTTTAGGATTGTTTGCATAGTTGGTCATTATATAGAGTTTGGTAATAAAATATCATGGGGGTGTTATTGGGTTCTAGTTTTTCCTGGATGGTACTTTTTGGTAAAAAAGTCCTACTTTATCACATATCTTGCTTTTATGCATTTAAAAGGAACAGTGGTGAAGGAGTTGATAACCAACGTGTATGAAGGCACTATTTACAAAGGAGTGTATGAATGCGGCGATGCTTTGTTTCTACGAATTCCCATGATCCAAACGGATTTAAATTCCGAATCAACTTTGATAATAAAAATAAGACATAGAAAAACTTCGGAATAAATTTGGAGTACCGTGGATTCTCCCATGATAAACCATCAGCATTGACTTTTCGTAACATATTTTACAATTAGAGTCACCTCACCGGATTTTAAATTAATAGAAATTTGATCAACAAGTATTGCTATTTTTGCTTTCGTTGTATTAGCCAGTAAATAATTAATGGCAGGACAACGTCTGCTGGGTCAGCTAGTTGTTAAATAAATTCAACAAACGCTTTTTATCAGAAATCAACCCTTTTTAGATGTGCTATATTTGGTAACTCCTACGCAAAGCTTTTGGCTTTTACAGGGAAATTTAGATGAGGAAAGATTTTTTCTCTTCCTATAGCTGCAAGGTACAGTAATAGATGTCCCCTCTGCCTGACTCGTACCCAAGAGAGTGTAAGAGTTTCTCATGATCGGTGGTATAACACTCTCTAGTGTTTTCGCACAAAAGAATCCCTAAGGTTGAACAGAGAATGGGCAAAAATCGAAAACGAAAAAAGCAGTTTTTTTTCTATACCGTATGTTAGATCTTCATAGAAATCAATCAGCAGTATTGTAACAACATTCTACATAAGCTGATTTTGTAATTGCTAATGACTTCTTCAGTGTCCTCGTCGTCGCCAGAGTGTGGGATGGAAGTTGTGCATTCCGGCTCACGTGGCTGCTTAGCGGTGGGACGACCATGTTTGCGCTTGAGGATATTTTTTTATTTCTTTTTCTTCTCTTTTTCGATCATGTTTGTTTGAATAACTACTTTAACAACACCTTAAATTATTACATTGATAACTCACGCGAAATTTCTGACGCTCTTTCATTGAGGACGAGCCTTTTCCTTTCACACGAGCACATAATATATCTTAACGGAATCTTGAATTGATTTGGGGGCTGATCGAATACTAATACCATCTTGAACAGATTCAATTGCATCCTTTATGTCCTTCCTCTTCACTTCGTTTTGGCGTTGTTTGCGCAAAATTACGCACCATTTTCCTGTCAAAATAATTGAAATTTATTGTAGTAGTGACCAATAGAACCCCCAAACGGCTGACCTATCGTGCCTTGAAACGTATGTTACATGATGATGTCAGTATTTTTTTCAAAAACAAAATTATCGAAAAACCAACAAATTTTTTGTATTATTATTTACGTGAGAACAAACTCACTGGACATTTTTTTACATTGATCAAATGTATTGTACTGAGTACGAAAGACAATGCGTTTTCACAGAGTTACAGCCGAAATGACAGTCGTAAACGATGTTATCTACCATGTATCTAATTCAAGCAACATGAGTAACCTCTGCAATAATATAGCAAAGATAATGCCATATAGCTATTGTATCCTCATACCTATTTGATCACTATTTTACTCTACCCATTGATTGAAAGAGTTACACAACCACTATATCCGTAACAATTGAATTAAAACAAAAAAAATCATTTTGTGGAAGAGCAATCTTGTAATTTGTAATTTGGCTGGCTTGATTATCGACATTGCGATTAAAAGTCAGACGAAACGAGTACCCGGCGCTAACACCCGTGGACGGTCTTCCACTCCATAGTGGGACAGAACTTGCTCAGAATTGAACGTGAAAAAGTTATTCGAGAATCATGTGAACGTATGCTCGCCCGAATGTTTCCGAATACACGCGACGTTAGAAACGCAAATGAAAAGCTTGATGAATGCTGAAAAATGCGGATATTGGCACCGGTTCGTCGACGGATTAGCGAGAGAAACAATATTTCGTCTGGTGGCTAGGATCTACGTTGTGAATTCGATTCAACCTTTGATCGGAATACACGGAACCAACAATCCTTTATCGGTGCAAACTATTTGTTTCACTTGACCAACTTAACAGTGCGTGTTTAATGTTTGTCTGGGGTATAAACCGTTTTCGTTAGAGTTTTGTCATGTTTATATAATTCGAAAAATTTATTATATCTTTTTTTCAAATGTGAAATATCGATACATAGCAAGCGAGAAACTTGTGTAAAATTGTAAAAGCTTTAACTTTGCTGAACAGTGGAATCTATTATTTGATATAATAAGGCTACTATATAGCAAAGTACCTAGAAAATGCGCTCGGATCGTTATCGAAATGTTTGCTTTTGCGGATAAAAGAGGTAAAACACATTCGTCAATAAGATTTGTATATAATATGTACCGCTCACCACTCGATTCGTCATCTTCTGAAGTCCAGGCTCTGGAACATACTTACTTTATAGGCTCTTACAATGCACCGGCTCTACCTGTTCCTGCGACGCCTTCTTGTTTTATCTCCGTTACTGCATATTGCATTATTTTTACTATTTATATGGGCGTTTGGTTAAAAAAAGAATGGGAATAAATGCACATTTTGAACGGTTTTTGAATGAAATACTATTTGTTCAAAAAGCAATTTAATAATATTCCCATCGCCGTATAGATGGTCAAAATCGGTTAGAAACTACCGGAGTTATATCAATATTAAGAAAATCTTCCCCGCAAAACCGTTTACGCATATAAACACTCACGAAACCGTTGTAGAGTTAAATATACGAATTTATCTGACAGCAAAGATGCTCACGTAGAGTATTGCAGTGCGCATATCACTGCTCTGCGCGTGTGGTGATGGTTATCGCGACATTAAACATGTTGTCCGGTCGTGCTCCTAGTATTATGGCGCCAGATATCCGCTAAACGATTCCTTTCGGCCTCGTTTCAGTCGTAGATGTGCTGGCTACCCTCGATTTTCCCTATTTGTCTCTTATATAAATACACTCAGGTTTTTTTTACGCGGGGGATACGAGCCGCGTAAATGAAAACCGCGTAAATGAAAACCGCGTAAATTTCAAAATCCGCGTAAATGAAAACCGCGTAAATTTCAAAATCCGCGTAAATTTCAAAATCCGCGTAAATGAAAACCGCGTAAATTTCAAAATCCGCGTAAATGAAAACCGCGTAAATTTCAAAATCCGCGTAAATGAAGACCACTTAAATTTAAGAATCCGCGATAAAGGGAATCTCATTGATGGGTACCGCGTAAATTCCAAAATCCGCGTAAATGAAAACCGCGTAAATTTCAAAAACCGCGTAAATGAAAACCGCGTAAATTTCAAAATCCGCGTAAATGAAAACCGCGTAAATTTCAAAATCCGCGTAAATGAAAACCGTGTAAATTTCAAAATCCGCGTAAAAAAAACCGCGTAAAAAAATACCGCGCAAAAAAAAACCGCGTAAAAAAAACTTGAGTGTATTTTTAAACATAATAAACTTCAAATTACTACTTGGAAATCTGGCCCCAAGTTTGACAAGTTCGAGATGATTAGAATCAACTATATAAAAATTATTACAACTACGAACAATTTGTAAAATTTACCGTACTATGTTAAATTATTGTGCAGCCTACTGTGATGGTATCAACTGAATAGTAACATCACTGTTTTGGCTCAGGTGCGCCTTTACTTCTACTTGCTCTGAACATGCAGTTTATTTCGAAAAAGAATTTGCTCAAGAATCGAACAACGAGGAATACTTACAAATTAATAAAAATCCATCCTTTGGAATTTATTACTGTAAATTCCATAATCTTTCCACCGTAAGGCTATACAACGTATGGGATGGGAGCCGTTTTATTAAATCTGCACAGTTCAGTATCCATCCATGACATTATTACTCGAGACGCAAGGATAGGAGGACGGAGGATGGTAAGTTTCTAAATTGAAGCATCGAAAAGTACATTGAATAAATTGTGCTGGGAATTTTGCTACACATCGTGCAGTTTTGTTTCTCGATGAAACAGTAGGCACTTTCTCTCTCTCTCTCTCTCTCTCTCTCTCTCTCTCCCCTATGAGGTAACAACATTCATTGAATCTACAGAAGCTGCTGTCGATGGTGGTATGACGAAGACATTTACTCATCCTTGTTGCAGCTGAAATTGAAAGGTGTCATTTGTTGTTTCGACGACGAGGAGTAATACACAGGATGATGATCATTTTGTTTCAATGTGGTCAAGAAATGTGAGCCAGCTCTATTCACACAGTATAGAAATCGGATGCTATCATGAATGCTGCTGGGTTATAATAATCTTTACCGATGAACTCTGCTTTCAATTCCGATCTCTCGTCCTTTACATTCCCATTCAATTGAATTCTATTGAATTTATGTTGTAAATGAGAAAATCTTTTAATTTGTAAATTAATAACTTTGAAAACATGGCAATCTCGCAAATAGATTACTATGTCCTACAATGGAATGCAATGCAGCTGTAATGATTGTTCCAAGATTTATCATCTGAATTTGCCAGGATGCCCCATTGTAAGCATAGAATTCGATTGAGCGACGTGATCAGAATGAGAGTAACATTGATTCAGTAACCCCACGGCAATCACTGATTGGAATCATGAACAATCGGCCTATGAAACGAAGCTATCTAATCAGATCCCATTTTGTACTGTTGATTAACTGCCTGTCCTACTTGTACCCCTAGAGTAAAAGCATAGCCATGAGTCCTGCCATTACTCAAATCCAACTAGTAAAAAATCACGAGGATTTTGAATCGATTAACTTTCTCTTCAGCCAAAACTGTTCAAAAACCACTGCCGAACAACGACACAGCAGACGGGACAAAAAAGCTGTGGATGGAAAACTTGCACTTTGGAAACCATGCCAGCAAATCATTTCACGCCATTTCAAACACCTGAGACAAACCCGGTGGACCTAGTGTTGTAGCCTTTTTGTCCTATTGCTGCTTGGCCCAGTGTATGGATGTAGGAAGACAATTTTATTGCAAAATTATTCAAACTCATCTATTCTCTCGAAACAGGAACAAAAATTGTGGCATGGGTCCTGAACATGAAAAAAAAATCCGATGATATAGTTGAGCTGAGAACCCTAACAAAAATTTCCAGCGAATATTTTGGATCAGGGGAATATTGTGAAACAGTGAAATATCTGAATTAAGTTTAGACAGTGAAACTGTACAATGGTTTGATTGTCCGACAGTTCAACAACCAAACTGTGAAAATTGATTTAAAAATTATTATATCCTTTTTTTTGCTCGGGTTTCCTCGGTCTCCCAATGCATTTAGGGGAAGATTGTCGCGTGCACTCGCTGGGAAAATTATGTCATCTGGTGTCTTCTGGCACCACTACACGATAGGTAGGCGAACGTGTAACCGAGGAAAATAGGTTTCTGATGGAATACCGTCACATTCAGCGAGTCAGTCCGGGTCTGTCGGAGATACACGGTTCAGAACCAGTTTCCTCTTCCGCATCCTTCCGCTCGTCTGATTTGAGTGGCAGGAGACCGAGCATTTCTTTGCATACGTCCGTGTAGGCAGGAACCAGCGTATGTAAGTGCCGTTTTTTTATTGCCACATTTTTTCCCTCTCGCCGTCAGTTTTATTTATTGCCGTAATCACTAATAATTTCCAGCGGTTTGCAGCGTCGTCTGTTTGTCCCACGAGTCGTTCAATTATTAAATCATATTTATTTCATTTTCCGGCCGGGCATGTGTTTGTGCGTGCGATTGCCTCGTTCGGATTTATAATTACACATTTATTGCAATTTTAATTGTTTTCATCGGATGCCGATCCAGTTCCCGGTTCCGAGGGGCGATCCGACGAACTGTCCTCTGTTTCGGCGTTTCAGCAAAGTCTGCTGGCTGCCGCAACGAGACGCGTAATGATAAATGCAAATGAACAGTGCAAATAATTGGAAACAGAACGAAATTACATGCAACTCATAAATGTCGAGAGCGGAAAAAATTATTTACATTAATTTCGAATTAGTGACCAATGCGTGCTCAAACTGTTTTTCTGCGAATGAATGTGTGCACTTGAGCAGTGGATAATTTGTGATGATATTTTTTCGCTGAGTTGATAATTATTGCAAAATGTAAAAAGATCAAAAGTGCCGACAAGTGTTCAGCGGATGCGATAAATTGCACTGCACGAGTCGAAGGATTCTGTCTGATGGACTGTGAAATGCACTGATTTTGGCAATTGACATGCAAAATTTATCTTTCTGGTCGATGGCTGCCGATGACGATTTTTCATTTAATTCTTCACGAGTGGCTTGTTATTTTATTCGAATTTTCGTTGATTTTTGCACATTGTAAGCGTCATCTATTGATTGTAGACAGACCTTGTAATTTATTCATTGTTTTTAATACCGATGATAAAATTACAAATCGCATAAAAACTAATGTATAGAAGTGAAATTCAGCTAAATTAAAACTTTGCACGAAAAAAAATCTACAAAATTATACTGAAACTTTAAACATGTACTTAGTTGCATGTCTCCACTTTACTCATCGAGAATTACCATCCTTAGAAAGAAATAATGACACCAACACCTTCGTGGAAAATGTTAAGTGCAATTCAACATGAAAACTTAATTATATCATAAATGGATCACTACTAGCAAACACAAGGAAAAAGATAAGTGTTTCCACTCGTAAAAATAACTAGCACAAAATCCGGGGAGCAAAACGACGAATAAAGATTTGTGAATGGGCAATGCTTATACGAATGAAGGAATCATAAAAATAACGACACGTCATTAAAACGGAATGTTGTGTTAAGCTTATAATTTTGCAATTATTTTGAATTACTACCTTCACAATAACATACCTATTTACGTGTACTAGATAAGTGAAAATGATCAATTCTGTGGTATTGAAGAGCTTTGTACTTGTTACCCATTGTGCGGGGAAAGATGTTGGGATATAATGTTACTAAGCCGGTTTTGTATCCTCAGGGAATGTCTCGGTGCAAATAACTATTCTACAAGAATGTGTACTAAGACAGTGTGCGACGAAAAACAGTTCGAAAGGTGAACAAGTGGAGAAACACGAATGAAAACTCGTAAAATAACTACAAGGGACAGCCCTATGGGGTTACACGAACTGTTGACGTAGGACTACACAGCTAAAGGTAAAATATTTTCATTATATTTCATTTCTTAGTATAATTAGTATAATTGGATTAATAATAATTTAAAAATATATTTTTTTTCTGTAGCTCAAATATATCGCTTTTAACTTGAACGGCTGTTCGGCCATCTATGAAAGCTGTCCTTCAATGTCAGCTTCTTTCACCGAATAGCCTAGATAAGCCGTGTAGTGTTGGTAGTGGTTGATTCAACCGGCTAAGAATTACACTACGGACTACCTGTTCCAGTGGTAAAAATCCACCAAACAGGGAACCCCAACGGAGCCTGGGAAGAGTTGGGCGAACTCCCCAGTATGCTGCATTACGCAGCGGAACGTTCACTCTACGCACCGAGGTTTTTTTCACCGATGATCCGCTTAATTTTGCAGAATTTTTGTTGGCTGGGGGTTTGCTGAGACTCTCGGCTGATGGTAGTTCGGTGAAGTTTTGTTGAGTTTCGAATATCAAATTTCGATGTGTACAGATGAACCTGCCCAGAGGCCGTGTGGTATCCGGCTCAGAGTTGAGCCACTGGGGTCCTGCTTCCATGTCGTAGGAGGCGACTGAAAGTAGGAGACCCTAAGTCAAGCTGTAGTTCCGTGCCGAAGACTTGATGACTGGAGGGTCTAAAATATGCCAGTAGCGCACGGAGCATTTGGGGTTTTGCCCCTACTGTGTTATGCGAATCTCTGACACAGTGGACCATTATTTTCTTGGCAAATCGTGGGAATCAGAAGATCGTGTCCCATTTAAACCTGATATGGCTCGCTATATGCGTTAACATCCCAACTCGCTTGGTGTCCTCTAGTTGTTGTGCAATTTATGTTGGAAAAGAAATGTACAGTTCTCTAATCAACAATGGTTAGAATAGCACAAATCAATCTACAACATAAACGTACAGCAACTATAAATTTATCTCGACTCATGCAGGAAGGTAAAGTTTCCATAGCATTGGTTCAAGAACCATATTTCCATAAAGGAAACTTCTATTTTGGAAAGTTACTTAACACTGCCTTCATTGTTTACAACAAGACAGGCATGACTAACCCACGTGAAATGCCTCGTGCTTGCATTCTTGCAAATAAGGCTTTTGACGCGTGTCTCATATCGGAGCTCACAACTCGCGATATCTGTGTTGTCACAGTTACATTGACTGTCGGAAACGAAGGCAAAAAATATATATATTGTTCAGCATATCTACCGCATAACGAGTCATCTCCTTCTGATGATTTCAAAAGCGTTGTATCATATTGTAGCAGAAATAGGCTTCCGCTCATTATCGGCAGTGATGCGAATGCTCATCACATCATTTGGGGCAGCTCAGACATCAAATCAGATGAAAAAGATGTTCTTAATTGTCTGTTCGACACACACTTTCCAGGTTGTATCGATCCGGAGTTGAACAAGGTTCACAGATCTCATTCTGGTGATTCGGACTCGTGGGCGTTAGCACGCACATTGGTTTCTACTGAATCGGTCAAGTGGGCAGTTGACAGCTTCGCTCTATACAAATCACCCGGAAAAGATGGAATACTTCCCGTGCTAATGCAAAAGGGATTTGATATTCTTAAACATGTCTTGAACAAGATTATGCTTTCCAGTCTTGCTACCGGGTATATCCCGAAAGCATGACGAGAAATAACTGTTGGATTTATTCCCAAAGGGGGGCGCTCAAGCTATGAAGAAGCCAAGAGTTTTAGGCCTATCAGCTTAAGTTCTTTTCTTCTGAAAGCTTTGGAACGGATAATCGATCATCACATCAGGAACGTTAGTTTAGTTGAATATCCACTGCACAAAATGCAACATGCATATCAGTGTGGGAAATCCACGATCACTCTGCTTCACGATGTTGTTTACAACATTGAGAAAGCCTTCTCGCTCAAACAATCTAGCTTGGGTGTATTCTTAGATATTGAAGGCGCTTTTGACAATGTGTCCTTCCAGTCTATTCTGGAAGCGACGCGCGGTCATGGGATACCTGCATATATCTCAGGTTGGATAAACGCAATGCTTAGTAACCGCATACTTTGCTCGTCACTGCGACAGGCTGAGATACGGAAGTTGAGTATTTGCGGTTGTCCTCAGGGCGGCATTCTGTCACCTTTGTTATGGAACTTAGTAGCTGACGGCTTGTTGAAGAAACTCAATGAGCTTGGATTTCCAACCTACGGGTTTGCTGACGATTACCAAATACTAATTACTGGATTTTGCATCGGAACAATCTTTGACTTAATGCAACAGGCATTAAGAGCTGTCGAACAGTGGTGTCGACAAGTTAAACTATCAGTTAACCCAAGCAAAACTTCAATGGTTCTTTTCACGAAGAAGCGAATAACAACCGGGGTTCGTCCCTTGCAGTTCTTTGATTCTGAGCTACTGTGTGCGGATCAAGTCAAATACGTTGGAGTCATATTGGATTCTGAATTGGTCTGCTCACATTGAGTTCAGAGTCAAGAAAGCGTGCATGGCCTTCGGGCAGTGCAGACGAACTTTTGGAAAGACCTGGGGTCTCAAACCTAAATACATCTATTGGATTTACACGACAATTGTACGTCCAATATTGGATGCCTTGTGTGGTGGCAGAGGGGAGAGGTGGGACAGTCCAGTCAAAGCTAAACCATCTGCAAAGAATGGCGCTCATGGCGTTGACTGGTGCTTTCACCACGACTCCGACTGCTGCTCTTGAGGCACTTTTAAATATCAAACCATTACACATACACTTAAAACAAGAAGCACTATCATGTGCATACAGACTGCAGGTTACTGGGCTTTGGAACAGTAATCATGTTGATCTTGCTACCAGTCATACACGATTGTGGTCACAAATGGTTACATGGGGTGAAGATATTCTTGCTCCCAGCGATATTACACTCACTTGTAGTTTTCCTTACAGGACATTCCATGTGAAGATTTCCTCTCGAGAGGAGTGGTTGTCTGGCTTTATGGAAAGACAACAACAAACGCAAGTGGTCTGTTACACTGACGGTTATCTGATGGAGGGACGTGCTGGTGCTGGTGTCTACTGTCGTGAAATGAGATTGGAACAATCTCACTCACTAGGTAGATACTGTACTGTATTTCAAGCAGAAATCTTTATCTTTATCTCGAATATCGCTGTGAAGCATATCGAGTGCCAGTGCTAATCTTTACTAGCATTCGAATCCGTTGACCTGTTCCGGAATTATTCGTAATCCCCGTGAGGTATATTTGACATTTCTATGAAGCAGCAGAAAACGAAGGCGGTATGTCATCGGATCTTGGAGCACGCGCAGAAGACGTTAGGCTGCTGGCCCCTGATCTCCAAGAAGTCAAGGAGGAGATCGGTCGGCTGAAAAATAACAATGTTGCCGGTGTAGATCAACTACCCAGCGAGCTATTAAAATACGGTGGTGAAACACTGGCTAGAGCGCTGCACTGGGTAATCGTCAAAATTTGGGAGAAGGCGATTCTTCCAGAGGAGTGGATGGATGGTGTGGGTTGTCCAATCTACCAAAAGGGAGATTGCTGTAAACTACCGCGCAATCACACTACTTAGCGCCGTCTACAAGGTCCTCTCCCGAATTCTTTGCCGCCGATTGTCACCATCTGCAAGGGAGTTCGTGGAGCACTATCAAGCGATAATTTCTAATGGATTCGACTTCCGGTTCCGGAATTACAGGGTGATGAGTACGATCACGCAGAAAAGGTTGATTTCAATAAATTCTGCATTGAATGTATAATTGTGAAAATTTTCCAAATTGTGACCACAACTACTTCGATTTGTAGTATTAGGTCAGTAACAGCCATTCAAAATCTCTTTGGCCACATTGGCCACCATCATCGGTTCCGGAAGCCCCGACGGAAGTATCCCAATTCAGAATAACAGTCACATCGGTTTCTCGGAGATGGCCAGACCGAATCAACCAAACTTAGTCTCAAATGAAAGATGTTGCGTCCTCGTAAATGGCTATTAAATTTTATCCCGAACCGACTTCCGGTTCCGGAGGGACGGGTTGTGGCGTGCGATCACATAGCAAATATACTCCGATGAAAGCAAAAAAGGTAAAAATTTCTCTAAAATGTCTCTCAAACAACTTAAATTTGCAGTTCTAGGTCACTGACGGCCAAACAAACTTTCGTTGACTACATTGACCACCATAGACGGTTCCGGAAGTGCCCGGGAAAAGCGGCCATATTTCAAAACAAACGAACTCACATCAGTTTCCCGGAAAGGATTGGGCCGACTTTCACAAACTTAGTCCCAAATGATAACTATAATATCCCCACAGATGTCTATAAAATTTCGTACGGATCGCTTATATGGTTCCGGAAATATAAACTAAACCGTCCGGTCACATATGAAATTCCCATATAAGCCGGAACTCAAATTTTTTTTCAAAGGGGGGACCCCATCCCGACCAGGAGAAAATAGCTGGCCAATAATCCGAGCATACTATTTTCCGGTATCATACCAAAACCTGGTATTAATTAATTATTAATACCTCCTTGAGGTATTGAAGAAACATTCTTCAATACCTGATTAATACCTCAATGATGTATAATACTTTCTTTTAGTATTATTTATATATTCAATTGATTTTCACAAATACCAAATCAATACCTTGTTGAATGCCTCCATACAGTGAATTTTTTTATTGGAAGGTTGAAAAGCATTTTTTATTATTCAGGTATTATAATAACTCGTTTCATTATCAATTAGTTATTCGTAGTACATGTTTCAGTTATTATTTCAGGTATTTTACCTCTTATGCAAGGCTCCTTAATACCTTATTGTGGTGTTCAAGTATTGGGTACAGTATATCTGAATTTGGTATTCTGAAGTTATTTTCTTCTGCTCGGGATGAAATTCCAGAAATCTAATTCGTATTTTTTTATGCCAAACATCTTTAAAATGCATGAAACGTCGAGATTTTATGCTACTTCGAAAAAAAATTTTTTATAAAAAATAATTTTATATTTTTATAAAAAAAAACAGTCCCATTACTTTAAAAAAAATTTAGAACTCGAATAATGATTTCTTTTCTTGTATATAGTTGTCATGTCATGTATATTAAAAATGTAATATGTACATTTAAAGGCTTTTAATAATTATAAACAACGCAAAAATTCTCGTGTTCATGATTGAGAAAGGCGCAATTGCACCGCTAGGTGGATTAAAACAAGTTTTACTTTCACTGTATTGGAATATATGCGCTACTATATAGAAGTACTGGTATTTCGACCTCATTTTTTTGTGCAATTCCTTTAAGAATGAAAGGTGGTTTTTACTACGTAAATGCGAAAAGCATCCATTTCATTTTCATATGGCAACATTGAAAATTCCACTTTTTCAATTAACTTTTTTCAATTAACTGAAGGGTTGCTAAAATAAAAGCTTTCCTATTACTGCAGTAGAACGTTTTTGAATATATAATGTTTGCCTTAAAACGTACGGAATTTTATTAATAGAAAATGCAAAAGTTGATTTTTTTTCATAAACATTACATTCTGAGGAGTCTCTTAAAGTTAAATTTCCTGTGAATAAGAATATCATTTTATTATATATGGTAACACAAATGAACAATTTTTCAACACTATTTTTAAAAATATGAAAATTTTACCGCATTACTGCGCAGTGCGGTGCGGTAAATAAAGTGCGGTTGCGGTAAGCGGTGCGGTATTATTATTTTTTGCGGTTGCTGTGCGGACAATCCATTTACCGCCCACATCCGCACCGCGACGAGCCCTACTGTTAATTTAATCTTAATTATATGGCTACATAATACAAATATCAAATTAAATTTTGATATAGTTTTGATATGGTTTTCAGATCGGGTTCAGTTGTAGGGGAACTGTGGGTAAGACGGACAGGTGGGGTAAGACGGACACATGGTTATTATAGGGATATAACATAAAAACTTCAATTGTATTGTATGTGTACCTTCGTGGAAAACAACAGGTAAGTTTATTTATGCATGAATAAGTACAAATGTTTAAAAAATATGTGTACTGATGGGGCAAGACGGACAGTCTTGATCAATTCTGTTGATTCATCCTTATATGAATGTCTCGCTCGTAGAAACGAAATTCTAGCAGTCAAGCGTGGAGAACCATCCAGTTAGCTGAAGACTCACATGCAGTAGACTGCAGGATGTACGTTAATGTGACCGAAGCTCTATACGGCATTCCTAGAACCTGGAAATGGTAGACGATTTTGTGCAGGTCCCATACACTGGCTGTGTGTAATCGAGGAACCGATGTTACCAATTACGCATTTAATATATGACCTTCCAGTTTTGTATAAGGGATTGTGACTGACCATTGAAACTTATTGTATAGCTCTCTTTATGACAACGACAAAAACGATATAAGAAAATACATAATTTGTTTTAACTTTAAATCGAACCCCAAAACGTTATTTTTCACCTCGAATTGAACATATATATATATATAAAGAAGAACCTCAATCTATCCAATACATCCGCTAGAAACAGTAAATTTTAATGTTTTGCATAGTGATCAACCTTTCTGCAACATGTCCGTCTTACCCCCACCATATATCCGTTTCACACGCAGTCTGGAAAAAGTGCAGATATTTCTTCGTTTTCCATTTCTTTAAAAAATGATGCTAATTGATTTTTGTAAAATAATCCCTCTGGGCACTTGAAAGCCAACATATGGAGCTACAACATAGAGTCTTACATGTTGACAAAACATGCTCTTACTATGTTATATTTCAGTATATCCTTAATATGTCCGTCTTACCCCCAGTTCCGCTACAGTGATTATCGCAAAATTGAATACGTGTTTCTATAGTATTGTGATGAGTAGCCCTAGTAAAACTCTTTAACCAGTGTTCATTCTCTACTTCCAACATATCACAACCTTCTCATAACCAGCCTTGCTTACATTACTTCGAACGTGCCACTACAGATTACGGTTGGCTGACTAAATCAAAACGTGTGGCGCTATTCTGGCGAAAATTTGAATTTTCATGAAGCTATCATGCCGGTTCCGAAAAGCAAACAGTCCTTTTGGCTTTGCTTACGCATGCTGCCTGCCAATCACCACCCCTCTGCTGGCTGACAAAACATTGTACAACATTATTAAGGTTATTTTTGGTTGAATTTGTAATCACGCACACCTGTTACAGCACACGCCCCGGATGCCATCGAGAGCCAACAGGAAGGATAGCTAAAGGTACCTAGGTTGCACACCGTCAAAATTTAGCTTAGATCAAGGGGGAGTGAATTATGAAATTTTTATGCGTGTAAAATGTGCTCCATGTTGTTATTTTTCCTTCCATCCGATCGGTTGATTCCTTTGTTTTTGTACTCCTATAGGGATGACATAAAAATTTGTATGTAAACAAGCGCACTTTGTTGAAATTTACGATACCCAGTCTAATTTGAATAAGCGAGTCGTGGTTTTTCGCTACACCGGGGGAAGATTTGCGCTCCCCACCCGGCCAGAAATAACCCAGACAGAATGCGGTTCCTAATGCATTTTGGCTTTTATAAAACGCTTATGCAAATGAATCGACCACCTTTCGCCAGGGACAGGGTCGGCGGGGTTTCTTTTCTTATCCATCTACGTAGGTGTCCGGTCAAGGGATTCGTTCCTTTTCGTCTGTGATCATCAGAGGTTTGAGAAAATTAGATTTGCATAATTTCCCATCCTCGGAAGGGTGTGCTGGCGGCACCTAGCTGACTCCGATGGAAGGAATCATCCATTCATTCTCAAGGCTAAGCAGCTAACGGCAACTTCAAAAGGTTTCAATAAATCTGAAAGCCTTTGGTCTTTGCGTTTTTGGAATAAATTATATAGGAATTCGGTGTGAGAATAGTGCGCAGAAAAGGATAATTTTACCGCAATGTGGTTTCAGACACTTTGCACGAGTGGTGGGCTCATCTCATGTATTACGTTTCCGTATGCCAGAGTTGGCATTTTTGCCAAATTTGATTGCTCTAACTGCAAAGGAAGTGATAGTACAATCTGTGTTCACAGGGATACGTACCCATGAGTGTGTAACGCTGTTTGGCAACACCACCCATTTCGAATACAATCACTGCGCAAAATAAGTTTCAATGTATTGCATAAAAAACCCTTCTCAGAAAGTAAGCGGACCATTTACCTTTCAAGTAACGCTATTTCAACACACACAGAGCACATTCATTGTATAATGGGAAAAACCCAAAGGAAAAGTTGGACACCATCGAATAGCAAGCGCTGGCTGGACCTCCGGCTACTCCGACTCCGGTTGTGGTGACTGATTTCGCATGCAAATTGAAATGCAACATTTACCATTCCACTGACTGACTGACGGTGGAAGGGATCTAGAGAACTTTCCGGTAGTTGTGGAGGGACCTTTCCCGATGAAACAAGTGGTATTTGAATCCATCAGGGAAAAACTACCTCTACTATGCGCTTGTAAGTGGCTGTGTGATTAAAATCGGACGGGACTATGATGGGACCCTCACCGTTTCGGATCGTGTTTTGCGGATGTCGCAGAAGTTGCTTTGGGACTTTGTGGCCAGCCAGGACAGCATTTTTCCATTTGAGGGATTGCTTCCATCTGGTGGATTATTTCTTTTCGTTGAGGATTTTCCTGCAAATGAAATTATGTATAGATATTCAGAGAATTTCTGTGATTTGTGTGATTCCTTTTAGTTCAATGCTGTTATTTGTTTGAAAGATACACACTAATCTAGTCGAAAACTGTCCGATACATTTGTTTGACATTTTGTAGAGTGAAATGAATTCTTTTTTGAGTGAATTTTAGGAAAATGTTTTTGCCTTTCTCCTACAGAAAGGCTATGCAATCACTCTGAAACTTGATTTTTTAACCGAGGCTCGGAGGGGTGATTCTCTTATACCATTCGACTAGGGTTCGTCGCGGTACGGATGTGGGCGGTAAATGGATTGTCCGCACCGCAACCGCAAAAAAAATAATGAAACCGCACCGCTTACCGCAACCACACTTTATTTACCGCACCGCACCGCGCGGTAATGCGGTAAATGCGGTAAAATTTTCATATTTTTAAAAATGGTTTTGAAAAATTGTTCATTTGTGTAACCATATATATAATAAAATGTTATTCTTATTCACACGAAATTTAGCTTTAAGAGACTCCTCAGAATGCAATGTTCATGAAAAAAATCAACTTTTGCATTTTCTATCAATAAAATTCCGTACATTGTAAGGCAAACACGTTCAAAAACGTTCTACTGCTGTAATAGGAAAACTTTTATTTTAGCAACCCTTCAGTTAATTGAAAAAAGTGGAATAAAAATGTAATAAGAAATGAAGTTGCATATTTTTTCTTTAAATTTTCATATTTTCAATGTTTTGCCTTTCTCAATAGAAAGGTATTGCAATTGCTCTGAAAACCGACTTTTTAACGGAGGCCCGGAGGGCCGAGTGACATATACCATTCGATTCAGTTCGTCGAGTTCGGCAAATGTCTGTTTGTGTATGTTTGTGTGTGTGTATGTATGTGTGTGTGTATGTGCGTCTGTGTGTGTGTACGCGAACACAATCTCACTCACTTTTCTCAGAGATGGATGAACCGATTTTTACAAACTTAGTCCCAAATGAAAGGTGCAACGTACCCATAGGCTACTATTGAATTTCTAATGGATCCGACTTCTGGTTCCGGAATTACAGGGTGATGAGTACGATCACGCAGAAAATGTCGATTTTAAGAAATTCTGCAATGAATGTATAATGGTGAAATTTTTTCCAAAATGTGACCACAACTGCTTCGATTTGTAGTACTAGGTCATTAACAGCCATTCAAAGTCTCTTTTGTCACATTGGCAATCATCATCGGTTCCGGAAGCCCCGGCGAAAGTATCCAAATTCAGACTAACAGTCACATCGGTTTCTCGGAGATGGCTAGACCGAATCAACCAAACTTAGTCTCAAATGAAAGATGTTGCGTCCCCGTAAATGGCTATTAAATTTTATCCCCAACCGACTTCCGGTTCCGGAGTTACGGGTTGTGGCGTGCAATCTCATAGCAAATTGTGATTCAAACCGATACTCCGATGGAAGCAAAAAAGGTAAAAATTTCGCTAAAATGTCTCTCAAATAACTTAACTTTGCAGTTCTAGGTCACCGACGGCCAAACAAACTTTCGTTGACTACATTGACCACCATAGACGGTTCCGGAAGTGCCCGTGAAAAGCGGCCATCTTTCAAAATTTACGAACTCACATCAGTTTCCCGGAAATGGTTGGGCCGATTTTCACAAACTTAGTCCCAAATGATAGCTATAATATCCCCATAGATGTCTATAAAATTTCGTACGGATCGCTTATATGGGTCCGGAAATATAGACTACATCGTCCGGTCACATATGAAATTCCCATGTTAGTCGGAACTCTAATTTTTTTTTCACCCCATGTAATTTCAGAAATCAGATTCGTATTTTTGATACCAAACACCTTTAAAATGCATGAAACGTCGAGATTTTATGTTATCTAGAAAAAATTTTGCACATCGGTTACTCGGAGAGGGCTGAATCGATTTTATCTAACTGGGTCTCAAATGAAAGGTACATCGTTCTCATAGGCTGCCATTAAATTTCATTTAATTCTGATTTCCGGTTACGGAGCTATGGGTTGAAGAGTGTGGTCACGCATGAAATCCACATATAAACCGGTAATAGTATGTTATCTTAACGATGCAAAACTTTATAAGAAAGGTGTTCTAAATTGCTTGAGTTCATAGTTTCAGCTCACTGATGCCCAATCAAAGCAACATTGACTACTTCGGACACATTGAGGAGAGCCGGAAACTTCAAAAAGGGGCTAAATTCATGAATTGAATTCACATTTCATTCTATCTCAAATGAAAGCTACAGCATCGTTATTGATTGCCATTAAATTCCATCGGAATCGGAGTTCTGGTTCCTGTGTTACGGGTTGAAGTATGCGGTCACATACGAAATTTCCATACAAACCGGTATATTCATTATATCTAAATGATGCAAAACTAATTGAAATGAGTTCTAAATTGCTTGAAATCATTGGTCCTGCTCACTAATTGCAAATCGAAACCTTTTTGGCCACATTAGGAACCAATGAGAATTCCGGAAGACCCGCGAACGTTGCCAAGTCCCGAGATTAGAATCCGATCGCACGCGAATTTCCCATATAAACCTTTTTGCCTTTCTGCTATAGAAAGGTTATGCAATTTCTCTGAAAATCGCGTCTTTAACAGAGACCTGGAGGGCTGAAACTCATATGCCATTCGACTTAGTTCGACGAGATCGGAAAACATGTTTATGTATGTATGTATGTATGTATATTTGTATATGGAATCAGGAATCAGTAGCGACTGGGTCAAATGGCACGTTCCTCATGTTGATCGGAGATTTGTGCCTTGCTTTGATTTGTTTTTTCGTCATTTCCTGATGGTAAGGATTGGGTAGGTGGTAAGGCTGGGGATAAGCAAAATAACGACACATAGACCATAGACAATACAGAAGTATTCTTCACTCCCAAGGGAATAAAAGATACGATGAGCGGATTTATCAACACCCCCGAACCATTGTTATTCAAATACGGCTTAAACTATATCTCTTTACCACACTGGTTTGTTTAGCAACAATTGCATATCCTTGAGTTTCAGCTCTCTGTACATACGTTCGTTTACGTATAAAGAATCAAAAATCCGGATACGTAATTGCATTACAACAATTTAGTGTGTTTATGGAAAGGATGCACTTTTCCTGACTTATTTTCTAACTTATCCTCATTATATTTTAGCACTCTTCTAAGGTGGCCAACAGAGTGACGGCGAGAAGCTGAGCTGGGGCTGGTATTGGCATCTCGGTCACCAGCGTGCTACGAGTCTGCGCAGATGAAATGAAATTATTCAAAGTTGCGTCGTTAATCAACGCTAGCAGCCTTTGTAGCGCGTATGCCGCGGGGAATGTGAAGTTAAGTGTATGTAAGATAATTAAACCAGTGTGTAAAGTACATTAGAATGTCCCTGAAAATAGACTTTAGGTTTGAAGAATGAACAATTTTATATAAACAAGTGAATACAACAGAAGTTGTATAACATTTTACAGACACAAACTGGTTGAGCAGAACGGAAGAAAAGTGGAAATAAACTTTCATCATCTATCATGCAAAAAATCTAACAATTTATTTGAATATTTGTTCCTTCACTATAACCATGATATCCAAATATTGGAATTTTGTAAAAAATACCGAAAATTTATGTGCCGTCACGGCGTTCATTACATAATATTTTTGGGCAAGCCAGCAAAATGCTTCAATTATTTGTTGCTGTTAATGATTTTTAAACATAGTTTTTGTCATTTGAAAATCGGTAGCATCCATCCAAACTTCGAGTAAAGACGACACTTGCTTAGCCATTCCCTGGCTCGTCTTTCAATTTCTTTTATCTCCCGTAATTTTTGTCTTTTCCTTTGTAGTCTGAAAGTTTTCGTCTAACCGATGTTAGATGTGAAGTCGAACAAAATGCGTCATAAGAGACTTCCATTTAAAATCAAACACATTGAACTTAGTAAGACCACATTTAATCTTCTAGCGCATCACAGATAAACCATATTCTAAAGATTGTTTTGCCCAGAAATACCCAGAATTATCACGTCATGCCCAAAGCAAGCGAATGACATTACTGAGGACAAGTATTTGAGAAACGACTACCGCATCAACATACCCGCCAACAAAGTTGAGATTGATGGTGTGGTCACCGATTCGATACTCTCATAAGTGGGTGTACTGAACGACGGGTAATCGAAAATTTTGCCAACAAAGTTGAGATTGATGGTGTGGTAACCGATTCGATACTCTTATAAGTGGGTGTATTGAACGACGGGTAATCGAAAATTTATAGCAATTACACACGACAGGATAAAATTGTATAACCCTTCAAGCTCGTATCGGCTATCTTCGTGATGCATTGCACTAAATACATGCAATAAGTCCCCTTGTGGAACATCCGTTACTGTACCTTTAAGATCTGTAAAGGCTAAGAATTTTTCTTGAGAATAGACCAAAAATAGTAGCTAGAGGAAGCGCTGACACAAAGCCGAAGCAAACCGCCATTAGCATAAGGAATTAGAGTTCAAACGACAAGTACCCAGCACTTCCGGGAACATTGAAAATCTGAAGTGGATCAACATTTCAACCAGAGATTCAGCTGAACTGATTGGGCCTAAGTTGAGCACCGGCAATTTTGTATTTTTGCGGAGCTCCTCCCGGCAGCGAGGAGACTTCAATTCTCTTGTCTTCTCGATGATAATCGATTTAGCGTACTCCACAATCTTAGCTTCAGCTTTAACCGATTTCATTCCTATGTACCCGAACATCACTTATAAAAATGTCGTATATAACGTGTGTGACAGGTTTGTGTGAAAAGTTTGCAAGGTACCTTTCAAACAATAATAAAAGTTTGGCGATAGCTGCCACACACGTACATATGATATTTTAATAAATTAGGTTGCGCAACAGATGAAGGAAAAGGGTTAAGGAGGTTGCCTGCTATACTGTGCTTGAGTTTGTCCTATTTATGTTTCGATAAAACCTAGAAAATGATCAATAGCTCGCAATATTTTTCGCATTTTTTTTTATTTTAAGTTTAAATAACGTTTGCTTTATATTCTATTGTCATCTTTTCATTTGAGAATATACAAGTTATTGTGAACACATCTGAATGGCACTGATAGGGCCTAAGTGTTGTCTTCTGACGTTGGAGTCTCAGTTTTGCGACCCTTTGTTGTTTACATTGTCTTTCTTTTTCAGTTCGTCTTTCGAACAATTATTTAGTGTATACTTAGAAATGGCTCAACTGAAATATTTTATCACTTATCCTGACTTACTTTATAAACCAGATCCAAATTTCAGTACCCCCCTAAGCTGGACGCCCTTGGCGGGGGCCAACTCGGCCAACCGCACGCTATAACCTGCGAATGATGTGAATTTCCGTAATCGGATTCACAAAGATCACACGAATAATACTCAGCACGTTGAGTATTAGCCATGCGATAATTGAGGTTGCAATGTCCAGAACAATTGTACCCTGACTACCCAAGCAGCACTTGTAACAAGCAACGACAGCGATTAGTTGCATAAGCAAAGGCTTTTACACGTGCGCTTTTTGGGTTGCTAAACCAGCGCAATAATGGTTGCCATATACCTTTATGTAATGAATTATGTTGCTGCAACAACTGGTGTTGCTCGGGTAGAATACTGCAATTGTGCTTGGAAAAATGCAGCAAATTCTTTGACATTTTCGGATTCACTTCCAACAGAAAAGTTTTTGTTTGAACGAAAGTTTGCAAGCAGATGCAGCCAACTTATCGACCGTGGTAGAACTGGTTCTGTACCAACAAAGTCAGTAGCAGCACCCGTTCTAGCCAATTTGTCCGTACGTTTATTACCAGTAATACCGGTATGACCGGGTATCGATAGAAAGTAGATAACATTTGAAATGCTAAATTCTTCGATTTCAGTTCAACATGCGAATTTCGATCTTGAATCTGCCAAACTAAGTGCTTTCAGGGCAGCATGACTGTCGGTGCAAAAATTGATTCTTTTACCGCAAATTCCTTGTTGAAGTGGTGACTGTTTCAGAGCCCAGTAACCTTACGGCGGTATGCGCAGAAACACATATAGTGATTATATGTTCAAGAGTGCCTCTAGACGACCAGTAGTTGTTGTCGAGAACGCACCAATCATCGCCATCAAGGCCACTCTCTGAAGATGGTTTAACTTTGATTGGATTATCGTGACTTCTACCTTCTGCCACCATAGAAGGCACCCGTATGCCAGTATCGGTCAAATAATTGCTGTGTAGATCAACTAAATATAATTGGATTTGAGATCCCAAGATTTGCCGCAAGCCCGCTCACATTGGCCGAAGGCAATACAAGCTGTGTTGATTCTGAAATCGATGAAATTAACGCACAATTTCAGAGTCTAAGAATCGGAACGGACGAACACCGGTTATAATTTTTCGTTACGTGATGGTTTGGTTAGCTGGTAGCCCAACATAAAGACACCATTGCTCAATAACACATAAAGCTTGCTGCATCACATCAGAAAGTGTGTAAACGCAAATTCCAGTGATATTTTTATGATAATCATCGGCGAAACAATGTCGGAAACCTAAGCTCATTAAGTTTCCTCAACAAGCCATCGGCGACAAGGTTCAATGAAAGTGGTGACAGCACACCACCTTGAGGACATCCGCAGATACTGCATTTCCTTATCTCTACTTTTCTTAACGATGAGTACAGATGTCGGTTGCTAAGCATTGCCTGTATCCAGTTCATGATATATAAAGGTACTCTATTACCTCGTGCTGCTTCCAAAATGGATCCAAAAGACACTTTGTCAAAAGCACCTTCCATATAAATAAAAACTTTTAAACTTGATTGCTTTTGTGCAAAAGGTTTCTCAATGTTGTAGACAGCATTGTGTAACGGGGTGGTTGTAGACTTCCCCCGCTCATATGCATGTTGCATTACCTGCACCGAGTGCTCACCCAAACTGCCATCTCGAGTATAGTGTTCGATTAAACGTTCCATTAATGTCAGAAGAAAGGAGCTCAGATTATTCGGTCTAAAGCTCTTTGCCTCCTCTTAAGTAACGAGGCCACCTTTGGGAATGAATTTTAGAATTATTTCCCGCCACGCCAATGGAATGTATCCTACTGGAAGACTACAAGTAAAATTTTTATTTCATGTTCATATCCCCTTTGAGTTAGAACTGGAATAATTCCATCTTTTCCCGGAGATTTATACGGAGCAAAACAGTCGCCGATGATGGTTCCGTACAGCCTGAAAAGTGTGTGCGAAAAAAACAGTTGAGTACTACATTTTCTACTACATCAGACGAGTAATCACCAATCCAATCGAACTGACATAAAAAATTTTCGATTTTGAAATTAACTTATTTAATTTGCTAGTCTCGTTGAGACTAGGGACACATGTGCACAGGCTTTACCAACCACTTCACCCAGAAGATCGAATGCCAGTTCTGTATGTTTTGCGAGCCAGCCTAATAAAATAGTAAATGAAAAACCTGTTTTAATCCACCTAGAGGTGCAATTGTGCCTTTCTCATTTCTCCAAACTATGATTTAATAGCTGGTTCGTACAATATAACTTTATGGAAATGTCTTTCATTCTTATTACACTTGGTAAGTATATATAAGAGCACCTTTTTGCATTCATCGCGGTATCGGTTTGAATCGGAGTTTTCTATGTGATCGACCTCCACAACCCGTAACTCCGGTGCTGGAAGTCGGATGGAGATGGAATTTAATATCAGTTTCTGGGGACGCAACACCTTTCATTTGAAACTAAGTTGAGCAAATCTAGCCATTTTCGAGAAACCAATATAACCGTTATTCTGACTTTGGATGCTTCCGGATCCGTCGATGGTGGCCAGTGTGGCCAAAGAGACTTTGAATGACTGTTGGGGACCTAGATCTACAAATTCAACAGTTGTGTTTACATTTTGGAAAAAAAATCACCTTTTTACATTCATCGCAGAATTCGTTAGAATCGGGATTTGCTGCGTGATCGTACGTATCACCCTGTAATTCAGGAACCAGAACTCGGATCCACACAAAATTCAACAGCAGCTGATGGACCTTTCATTTAAAATTAAGTTTGTCAAAATCGGTTCAGAAAATTCCGAGAAACCGATTTGGAAAAATCAACAAATTTTGTTTTGTAACCATATTCTTCAACTCGTAATTCGGAACAAGATGTCGGTTGAAAATGAAATTCAATAGCAATCTATGGGAATATTATACCTTTCATTTGAATCTTAGTTTGTAAAAATCGGTTCAGCCATCTCCGAGTAACCGATGTGGACATTTTGTTAACAAATCCGCACATACACACACATACATACACACATACACATACACACATACATACATACACACAGATATTTTGCGATCTCGGCGAACTGAGTCGAATGTTATATGAGACTCGGCCCTCCGGGCCTCGGTTAAAAAGTCGGTTTTTGGAGCAATTGCATAACATTTCTATATAAGAAAGGCAAAAGAATAATATTTAATTAGCTTAATAAGCATGAGTTCAATGTTATCTTCATGTGATTATAATTTGCAAAGGTTGGTGGAATGCGTTTGAACGTGAGGGAATGGGGGTTTAGTAGAGTGGGTGTGGAGGATGCGTCAGAAATCCTTCATCTTATTTCGGTATACGGGGTGGATGAAGGAAATCTGGGCGTGAGGGTGATCCAAGAAGAGGGGAGTGATGAAGGAGGGAGGTGTAAGGGCAAGGTGGAGAGGGGGGGGGGGGAAGGGGCGGCTACGCAATACTCAACTGCATATTTTGCCTTCCATTTGAGACTTGGTTTGAGAAAATCGGTTCAGTCATCACCGATGAACCGATGTGACTTTAATTGTGGAATATGCCCGGAATTCCGGACTTCCGGAATCGTCGATAGTGGACAATATATTCAAAGAATGTTTGATTGGCAATCAGTGATCTAGATCTACGATTAGAAGTAATTTGGTGACCATTTCAATAGTTTTTAGCCTCTGAGGTATTACGATTGTACCGATTTATATGGGAAATTCCAGTGTATCCTTACTAACACCCCTGTAACTCCGGAAGCAAGAGTCAGAACCGAATGAAATTCAGCAGCAGTCAATGGCATTACTGTATCTTTCATTTGAAATTAAGTTCGTAAAAATCGGTAGAGAATTCGTTGTGGAATGGGTGTGATATTAGCTTAGGAACTTGGCGGGTTCCCCGAGGGCGGCATGAACCGTCATAGGTGGCCAATGCGGTCAAAGCTGCTTTGATTGATCATTAGTGATCCAGACCCGCAAACTAGAGTAATGTTACATCAATTTTAATATGTTTTACATCATTTGAACATTATGGTGGTACCAGTTTATATGGGAATTTGCTGTGTGACCGCACTCTTCAACCCGTAACTCCGGAACCGGAAGTCGGATCAACTAAAAATTCAATAGCAGCTTATGGGAGCGTTATACCTTTCAGATGAAACTAAGTTTGCGAAAATCGGTTCAGCCATCTCTGAGAAAATTGTGTGAGTTTAAATGACACACACACATACACACACACATACACACACATACATACACACACACAGACATTTGCCGATCTCGACGAACTGAATCGAATGGTGTACTATACTCGGCCCTCCGGGCCTCGGTTAAAAAGTCGATTTTTACAGTGATTGCATAGCCTTTCTTTATATGAGAAAGGCAAAAAGATTACAACGGAAAGAATGGAAGGGTCTATGTAACTTTATATACGCTTCTTTAGACGCCGGTACCCAAACTTCAAATAATAAAGTTCTCACAAACATTTCAGCATTTTCTGAAACGTCCTCAAATTCATCTTATTCGTTTTATACATATTCTTAATTTATTTCATATATTAATTCCACAGTAAATTAATTTTCTCAATTAATTAATTTCACATTATATTTGTTTAGTTTATTTTAAATATTTGAAAATATTCATTTTATTCATTTTATTGATTATGAATCTGCCTTATTCAATTTATATATGTTATTTATTCTACTCATTTTTTGAATTTCATTTATTTAGTTCTTTTGATTAATTTTGTTCAGTTCATCCTTTTTATGTTTATTTGTTCATTTCATGCTTCATTTTATTCACTATTTTCAATTTATTCATTTTATTATTTTTTTTTTCGTTTTATTGGGATGATCTATTATAAGTAGTTTATAAATTTCCTACATTTTTTATTTTATCAATTTTATTAATTTTATTCAAATTATTATTTTTTCATTTTATTGACATTGATTGTATTCATTGCATTCAGTTTTAATTTTTATAATTTAAGCATATTAATAATTTTATTCATTGCATGTTTTTCATTCATTACATACATTTCATTTTATTCGTTGTAATCATTTGTTAATTTTTGCCATGTTTTTAATTTTATTCGTTTTATTTTTTGCAGTAATATATATTTATACATGAATGTGATATTTTTCCATTTTTTGAATTTCATTTATTTTAATTATTTTGTTAATTTTATGCATATTATTCATTTTAATCAATATGTTAATTTGATGCATTTTGTTCAAATTATTCTTTTTATTTTTTTCTTTTCATTAATTTTATTTATGTAAATAATTTTATTCATTTTAATCATTTCATTTATTGTATTCAAACTGCTCGTTTTGTTTATTTGGTTTAAATGTATTATTCTTTTTACTCATCTTATGAATTTGGTTATTTATAATTTTATTGCTTTTTAATTGGTTTAATGAAATTGTTAATTTTGGTCATATTGTATTTTTCTATTTGCATTAACTTCATGATTTTCTATAATTTATTGATTTTATTCGAGGTTTCATTAGTGCCGTAATCAAAATTTTGTTCACTCCACCTCTGGTTGGCTGCGTACTTCGCATGAGTTCTGCAACTAGTGAATGGGCTAATAGTGATAGGTATAAGAAATGTCTTATCTCACTGCTAGGTGGAATAAATCGGTTTTTAAATATGGAATAGAGATTATAACAGTAAGCAGTGATTTGATGGCTGTTTATGAAAATGGGACATACTTAGGGTTCCTAGTACCGACCCTTTTCGGTGAGAACCGGTTCCCCGGTGCTGTATCCCTTAGTACCGGTAATACCGGTACTACAATATTTTTGTCAAAAAACCTGTTTTAATCCACCTAGTGGTGCAATTGTGCCTTTCTCATTTGTCCAAACTACGATTTCATAGCTGGTTATGATAAGTACAATGGTGGAAATGTATATTATATATTCAGTACGATTTGCACATAGTACATACAATGGATCGACAGCCAGGATTTTGAAATACTGTGTGTCGACACTGAAACATCGCTTGAAACCAGCGGCGGATCAAGGAAGAAGATCCGTTAAGAATTTTTAAACTAGTTATAATTTTAAAGTAGCAACCCGTTACTGCATACTTCTACCTAAGCCAATACAAGCGAAAATTGACGGGATTAGGTTGACAATTTTTAGAGCGATTGCATAACCTTTCTATATGAGAAAAGCAAAAATAAGATTTAAAACGCCAGAGTTACATAAAATGTTGAAACATATACTTTAATTTGCTTGAGTCTACCTTTTACTCTCACCCAGAGCATAAACACAAAAATACTCTCTTATAGCTATCAATAAACCAAGCAATCAATTCTACTGCTTTGTTGCTTATCCACTGCACATAAAGCACAGTATCGTTTCTCCGGCTGAACAGTGAAATCATAAAACTACAAGTGAAACGAGCCTTTACTACGAGAATTACCATCGCGACTGACTTTAAACAAATTCGTATTAGAACAATTGTGCACTTGGTAGAACAGTTCCCAAAGGCGATAATCCTCTTGGAAATGGTTATATTGTGGGCGTAATGTGGTACTTTTAACGTTTACAAAAGTTTGACTAAGGCTGCAAGCGCATTGTGAACAATTTCATGTAACACAACATCGAATATATCAACATTTGTTGAAAGATTCCCATGTAATCATGCTGAAATCAAGGTACGTCGATTTGCCCCGTGCACTAACCTAAAATTTCTTAAAGGAAGCATGTCGAAGTAAGGCGAATTGAAATCCATTTGTTGAAGAAACTTTTTCCCTTGTATTTCCAACAGTTCATGTTGTGAGAATCCAGATTACGAAACATATTCCTTCTTATCTGGCTTTGGATGCGAATCACATATAATCAAACAACGCTGAGTACAAATTCTGGTCAGATCCCTATTCGGATCGAGGTTAGGTACTAAGTCGGCGTTCGTTGTTTTATAGATAAAGATTTAACAGGACACTGTATATAGCCGTAACTTATGCCCGAAACTTAAAAACTATTTTTTCTCCAATCCATCCAAGGCCGTTATATTTAGATTCAACAATAAATTAATAAATTTAATGTAGGTTAGCGTTACCATTCTTTGTTAAAACTGTTCTTACAATTTGGCGAGCTGTTCCTTTTTATTGGCCCTTGCTGCTAATTGTGGCTATTGATCAAGAATTATTGCCTAATCATCTTATTTATAAATTTTGTTAAATTAAATAATTTACTTTCTCTTCTTTACAGGTACTCTAGGACGCTTGCATTAAATTTTATACTTTGCTGCCTTTCAAATCTTTCATGAGAAAAAATTATGTAGAAACTAGTTTTTCTTTATTCCATATCGGATGCCTGACATTTTTTAGTAGAATATACATCGCGCTAAAAATCTATTACGTTGAACAAAAATCATGAATTTTTCCACAGCCGAAACCAGCAGCACCAACTATTCTCCATCCGTCCTGTTTAGACCGCTTTCAGCGGAATTCACGACATGAACAGATATCGACCGCACACTACAGCGACAGTGAATGAGAACTGTTTTTGTTCATCCATTCAGCTGCACCGGATGCCGATCCTGATGACCTCCAAAACATCTCACAAGTCCTTGAAATCATGTGCGGTTGGTTCATTACGCCACGCTACGGCACGCTAGGATGACTGGAAGCTAACGGAATAGGGGACGTTCGATTCTAGTCCGTATTCCACAGTACGCATGTCCAACAAGGCGTTCATTCCGAACGGTACTCACCGTTTTGGTAGAGTTGTCGGGTTGACGATGGCTACGGACTTTCTTTCGGGCAGGGTCCGCTTCAGTCGCAATCGGCAGCTTATATCACTTACAGGTTTTGGATTTGGAATTATACTTTGTACGCTTCGGCTAAAGAAGTTTTCTTGCGTCGACTGGATACGATAGATGACATTTACCAAGTGATATTGAACACAAGACAGTAGCAAGTTAATCATACTTCGGGAAGGAAATCGTTTCAATATGCAATCAATTGATAAATTAACGTGATAACTGTCCAAATCAGTATTTACTTGTATCTAGTAGGCTTGAATAAAACATTATTTAATTCTAATCGATTCGAAACACATTTGGAGTTCTAACTGTGTCCCATATCACTATTACCAGTGAGCTGAATAGTTGATGACATCTCCAGATATTTCGAGCAGTCCCCGTGGGAACTAAAATTATCACTAACTACCCAATTATGGCTCTCTGTTCATGCGTTGCACGGAAGGCTCGACCGGCCAATTACCACCAGCCATCGGATGATTAGGGTTTGCATGCAGTGCGTCGATAATTTTGCCTCAATATGCCGACTGGACCGTATTCCGCTTGCATTAGTAACGCGTAATCACAACATAGTTTCGCGCCATAGGTTCCAGTCCGTCCAGCCCCTACGAACGCACCCTTCGTGTGCGACAGGAGTGAGCACATTCGCTGTATAGGTACCTACTGCCGGAATTATGTCTTTATTGGGGCACAGAACAGCCATTCGGTGTCGCGTGTCTTATCGCAATAAACGTGCAAAGTTGGTGGTGAAATTTATGCACAGGATGTTTAAATGGAACGCAACGTGTTGCTAAAACTGTTTCTGGGGTTGGGCGAACTGTTCCAGTGGATTGACATTGTGATAAAGGAGAGAGCTGGTCGGAGTGGGGTTTTCGCGGTGATGAATCTATTAAATCTAATTGTGTATTATGTGGAATATAGGATGCCTGCTTAAACTTATGTTCTTCTATTTTCATATCCATATCGTAGATGGAAGCCGGCTATTTTGAAGTGATAACTTAATCAATATGCGTGTCTGATCGTTTGGGGGTATGAAACTGGATCGCATAATCGATTGCTGAATTTTTGCATCCGACCAGCAAAATTTCTCAGTGTCAGTATGAACGATGAACTAACCACAACGTTGTCATATATGTAAAGATTAAGCTGCAAAATGTGCCGTAATTGTGCCGAGCTGTGAAAAAATAGTAGACGAAACAATGATATTGTTGTATAAAAGTCATGATCAAAACGCCAGTGCGTCTCATTAAAATCAAAATGATCTTTATTGGCGGTGATTTTTACACTTAACGCCGTTCTGAAATAGCTTCAAAGAGATTCAAAATACAAACCAGCAAATCAAAAACTTACCGTAAAGAGGGGCCTCTTTACCCGACCAGGGAAAAAAACTGACCGAGCATACTATTTTCTGGTATCACACCAAAACTTGGTATTAATTGATTAATACCATTAATTGATATTAAGCAAGTATTGAAAATACCAGGTTAATACCTCAATGGGGTATAATACTTTATTTTAGTATTATTTATATGTTCCAGTGATTTAAATCAATACCTTATTGAATACCTCTATACAATGAATTTTGTTATTGGATGGTTGAAATATGTTTTATTATTATGCAGGTATTATAATAAATCGTTTCATTATCAACTGGTTATTTGTAGAATATGTCTGTGTTATTATTTTTGGTATGGAACACTTGAATTTAGTATTCCGCTGTTATTTTATTCTGGGTAGGGGACGTTTCTGCTTTGCTGGTTTAAAAAATCGCCTTTTTCATTTTCTGATAGAGAATGTTTTCGGGAATACAGAAAAAAGGAAAAACTGAAGTCAAAATCTTTTAAAATGACGAAGTTATTGGCCGCCAAAGACAGAAAGGTGTGGAGCACGGCTTCGCTACTGTTAGAACTTGTCATGATGGAGTTTTAAGTAAATATGTCTAAGCGATTGTGGTCAGTAGATTCACCGAATAATGTTTAAAATTTGTTCTTGTCGACTCCTTCTCCCAACCTTAAATTTTCAGTGCCTTGCCGCATCTTTATTATTTTTGATTTATATAATCGTATTTTTTTCAACTTCTTTCCAATCATAGAGGCATGATTCGTTTTTATAAAATTTTAACAAATCTCTCTGTTCAAAGTAATGCATTAGAAAACAGACTGAACACAAATACACACCTGGTTATTGTTTGGTTATATTTTTTCGAGTTTCAGTCAAATTGTGGAAATTATTGTCTACCAAACGAATTAAACCTAAATTTATTTTGAGAAATTTACATATGGGCAATCATAACTTTCCTGAACACATTAATTTGTGTTACTTCCAATTTTGGAATAAAGATGAAAATTTTAGCGAATCATTGTTTTTTGTTTTCAAAATGAAGTTTTCAAGAATAAACCTAAATGATTCAACCTATTAATTCATTGTATGGAGAAACAGTCAAAAATCTGATTTTAAGGAATTCCTACCAACGCATAGATGTATGTCTCTCGTACAATTATGTAGATAAATAGTAGGGGGAATTGGGACAATTCGGGCCTAGTAAGGGTTTATGAGCTATAGAACTGGAACGTTTCAACCGATTCACAAATAAATATTTTTCTTGAAGCCTGATCAATTGCGCACATTACAGTACATGAAAGGTCCGGATTACTCGAACCCTGATCCAATTCAATTTCTATTATACACACACCGATTAAACGAAAACAGTTGATAGTCTCGTCCAAAACAAGATATTAAATTAAAGATATTACCGGCAAATTCAAAATCACGATAATGAACCTGATTTAATTAATTGTTGTTACCAACAAAAATCTTGTTTCTCGTCTTAAACAGTTTTCAAAAAAAGCGCCCAGAAACAACTTTCGCCCCTAGCACACGCATACGAAAACTGAGAGCCGCAAAATTTTGTGAGATAGAACAGGGCTACGTGACAGTCCAAAAGGGCCTACTTCCCCCTATTTATTGTAAAACTACATGTTTTATTAGTAATTCATTGACTCATGTTGTCTAGAAAAAAAGATCATTACAGGTACTACATTTTAATTCACGAGCATTTTTGTAATTCGGCGGGGAGGGGGGGGGGGAGTCTAGAGCTTCATTTGATCGTTTCATATTAGTTCGGAAATCAG
The DNA here is from genome assembly GCF_030247195.1 of Topomyia yanbarensis. NCBI lineage: Eukaryota > Metazoa > Arthropoda > Insecta > Diptera > Culicidae > Topomyia > Topomyia yanbarensis. Next base: position 333,693,359 of record NC_080672.1, on the reverse strand, counting down.
TTGCTAGGGCGGCACTGTTATAAACTTTTCAAAGGGAACGAGATAGAAAACGCTGTCTACGACAAAGCTGTATGTCAGGTAATTATAAGTATATCTTCTGAAGAACTAACTTTGTTGGTCCTACAAGTTTTGAAATATGGTGCATTTTTGAAATCATAATCTGTTAAAATTTTTAAACAAAATATGCTCTATCCTGAAACATACAGGATCTACAAAGTTTGCATATTCAGAAGTTATATTTAGAATGATAGGATGCACAACTTTTTCGAAGACACCACATGTATATCAAGCTTTATTGAAAAAGTTGATAGCAGCGCCGTCCTAGCGACTGAATTCCGAACTAGTAAGATTCAACCAAATAAAGGGCTAGGTGCCATACAGAAACTTTTTCAAAGACACTCTAATTCTATATTGCAAAATAATAATTGTTTTCACTTTTTTTTTAAATTTTCCGACCACAATGTTCTGATTTTCTCCTGATCCCTTATTGTTCCGTCAACCTTCAATGTAGAAACATGACACTTTTACTGAAATTTTCGAAAAAATACGCTCAACAATATATATTCATGCAAGAAATACATAACAGATAGAAATTAGCCATATATAGCAAGTATATCAGCGGCACTCACCTTCAGGAACGACTATTTGGATCGAAACCTCAACGTACAACGCAATCCAACTAAAATAGTATTATATCGAGTTCACCAATATGTGAGCTACGACATAACATTTCTGATTATTTTCTTTCTTTCTTTTTTATTCATTTTATCATATCTGTTTATATTGTTCATTTCATTCATTTTATCAATTTCATGCACACTATTCATTTCATGTTTATTTTATTTACTTTATTTATTTTGATTATTATATTCTTTTTGTTCATTCTAATAGTTAACAGTTTTATTAATTAATAAAATTATTAATAGCTCCAGCTCATACATTTTATTCAGTTTCTTAATTTGATTCATTTTATTGATTCTGTACAGTCATTCCTTTTATTTATTTCATCCAATTAGTTTGTTAGTTTGAATCAATTATTTGAATACTTATTCTATTAATTCTATAACCTTTTTATGTTGCTTAATTTTCACTTAGGGAGCTGAACTAATTAGGTCCATTTATTCGTTTAATTCGATTTATTTGAATCATTCTACTAATTTAATGAATTTGGTAACGTTTTATCTATCTTTTGCATTAATTTTTAAATTTAATTTGTTTTACTGATTTTCTATAATTGATTCAGTTTATTCCAGGTATTATTCGTGCAGAGCTCAAAACTGTGTTTAGCCCAACTCTAGTTGTGTGCCTGTTTCGCATGAGTTCTGCAAAGTAATAAGTGATCTAACAGTGATAAATGTAAGAAATGTTTTAACTTAGCGCTAAGTTGATTAAGTCGGTAGGGGAATTGTGGGAAAACCCGACACTGTGGGTAAAACCGCCTCCCCACAACTTTTCCTAGAAATCAAATTTTTATGCATTTCATAATGATACATTATTATTAGTACGTTTATTTAGAGCATTTGAAGAAAAATTGGATTTACGTTAGTGCGCCGAATGTCATAAAAATAAACAAAACATACGACAGCAGCGTTCAAACTCGTCTGGATGTTAAATTTCGTTGGTAGATTTTAAGGTTTTAACCGAACAAAAGCTTTTCAAATCACCACATTTTTCAGTACCTATTATTATCGGCCTTTCCTATGATCAACTAGGTGCATTGAAGACGAGTTTGAGAAATTCAATATTTTTAATTGCTTTTATAAAAAAAGTGCACTGTTGGGGTAAAACCGACACGCTGTTAAGATAGTTGTGTATACTTGCGATTTATTTCAAAATACTGGGAATCTTTGTGACACTTCAATTAGCCTATTAGAACACTATAGTATTAGCAGAAATACACAAAAATACTTTTATTGTGTTTATTTCTTGTAAGTCTCTTTAAAATTCAAAAATTGGAATTTTTGCTTATCTGATTCTATCGAAGCTTTTGCTATTTCTGCAAAAAGCTCAACAAACCGAATTTCTAGTGTTCTCTTGGTTTGTCATAGACGAACTTTATCACAATGAGACAATGATCTTATGTATACCCCAATAGATCGTTGAATCCAAATCTTCTCTTACGAAATAAAATGACACTGGAGGTTGCAATGATGTGCGCAAGGATTATTTGGAAATACTCCTATCAATAAATAATCCTATAGCATAAAACACTCTTATTTATAGTACTACGCTTTCGAACTTTCTTCCCCTCACTACATGATGGAGCAATAAAAATCACATAGTTGCATCATACATACTCACACTTTATTAATCACGCATATATCTCATTTTTAATAAAGATAAAGATTTTAATAAAGTGGAGAGAAAAAAAATCAAAGGGGGTGTCGATCTTACCCCTATGGGGTGTCGGTTTTAACCGCAGTGCCTACAAAAAGTCACTTTGTTTTCCAAGTTTTACAACCAATAATTTTTAATGAAATTAATTTTTTGAAGCGCTGAAAAAATTAAGTCTTGTTAAGGAGCTTAAGGTGTTTTAACCATAATTCCCCTATATACGTGTTATTGCAGCTCTGGTGTGGTCGCCGCACCAGGTTGTTTCACATCATTTTGTATAAAAGCAGAATGTTCTATATGTGATGAAAACTTTCTTGTAAATGGAAGACGAACGATTCAAAATGCGATTTTCCATGTTTGCGAGCAACGAAATTGTTCCGTTCACTCTCGAGTGAGCATTAGAAGAAACTGCTGGATTATTCAAAGAGAACCTTTTCGAGTAATTGAAAAGTAGAAGGAAACTCTCAAAACTGCCCGCAAAGTGTAACTGAACTTTTCGAACAAGCCAAGGTCATTCGGGAAATCAAAGCTTATTCCAACAACAAGAATAACCATTTGGCACAAAAAACTGAATAGTGGAGTGTTGATAAACTCTGCCCTGAAAATGCTACAAATGTTTCTGAGAAAATAAACTACCTAAATGATGCTTGGTCCACGATATGATATACGAAAGCTGATTTTAACCAATTCGTGGAGTTCAAATTCAACCAAGACTCCTGCTCGTGGCAATTTTCCGATTTAAGTTTGTTTATACGAAAAAAAAAAATGGTTTGGCAAAGGATCTATCAAACCAGCATTTTTGTGATGGAAAAGTCTACGAATGTGGAAGTGTTAAAATGGGGTGCCATAACATCCTTGCATCCTCAATTAAGTCCCGTAATGGCCTAGTTATATTTTGGCCAGATGTAGCCAGTTACCGTTACAGTAAGGACGTGCGGCAAAGGTTCAACGGCAAAAAATATTGTTTTGTTTATATTTCTCCGTCATAGAGCTAATCTTCTGCTTTCGATTTTGATCTTTTAACCTTAAAACGACCAAAACGATATCCACATGAACAAGCTCAAAGAATCGAGAGAAGCAATTCGGGACAAATATTCTCAACTCAAATATTGTGTTAGAGAAGAAATTCAAATCCATAACGGTGAGGTGGGGCAAATCCGACCTAGTAAACGATTTTGGCTGTAAAATCCTCATTTTACATCGGATCAAGTTTAAAAGCGGTGCAAAAAGGCCTACTTTGAAAACCTTCTATCCAACACAACTCATTCAAAACTTTGGAAGAATATTAATACCATTTTTGGTCGTTCAAAGTCGGATGTTCCCATCAGCCTAATTTGCAACGATATCAGAGTCACTGAGACTAAAGAAGTATGTAATGTTTTCAACGAGTATTTCTCTAGCATTGGCAAAAATTTGGCTGACAATATTCCCACGAGTCCCAACTCAAATCCTATTACAAATATACAACACGTCCAAGAAACAATCTTCTTGCGTCCTGCAACTATAAACGAAGTGATACTTTTGATTAAAGACCTCGAAAAAAATAACAGTTGTGGTCCTGATAAGATCCCCGCTAGTGTTCTTAAGAGTAACTGTACCGCTTTTGCAAACATCCTAACCAAAGCTTTTAATTTAATAATTCAAACCGGCAGGTACCCAGACTGTTTAAAAATAGCCCGAGTAATTCAAATTTTCAAAGCTGGTGATCCAAACCAACCTTGCAACTATAGACCAATTTCAACATTGTGCGTTTTCAATAAAATTCTTGAGAAATTGCTCATCACTCGACTACTCGAGTTTTTGAACAAACACAACATAATTTACAACTACCAGTATGGGTTCAGGCAGGGCTGCAGCACTTTAATTGCAATGACCGAACTAATTGACTCCATCATTAGTCAAATTGATAGCAAAAGAATTGTTGGTGCCCTTTTTCTGGACCTAAAAAAGCATTCGATACTCTGGATCACTCAATCCTGCTTAAGAAGTTAGAATGCTATGGTATCAGGGGAGTAGCAAATCATATTATTCGTAGCTATCTGTCGTATAGGAACCAATTCGTATCTATTGAAGACTCGTGTAGCTCTTATAGACCAATAGAAATAGGAGTGCCCCAAGGCAGTAATATTGGGCCACTGTTATTTTTATTGTATATCAATGACCTAGGTAGACTCGGGTTAAAAGGGACTCCTCGTCTTTTCGCGGATGACACAGCGTTGTTCTACCCGAACAACAACTGCCTGGATATTGTACGCGACATTGAATCGGATTTAAAAACACTAACGACGTATTTCAACGAAAACCTTCTTGCCTTGAACCTATCAAATACTAAATATATGCTATTTCATTCATCTAGAAGAGCTATAGGCGTGCATCCAGACCCAAGAATGGGACAGTCTGTAATTCAGGAAACTAACTGCTTCAAATATTTAGGACTTCACTTAGACCCCACACTCTCCTGGATTGAGCATATCACATCTATAGAGAGAAAAGTTGCATCGTTATGTGGGGCTATGCGTAAAGTATGCTCTTTTGTTCCCCAGCATGTACTTCTAAAATTTTATTATGCGCACATCCACTCATTGCTGAACTACCTTGTATCTGTGTGGGGCCGTGCCAGTATCTCGAATCTGAAAAAGCTACAAACGCTTCAAAACAGATGTCTTAAAATTATTTATAAAAAACCATTTATGTACCCTACTATTTTGTTATACAATAATAATGCCCATAACATTTTACCTTTGCTTGGGTTGACTAACTACCAAACAATAATATACATCCACAATGCTTTGCATAATACTATTGCTCATAACAATCTAGAATTTACAACAGGCATTCGAGCTCACAGCACTAGACAAGCCAATCATTTATTATACTCCAGAGTATCCACGAACCTTGGTCAAAGACGCATTTCCTTCATCGGACCTAAGTTATTCAACCAGCTTCCTACTGATTTAAAGCAAATAACATGTCGCACTCGTTTCCAAGCAAAATTGAAACTAATTTTAAAAAATAAAATAGGAGAATTTTTAATTTAAACTTCGTTCACCACCAATCGAGCTTATTCCTTTAGCTATAATTGGTTAACATTTTTTTAATAAAAACAATTGATAAATGCATTTTTTATAGCAATTAGTAATAAATAAATTTAAATTATTATGAGCTTCCTGCAAAGCTACGATGGGACCCTTAAAAGGATTCTTTTCCGCTGGGTACTCGCCGTAGCTTCTTGTCAAATTTTGTGTTTTGTCGGTCTCGTAATGTTTTTGCCTTTCTCAATAGAAAGGTATTGCAATTGCTCTGAAAACCGACTTTTTAACGGAGGCCCGGAGGGCCGAGTGACATATACCATTCGATTCAGTTCGTCGAGTTCGGCAAATGTCTGTGTGTGTATGTATGTGTGTGTATGTATGTGTGTGTGTATGTGCGTCTGTGTGTGTGTACGCGAACACAATCTCACTCACTTTTCTCAGAGATGGATGAACCGATTTTTACAAACTTAGTCCCAAATGAAAGGTGCAACGTTCCCATAGGCTGCTATTGAATTTCTAATGGATCCGACTTCCGGTTCCGGAATTACAGGGTGATAAGTACGAACACGCAGAAAATGTCGATTTTAATAAATTCTGCAATGAATGTATAAAGGTGAAAAATTTTCCAAAATATGACCACAACTGCTTCGATTTGTAGTATTAGGTCACTAACATCCATTCAAAGTCTATTTGGCCACATTGGCCACCATCCTCGGTTCCGGAAGCCCCGGCGGAAGTATCTAAATTCAGAATAACAGTCACATCGGTTTCTCGGAGATGGCTAGACCGATTCGACTAAACTTGGCCTCAAATGAAAGGTATTGCGTCCCCGTAAATGGCTATTTAATTTCATCCCGATCCGACTTCCGGTTCCGGAGTTGCAGGTTGTGGCGTGCGATCACATAGCAAATTGTGATTCAAACCGATACTCCGATGAAAGCAAAAAAGGTAAAAATTTCGCTAAAATGTCTCTCAAACAACTTAAATTTGCTGTTCTAGGTCACCGACGGCCAACCAAACTTTCGTTGACTACATTGACCACCATAAACGGTTCCGGAAGTGCCCGGGAAAAGCGGCCATCTTTCAAAATTTACGAACTCACATCAGTTTCCCGGAAATGGTTGGGCCGATTTTCACAAGCTTAGTCCCAAATGATAGCTATAATATCCCCATAGATGTCTATAAAATTTCGTACGGATCGCTTATATGGTTCCGGAAATATAGACTAAACCGTCCGGTCACATATGAAATTCCCATATAAGCCGGAACTCAAATTTTTTTTTCAAAGGGGGGACCTCATGAAATTTCAGAAATCGAATTCGTATTTTTGATGCCAAACATCTTTAAAATGCATGAAACGTCGAGATTTTATGTTATCTCGAAAAAAAATTTTTTTTATAAAAATCGACTTTTTGGGACTTTGCCGATTTTGCACCTTTTTGCCTTTCTCAATAGAAAGGTATTGCAATTGCTCTGAAAACCGACTTTGTAACGGAGGCCCGGAGGGCCGAGTGACATATACCATTCGATTCAGTTCGTCGAGTTCGGCAAATGTCTGTGTGTGTGTATGTATGTGTGTGTGTATGTATGTGTGTGTGTATGTGCGTCTGTGTGTGTGTACGCGAACACAATCTCACTCACTTTTCTCAGAGATGGATGAACCGATTTTTACAAACTTAGTCCCAAATGAAAGGTGCAACGTTCCCATAGGCTGCTATTGAATTTCTAATGGATCCGACTTCCGGTTCCGGAATTACAGGGTGATAAGTACGAACACGCAGAAAATGTCGATTTTAATAAATTCTGCAATGAATGTATAAAGGTGAAAAATTTTCCAAAATATGACCACAACTGCTTCGATTTGTAGTATTAGGTCACTAACATCCATTCAAAGTCTATTTGGCCACATTGGCCACCATCCTCGGTTCCGGAAGCCCCGGCGGAAGTATCTAAATTCAGAATAACAGTCACATCGGTTTCTCGGAGATGGCTAGACCGATTCGACTAAACTTGGCCTCAAATGAAAGGTATTGCGTCCCCGTAAATGGCTATTTAATTTCATCCCGATCCGACTTCCGGTTCCGGAGTTGCAGGTTGTGGCGTGCGATCACATAGCAAATTGTGATTCAAACCGATACTCCGATGAAAGCAAAAAAGGTAAAAATTTCGCTAAAATGTCTCTCAAACAACTTAAATTTGCTGTTCTAGGTCACCGACGGCCAACCAAACTTTCGTTGACTACATTAACCACCATAGACGGTTCCGGAAGTGCCCGGGAAAAGCGGCCATCTTTCATAACTAGCAAACTCATATCAGTTTCTCGGAAATGGTTGGGTCGATTTTCACAAACTTAGTCCCAAATAATAGCTATATTATCCCCACAGATGTCTATAAAATTTCGCACGGATCGCTTGTATGGTTCCGGAAATATAGACTGAACGGTCCGGTCACACATGAAATTCCCATATAAGCCTGAACTCATATTTTTTTTCAAAGGGGGGACCCCATGAAATTTCAGAAATCGAATTCGTATTTTTGATGCCAAACATCTTTAAAATGCATGAAACGTCGAGATTTTATGTTATCTCGAAAAACATTTTTTTTATAAAAATCGACTTTTTGGGACTTTGCCGATTTCGCACCTTTTTTCAGTTCAATATTACCGTGGCTGTTTTTTCTTTTTCAAAATTTTAGAACTCGAATAATGATTTATTTTCCTGTATATAATTGTCATGTGAGGTATAATAATAAAATGTAATATATGCATTTAAAAGTTTTTAATGAATATAAACAACGCACACATTCTCGTGATTCATGATTGAGAAAGGCACAATTGCACCGCTAGGTGGATTAAAATAGGTTTTTTTTGTTCTCAGCGTTTCCGCGATTCGTAACTTTGTTTTGTTGTGCTGACCTTTTTTTTTGTACGCTGAGAACTGATGTGTCCACTACCAGGGGGCTCCGTTTGTGAGCTTTTTGGTGTGGGGGTAAGAGGCGGGCTATTTATAAAAAAAAATTAAAAAAAAAAGTCGTTTTATATACCAAATTAAAGGTTAGACTAGCGCATTTTTCTATGCATAGCATTTTATTCATATCTTGGGAAAATTTTGAGATACATACATTTTCCGAAAAAGTTCATTTGTGCTCTTTTCAAAAACGGTGGGGTTGACCCGACCGCCTATGTTTTTGGTTGATTTAGTACGGATATTACCCAAATTTACGTTTTTGTGTCATTCGTTTGTAATTACGAACCATTGTGCAAAAAAAATGATAAAAATACATTTCAATTTGATAATTAAACAATTTCATAGCAAAGAAAACGATCGGATTTACCTCACTATTTAGGGGTCGGATATACCCTACCGCGTCAATTTTCATTACGACGCAATTAAAAATAATTATCAAAAATTGAACCAAATTCATCTATGAACATAGTAGGACTTTAGTTAAAGAATCTAGATCCATTTGGTTTTTTATGCGATCACTTTAACAATCAGAATTATCGTGTTGTCAATTATGCACAAAAATCAAATCATGTACATGTTTTGCCGCTGTTCGCTTTCCTTCATCAAATCATTTTCTTTTGTCTCGTTCGTTTCACTATTATTTTACACATTTATCAATTAATAAATGTTGAGAATCGAAAATTTCGCTTGAACGGAAAATTACTAAAAATAGTATGCCATCCTAAAGATTTTTTCTGAATCGAAAATTTCATGTTGATGCCAAATGATTTAAAAATGTCAGACAGGTCAAATGTCACAGCAAAATACAATGATAGTGATAAACAAAATGCTCGAAAACAAAATTTATTTGAGAGCAATTTTTGATAAAAAAAATCTTTCTCGGGATTTTGAAGATTCTTTTGACCATCGAATTTTCTAAATGAACTGAACTGCGGAACAGAACACAATTATAAATTGCCAAGGGTTTAGGGTTTTTACTAAACCGTTGGAAACATGTCCATACAGACATTGGTTTTAAATAGGGAAGGTGGGGCAAATCCGACCTAGTAAATGGTTTTGGCTGTAAAATGCTCATTTTACATCGGACCAAGTCGTCTTATATACCAAATTCAAGGTTAGACTTCTGAGCACCTTTCTAAGTATAGCATTTTATTCATATCTCGGGAAAATTTTGAGATTCAAGCTTTGTACGAAAACGTTCATTTTTGCTGTGTTCAAAAATGGTGGGGTAAACCCGACCGCTTATGTTTTTGGTTGATTTAGTACAGATATTACCAAAATTTTATGGTTGTTCAATGATAAATCAATGAATGTTACGTTATTGAATTGTAAGACGAAGAAAATGGAATTCAATGTCAATCTTGGAATGTCAAAATCACGAGCAGTAGCACTTAAAGATAATCCCGTTTGCATCGGAGCAATTGCTCGACGAATACTATATTCATCCCGTTTTTGTGTCTTTCGTTTGTAATTATGAACCATTGTGCAAAAAAAAATAATAGCAATTATAATATATTTCAATTTGATAAATAAACATTTTCTTAGCAAAAAGCGGTCGGATTTACCCCACTATTTAGAGGTCGGATTTGCCCCACCGCGTCATTTTTCATTACGATGCATTTGAAAAAAAATTAAAAAAGTTGGACTAAATTCATCTATGCACTTTGTAGGACTTTAATCAAAGAATTTAAATCCACCTTCATTTTTTATGCTATCACTTCTACAATTAGAAACATCCTGTAGTCAATGATGCACAAAAATCATATCAAAAGTTGTAAAAACACACATATTGTCAGATTTACAACCAAAATTTGATTGCTTCCAAAATAATTGCTAAATATAATTGACACGTATTTTTTGTTTTGGCTAAATATGATATTTTTTCAAGTTATTCGTTTTTGAACCTTTAAAGTTTAATAAATTAAGCATTTTTCAATCACTGATAACTCGGAAATTATTCGATATATAGAAAAAAATATTAAATAAAAAAAGTTGGGTTTTCAAATGAGATTACCGAAAAAAAATTCACAAAAAATATTTTTAGTTATAATTTGTGAAATTTGCAATTATTTGAAACAAATTTTTTTAAAGTTGAGCCAATTTTTTTAACTTATTATTTTCATTAAATATTCAGAATCATGTTAAAATGATTGTGAACCAATTTGAGAGTGGATATCAAAATACTTTGCGATATATTGCAATTATAAACTTAAAACAAGGCAATGTTACACTAAACGTCCAGTGAGAGGTAATATCTTGTAAAATACTTCGAGTTCATTGCTGAAATTTTTACACAATCTTCACGATATAATTATAAATTATTTAAAAAAGCAAAAAAAAAATCCGTTCGTTCCAAAAATAATTATTTGCTTCTAATATTTGCAGAATACATAAATTACATAAATTAGAATACATATTTCAAAAAAAATTCCGGTGAGATCATGTGAAAACGCAACTTTTATTATTTAATGCATTTTTCCACTAATTCAATAATTGAATTGAAAAATGTTATTTTTTTTAAATTAATGAAACTTAGTAAAATATTTTATAAAGTTCCAAAACTCATAACTTGAAAAACATGTCAAATTCAGCCAAAGCGTAAAATTCGTGTTAATGATTTTTAGCTAAAGAATGCAAAAAAAATGGAGGAAACTAAAATTGTAGTCGTAAATCTGATGTGGAATGACTCGCATTCTGAGAATTTTAGACTTTTTTGGTGGTATCCAAGTGTTAGAAGCAAAGCAATTTTTTTTTGATAACATAAGTATATTTAGAAGCTTATGTGAAAATTTCAGAATGGAATTCGAAGTATTTTACGAGATATTTAAATTATAACAGGCTTATCACTGGGCGTTTAGAGTAAAATTGCCTTGTTTTAAATTTATAATTGTAATAACTCGCAAAGCATTTTGATATCCACTCTAAAATTTTTACATAAATTTTTTAACATGATTCTTAATATTCAAAGAAAATAATAAGTAAACAAAATTTGGTCCAATTTAAAAAAAATCAGGTTGTTTCAAATAATTTCAAATTTCATAAATTATATAAAAAAAATATTTTTTCGTGAAATTTGTTCAATAAGCTCATTTAAAAACGCAACCTTTTTTTATTTAATGCTTTTTCCATATATCGAATCATTTCCGAGTTATCAGTGATTGAAAAGTGTTCAATTTTATAAACTTCAAAAGTTCAAAAACTTATAACCTGAAAAAAAATTATATTCAGCCAAAACAAAAAATACGTGTCAATTATTTTTAGCTCAAGAATGCAAGAAAAAAATTTGGAAAGAATGAAAATTATTTAATTATTTAAATTATTATTTTTAGCTCAAGAATGCAAGAAAAAAATTTGGAAGGAATGAAAATTTTTTTGTGAACCTGACGTGGAATGACCCATATGTTTCATTGTTGTTAAATTATGAATCAGCCAAAACAAATAAGTTTTCCTAATTCAATGTCGATTCTTTCATCACTGAAGTTATTAGATACACTTATGTTAATTTTCATCGTTATCTTGTTATTTTTTCTATTACAATAAATCTAAACTTGAGAGCACTACTTCAAAAAGCTTCACTCTGCTATCAAATATCTCCACTTCTGCTCCTTCTCTCACTCGAATCTCCAACAACAACAAAAAAACTTCCGATAGAAAAGTTTCACTTTACCTATCGATAGCTGGATATCGTGTTCGTACCGATTCCTGTCCATCTGCCACCGAGAGCACTCGAAGATCAAACTTGTTCCTGCGAAGTTTTTCTCATTTTGTGAAGTCGATTTTGAGTGCCGAGTTTGCCAAAGTATTGATTCCATCACTTTCCGCCCGCAAAAAATAACACTATCTCAGGTGGAGTGCCTTGTCACACACGTTCATTTTGTTCGTTTCATGTCGAATTTCAATAAAAGTTGCTCGAAGTAGATACGGTGTTAGCTTCTCTTTGTGAAACACTTTATGTCAGATCGGAAGCCAAATGGCACAACTTGTCGTGGAAGGTGACGGGTTCAGTTGCAGTTTCTAAACATACTGCGGCTTTTCCGAACTTGATGGGAACATTTTGCTGCTGTATTGATTCTATATATGAGGATTGATCAACTATTAATGTATAATAATTTTTACACCGGAAATTATACCAATTTATTCTCATCGCACTCGATTGTGAACAATTTCGCATAACTCTCTAACATAAGCTTCGCATTTCTATACCGAATATCTACTACTATACACCGATTACCGGCTTTCCTGTAAATGAAAAATTGCACAAAATTAACGCCTTGTCGGGCATAATCGAATATATTGCCTCCACCTGTTTTGCAAAGGGTGGTATTACCGGATAAACATATTTTTCGTTATTTCGCCTTCCAGCTAACAGCTTTTGGCGCGACTTCCGATGAAGTTGAAAAAACTTCCCAATTGTTAGTGTTGACCACCCTACTGTTACCGAAACGGGGCACGTGTCGGAAGCAGAATAGAAACAAACGAATGCCGTCGTGGATTCCATTTCCCAGGCAAAAACCTTTCATCTGGCGGCCACGAACACCCCAATCCGAGGAGCTTAATGAGTAACAGAATCGATACTGTGAACTCAATTTCCAATAATACGCTTCGAATGCGTGTTACCGACGTGCATATAAAAGGTAAAAGCTGCCGGGTTGATTGCGAAACGCTCAGAACTGGCCCAAACTGGTCGGTCGGGAACAGACATGGTAGAAAATCCGCCGCGTAATAAATACGCACACGTTCCGCCAAGGGGCCAGAAACACAATAATTGGAAATCATTTGTTTTAATTGAAAACTCCTGTCGCTAGTTCTTGGTGGGTGCGCGCGGTTTGCTGTCGTGGCCGGTAATTGCAGGGCACTGCGCTAAGCGCAAAAGCACATTCTTCATCAAAGGCTTGGTGTGGTCCTGTTTGGGTGGTGTTTGCTTCCAACAGATGCAATTCGATTGTGCGGATATGTGCTCCGTTTGGAATTTTATTTGTTGAGGTGTTCAGTGAGGATTGGCTTTTAGTATGTCATTCGTTCTCGTGGAGATTGTATTAGAAGATTTATTTGAGATTACTTCATTTTTCATATATTTTACTTCTTTTAGCCATCACTTTTTCGAAAACAATACCCCATTCCCCAATTAACTCTACCAGAACACCGTTCAAGACTATCGCACACCAACATACCCACTTCAACTGACACGAGAACGTGAAATTATTTTGAATTTTTGCTAGTAATAAGGCAATTACAGTTTCTACTAGAGTTGTCGTGCCAGTTAAACCGCTTATGCAAATCCGGCAATCGTTACTGCCCATACACAGGATGTTGTATTCTGTGTCATACGCGTCACGTTTTTCTAGAATATATCTAACCTAGAGTTAAAACTTGACTTTAATCAAAATATCATCGCCTCCAGAAACCTATCCCGATCAGAAACACATAACTGAAATATTTCAAAACTATATCTCGCATTGCTACTTGCTATAAATTTCTGTTATTTTAACTACTAACGAAACCTAATTTATAACACAATATGTTATACAAATTGTGTTCTGTTATAATCTTGTTATTTCAATCTGATCGGGATCTGTTAAATGACACACTCATTAGTAGATTGATGCATTATAAGAAAACAAAAATCGTGACATTAAAGTTGTTGTTATTTGTCTCCGATTCTTCAATGAAAGGATAATGAACTTACGTACGGTAAATATAATAATTGTTTTGCCATTGAGGAACAGTAATAATTTGAGTGGAGCAGTGGTGTGAATTTTCATTTTATAATACCAACTTTCAGTCAAATCTACTGCAACCAAGCTTCAAATTCCAAGTCTCCCTTAGACAACCCCCTTCAACTTGGCAGGATTTTCATGACTAAACCGAGCGCCTTCATTTCAAATGGATGATTTTCCATTCACCAATCAAAGCCGCTCTGCAGTGGCCAGTTTAGATTAAATAAAAAAGAATGGAAAATGATTGAGTGGCTGTTTGAATGAATGATGCAACGAACGACAGCCATTTGAATATAGTAGGACATGTTCTAAGATTTATTCCTCCTTCAAATTCAAACAAACCTGTTAAAAATTAGAGGAACTGGAGTGGAAAGAGAACTGTTTATTCTGTTATTTGTGCTGTCCGACTCTCTACACATGCCTTCGTAGAGTGCAGTTGAAAACACGAACGTTACCAACTAGAATCTAACTTTACAGCACAGTTTCACTCTTTGATGGAGACATATTTAACCCCTAATCACACCCCAAAGTTTAACGATTATATATAACTCCCGTCGAACTAAACGGAATATTGTAGTTTTGATAGCCTCGAGAATATAATCATTGATCTTAATAATATGAGAGATAATCAATATACAAGCAGCAATATTCTTATATTCGTTGAATGTATAATAACATGCATCATTCTTTATTTCATGAGTTGTTCTTCAAGGTTATGTATTTTCTTCTCGGACACAATGCATGCATGTAGGATTTAATTTAAGTTAACCCTTTCATTCCCAAATTGTTTCTAGCGTTCATGGGGTGTAAGAAAAAAGGAAAAACCCTTTTTAAAAACCCCGTGCTGTAGGCTGCTCAATATTTACCTTCCGATGCTTAATACAATTCTATTAGAAAATTTTTAATAGGGAGATTTTTTTTGTGTACTGTGACGAGTTACCGAAACGAAAAATGCTACGAAAAGATAGTCGAAGACGGTCCAAATTGATGCGTTTTATCAGTTTTTAATAACAATGAGAAATAACGAAGATTTATCAAAATTCCATTTGTCAACGCTAACTGAAAATATCTCTGATAAAAATCTGGTGACTTTAAACAAGAGTGTTTAGCCTTTTTTAGTCGTGTGCAATTTATCGGTTGTTTGCCAAGACATTAGCGCAAGCTGAGTTTCCGCATGCCAAGCATTCATTATACATCTATTATATGAGTGAAGATTTCTTCAAGTCAACGACAAAAGTGATTTATTCACAATTATACTTCAATATCATAATTTATGCCTAACGTCATTTATGCCAATCGTCCATTATGCCTAACGTATATTATGCCTAACGTCCATTTTGCCTAACGTCTTTATACTTGACGTCTATTATGCCTAACGTACGTATGTTAAACGTCCGTATGCCTAACGTATTTATGCCTAATGGGGTACACCCTTCAAAACCATCTGCAAGCCTCGGTACCACCAAGCGATGGTTATTTGGCATAAAAGATTATGTAAAGAACATCCAGAACCCCTATTCATCAATGTTTCCCTACTTGAGCAGTCTCATTAATCTAAAAAAGTAATCTCTGAATAATACACATATCAGTTCTGTATAACAGTTTTAAAAACATTTCGTTTGCTCAAGCTACATTGACTGAGAAAGCCTTAAACATTCACAGAAATTCTAGTTCCAGTCGATATAATACTCAAAGTTCTGTATAGTTCATCGCACTGATATCCCGAGCAAATACTCATGGGTTCAAACACCACATAGCCCTTTGAAAAGACCTTAAATATGGTCCGTGACAAAATTCACAACCATCAAGACACCATAAAATGGTCTCAATAACCCATAAATACACCAACATATGGTATTTTATATGTGATCTACCGGACCATGGTGATGGTGTTTTCATGGGTTGAACCCATTTCAAACACCCATGTCAAACCACATGACCATGGGGGTATTATGGGCTTTTCGTTTGCTCGGGATGCTAAGCATGTTTTCCGAATAAACTAGTTTCCCTGCTATTTCAGTGCTCCAGCAACTTGATGGTTGCCTTTAAAAGTGCCCTTTTAAATATCAGCAAAAAAAATTAAGTATAGCATGGCTGTTCTCAACTCCTATTCGACAGTTATAACGACGCCACCCGCGTTACAGTTTGGTAATGGCAAACTGGATTGCGAAGGGGGTGAATTGTAGTTGTCTGACGTATTTTTGATGGTCACACCACTAGCATTTTAGGTAAAATCGGCAGACAGCCTCAATTAATGATTAGACTAGAATATGTATGTTCAATGAAGGGATTAATTTCATTGTCCTTCAAAATAGTAGGATACTGTAAAAAGGCGGGCAAATTGACCCCTTCTTAACACTGAAAACCATTATCCTAACTCTAAATCAAACGTTTGAGGAAACTAAATAATTAAATAACCATAAAGAACATTCGTAAGAAGCAAAACAATATAAATGAATGAAAGACAAGATAAAAGGAATAATAAAAATATTGAACATTATAGTAACTTCCACTCAAAGTAATACATTTGGATATGAAAATCCAAAACATGCAATCAATAAATGTCGATTTCTTACTTTCTGTAGGAAATCAAAAGTCTTTTTATAATGTTTAAATCCATTTGATGCAAACTTTGTATTAAAGCGGGGCTGGTTGATGGAACGATGGCTTCGGAACACGGTTTGCCCTGCATACGAAATGGGTCATCGAAATTCAATTGAGCTAACACCTTCCCAAATCCTGGAACTTAGTTAATATATTTGTATATTTGTAGAGTATATTTGCATGAATAAATTCATGGAAACATCTTTTTCTATAAATCACTGCCAGCCAGTTGGAGTTGGTATGGTGAATGCATACACACGCACACACACAACTGGACCCTATTGTTGACCATTGAAGCAAGTTCTTGCAGTTATGGCGGCTGGTTAGATTTGGTCATAACGTGATTGGGATATCATGGGACTGCTGCTGATTTTATTGCCACAGGAACAGTTCCCTTGCCAAACCATTTGTTTCGAGAATAAATTTAATCTACAAGAAACCGTGGGCAGTAGTGTGTGTATTATCCATACCACACTGACCGGTCGTTTTTTGAAAAAAAACTTGCTTGCATCTATTTACTAATATTTTGTTTTAATTTATTGATGCAAACATGTTTAGTCCTGGTTATGGAAGGTGATAGCTCTATTGTATATCCAACGACCCATTTCAAGAAGGCCTGTTCCTACACGTACATCTTGAGGTCGCCTTCAAGTACAATAATCCCAGCGTATGTAGTATAAGCAAGTTATATGCATAGGCGGCTCCAGCCGGATGGTAAAGGGGGGGGGCGCCTTCTTGGAATAATGTGTCCGATGCACGATTTGAAGAATAAAATTTCGGATCATGAAAACGCATTTCCTTGCATGCGTGGAGTGTGGCGAAAAATTTGTCAGATTTTTTTATGTTCTTTAATGAATCCTCTGAGGATGGAAACTTTTTGGTTGCCTCTTGCCTTCCCCTGGATCCGCCAGGTGTAATACGGTTTGTGAACATTGAAGAACATAAATAAAAGAAAATAAAGTAAGTTGAATAAAACAAACTAAAAATGATCTCACCATAATGATATAACACGTGGTCCTTGGTCTGTATCGAGGAATGAAACTAGAAACTAGCCAGAAACCGTGGGCAGTAATCTGGTATGATTCGAGCCCCTGGATGTATATGAAATTGGTTTTCGCATGAGTTTCATCGTCGATTAAGATACAACCATTGAATTTCGTCAGCATCTGGCCGTACAGCTAACGGGCCCGGATCCTGAACAGTTTTCGTTGTTTGTATTTTGTATTTGTAAAAATTGAATTCATCTAACATATGTCTCAATGAAATTTCCTAAAACTAGTGTGATTCAATTCGTCTTCTAAATCCAGATGCGGTGAGGTTAAAATCAAATAATTCGGAGTTTGGGGGTACTATTTGGTTGTTTTTTTTGCTCGCTGATATTTGTAGCCTTATATGAGACCGTTTCGCTGCATAGTTGAGTATTCGGTTTTTATTCTCCATAATGGCATTGCTTTTTAATGAATAAACCAAAGATCAATAGTCCTAAGTGACTTCCTTGAGTGAAACCTATAGGCATTTCAACTAAGACTGAACCCGAGGTACTAACTCTTCAAAGACTTCAAAGACTGAGAAACGACGCTTCTCAACAGGCTGACCTTTGTTGAATCACCACTTCCACTCAGATTTGTGCTGGTTGGTCTCTTATTTCGTTTTTTGTGGGTTTCCTGAAAATGCCAGCTCCAACATAGAAGCTGGGAAGACCTTAAGGGATGAGATAACATTGTCTTAATTTTACAGAAATCAGCTTTTCGTGGAACGATGAATTCGCCTGAATCAGTGAAATGCAAAGGAAGCCAATTTAAAGGATGACTTCGAACGAAACGTCCACTGGCTCACTGGCACTTTATTTGTTTGGGAAATGTCACACAAGGAAGCAATATCGGTAGATTGCTGTTCACGTTGTTCATCAAGGATTCAGAAATTATATGTGGTGTTGGGCCAGAAAAATTGCCTGATGATATCAAACAGAATTATCACTCTTGAAGGATTCTCCGCCGTCAACCCGATACTATGCATCTACCATCTACCAGCCTGAGGCTCTAAGTAATTTCACTGATCTTCTTTTTGTCTAAAAGTTGCAAGTTAGTCATCGTGCTCGCCTATTCTACCCTGTTCCTGATGCAACTCCTGCTGCTGTTACAAAAACCAATTTGTATTATATTCCTAGTTTTAACCTTGAACCTTTTCATTTTTTTTATTTCCCATCTTGTATATCTAGTTGTATTTCTAGTTTTAAGATAGCTGTGAAATTTCCCATAAAATTTTGTTCCTCTTCTTGTATATTAATCTACATTCCTAGTCTTAAAATAACGGTAATTTTTTTTTGTCAAAAATAGTTATTGTTCAATCTTGTATATCGAATCGTATTTTTAGTTTAAGATAGTTGTAAAAAATGTTCCTCTTTATATTCAAAAATATTTGTGCATTGTAACCTCTTCATTTTAAGATATTCAAAATGTAAAAAAAGAATTTGGTGCCGCCAAGCTAACGCATTTGTGCCTATTAAATAACCGAACTGAATAAAAAAATCAAACAGAATTTCTATTTATGTTATCAGTGAAAGTAAATTCATTGAGATGTTGAAATTTCTTATTAAGCATGAGTATAATGACCATACAATTCGTAGTTGCTAGTACGTGATTGACCAGAACAAGCGAAATTGCATAGAGAATCAACGAATGGAGCCTGGGAGTAGCTGTCTATCCTCAAAGTATACTTTAAAATGCCAATAACGGCATCGGTCACGTCCTTACAGATACCGGGGAAGGAAAGGAATGTTAGTGTAACAAACGTTGTTGTGGAGACCGTGTATACCTCTGCATCTCCATGAATGCCACGGGAAGAAGTTTTTGTTGATAAGAAGGGGTAAACAGTTAGACAAATCTGGATTCACTTTGATAAGAGATACGATCTACGAATACATTGCAACATTGTGAATTGCACAATAATCAAAACAATTGTAGTGTGTAGGTCGGGTGTCAATTTCAGGCGCTAAGGTCGGACTGCAGTTTTTTTTCCTTTATTTAACATTATATTTGTTATGGGGACGGGCATAGCGTAGTTGGTAAATCGATTGCCTTGTACGCAGCTCACCTGGGTTCGATTCCCAACCCCACATAAAGGGTTAGAAATTTTTCCAAATAAAAAAAGGTTTCTCTAACCCTAAAAGAGGCGAATGACCTTAAGTTAAAACCTCTAAAATAAAAATAAAAAAATATATTTGTTATATACACAATTTAATTATCACACAAACCATCAGGCAGTGCCTTAACGAGTATTGCAATTGCCGCTATTCCTACAACTGAATTTTATTGTTGGAAGGAGATACTTTGTCTCTGTTAGTGCGCATAAGAACTTCTGCTTATGGATCCAACCCTTTTCGGCCCTTCATACAGCGATATATTGAAAGTCGATTGCTAGCAGCACTTGACCTTGCGTTAAAAGCAGCCGCAGCCACTGGCGTAGCCCTTTCACTGATGGTGGGTTCACCACGTCATCATCATCATCATCATCACATGGGAATCTGAATTTCAACGTTGCCACTTGCAACCACGTGTTTTAAGTTGCTTGAAACACTCGGCTTGGGATAACGTGTTGAATAATATTAATACTGCAGTACGAAGATGACACTGATGGTACGCGACTTCACTAAGCCTAAACCGCATTTTCAACTTCATAAGGTATTCCAATTCACTAAAACTCATCCGTATTGAACAAAATTTAAAGTCAAAGACCGCGGCGTTGGGTCGGAGTAATGCTTTTTCGTCAACTTTACTCATGATGACAAGAATAATCCAATGTTTTTCTTGAGACAATGCACACTATATCGAGTGGCCTGTTGTTCACTTAGTTCGATTGTAGGACTTATGCCAGCAGAAATAGATAATAAACTATCTTCAAAACTCGTCTTATTACTCCTATTTTACAGGAGCCGAAATATGCCTATTTTTTGGGCTCTACAATGGTAACCCCTTGAAATACTTTCGCCGTACCATTAAGAAAGCACAAAACTGAGCATCAGGCTCATAACACTGTGTAAATAACGCAATAAGATCACAAGCATTGAATTAAACTGAATTGATGGGGACGCACGGTTAACTCTGACTACCATTGAAATTGGTGTGTCGTTAATGGAGGCCCTTGGTCGTTCACTTTTCGCAAAGTCAACCAATCGTTTTTGTCAAAATGTGACTCGAAGAAATAAACAAAATATTAGTACTATTTCCCGAGGTGAAACTTGCTTCCAAAGTCTTCGCGGCGGATTCTAAGCGTACATGACAACCACGAGGCTAGTGTAAATACTAGTTCAGTACCATGCCACCGACGGGCCAAACATGCAAAATAACACGAACGTTGTTTATGGAAACTTCATTT
This sequence comes from Topomyia yanbarensis, assembly GCF_030247195.1. Classification (NCBI taxonomy): domain Eukaryota; kingdom Metazoa; phylum Arthropoda; class Insecta; order Diptera; family Culicidae; genus Topomyia; species Topomyia yanbarensis. Next base: position 333,672,332 of record NC_080672.1, on the reverse strand, counting down.
TGTACTGTTCTCTTCCGCCCATCATGCCTCTATCTTCAAACACATTATGTAGCACAATATGTAACCTAATCATATCTGGGTGTCACCGCCGACAGCTCCAACGTAATTTTGTCCTATCCTCCAACGCAAGATGGCAAGACGTACTGACATAATCCAAACACATGGAGCTTGCATGTGTCCGTTCTCCCTGGTACAAAGCAGCCAAGCTTGCATTCACGCTCCCACTATTCAACGCACATATCCAGAAATTATTCTAATTAATTAAATCCGATGAAAAGGAAACGCTGCTCGTGTGGCAGTCACTTTGTCATCCTTTGGCACACATAATTCAAGATTTTCCCAAGGAACGCGAACGCCGCGGTTCACTTTATTCATTCCCCCCCCCCCTCTTCTCTCAGGCTCTTATTCTTGCATCCCAACCGAGGAGGCATAAGTCAAAAACAGCAGCAGCAGGAGCAGCACCATCAGCAACACTACACGATGTTATTGAAAATATTTGCTTTTCATCTTCACCTTCAGTGGGTTAGTGTTTGCCGTCTCTAGCGACTCGGTTTGCCATCCTAACCACCAAAACGGATCTAGGGGATATCGTCACACGCACGGTGTCAATGCTAGCGGCTGGGATTGCACTTTGCGACAAAACGACAACGACGACGGACTCGGTACATGTCGTAATAGCAGCAAATCTAGTTGTTCCAGAGAATGACATTCTGTTAGCCTGTTGGAATTATCCGTAATGGATAAACTTTACCGCGCCTAATGGTTCCAGTATGTAAGCAGATTAATTTACTGAAAATTGCCAGATTTATTATTGAACGGGAACAAGGACCTGGGTAGAAAAGATTTTCAAAATCCTGTTGAACGTGAGAAATCAAATGTCGATACAAGACATTTTGTGGACAATACTGCCAAATTGATATCGCGTCTGGCACCAATACAACCTATACCGATACATAGTCTGCTGACGGAAATATTTCTGATTTTTATATTTTCAATATTTAATTAAAAATACACAACCACATATGGTGGGCCAGAGCGACAGGATTCACTTAAATATTACAAGAGCCGAAAGGCTGTGCCGGCTGCAGCACAATCAAAATTGAATTGTGAAATCGAAAGTGAGTTGACAAAAAGTAGGAATCAGTAGCCCGAAAAAAAGCTGGAATTACGGTAGAAAAGTGAAATTGATAAACAATCTGATGATTTTTCACGGTCTAGTGGCAGATGTGATAACGCAACTGCAATTGATTGTGATTTTCGTTATAGCTTTTTCCGATGGAAGGCATGGAAAGCGGAATTGATTTTTTCAGGGTTCATAGCAAAACCAATTAAGAAATTTTTACCCAAAATTATTTCAATTTTCAGACGTGTGCTGGACAGTTAGTTTTTCGTTTTCAAGCTTTAAGTTTATTCTGGGATAAATCCAAAATATTACTCTCACAAAAGTTATGTATCTGGCTTATATTATTCCGTAATTGTTGCTCCGAAAGTATTATGAACTCTTTAGAACATCGTGATTTTGATCTGATCAGAGAAAATTGATCATTTGTCCAGAGAGGATACCTAATTTTCGTAAACAATGCACTTCAAAAAGTTTTTTTATGGAATATTACATGGTTTCTAGAATTAATACAGCGAAGACCTGTTTTTATCAGCCCCCTTGGCTAATTCTGGGTTGACAAAATTAGAACAATAACAAAACATATTTGTTTATTTATTTTCAATAAACTGAAGTCGTAATAATGTTCTTTTTCAATCCCAAGACATAACCTTACAACCCTGTATGGTTGACAAAATTAGGTAAAAAAACTGATAAAATGGGGGGCTGATAATCTTTTATGTATTAAGATAATTTTTTGAACACACAATTTAATATTACTCTAGATTTAAGGGAATTCTAGACGCCTAAGGACTGGAACAACACCATGATGTTTTTAAGATAAATTATTTGAAATTGTTGGTTTTTATAAAAGACTCTGTTTCTGTGGAAAAAATATTTTGGACACGTTCCTCTAAGCATCCAACATTTGAGTCGAACTTTTTCTAATCGCATTTCTGCGTGACTGAAGCACTTTAGAATTATATGCTTAATTGATTTTTTTGTAATTAATATGTATATCTGAAAAACGAGTAACTCGCCATCAAAATTGCATTATGCATTTTTACCTTTTATCTTCATCAATTATTGATGTCGAAACAAATCCAGAAAAATGTACAATTGAAATTCAATTCCGATCGTGATACCCCGGCGGCACCTTCCGAAACCATACTGCGGCAAACCAATTTGAGGGGATTAAGGGGATATCATCTAGATGAATATAAATCCAAAGCCAACTCGGATTATTGGGACACCTTCCACTACCCGACATTTGCCCATTCCTCATCCGTGCAAACGCGTCCCGAATGGTATGTCTCGTCCCTTCCGACGTTTGGGGGAGGGGATTCATAGGTGCTCCGTGCTTGTGAAAGTTCTGGTATGTACCGTGCTAGTTCTCTGCAATATAGAGTACGCGCTGTGCTGTGACGCAGAATGACAAACGCCAGCCAGCCAGCATGCCTGGTAGTCTGCTACACGGTGATAACAGAGTCAACCGCTAGTCCGGCAGTTAACTCTGTAGTTTTGCATGAGAATGTTAGAGGTGTTCAATAAAGCTGAATAAAGGCCGTCGGAACAGGTTTTTGGATTTTATGTGTAGTTGTTGCGTATGGAAAATCAATTAGCAATAATTAAATAAATAATTCTCAATGATAAGAGGCAACCCACTTTCAGCAATGAAAACGATCCACTATGGAGTAACTAGGCCAAAAAGCTGGACAAAATTGTTTTCTGCTGTTATTATGTATTATTTTGCATTTACAATTCAAGGGAAACTTAAATAATTGATGTTGGCACATTTTCCCTAAAAACCACCAGAGAACAGAGTGAAACAGTGCACCCTTCACCCCTTTTCTACCGTTGTTATCTTGTCTAGACCCTCGCACTCGACTACTGCTTCCTGCGACAGGACTCTCACGTTCGCTTCGTAGCCCAAGGATTTAGCAACAAGCTCGCGGTAGGTCAAGATCTTGACGGAAGGATCTTTCTTCAGCTCGAAGACCATCTCGCCCTTCTGAGTTCGCTTCGTTCTAACAACGTTCTCTCCCAACTCCTTTAGCTCTGGGACCTCTCTCACTTTCTTGAGAAAAGCGGCGTAGGACGTCGTATCGTTCGATTCGACGATCAGTGCATCTCTTTTCGGCGCCTTCTGACGAGTCGAAGGTTTTCCTTTTGACGTAGGACTACGTCTTTGTTGGGGGTGCACTTTGCAAATTCTACAAAAATGGTATGTAGCGAGGAGTGGTCCAATTTTAAACGCATATAATTCAGCCATCTCACAATAAATTTTTTGCACATGTCGCCCCGAAATACTTCTAAGAATAGATTCCAATAGATAAATGCAAAGATTTTTTATATCACGTACAACCTATATCATGTAACGTATTTTATGTACAACCTAGTCAAAATATCGCGCATTTTACACACAGAAGATAGCGCTTCCCAAGTCCGGCACGACAGATTCGTGTATCTAGCGCGGTACGCTTCTATGAATGATGTCATCATCGACTCTTTTAAAGAACGGATTTGGCCGGACAAGCTCAGTTGCCTGTTGAACGGCAGGCGGAGCAGATCACTGTGCTGTGTGTTTTCACAGCCAGTGTAGCTGAGTTAGAAGTACGTTACACTGGCTGTGAAGGTACGCTACCCAGTGTCATCCAACACGCGACTGAGCTTGTCCGTTCAAACACTATACTTTCTTTTGTGTTGTGCTCGTTTCCAGCACACTTTTATGTATAATCTCGAACACAGTTACTCGTACACAAAATTGCTTGTACATTTGCAAACACGGTTAACATAATGTCGTTGTACTAGTTGTCTCTTTCGCTCTAACCATCATCATCCGCTTTGACTCATTTTGCTTTGTGCGCTTGGGTTCAATGGCTGAGGCGAATGTGTAGGTAGGTATATCTAATTTGTTAGCAGGGTTACCATATTCACAGATTTTTCTGCAAGGTCACAGTTTTTTTCACAATTTTTGATCACAGATGGCACATACTTGGCATTGTTATGAAAATTTCACAGATTTTTGGAAGTATTGTGATTTTTCACAGACTTTTCGGAAATTTATCACAGATTTTTTTTTCCTGTTTCAGTTATTACAGATGGTAAAAAGATATTTTTGACCGAAACACAGATTTCAATGTGGCATCCCTGTTTGTTAGCGGTTGCATGCGTAACTTGCATGATAGCAATCTGTGTTTTCGTTGCGCAAAGACGATTGGTTCAATATGTAACTTTCGATGTTGATTGGTTTTGCTTAAACTATACGTAAGACATATCCCAAGTAGCAATTGCAACTTGTTGAAAGTTTTGAATGTTGCACAACTGCTACACAATATTTTTTATTGTTGGATATATTTGAAAAGAATTTCCACGGGTTTTTAAACTGATTGTGCAACTATGTAACTATAGAGCTGGCCAATAGTGTTAAGTATGCAAACATCAATAACAGTTGTGAAACTAATCAGAAACTTTGCTAACTTGCACAAACAGTCTAACAAGTTGCAAATGGCTTCCACCCTAAAACAGAACTGTCCAACTACCCAGTGCTCGACAAATGGCACAGCTATTGTTTGCATTATTTTGCTGCAACATGTTGCACAACATACAAACAAAGTGCGCTTTTTCCATAACATAGTTGTTACCAAGAGAGTTACAAATACTATACAGTAACAAAGCGTGCTACTTGGGATATTTGATTTATTATTACTCTAAATGTACTAAGAAAATAAATATTTTACATTAAGTAGTACAGTCCTACGTCTACAAATCGCACAACCCCATAGGGCTGTCTCTTGTAGTTTCTGTGTTTCTCCTTCCGACCTACTCCAGCTTACTCTCTGTTGGGGTCTTTTTTCTTCAGCAACAGAAACAGCATCCTCGAACGTTTGCTTTTTGGGCCCGGCCGGTCTTCCGTCTCCTGCCGAGGATCTTGTCCTCTTTGGAGTCACGGAAACTGGCTTGTTCTCCACATCAATCTGCTTCTCCTTACCCTGCTTCGGAGGGGCTATGAAGATAGTAGCCTTAGCCTACGCAAATGCTCGCTCAGCTACATCAGCTCTCCGCGTTGCCTTGTCATATTCATTCACGGCAGACAGTAGCGCGTTTCGGATTCTTTAATGTCCTTATGGTCATTGTTTCTCGCATCCACAAACTTGTGCTGCTCCTGCACCAAGTTCTTCGCAGCAACTACTTTTGGTTTCTGTGGGGTGATTCATCTTGCTCTGCTCTGAATTTTGTTGCTGCCGCTGCTGTTGCTGATGCTGCTGCTCCTCCTCCTCTTGCCGAATGAGTTCAGCTACTGCTGGTGGTGGTGACCTCACCCAACCTACCTCTGGCGAACGGATTCACCGTGCCTACTCCGTATATGTGATTTTCTTGTTTTTCTCCATTTTTTTGGGTCCCATTTCTGGGCCGCTACCTCCATTCGTTGTACATAGCCGCCCCTCGTGATCCCATGATTATCTATGAAGCAGGGGGTCATGCAAGGCTTGACACTATTTTTCATGCGGAGTAGTGTTCAGAGCAGGATCGGCGTAAAATCGGGAATTGTCCAACCGAACCTAGCACCATCAACTAAATGGTGACGAGTTTTGAACGTATCCGGAGACCTGCCAGGGTTTTGTCGAGACGGAGACAGCAGTGCTGTTAGCCCACTCGCCATTTCAGGTCGGTCTCAGCCCAAAGTCGCCATCCAATTCGTGATCCGTGACCTGTCCGTTGTCGTTCGTTATGGTCAGTATGCCATGATCAGGATGTTACTGATGTGCCGGTTAGCACTCCGGTTGGACTAAAGTGTTTTTATTGCTAAGATCTTCGATTATTGGAATCTTATGATCTTAGCAAAAGCGGCTCAGACTCGCTTCGTCGGAGCTGCTTTCGGAGGTTTAGCAGAGCCCAAACCAAACCCCACTATATCCTAGCAAAACTCCCCAACCCGCAATAGGGCCAGGGGGTCCCTAGACTCCTGTCCCTCCTGTTTCTGCTACCACCATATGTGTGTGTATATGTGTGGATGTGTCAAAAAATCACTTACTTTTCTCAGAGATGGCTGGACCGATTTGCACTAACATAACCTCTGATGATAGGGACAACCTTCCCATCGGTTGCTATTGAATTTTGGGTCGATCGGAATTTTAGTACTAAAGTTACGGGTTGCCGAGTGCGGCCACACAGCAATTTTCTATATAAACTGGCACCACTGTGATATCAAAATGATGCAAAACTTAATTAAAGGCGTGCAAAGGATTTTTAATTTGCTGTCCAGATCACTTATGACAAAGCAACGCATCCGTCAACGGTTTCGGGAGACATTCTTACGTCGATGTAGGATGGCTTCAGCCAGAGAAGAGTGTAAGGGAACATTCCGGGCGGCCAGGTGTCACGGAATTTGGGTATCTGTGTATTTTAAATGGAACTCGGAATTTCAATCCCGTGACGGGAAATGAGTCTACACAAAAATGACAGTTTCCATGAAGTGTAAACCCAACCGTGGGAAACATCGCACGATTTTAAAACTCTACACAGAGAAATACGGCCGGGAACATTTAATACAAATTATTTCCGACGGGGAAAATTGTATTTTATTGGGTTTAAAAATCAGATCTATTTTGATATGGTTGATGTTTTTTAGGAGTAGAAGTTTTGTTTTGACAGCTTGGAGAGTTCTCGGCGAAAAATTTTCCCCGATCAAATCCCGACACATATCTTGTGCAAAATCCCGTGACCTCTTTCCCAAACTGTAAACTAGCCTTAAGCAAGTCCACCTGCTACAAGGAGCTGTGTAGAGAAGTAGACGGTAACTCCAAAGCAACACTTAAAGTGTCGTGTTGGCCAAGATCAAGGGTCCAATGACGCCAGTCGAAATGTGCGCTGACAAAATGAAGATTCTCGTGAAGCGTATTTTCTCGAAGCACGATCGGACCGTGTTGATGCAGACGGTGGAAATGTTGGTGACAATCGAATCTCCAACGATAGAGATTCTAATAGTGGCAAAAGGGTTGAAAACAAAAAAAGCTTCCGGACCAGACGGTATCCCAACGTGACACTAAAGATTCCTGGCGTTCCCGGACATGTTCAGGATAGTCTTACTGAAATGCTTGGACGATGACTACTTCCCAGGTAGATGGAAATCCAGAAACTAGTGTTGCTACCAAAACCAGGAGATTCAGCATCGTACATGCATACATACCTGCTGGATACCCTTGGGAAACTTTTGGAAAGGGTCATCTTCAACAGGTTGACGAGCTACGCTGAAAAGAACTATCGCAGAGGCATTTTGAGTTCCGAATAGGGATTTCGATAGTGGACGCCATCCGCACAGTCATCGCGAGCGCGGAGAAAGCATCGAATCAAAAGAGAGAAGGGGTAATTGTTACTGTGCCATGGTACCGATCGACGTGAAGGATTGTCGTAGCGCTGCACCGAATGCGAGTGCTGGACTATCTAGGCAAGGTTCTGAAAAGATACTTTCAGAACCTAGTACTGGTCTACGAAACGATCGTGAGACGGAAGTCGATGACGGTCGCGGAGGGCGTACCTCAGGGCTTCATATTTAGTCCAACGCTCTGAAATGTAGTGCACAACGGAGTGTTACCATTGGAACTGCCCAGGGGAGTTGAGATAATCGACTTTGCAGATGACTTTGTTCTGACGATAAGAGGCGAGACCCTTGAGGAGGTGGAGATGTTGACAGCAGAGACGATAGGCGTCGTAGAAACTTGGATGGCTGACGTCAAGTCACAACAGGCTCACAACAAGACGGAGGTAGTACTGGTCAGCAGCTGTGAAAAAATCCAGCGCGTCGTGATCAGCGTCGGGAGCCAATCTGTCCCGTCGATGCGTGCACTGAAGCGTCTCGGTGTGATGGGCGACGATCGGTTAAATTACAACAGCCATGTCGACTATGTATGTGAGAAGGCTGCGAGAACAACTAATGCATTGGCAAGGATCCTGCCGAACAACGGAGGAGCAAGACACAGTACTAGACGTCTCCTGGCGGGTGTATGATCCTCAATTCTGAGGTATGGAAAACCGGCCTGGGCTGCTGCGCTGAACTTAAAGCGGAACCGGACGAAGTTGACTAGCACGTATCGCCTAATGGATGTTCGTGACGCGAGTGCATACAGAACGGTACAGTCGGAGGCGGTATGCGTAATAGCCAGTGCGTGAACGTGGCAATATGTCCGAAGAGATGTGCCACGACGAGCATATCTGGGATACTATCAACAGAGTAGTGACGAGTATACTCTCCAAGCTGCAGAGGAAGTGGCAAAGGGACCAAACAAAGTAGCACTACCGGCTAGAAAGCCGTCATGAAACCACAAATCTGATCTCGGGATAAATTCCACCGCCGGGGAACCCTTCACCGGTGTAGATTAGACTTACGGCGAGAATCGCCAAACCGACCCCGACACCCTACCAGGTAGCTCATCGCATCCGAATCGAACAGCTAGTAGTGGGTCGTTGAGGTGCCAGTAACCTACTGGCTGGCCCGTTGAGAAAGCTAGGTTCACCGTCGGGGACTAGATCGAGTAGATCGGGACGAAGCGGGGAGCTAAATGGTTCACGGAAACGAACATTGGAATCGGGAGAAATCTACCGCCAGGGCATTTCTCGGTAGGGTAAATTCACCACCGTGAACTATCCTACTATATCGCGATCAAATTGGCTCCCGAAATAGACATCGGCACCGAGTGAACTTCCGCTACTGGGGAACCCTAGGGAGTAGGGTCGTTCATCGCCGGATAATACCCGAGTAGATCTCGAAAAAGCTGGGAGCTAAATGGCTTAAGGAAGCGGGTATTGGTGTCGGGAGAAATTCCTCCGTCGGGGAACTCTCAGTCCGAATAGGGTGAGTTAACCGCCGGGGACTATCCGAGTAGATCGTGACAAGGCTGGGAGTTGAAAGACTCACGGAAACAGGAGCTAAATGGTTCATGAAATTAGCATCTAAACGGCTAACGGGGACGAAAGCTAAATGACGTCGTAATAGATAGAGACAAGAAGCAATAGAAGAGTCGAGAGTTAAATCAAAGTTCAAAGGTCGAGCCATTTTATGGATCAAGTGAAGCTCCGAGATAGAGCAGGAAAAAGAAGTGCGACGAAAGCACAACGAGCCCCCTCACGAAGTAATGGTACCTGAGTGTAGTTCCGTGGAGAAGAAGAGCGTGAGTCCCATACAGTGCCAATACACTTCATTCCAGACTTTTGAAGTTTTTTAAACCTTACTATAAAAATAACGCACACATACAAACTTTTTTTCATTCTAGATGAACTAGGTCGAGTGGGATATGATACTCGGCTCTAAGATTGCCGATTTTCAGAACGATTGTATAACGCTTCTATACGAGAAAGACAAAAATATTTCAACATTGGAATCTTCTAGTTTTAGCATTTTTAAAATTTAAAAAAAATTGGCGCCGTCAAACTAACGCATCTGTGCCTATTAAATAATCGAACTGAATAAAAACAAACCATATCGAAACGTGTACTGAAATAGCTGGGAGTAATGATCGACGATCATTAAACCGCATCGACTATGTCTGTGAGCAGGCATTAAATGTGACCAACGCGGTGGTGGTTCAGGCAGCATTAAGAAGCGTTTTGGGCGGATGTAGCGTCTTTGAAACTGCACATTGTTCCATCCAGGAGTGCTGTGTATAAGATCAAATGAAATCGGGCTAAGCTGAAGAATGTGTCCCGGCTCATGGTTATGCGAGTCGTGAGCGCGTACAGAATCATGTCGGAGGAAGCAATATGAATCAACGCAGGGATGCTCCCTATCGGTATTACTCTAGTCGAGGAAATCGAGTCTTATCGACAGAGTAGTACGAGTGGTGTGAGGAGTTTGACAAGAGCTGATTCGATGGCCAAGTGGCAACAGGATTAGGATAACGCGGAGAATGGAAAATGAACCTACCGCTAATCGCTTTGTGGCGGAAAGATAGACATTATTTGCACCGTTTCGATCACGTGTCTACATTTCTACAGGAGAAAGAAAAAACTCGATTTCTTCGACCATGTAAAGCAGTTATCACTTTGTAGGGAATTTTCAATCCGCATATGTTTGTTAAATCGAGGTGTACATTTATATGGATAAAATAAGATTCTTACTTTCAGAAGATTCAGATCTACACTGTTTGAAGATAAACAATATTTGGGTAAAACTTTCTCGTGTTCTCCTTCATCCAAAATCGGGTCCAATTAGATCTATTAGATGAACGCTCAAAAAATCTCATATCCATCCATCTCTAACCAAGTTGACCAGGCGTAGTGATATAAGAAATGTTCAACATAATTACTGGGTAATAACAACGAAACAACTCGAAAAGTCGACCATCCCCATCCGGTAGTCACTCCGTGGGCAGTCTCATATGCGGAAATATTATTTTTCCGGATTATGCTTTTTATTGTACATCCAGCAGCACTCGCGTGGATTACAGCTGTAAATCATCACGAGGAGGAAAAAGAGAGTTATAGGTACTTTTCCGGAACCCGACAGTAGCGGGTAGCGGCTAGGGGTAGGACCAGGAGGAGCTGCAGTGGCGTGTCAACACTGGACCAAAACTAACTTTAGCTCTAACCTCAAACCTCTTCCGAGCGATGTGCTGTTTCTGTGGCATGATGAGGGCGGTGGTGGCGGTGTCGACGGCCACGATAGGAGAGGAAAAAGTTTTCATGAACTCTCGCCCTCACTGAAGCTTGTTCCGTATATGTACAATACATTGAGAGAAGGGTTGCGGACATTTCTAGCCACTACAGCGAAAGTGGGTGGACGGCCCCTTGCTACTGGCGGATTTTGGACAAAATATGCAAATCTGCAGAGATTACCGTTTCAGTGTGAATATGTTTACGATCATTCTGCCCGAATCATCCGGTTCTCTTCCATATGGCTGAGGTATAGTGGAATATGCATCGCATATTCGGATGGAATTCTTTGTGCTGGATGCGATCTTGTGATGATTTATTGAGACTATTGTTGTTGGTTGAATTTTCAAATTATTAGTTAGGACATCGGGCGTTCTGCTATAGCATTCGTATCTAATCTTTCTTAACTAGTTTTTTATTTATTTCAAAAAATTACACTATGCTATTATCATTTTCTCACTAGAGATAGGTGATTTACGTACCTTAGCTTTGGCCCTATTTCAGTTTTATTTGTATAATAATTCCAAATAGCGTACAATTGCTATAATTGAATGAATTAAAGTAAGCTTCAGATTCATCTTAAGATTAAATACAATATATTGAATAATAAATCACAAAATCTAAAAACTTCGAATCCGTGATAATTGCGTATCTCATCTTTTCATATACCTATTTCATTTTGTCCATTTCCAATAGATTCCACGAATTGATATCACTTTTGCAAATTAGAAAAGACTGATAATCCAACAAAGTGTTAAAAACGAAAATACAAATTGCCCCTCAAACGAGATAGGTTAACTATAAAATTTTCAGCTCTCTTCAAGAACCTGTTATGAATGTAGAGAACGCTTGGAAACTGCAAAGTGGAAAGAATTGGCAGGCCGAACTTAATGGCGTATAGACGAGACAACTTCTGTTAAGCATTTATGCGGTGTGTCTATATCGGCTTTATATAGCTCCGTCTAGCATGAAATGCATGACCGCGGCTATCCAGGCCAGGATGAATTTCGTACCTTCCCTTTGTTCGTGGGTATACGTAGTCACACCGATCCGCTTCGTGTCGCAAAAGGTAACAATTTTACATCACGTACAGCTCGTTCGTTGCCAACGTTTTTTTTTCTCCCGCTTTGTTCATTTGGTAGGCCCAATGCAATGTCTCGTTCGTGCACCATCGAGAAAAGCTCCCAAGCAGCAAGCGCTACTCTCCCGGCTCGTATCGTTGGCGGGAGGCCGAAACACGACCGACGATAGCTGTATTTATATGTTCCATCCATAAATAAATAATGAAAGCATGGAGCAGAATCTGAATATCTGCTGTCAGATCCGACGTGCAGATGTGGACTCTCTTGACCGACAACAAGTGGCTAGGGCTCGGTGGCAAATGCAAAACCCACAGCTATCCTACCAAGAACAGCAGCAAGATAGGTGTCGAGAGAAAAAAGACAACAACAACAACAAGCGCCATAAGCACGTGTTTCGCTGGAAACACCCTTTTCGTTGTAGTGGGACGTGTTTTCAATCTTTTATGAGTTCTAATTTTACTAATGTTTAACGTGCAGCTACATGTGGAAAGACTGCCAAAATTGTGTGCACTCCTGCAAGGAGACAAGCAGGTGAAAAATTTGGCGTTCAGCTTTTATGATTGAAGTTTTTACGATATTAGAGGTCGGGTCAGCTTGTGCTACAGAAAAACAGTGCTTCAATTCGTGATATTTACAACTGAGCATAAAAAAGATATTTCCTTATGTAAATTCCTCTATCTTATATTGTGACAAATACAGAAGCATACTCAAATATTTAATATCGAAACATATGAATAATTAATGATAAAATGAAAATATATTGACTTTAAAACTACCTATCGAAAAGTTATACATAGTTCTGAATCTTTTGGAAAAAGATTTAGTATTCGAATGGAATTCGAATATATTGAACCTTACGCGTTATTTGGCACAAATTTATGTTAAAGTGTTTCAAACACTTTAAAAAGAGTCAAATTAAATATTGATGATGTTCAAATGATTTCAAATTCAATATTTAAGTAAATATTTTTTTTGTCAAACCATATATTGAAATGCTGTTTTAAGTAAACTGTTTTCATTTTTAATTCAATTGTTTCACACGAACCGAGATGTAATATGTAAACAAATAGATTTTTTATATGTACATTGAACATTGAATTCTGCGTACGACGTTTTCCAATGTCTGTTTCTTTTTCTCGGCCTAAGTTTTTTTTAAACATATCCAATAGAACCTAGTTTCTTGCTTCGAAGGAGGAGCTGTCCCTTATAGAAGAATATGACTACCTCGCTAGCTTAATTCTGGAAGTAGCAGAAGGAGCACACACGAAACGAACATCTAGTGTGACAAATAATGGACAACCCCCAACACTTGCTGGGGCAACGAGTGCACGAGGCGGAGCAAATCGGAAGTTGAGAATTTCTGAAACGTAAAGGGGGAGTAATTTTTAGGAACTTTACTATTTTGCAAATCTGCAAAGTAAATTTGAACGGCAAGGTCGTGCCAAAAAGTTAAGCTATTGGAGGAGCTTCGTTGATGGTTTGTCTAGAGAAACATCAATAAGTACTCTTTGGAACACTGCCAGTAGCATGCAAAATCGTAATGTTACTAATGAGAGCTAGGAATACTCAAATCGTTGGTTTGTTTATTTTGCCAGGTAACTTTGTACACATTCAGCGCCCACGAAGAAAGTCATTAACAATTCTCCATGGGATTCTATGAGAAACCCGCCGACCACAAAATATGACCATCGTCGATTCGAACGAAACTTTGAAGTTGTGTTCGGGTTATAAATCTCCATGATTTTCCCTGACAATAGCAATATTTTGATACAAGAGCAATTTTTCAAAAGGGCATAAATATTTCGACGTGCATTATTTCAAATTTTTTTTTGTTCGTTTACTGTATTTTATACAGCAAAACTTTCTGAAAACGAGTTACAGGGAATAAATATTTATGAACGAAAAAATATACACTGAAAAAAAATTTGTGTCATTTAAAAAAAAATTGTGATAAAAATTTAAATTGCAAAAAAAAGCATTTTTTCTATTTTTTTATATTTTGTCAACAAAAACTTGGAGAGAAAAGAAACATTTTGAATGTGATTGTATGATGGAGAACTTATCGATAAAAGAGTTTTTCCAACAATAACTTTATACATGTTTTAAAATTTCATACTAATTGACATACAAAACTGTAATTTTATTACAAAATATAATTTTAAGTACCATTTTAAACCAAAATGCATTTAACAAACATCTTCCAAAATGCGATAGTTTTCGAGATATTTGGAATTTTGTTCCAACAAAAACAATTAATTCGTGTGATTATGCCCTTTTTAAAAGTTATTCGCGTTACCCCATCATAAATGATGTGCTGTGCATACATACATACACATATACATTTGCCGAATACGACGAACTGAGTCGAATGGTATATGACAGACGGCCCTCCGGGCCGGGATTAAGATGCCGATGTTCAGAGAGATTGCATTATTTTTCTATAGGAGAAATGCAAAAACTTATATTCAAAGTATATTTTTTACTATTTTTCTCTTAGAACAAATTCAATTCATTTTTTCTGCACAATAATGTTCAAAGCAAGTTCAGTGCCTGTCAACAAGCACTATTTGCCGTAAACAGAAAAGTGTCACCTGGTTTCGTTTTTAAGAAATTATAATTTTTATGCTATAATGGAGTATTTATAGCGCACCAATAATTCCGAAAGTGGGAAAAGGTGAGAATTAGTCTAAACTTCTGCTGGGATGAGAAAATTACGATTTGATATGGTTTCTGTGGTATGCAGCAAAATTACCTATTTTTGTTAATAATCACTGATTATTCACTATGTTTAATTTTATTATGACATCCTTTACGTGAAAAAATGGTTGGATATTATGATTGTGTAAGTGTAAGAACTGAAATATCTTCAATTCACAACTTTCGGGAAAAAACGTTTGTTTGTTTCAATGATTTCTCAGACGTCTCAGAAAACTGATATTCGCAGATGATGGACAAAACTGGGCTATATGCTTGTATAGGAGACGGCATTGTTAAGGAAATGTATATTGTGCGTAAACAGTAACAACTTTAAATTTGACTCTGCCAAATTACTAATGTTATACAATGAAGTAAGAGATGCCTTGTTTTAATGTCGACCAAAGAAGACTTGAAGATATTCGAATAACTTCAACAAAAGCAGTAACATCAGTCAGTGCGCCGTCGGAGCACACTCATTCAGGATTTTTTTCAAATTATTCACTGTTAGAGAAATAACAAAACAATCTAGATATAACCAAAGGATGCGAAAGGAACTGTTCCTGATGATCATTCATCATTCATAGTTAATGAAAGAAAATGGCGAAATGTTGTGGGATAATCCGACTCCATGGTCAATGTGCTTCGTTCGACCTTTAAAGATGGAATTTGCTAACGGTGAGAAAAGTTATATGAGTGCAATACACGAGGATATAAATTGTGAAATTACAAAAATTGAAAACTTCTTGTATACGAATCGCTATAGTAAAATTTCGGTAGCATGCGAGTTCCATGAGACACGTATAGAAGGTAAAATATTAAATATAATAACAGAATCACGATAATCCCAAAAATGACCTGTTTGCCTAGATAAACTAAGTCTATTCAACGCGTCTAAAAGAAATGAATTCATCGCAAGAGAAAGCATATTAGAGCATTAGAATTTATTCGGCTGTTCAGTCATGTAAATTTTAGCGAACACTAATTTGGTGATGTCTAAATGTTTCGATCGTTTGTTCCGGTCTTCTTTACTGGAAATTCTCTATAATGTTGTTGTTACTCGCTATGTTCAATTGTTTGCTACATATAGCTTATAAAACGGAAATCAAATTATGGCAAGCTGTAGCCAGCCCTGGTCGATCTCCAACAAGCGTGCAGCTTATGCGCCACTTCCCGTAGGAAGACTGCACGCCAAGATTTGTTTGCCCGGATAAGACTCTTCTTAAATGTATCAACTAGCAGCAATCATTAAAAAACCTCATCACCCTCAGAGAATCGGCGGTAAGAAATCCCCCATACTAAAATTATCCTCACTGGAACTGCAGCCACTCACCACCAGGTGGCACAAGCGAAGCTTTCACCACTCATCAAATTCCGCCAAGCGGAAGACAGTGGAACAAAACGAAAACTACAGAACGAAATGACGTAACCATACTTAAACGAGACTAAAACCTTGAGGGAGTACTTCACCGATTTACAAACATTTTAGTACGTTTAGACTAAACAATATTTATTTACGCTACATGACGGAAAGATTTTCATTACTATTGCATGTTTGTTTGTATTTTTCCAATTTTAAATTCTAGGCCTATCTTCTATGTCTGTGTGCGTGTTCTCTCCCTACTTGTGCTCATTGACCATAGCTAATGTGCTTTTCTCTTTTCCAAATTTTGTGACGTCACCTCACGGCTCCAGCGCTCAACGGCTATCGCTTTGCACCCGGGTGGCTAATTAATCAAAGGGTTGTGTGTGGCGTTCTTGAATGGCAAAACTAAATCATAATGGCCGACACACAACCTACTTCATGGATGCGTCCCTAGCTATCGCCGTCCGTGGACGACTTCTCGAGCGTTTTGCGCTCTGACGGCTTAAATCACTGTGACGTCCTCCCTGGACGCCACCCTTCACTCTTAATTAGCAAGAACGATACGACTCACCCAATCTGCTGCTGTCGATCGTTCTGCTGCGATGACGGGCGATCACATCGTTTCTAACCAGCGGTTGTTGGATGCTGGTTGATGGTTTGATCGGCCGGAAAAGTTGCAGTTGATTTTCCGGCGATTGAAGGAACGGCTTTTAGACGGGTCGTCCTTCCTTCCGGCGGCGTAACGGTGCCGGGTTCAAATTTCGTCCGATAATACGCGCGTGTGGCTTTCGTTCCTTCTTCCTTCTCTCGTTCGTCGTTGGCTGTGCGAAATAGAAAAGATTGCCGTCTGGCTATTGCAAACGGGGTCATTAGCACATGGTATGGGTCAATGGCACTTAACTCTGAGCACATTTACCTTCTTCTATAGCTCTTTTTGCACAAACTTTCCTACGCATGCACTCTCGACTTCTTCGACTATGAGTTCTACTTGGACGGGAGAAACCCGAGTAATTAGCCTAACATTCGAGTACGATCATGTCATTTTACCTGATTGGAAAACCTAAACCGGAAAACTACGCGCACTTTCACTACGTTTGGCGGACTGGAACGAAATGGACTAGCAGCGTTAATGCTCAGATTAGGGAAAGTAATTTCGTACGAACTTACAGGAAGCGCGTATTTTCCCGCAAATTTCTTTGGACAAGTTCGGAGATCAACGACCCTACTAGCTGTTTTATTCTGTCAGCTAACCTTTGGCTCTATCTGTCCCTTTCCATCATGCATTCCAAGCGAAGGATCGTCATGGTTTTCGTCTTCAGGAGAATCTCAACAGGCAATTTAATTTCTTCCCCTCGCGGAGAGGAGTATTTGCTAGGGTGTTGCGCAAGAGTCGATCAATGGTAGGTTGTCTAACTCTTGGCGCAAACAAATCAGACTGGTTCTACTAAATTTGAAAAATATTGCTGAATATGACATGACCGCTACAAAGCAAGAACAGCGGAACAGACGGGGATGAAAACTAGGACGAGGACAAGAACGAAAATGAGGACGTGGACGTGGACGTGGACGTGGATGTGGACGTGGACGTGGACGTGGACGTGGACGTGGACGTGGACGTGGACGTGGACGTGGACGTGGACGTGGACGTGGACGTGGACGTGGACGTGGACGTGGACGTGGACGTGGACGTGGACGTGGACGTGGACGTGGACGTGGACGTGGACGTGGACGTGGACGTGGACGTGGACGTGGACGTGGACGTGGACGTGGACGTGGACGTGGACGTGGACGTGGACGTGGACGTGGACGTGGACGTGGACGTGGACGTGGACGTGGACGTGGACGTGGACGTGGACGTGGACGTGGACGTGGACGTGGACGTGGACGTGGACGTGGACGTGGACGTGGACGTGGACGTGGACGTGGACGTGGACGTGGACGTGGACGTGGACGTGGACGTGGACGTGGACGTGGACGTGGACGTGGACGTGGACGTGGACGTGGACGTGGACGTGGACGTGGACGTGGACGTGGACGTGGACGTGGACGTGGACGTGGACGTGGACGTGGACGTGGACGTGGACGTGGACGTGGACGTGGACGTGGACGTGGACGTGGACGTGGACGTGGACGTGGACGTGGACGTGGACGTGGACGTGGACGTGGACGTGGACGTGGACGTGGACGTGGACGTGGACGTGGACGTGGACGTGGACGTGGACGTGGACGTGGACGTGGACGTGGACGTGGACGTGGACGTGGACGTGGACGTGGACGTGGACGTGGACGTGGACGTGGACGTGGACGTGGACGTGGACGTGGACGTGGACGTGGACGTGGACGTGGACGTGGACGTGGACGTGGACGTGGACGTGGACGTGGACGTGGACGTGGACGTGGACGTGGACGTGGACGTGGACGTGGACGTGGACGTGGACGTGGACGTGGACGTGGACGTGGACGTGGACGTGGACGTGGACGTGGACGTGGACGTGGACGTGGACGTGGACGTGGACGTGGACGTGGACGTGGACGTGGACGTGGACGTGGACGTGGACGTGGACGTGGACGTGGACGTGGACGTGGACGTGGACGTGGACGTGGACGTGGACGTGGACGTGGACGTGGACGTGGACGTGGACGTGGACGTGGACGTGGACGTGGACGTGGACGTGGACGTGGACGTGGACGTGGACGTGGACGTGGACGTGGACGTGGACGTGGACGTGGACGTGGACGTGGACGTGGGCGTGGACGTGGACGTGGACGTGGACGTGGACGTGGACGTGGACGTGGACGTGGACGTGGACGTGGACGTGGACGTGGACGTGGACGTTGACGTTGACGTTGACGTGGACGTGGACGTGGACGTTGACGTGGACGTGGACGTGGACGTGGACGTGGACTAAATCTTGCACTTTTCTTTATACAAATAACTTTTATTCACATGTATTTGCAGTATGTGGGTGTGGGGTGTTATTTTACAATTTGTTATAATGTGGCGTGTACACTACTGCTATCATTCAACGTACCGTACGTTTCTGCTGCCGCTGATTAGCGTCGCGACGTTGACGATGCCGACTTGCGAGGTCCCTATGTGGACGTCAGCGAAACAGGCCGGATGAAGGCTCCGATAATTCCGGTACGATGGTGATTCAAGTATCGGGTGGACGGACCAGCGGACGTTGCCGGCTTGGATGCAGACAGACGTCTTCCCTCCTTGGCGATGTGACCGCGGCTGACCGCAATTGTCAACACTGAGAGGGGACCCTCCTTTGCGATAAGGGCCTGCGGCCCGAGGGTTTACGTTGCTGGCGGCTGACGAACGACAATTCTTTACATATTAGTCACGAAATCATCCCGGACTCGCGGCCCGGACCGTCTGCTGGATGATTTGATGTGGCGCTAAGAGACACTAAGGGGTCCTGAACGAATCGATGTAGTTAAAACAAACTTCCTGCCCCAAGGGGTGGGGGGGGGGGGGGTATACACTCAACCTCACCAGTTAAATTTTAACTACAGCACACTGACGCCTGTTGTTGAATGATACTATCACACCAAAAAAATTTGAATGTTATCGTTGACGTAATTGCAAACATGACACAAATCAACAAACCGTAATTTACGAAATGACGGAACATTACCGTGTTCCATTTAATTTTACATGAAACATATACTTTACATGCGCAATGACATAAAATTACACTTCCTACTATTCAGAACAAACGCTGTATGTGGAGTGAAATTACATGATTTACGAAGTTAAACGGCATGTAAAATTAAAATCAAACGTAAAACTAAGTTATTTTTGATGCTCGTATATGTCAGGGTCAGGAGACGTAAATTTACATTATTTTTTCTAGGTGTGATAGAGTTATGCACTGCCCATGATCGCATATTTGTCCCGTTTTCTATGGGATTCCCTATCTTTATGGGACTGGTATGCGATCATGGGCAGTGCACTACTGGTCCTTTTATACAATTGCAATATAATTTCCCTCCAAATTATTATCCAGTAACCATTTTAAATTTTTAGTATCTCACGTCTCCATACTCTTTCACGACCCTGCTTTGTTGTTGTTGTGTATTTAGTACCTACAAAAACGTGAAGGATATACAAACAACAAATATTATTTACAACAAAAACAGTATCGTTGTTTACGTATCCTCTTAGGTTGCATGCTGTCGACATATTTTGTTAACTTTCAATCATTGATAAAAAATAACAGTAAATAGACTTTAAATTTTATTAACCCTAAAATGAGTTAAATCACTTTCCCTGTTTCAATAAATTTAAAGTTGGGTCTGCGAGTATAAATCACATATCTGTTTCAATCCTTACGCAATGGCGATAGGACTCTTCCTTTCATAATTTGCAATTTCCTACTCAAATACACTCGAGTTATACCTGTTCATAAAATACCTACCGAATACTTCCCAAATCCGTTCCTCTCCAAACCGCTACTTAACGATTGCTCCTAAAATGATATACATCCTAACCAGCTTCTTGAAGGGTACCGCAACGCTTAATATGAAGCTCAAAATGAATGTTTTCCATAGCAACGCACCCACCTGAAACTGCGTACAAATGAAGAAGATATGCCAAGTGGAAAACTTCTTGGAATGCCAGCCAAGCAACCGCAAGCCAAGCGTCGAACCCGCAGGTTGGTTGATAGAGGTAGGAATTAATATTCCTACGGGTGCGTTCTTTTTTTTGCCGGATGCTGCGGTGGCAAGAGTGAAGATTTTCCGGAAAGTTTGCCAGCGCGGTGTGAACTTTAAAAGTAATGCTGCCACACCACACACCCACCCACACACACACACAGAGCTCACACATTGGGTCGATGTAATATCGCACCTTTTATCACTGAATGGCAGTATGGTGCGTACTGTAGAGAGTTCTTGAAGCACGCAGGATACGGAAGCTGTAGGTCGGAAAGCGAATGTGTAGTACCTATACGGTATTTCCGGTACGAAGCATTACTTCAGTACGTTAAGTAGAAGTAAATTGCTTCCTAGAAGTGAAACCTGGCGATTTCACGGGAAACGATGGAGTACTCGGGTCGGGTGGGTCGTGTTTTTAGTCATTTTATTTCTTAGAAATGGTTGGTGGTGCCGCGTGGTACTTTGTCATCTTCTAATGTTGAGATCGCTTACAAATTCTGTTTGTGAATATACTGCTTTTCCGATAGTTTTTTTTTTCTTTCGCGCAGTCAATAAGGTGAAATACTCCAACAATAGCATTTAAGCTCCCCGTTTGAGGTAAAAACTGTCCGACTACCATCAACAACCAACAATGCTACCTCTCGGCGGTTTCCGGCATCTATTCATACTCATTGAAATGGAAAACTACATCGAATTGCATTCAGCGCCTATGTTGAAATATCTTATTTCCGTTTCCCATCGATAAGCAAACTTCGTCGGTGTGATCTACAGAGGCGAACAAATGAAACGTCAAGCATCATCTTCAACTTCACTTTGCTTTTTTTTGGGTGGAAGTGGGGGAACCCATTGTTCGATCTTCTTTTCCGGCAAGATTTTTTCCACATCACTTTCCGTGGCAACATTGCCGTATAATCAATAAAAGTTTTCTGGTTTGATTTTCACCGTTGTGCTGCCGCCGCAAGGTACCAGACAACGGACTCTAGGATACCGAATTCCACAAAGGGGTGAGGACGGAAACTTTTGATTTTTATTGTTAGTTGAGAAGGAAAGAAATAAAATCACACAAAAAAAACAAGTACAAGCGAATCAGCGATCCAACCGCGCAAAGTAGTAACCGAACCGAAGCTACGTCAGTCAGGAGCATGGTTTGAATAGCTTAAGGGGAAATTGTTGGAAAAGTAAGCGAGTGGCCAAGCATGGTTTTATTGAATAAAACAATATCGATGTACATTGTAGATAGCTGATAGCCCGCGGCCACAGTCCAACGAATTGCAATACTGGGGAAACTTTCTCTTTGCTGGTCTTCTGGCCGACGTCGTTGCGATGTTTTCAATTTGTACAGCAATTTCTTCCAGTGATACCGATCGGTGTTTGGTTTCTACGGTTAGATTAGTGTCGGAGGAATGGGTTGCGTCCTTTTTATTATATGTATTTTGTTTCTATTACATTTTACTCTATATAAGAAACTTTTAGACATTGTTACTTTTTCTAGCACAATGTTTGGCATACTTCAAATTCAACATTTGCGAAATATAATAAATTTACACCAATTGCGCTCAATTATCGCAGTAAAATTTTCCAACAACTGCCCGGTACAACATCCAATTCCTATAGATACAATCGTGAAGGAAATCAAATGATTCATCACGCATATGCCACCGTCATGACAAACCGTTCAGTACGAAACAAATCATAGACTCGAACTTCACCCCAAATGCGAGGATGTCTGGCGAAGGCAGACGATGTTAACGATCTTTTTTTTTATTCTCATTCTCCAATTTCATTTTTTTAATTCGCAGTGTCCAATGGCTGGCTACCTACCGTCCCAGGCACGGTTTGTCCCTGCAGCTGACAGAGTGCTGTTCGTCATTTGGCAGCCGGAGCATCCGCTGTGCGACCACTGTACGGCCTTGGAGGATAAATATACCGCGAGCTCTCTCCCCCACACTAAATGGACAGCAAACAAACAAACGGTCGCAAATTTGTACCTCGCGTGGTTTGTCTGTTATGCATTTCGTATGCTCGTGTAAATAGTGGGTTGAGGAAGGAAGAATTCAACTCGAGGAGGATTTTACAGTCGCATACTGTGACGCTCGCTATCGTAACTGGAAACTTCCCGTAGATGAGACATTCCGATTTCAATCGATAAAAGGTTTTCGGTTTTTATTTAGTGATAGTTTTTTTTTTAGGTTATTTAAATTTACACTGTCAGCAGATGTCACCGCAGTAGAAAGTTGGTTAGAATCATTGGTAGTTACATGGTTGGTACCGTGTTCGATTTTGTCGGATCCTCATGAAAAATGAAAGGAAGGTAACAAAGAGATTATTCAACAAATTGCTCCATGACGAAAAGAAGAGATATTGTCATTCAAATACGGCTTAAACTATAGCACTTTACAACACTGGGTTAGGAACAATATCCTTGAGTTGCAGGGCAGTTGCATATCAAATTATATGAAGTTCCGTAACCGGATTTACAAAGATCACACGACTAATACTCAGTACGCTGAATAGTAGCCATGCGATAATTGAGTTTGTAATATCCTGTCAGTGCCCTGACTAGAATACTTCAATTGTGCTTGGAAAAATACAGCAAATTCTTTGACATTTTTGGACTCACATCCGGCAGAAAAGTTTGTTTGAACGCAAGTTTGCAAGCTACGCCAATGGTGGGATGTTCGGATGCAGCCCAAGAGCGAACCTTATCCAACTTATCTTCAGTGGTAGAACTGGTTCTAGACCAAAGAAGTCAGTCACAGCGCCCGCTCAGTCCAATTCGTCCGCACATTCATTTCCAGGAATACCGGAATAACCAGGTACCTTTAGAAGGTAGATAGCATTTGAAATGCTAAGTTCTTCGATTTGAGTTCGACATATGATTACTAATTTCGATCCCGAACCTGCCGAACTAAGTGCTTTCAGGGCAGCCTGACTGTCAGAACAAAAATAGATTCTTTTAACGCCAATTTTCTGTTGAAGTACTGATTGTACGCCACACAGAATCGCAAAGATTTCTCCTTGGAGTACGGTATAATATCTACCAAGCGAATGAGATTGGTTTGACCTCATTTCATGACAATAGGCACCAGCACCGGCTCGGCCCTCCAACAAAGAACCGTCAGTATAACAAACTATGTATTCATCAAGTTGTCGCTCCAGCCAGCGATACAGCTATTTCTCGCGAAGAGGAATTCTCACATTGAAAGTTCCAAAAGGAAAACAGTGTGGCTAGTTGTACGATCTATTGGGTTACTGATCCAGAGCCAGTAACCTTGAAACGGTATGCACAAGAAAGTGCTTTATGTTCAAAGTTTTATGTTCAAGAGTGCCTCTAGAGCAGCAGTAGGTGTTGTCGAGAACGCACCAGTCATCGCCATAATGACCATCCTCTATAGATGGTTTTACTTTGATTGGATTGTTATAACTGCTCCCTTCTGCCACCAAACAAGGTACCCGTATGACAATATTGGTCTAACAATTGTTGTGTAGATCCACTGAATGTACTTGGGTTTGAGTCCCCAAGATTTACCGAAAGTCCATCTACATTGGCCGAAGGCCATGCAAGCTTTCTTGATCCTGAAATCCATGTAAGCAGTCCAATTGAGTCTTGAGTCAAGAATTACCCCAACGTACTTAACTTGATCTGCGATAGTAGTTTCAAGTCAAAGATCTGCAATGGATGGGCTTATGACACCATTGCTCAACAACACATAAGGCTTGTTGCATAAAATCAAAAAGTGTGTTAATGCAAATACCGGTGATCATTATGTGATAATCATCGGCGTAACCATACGTCGGAAACCCAAGTTCATTAAATTTCCTCAACAAGCCATCGGCGATAAGGTTCAATAGAAGTGGTGACAGCACACCACCTTGAGGACATCCGCAGACACTCAGTTTCCTTACCTCTACTTGTCTTAACGATGAGCACATATGTCGGTTGCTAAGCATTGCGTATATCCAGTTCGTGGTATATCAAGGTGCTCCATGGTCTCGTGCTGCTTCCAAAATGGATTCAAAAGACACTTTGTCAAAAGCACCTTCAATATCGAGAAAAACTCCTAAATATGATTGCTTTTGTGAACAAGCTTTTTCAATGTTGTAGACAACATTGTGTAACAGGGTGGTAGTAAACTTCCTCGCTGACATACGAGTCGTCCAAGTCAATATCCCGAATGTGGGGGTCGATTAAACGTTCCACTTATTTGAGAAGGAAGGGGCTCACACTGATCGGTTCAAAGCTCTTTGCCTCGTCATAAGTGACGTGGCAACTTTTGGGAATGAATTTGACAGTTATTTCCCGCCCACTAATGGAATGTATCCTGTTGCAAAACTACAAGTAAGAACCGTTTTTAAAATTATGCTTGAAGTGTTGATATCCTTTTTCTAGTAGAACTGGATTGATTCCATCCTTTCCGGGAAACTTTCAATCGCCCATTTGATCGATAAGCTTGTAACAAGTCTACGAGGAAATGCGCAAGAATCAGAACTGCCTGAAAAGAACTCAGGGGCAGTCGTTAGTGATGTCTCCGTACAGCCTGGAAAGTATGTGCCAAAAAGACAGTTGAGTACTACATCTTCGTCAGACGAGTATTCACCATTATCAGTTCTAATTGAACTGACATGAAAGTCTTTCGATTTCACAAGTAACTTATTTAATGTACTAGTCTCGTTGAGAATTAAGACATTTGCGCAGAGGCTTTTCCAACCACTTCGCTCAGAGGATCGGTTTCTGTATGCTTTGCGAGCCAACTTAAATGCCTCCGACCCGTCCCTGCGTCTGCGATTCCAAGCTCTTCTACATAACTTTTTAGTCGAACAAGTTCGGTATTCCACCAAGGTGGTCCTCTAGAAGCACGCATAACTCGAAGCGGATCAGCCTCTTGGTATGCTGCTACTATGAATGAGCTTGTTTTATCCACGACCTCATCCAAGTCATTTGGAGAATCAATCGTCGGAAGAGACCCTTGAAACCTAGTTGCCAAGCCCACTTCGTAGAAGTCCCAGTTCGTAGATTTGGGATTACGATATGTGACGATATCTAGTGAGACGTTTAAATGATCAAAGACGATTTACTTATGATCAGATAACGACGGTTCGAGCTCGCTTGGTACGAGCCAGTTTGTCAACTCATGCCTAATACCGTCAGAGCAGAGAGTTACATATAACACATTTTCTCTGCCAGCTCGTGCAAATGTTGTGCAGATTTGTACTACTTAAGTATTCCATTAATTCGGTACCTCTCAAATTGATATCTGAGCTGCCCCAAATTATGTGGTGGGCATTTGCATCACTGCCGATAATGAGGTGAAACCCATTTCTGACACAGTATGATACAACCCTTTTGACATCACCAGAAGGTGATGGTTCATTATGCATATTTACCGTGACAGCACGTTGTGAGGTCGGATATACGACATGCGTCAGCAGCACTATTCGCAAGTATACATGCACGAGGCATTTCACGTGGAACGTTTGTTGAAAGGTACGAAGACGGGGTTAAGTAACTTTCCGACATAGAAGTTTCCTGTATGGAAATACGGTTCATGAACCAAAGCTATGGAAACTTTTCCTTTCTGCACAAGGCGATTCATAGTTTCTGTACGTTTACATTTAAGATTAATTTGTGCTACTCTAACCATACTCGATTGCAGCACTACACATTTAAAAATCAGCAGTTGTTGTACAGCAACTAGAAGATACCAAACAGGTTGGCCTATAATCGCCTGTAGCGAACCCCGAAATGGGTATTGGGGACGGCACGGAGAAACACCTTGACTTGAGGACTCCTGTTTTCAGTCCCCTCGTACGACATGGGAACAAGAACCCAGTTTATTGGTTGAGATACTTCAACCCATCGGATGCCACACGGCCTCCAGGCTGGTTTTTTTTCCGGAGAAAGATAATAGACTGTTATCAACCTCCTAGCGGACCACTGCCAGATAAATCTAAAAATTGTGTTGATAAAAGAAAATCTAAAATATCTCGAACTACTATATTTCATAATATTTTTGTTATCAGCGTTTTGATTTGAAATGGCGTTTAAAGTCATAATCAAAAATAAAATTATATTTTTGACTGCAAATAGTATGCATTATGAAAAGTCAAAAGCAGTTGTTAGGAAAACTGTTTATTAACTACTTCTCCATGATCCAAATACTCAAAAAGTTTTTTCTATCTCTTTAAAGCGATAAACATTAGATTGTTGAAGTTTAATGATGGGGAAACATGAATAACTTTCAAAATGGCATAATCATACGAAATAATTTTTTTGCTGGAGCCAAATTCTTAATATCTTGCACAGTATTTTGGCAGATTTTTTGTTAAATGAATTTTGATTTAAAATGATACTTTCAATCGAGAAGTGGCAGCACTGCCGAATCTCTCGGAAGTGATTTTGTGTTCCTCCCATAGTTTGCAAAATTTTGCAGTGAAATGTAATATATTTGATAGGAAATCGAAGTTAATCGCTCGGTAGGTCGTTTCTCCTGTTGTGTTATGTGTTGGTAGGCAAAAGTATCGTTGGAATAGTGTAATTTGACGTAGTGATTTTATCGTCACATCACAATTATTGTACTATGTATGTGCGCGAGCTACCAAAAAAATGTTCCCACTTAGCATCGACAGCGCCATCTGAACTTGACTAGTTGATGCAACGATTTCACTGATTCCCAGTTAAACTCATTCCGGAACCGGTTCGGATATCTGAATGGAGTCAGTACCCGGTCAAAAAAAAATGCGGACTAAGATCGTCAGGCGATTTTAATAGTTTGACGTTTGACTCAACTCGCCTGTGCTAATTGCCCCAGGAACAAATGCTTTTTGCGAATGCGATTTAAAGGCAATTGCAATACTTAGACGACAAATTTTCTGGCTGCTGCAATGGACTTGGTTGTTTTTGCATTTTTCAAACATGGCGGTTAGTGTTATCCACATTATTCATATTATTTATCTTATTAATTCAATTTTTTTTATTGTTTTATTCATGTTAATTGTTTCATTTGTTTTAATCATTTTATTAAATTGTTAGTTTTTCCCAGTTCATATATTGTTCAGTTTCTTCATTTTATTAATTCGGTTTAGTCAGTTCTTTTAGTTATTGGATGACAGTTAGTTAGCTTGAAACAATTTAGTTTACTCTCTTAATTTCATAACTTTTTTAATATTGTCTGATTTTCATTTGAGCTTATTTGATTTGTTTTATTAATTTGATTTATATGGATCATTCTATCCATTTTATTAATAATTTTTTTTGTTTCATAATTGTTTTGATTTTTGGTTTGTTTTGTTATTGTTTTTTAATTTATTCAGTTTATTATACGTGTTATACGTGCAGGACTCGAGGCTGTGCTTGTCTCACATATAGTTGCTTGCCAGCTTTGCGTGCGTTTGGCAAATTAATGAATAATACAACAGTTATATGTATGAGAGGTGTCTCATCCCACTGATGGGTGGATTAAATCGGTTTTATGTATACATGTGTGTATATATGTGTATGTGTTTATGTGTGTATATGTTCAAAAAATGGTTGCATTATATACGGGATTGTTTTGTAATGTACATATATAATCTATTAATGTGAAAAACTGATACTTCTGGATAGAAGTCAGATCTTTCTCCAATTACAGCTCCTTGGAGATCTCCAATGGAACAACTTACACAAGTCCAACAGGCAGTGACACCAGACTAGGAGAAACGGAAGCGCTGAGGAAAACACGGAGTCTATCGGTTCTTTTTTATTATTTCCCCTTTTCTTTCTTAAATAAGCAGGAATTCAAGAAATGTGGATGAGAGTTAAAGGAGACATAAATGGAAGATATGAATGAAGGTAGAAAACTGAAAAAATGGTAAGTTCTAGTACACATGTGTTATGTTATATATACAAATTGAACCATTATAATAAATACGCGTCGATTTCCTGCTTAAATGGAATCGAAAGTTACTGTAATGTTACAATCCAATTGATACAAACATTACAGTAAGGCGGGGCTAGTTGATGGAACGATGAGCTCGGAACATGTCTGGCACTGTACACGAAATGGGTCATCGGAAAGTCAATTGAGCTAACACCTTCCTAAATCCGTGAACCAAGTTATTTGCATGAATGTTTAAATACATGCAAACATCTTTTTTTCTGTAAATCACTACCAGCTAGTGGGAGATAGGAAGGTTAACACACACACACACAAAATGATACTTTCAATCATATTCTGCAATAAAATTACAGTTGTGTATGCCGATTAGTTTGAGCTTTAAAAATATGTATAAAGTTATCGTTGCATAAGCACGGCATACTTCGTGTATTGCAGACTGATGATTCTAATTTATAGCCAGACTACTTGAGGAGCATTGTTTGGGAATATCACTTTATCCAGTCCAAACAGGAATTTCGCCTGAGAACCACCATTTCTGACCACGACCATCTGCACCTAACTTGGGATACGGGAAAGGAAGTGGTGATGTGGTACTTACTTAACGGAAGGCCCTGACTCAGTGACACTTCTAAAAAGTACAACGGATTTGGTAGTGGGTGGGTTGTTAGTCAGGATTCGCCTCAGGCAAGTGATGCGACTGAAAATATATTTTCGTGCATAAAAAGTTGGAATAGTTTATTGACTGTAGGATACGTAAATGTTCCAGTTGTGAAGGCGTTTAAACTCTATGAAACCGTTTATCGAGAGTTTGTTTCATTGAAAACAACTAAAACTCAACAAGGACCATTCATAAATTATGTCACGCAAATATTGCCCAATACTAACAAACTTTCTCTTATATTACTACACTCTTTATCCTTTTGGTCTAATTCGAACCAAATGATGTCAGTTTTTCCTTTTTTTGTAGGAGCACAATACTGCCGCTACACGCAAAAGTGTACACGTTCTATGGAATTTCCTACATACATCGTATAGTCGTGCGCAAACGGCCGATTGCGTCAAAGCACATGACGTGCTCCCCATCCCATTTACGTCAATATTTGTCATAGCTCTTCCCCCTAATAGCGTGACAGAATTTATAAGTATTCCTTTATAAGTATTATCACAGGCATATTGAGATCTCGTAACTTGAAATTTTTCACCTCGATCGAGTAAACGTTGAGATATTACAATGAAGACGCGAAACATTAAAAATATCGATGCTGCGTTCCTAAACGTTATTAATATCATGCACGAATCTAACACAACCCGTCTCCAAATAGTACGTACCTATTCATAGCTCAGTATAATTGACTGACAATTTAATGGACTAGAAGTAAACCATTAAATATGACAATGAAACATTTGTTTCTCGTGCTCCAATGATTACCGCTAATTGGTAATTGGTTTTGAATTGTTATTGCAAATTGTCAATTCTCAACCCTCATACATAATTCAAAAGTCATCATTCACTCAGACAAGACCATGCGTATTCCCCACGCGCATTAAAGACCCAGTGGATTTGTTTCCTAGTTGGTCAAATAAACACTAAACAAAGAAATTAGTTTGCTCAATCTAAAGAAATGTCAGCTCGATTGGCATCATCCAGCGGATACGTGTTCCCTTACAATGCCTTCAAAACAAAAAAACATTTAAAATTACGTACGACACAATATGTGCAATTCAGAATATAACAAAAAGAAGACTGCTTAATTATTTGCATTAAGAAAAGATCGGAAAAAATAGTTGCATAACCAAAGTGGTTCATTTTCAAAGATAGCACTGCAGATGAATCACTTTATGAAAACAGGTGATAAGGGACGTGGACGAAAATAGCTGACCACCGCCAAGAAATACGTATGGAGTTTTCGTTAGAATTTTTTTTAAATAGGGTAAGGAGGGGCAAATTCGACCGTGTGGGTAAACCCGACCCTCTGTTATCTCTGTTATCGAAAATCGATTGCACTACGCAAACTAACACAGAGTCGCTTGTCGAAATTTTCGCATGGAAGACTTACAGAATGTTATTAAAATGGGACATTATAATGTACAAAAGTTTCGATCAATTCGCTTCACCCAAATTTCATAGAAAAAAATTTGCTAGAAGATTGCGTAACATGGACTTAAGTAAAGAGTAATTAAAATCGAAATAATTCCTTAAAATAAAGCCAATATTTAAATGCGCGTATCAAGTTCCATTCAATTGCTAAGCTAGAGTTTGCTTTCGCACACAACTGAAAGCAGTAGAGTAAACTAATTTAGGTTTAATTAAAATTCAACTGAATATCTCCCTGGAGCGCACTACCATAGATGAGCTAGTTTTGCAATCATAGCAGTGCAAATCTCATCAAAATAAGCATCAAACAAAGCTGCTATATCTCATCCGAAATCTGCAAAGTTCAAAAGCTTACCTTCTTCGGAGGAAATCTCTGCCTTCTGAAACGATTCGCATCACCGGTTCTAAGATCCCGAGCGCATCTTCGAGGTTCACAAAATTCACACCTCACTTCCGTTTGCTAGCATACACAGTTGATGTGTGCCGGTGCGACTGACTGGGGAGGTGGAAGTGAGGAGGGGGGGACCATGCAGCAAACTCTGTAAATTCTATTTTATTAGTTTACACAGCAAACATGCACGTGCACTGCACGGAACCCTTTACTCCAAGCAGAGTAGTGTGCTTGGATGCCATCCAAGAAAGAATAGGAGGAAAATTTGATTTTTCCCTTGCTCCAGACGCATCAGTAGGTAGGTAGTGTGCAGACGCAGTCATGCTGTATGATATTTTTCTTTTTTTTCGCTGCATTCATCGGAAGTTCCAAAGTGCAGTTTGGATTTTTGCTGCTTCAAATTTCCGACAGCACATACCGGAATGTGGAGGGAGCCGCCTACTCGGAGGCGATGTTATTGTGAAAATTATTTTTTTTTAACTTTTTTATTATTTAACGACATTCCATTAGCTAGAAATTACTGAGTAGGAAAGTTCTGCAAATTTTTAGAGCCATAGTACTCAGGTTAGAGCAAGGATGTGAAACATATAGATACAGATACATACAGAGCAAGGATGTGAAACATACAGACTAGAAGGAGCAAGATCATTAGAAACAGGATTAAAATCTTGCAAACTAATCTTTTGTCTTCTGCTGGCAGGAGTCGAGCTTAGGCAGTGTTACTACGAATTACTCAAGTCTACCAACATGTCTCACGCCAAAGACCGACTTGTTTCTCATTACCATGAGGACCGACACAAGAGAAGTCATGTAAGATCACATTATTTAACAATCGATGAGAAATGATTGTAATAATACCCACAGTTAATTTTGATTATTCCTAGCCATTGTTACGTTAAATATATTTGGGGCGGTCTAATGAGATAAGAAGCGGTATTTGACTCGTATACGTTTCGATTCACTATGTGAAAGGGATGAAGTAAATTTTTCTTCACCGATAACAATGTTATACAAATGTGTTAACAATTACTGTAAAAATAACCCCGTCTACTCACAGCATGTCTGTTTCAACTAATTTCATATTGACTTTAACTCATTCTTAATTCGAAACCAGGAGGTTAGATATATGATGTGAAAATGTTTTATTGCTATAATAGATACAACGCTCAATATAAAATAAGAGGATATAACAAGTTTTACCGTTTTGTCGAAGAAGACAATGCTCATTATGGGAAAAAGTATCAGAAACATGACTTTACTCAATAGCTTTATAGAAGGATAAGTGTGGTTATGGAAAATGCGTGCTCCTTATGTAAAAATATTTAAAAACCCGTTTCCAGATAGGCATGCGAAGCACAAAGGTAGAATAAAATCAGCTAGTAATCGTGTAATTTTGCTTCACTGCACACCGTGAAAGTTTTCTTCCGGTTCGCGAATTGTGTACCTATTTGTAGTGGAGTAAGAAAACTAAGGAAAAAGTCACACCTTCAGAACTGTCCCTGGCTGATAGATTTTTTCGACGATGGAGGTTTATTTTCGTCTGGGAAGAGGATCAGGTAAATGTTTGATGTTGTGCTGTTCCGAATATTGAATACATACGAAATTTATTTTCCTTTTGCGATAAACAGAAATGTTTGCTCGTAATTACTATACATGAAAGCATGAGTTTTTGTAAGCAGATATACCTGATTCTTGTACAATACCGCCAAAAAATTTCCTACCTTGATTCTAAACAGTTTTGTGTTGCACGTTATACATAGGTCATTCCACGTCAGATTTACAACCAAAATTTGGCTCCCTCCAATCTTTTTTTTGCATTCTTTAGCCTAAAATAATTGACACGTATTTTTTGTTTTGGCTGGATATGATATTTTTTCATGTTATTAGTTTTTGAACTATTGAAGTTTAATAAATTGAACATTTTTCAGTCATTAATAACTCGGAAACGATACACTTTCTTCAACAAAATTACGCCCCTATGTTTGGCTCAACTATTTGAAGTGTTACCTATACTTTTAAAATTTTGTAGATACCCAGTTTTGAAGAAAAACTAATGAAAAGCACCAAAAACTATACTTTACTTTTAAAAGGCTCTGTCGCTCTTATAATCCACAATTTGTACAAACTAACTAACCAAACTTCACCATTTGGATCTCCAGAAAAATAAAAAATACTGAAAAAATCTAAGACAGTTCAGAAGCACTTCAACAAGCATGAATTTGAAATTTTACCCAAAATCGGCCCATTTTTAAAAAAATTAAAATTCGCCACCAGTAGGAAGCGGTTTAGCAAATTCACTCCGAAGAAGAAAGTGGTCCTGATACCCTAACCTTTCATTTAAGAAGTGAGCCCGATGACTTTTTAACATGATGTCATTTTGGGACACCCTACTTGATATCCCAGGCTCAGCATCCCAAGACGTCGCTTGCGCTCCTCTCTCACTCTCCGATCATGCTCTGTGAGCGCGCTTTCTGGCTCTGAGACAAGCAGCATGTAACGTAATAAGCTACTCATTTAACCGCAGTAAGATGGACGCCGTCTACTGCGTGGTTCTAAATTGCGCGGCAATGTAACGTCACTGTCCCCGAACTCCGCTACTACGCCACTGCAGCCTAATGTAAATGTATACATACTACAGATATGTATACGTATTTCACTATAAAAAGTACTACCTTTACCCGAAAGAGATGTTACTGTTACTGTCCTCAGGAACACGGAGGACGGTCTCTGGACAGAGTTGCCAGTCTTCTTGATATGTGGTTTTTACTAAAAGTCAACCGATTTCGAGTACACCAATTACAGAGCTGATATAGTTGGGTCATTCCATGCGAAGTGATCAAGGCACGTGTAATCGACCTACACGGATTTGAACCAAATTTGGAGAGATTGTTCATCTAGGGCCAATATATAAAAACCTAAATTTTTGTGACAATTGAACCACCCCTCGGGTCATGGGAGCACCCCCCGTTTTGGCAAATTGATTGAACCCTTGATTTTCTTTTGATCATATCTCCGGTTCTATTTACTTTACCGCAAATTGGCTTTTAAAGAAAATTGTTCAAAGAATCTATAAAAAATATTTTTTTTTTCCGGCAGTGCTGCCAACTATGCGACTTTTTCAGTTAAATATTAAAAGTTAATTTTTCTCTCAATACATATATTTTAATTTTGAAAATTTTAATACCATCGCGTTCCTCAGACATTCTTACATAAAAAACACTTATCATCCCAATATAATATGTGCGCATCCTTAGATACACCGTTTTGGAGAGAAAAAAACCGCAATTTCCCATATAAAATCGCAAGCGCAAAACACTAAAAAATCAACTTGAGTATTCTGAGTTCAAACATAATTTTTCGTGAATTAGGTGAGAAATTATGAAAAACTACGTTTACGTCAGATCAGGGTCGATTTTTATGACCGTTTGAAGATTTTTTCAATTTTGGCCAATAAAAATGGATTTTTATATGAGAAAATGGGAGTTTTTCCCGTCAAAACAGTATATCTCAGATTGCGCTCATATTATATTGGGATGATAAGTGTTTTTTATGTAAAAATGTCTGAGGAACGCGATGGCATTAAAATTTTCAAAATTAAATATATGTATTGAGAGAAAAATTTACTTTTAATATTTAACTGAAAAAAATCACATAGTTGGCAGCCCTGCCTGCAAAAAATAATATTTTTTCTAGATTCCTTGAACAATTTTCTTCAAAAACCAACTTGCGGTTTGATTCTAGAGTAAATAGAACCGGAGAAATGATCAAAAGAAAATCAAGGGTTTTGGCAATTTGCAAAAACGGGGGGTGCTCCCATGACCCGAGGGGTGGTTCAATTGACACACAAATTTGGGTTTTTATATACTGGCCCTAGATGAACAATTCCTCCAAATTTGGTTCAAATCCGTGAAGGTCGATTTCAAGTTTGCATCTTTTTTTGATCACTTCGCGTGGAATGACCCAGTTGCCAGTGTAGTTCAATGCAGTCCAAATCTGATCGCACAATTAGAAACAGTTTGAGATCAACCGCAGAGATAAATTTGTATCCTGATGGAAGAACGTTACAAGTGATTGAAGAACAAGGAAAACAGCAAGGGTCCGAGATTGCTACCTTGGAGTACATCCGCGATAGATTTATGAAGTTATGTGATTCGTTATTTACCAATTTGGCGGACAGAGTGCGACCAACAAAATATGACCCAAACCACTTAGTGAAGTTAGGTGAAGCTACCAGTTTCTCTATCTTAGCTACTAGAAGTTAGTGATCAAACGCCGATTTAAGATCTGTGTAGACAGTATTTACTAGTGATCCGTCTTCTATACTTTTAATCCAATGTGAAGTGAACTGGATTGTTGGTCTATCTGAAAAACAAAACTATGTTGAACTCTCGATATATGTTTTGGCTTCCCGGAACAACACATTGCTTACTAGAATTTCGAAAAGATTGAAATAGATACAGAGGGATGTTATACCTCGATCATTCGCTACGTTATGCTTGTCAATGGGAAACATTACAGAGGAAACGTCGGTTTCGATAACGGTCAATTTAAGATTAGCTTTAGAGGAGCAGAAACACACTCGTACATCGATCTTTGTGCGTAGTTCTCTTACGTTCTGGTAGTATATTCTGAGCTGAAGGTGGGCATGTGTTCAAAATAATCATCGGATACAAATATATCCAATATCCGTATGTGGACAACATTTGGACTATTTTCCTCATGTCGTTTAGATATTAATCGTTTCGAGGTGGATATACAAATTTAACCGTTATGTGTCCAACAGAAAAAAACACCTTTAACAGGCCGATGAGGGTACCCGGGTAGCCACAAATTGAAATGCTCATAACTATGCCTCCCTTTAACCTATTTGGACATTTTTATATGTTTTGGATTCAGGAAGTTGTCCACTTTTCGATTCTGTAAAGCTTAACCAGATGAATGGATCTGGTTCTTGGTAATCTGGATTTTCAGGAGAAATGTTCCAGTATTAGGGTATGATTTATAAATTTTAATAATGAGTATCAAAACTCTTCAAACTGTCGCGGAAGTCTGTTATTTATTGTTACGGGACCCTATGGTAATTTGATCTTGGAATAGCCAATCACGGACCCACGGGAACCTGCTCCAGAATGACCGTTCCGGGGTCAAACCACCAAATGGTTCTAAAACTACGAGATACAGCCATTTTGATACCCATATTGCTAGTATTCCATTGAAATTCACAAATAGTATTCCAGCACTGGAACATGCTTCCGGAAATTCGGATTCCCGGGAACCGAATGAATTAACCTGGTTCATTTTTACCAAGTCTAAAAGTAGATAAGTTCCTGATCCCAAAACACCTAAATGTGTCGAAATTGGTTGGAAATTGCCTTAGTTATTGGCATTTCAGATTTCTGGGTATCCGAGTACCATCATCGGCTTGTTACGTAGTAAAAAAAAATCAGGAGCGCCTTCTCACTCCTCCCTTACTATATTAACAATATTATTAACCAAAAATTTTAACTTAGTGAAGTTCTAAGATGTCACAAAGTTTCAATCTCCAGCTATAAATAAAACATTGGAATTTCATTTATTGAAACCTAAAAAGGTACCCAGGTACCGCGTCAGACACATAGCGATTAAATTTTCGAAGTTGTTCTACCAGCATTGATCCCTCTGATATATCTGTTCACAAAGGTACAAAATAGAATTCAGAATACCTCAGTGAATACCAGAACGTGGTATCCCTATCCTTAGTGGAATCCACCTCGAATGTATTGATTGAGTGTTGTCAGAAATTATCCTTCAATCATGAAAATAGCCAAAGATTTCTGTAGGGTAGGTGCTGCTATAATTGAGCCGTACCATTAGTTGTAGTAGTGGGTTGTACGCCTAGTTAAGGTACCAACCCTCACCGACTAGTTTTTAATTGGTCCATTACACATCATACTAAAACTTGCAACAATACAAGTTTTACTAGAAACTTGCTCAAATAACAATTAAAAAATTGATTTCCCTTGAATTTCGAGCACCTGCAGCCATAATGAAGCTAATGTTCTTGAAGTTATATGTCCCATAAGAAAACAATGAGATATGCAACAAGGGACCATTCATAAATTACGTAACGCTTTTAGGGGGGAGGGGGTACGACAAGTTGTGACATATGGGGGAGGGGGTGTTAACTAAATCGTTACGTAACATGTTTTCATCGAAGAAAAAAAAATTTCTTGGAATTTGTTACGTAACCGGGGAGGGGGGGATGGAAAAATTTGTGACAATTTGTTACATAGGGGGAGGGGGGGGTTTCAATTTTGGGCAATTTTTGCGTTACGTAATTTATGAATGGTCCCCAATAGAAACCGAAATTAGCAATTGCACCATTATTGGTACAT
Organism: Topomyia yanbarensis; assembly: GCF_030247195.1. NCBI lineage: Eukaryota > Metazoa > Arthropoda > Insecta > Diptera > Culicidae > Topomyia > Topomyia yanbarensis. The sequence goes on along the minus strand of NC_080672.1, from coordinate 333,635,044 downwards.
GTGTTCTTATAGTGGAACAAGTAGTTTTAAACACAGAAAGTAATAAGCAATTTTTATATTTTTTCTATCAAAGAGGGATTGTAATCTTTCATATGACATAGTAACATCACCCGTAGCTCTTTTTATGGATTTTAATAATAGTTTTCTTTGTGTATACAACTATTGGTACATCGACCCTAACAAAGATAAGCCAAAGCGTGGTCAAATAGAATATAATTCCCATTCATCGGGAAGAACGATTTTAATACTGACGAATACCACTGGCTGCTACCATATTTAGAAGGAAAACACACTCGCCGTTCTGAAGCGTGAAATGGGGTACCATTCCTTCGCATACCGCGCATAACCGTAGCGCTACGCCGCCCGACGCGGTAAGGGATTTGACTCTGACTGCAGACTAACTGCCACATTTGAATTAGTAGCAGATCGCGGTGTACGTGTCCGTGTGTATGTGTAGGTGATAATACACAAACATGCCCCCGGAAACTAAAACCCAACAAACCATACCAGGAAGGTACCTAAGTGTTACTTTCCGAGCGAAATGGAAGCTGACTGGAATGTGTCGCGTGGTTGGTGTGTGTCTGTGCGCCTACAGACAACAGATTCCAATGCGGGCCTCACTGGCGGCAGTGCAATGTTCCTGTCAGGGATGTGTCGTGTCTCTGAAAATGCGCGAACGATTCCGGTAATTGAAAGCAAACCTCCCGAGGATGAGCGAGGGTAAAAGTTTTACCATGTCACAAGTTTCGTAACACCCTGGGATGTGAAAGTTGAGCAAGTGGCAGGAGTGGGGTGGATCCTTCGGAGAAATCAAATCAAAATATTGTCAAAAGAGCAGATCTAATTAGAGCTTGGAAATCCTTATGTAGAATTTTAAATTTAGTCACACATAGATTTAAAAAAAAATTAGTGTGTTTGATATTCAATAAATATGTTAACGTTGACGGATTCAATCGTCTGAACTCTCGATCGAAGCAGATCGTTTTCTTGTGCTGTGCATAGAGTGGATCAATATAAATATATACATTGTGAAGGCCAGTCATTGTTTGCGGCAGGCTTTGTTCGCCGGTGCCTAGGTTGGTGAAGTGAATAGTTCAATAACCGGACAAGCCGCTATATAAGCTAAGTATCTTTTTTTTTTCTCATTTCCCTTTCCCCCGATCTGTCGCTATTTCTTAGATCCCTTTCCCCTGAATATAAGTTTCATCTCTCGTTTACACCACGGGCTATCCTCGTGCCTAAATGGCCGAGGGCGAAGTAACATTGGATGGGAATGATATTCCCATGGATATACCGGATAAACCCGAAATTACTCCCTCCCCTGATTCCCCCAGTCCTCCTCGTATTAAAACATACCCACCCAGTTCAACTGGGCCCTGGGTGGTCTATTTCCGGCCCATTACGAAATCGCTTAATATTTTAGAGATCTCACGGGAGCTGACTGCTAACTACCCGGCCGTAGCTCAGATAACACGTGTTAGAGCTAATAAGATACGCATATTAGTGAATGACCTCGACCAGGCAAACCAGATTGCTCGCAACGAGCGCTTTACAAAGCAATTTAAGGTGTATATACCTTGTTTGGCAGTGGAGATCGACGGGGTCGTTGCCGAGCCGGGTTTGAAGTGCGAAGACGTGTTGAAGTATGGAGTTGGTTGCTTTAAGGACCCCTCACTTGAACATGTGAAGATTCTGGAATGCAAGCAATTGTATTCAGCAAAAACTGAGAATAATAAGACAACTTATTCATTGTCAGACTCGATTCGGGTGACTTTCTCCGGGTCTTCCCTCCCCAACTATGTCCTCCTGGATAAGGTTCGTCTACCGGTTCGCCTGTTTGTACCGCGGGTAATGAACTGCAGCAATTGCAAGCAGCTGGGCCACACAGCCACCTATTGTGGCAATAAGAAAAGGTGCGGCAAATGCGAGGGAGAACATGAGGATGACGCTTGCAGTGGAGAAACTGAGAAGTGTATTTACTGCGGGGGCCTTCCGCATGATCTTAAATCATGCCCCGCGTACAAACAGCGCGGGGATAAAATTAAGCGCTCCCTTAAGGAACGCTCGAAGCGCTCTTATGCAGAAATTCTTAAGAATGCTTCGCCATCTGTCCCTTCCGAAAATTCCTTTGCTCTTTTGGCTGGCGTTGAGCAAGAATCTGACGACCCACAAGAGGGAACATCTTTGGTTAACCCAGGGGAGTCCAGGAAGAGGAAAAATCAAGCTTCCCCTAGATTGCCTCGTAAGGGTGCCAAGGTGTCATCCACTCAGAGTGCGCCAACTACAATCAATAAATCCAACGGAAGTGATGCACTAAAGCCGAAGCAATTTGCTCCAGGACTTGGAAATTTTAATTCTAACAAGGAGTATCCACCACTTCCAGGGACACCAAAAACCCCAAGTGTTCCCTTTTTTCAAACAAATACTCAGTCCAGTAGCGGACTAATGAAATTTTCTGACATAGTGGACTTAATTTTCACAGCTTTCAATGTTACTGATCCTCTTAAAAGCATTCTGATACATTTTCTCCCTATGGTGCAAACATTTTTGAAACAGTTGACTGCTAAATGGCCCCTCCTTGCAGCGATCGTATCCTTCGATGGCTAAGTCATCAAACGAGGTCACTGATTCGATCACTGTCCTACAGTGGAATTGCAGAAGTATCCTCCCGAAAATCGATTCCTTCAAATTCTTACTAAACAGTTTAAAATGTGATGTTTTCGCATTATGTGAAACTTGGTTAACTTCCGATATAAATCTCAACTTCCACGACTTTAATATAATCCGTCTGGATCGAGAAAACCCTTATGGAGGAGTACTTTTGGGGATCAAAAAGTGCTATTCTTTCAACCAAATTAACCTCCCTTCGACACCAGGCATTGAAATTGTCGCTTGTCAAGTTCTAATCAAAGGTAAAGACCTTTGCATTGCTTCCATCTACATTCCTCCTAGAGCCTCGGTAGGGCACCGAACGCTTTGTAATATCACGGAATCCTTACCGGCACCGCGGCTAGTTCTGGGAGATTTTAACTCGCACGGTACGGTATGGGGCTGTCTTCATGATGATAATAGATCAACATTAATCCAAGATCTTTGCGACAATTTCAACATGACCATCTTAAACACGGGAGAAATGACGCGGATTCCTACACCACCAGCACGCGCAAGCGCGTTGGATTTATCGCTATGCTCGACATCGCCACAGTTAGATTGCAGGTGGAAGGTGATCCCTGATCCCCACGGTAGCGATCATTTGCCTATCGTGATTTCAATTGCTAACGGTTCAAGACCATCGGAAACAATCAATGTCTCGTATGACCTCACACGGAACATTGATTGGAAGAGTTACGCGACCGCGATATCCGTTAAAATCGAATCCACTCAAGAACTTCCTCCGGAGGAAGAGTACAGGTTTTTGGCTGGCTTGATTCTCGACAGTGCGAATCAAGCTCAGACTAAACCAGTACCCAGCGCGAATACCCATGGACGGTTTCCCACCCTGTGGTGGGATAAAGAGTGCTCAGAGCTGTACGCGGAAAAGTCCACTGCATATAAGGCCTTCCGGGAAGACGGGTTACCCGCTAGCTATCTACAGTACGCGTCGTTAGAAAGGCGAATGAAGAGTCTAATGAAAGCCAAAAAACGCAGTTATTGGCGCCGGTTCGTCGACGGGTTAACGAGAGAAATAGCGATGAGCACTCTTTGGGGTACGGCTCGACGTATGCGTAACCATAATAGTACCAACGAGAGCGTGGAATATTCAAACCGTTGGATATTCGCTTTCGCCAAGAAGATCTGTCCGGACTCTGTCCCGGTACAGAAAACGTGCCGCGCCGCGTCTCCTCACGATACCGCGAACGAAACACCGTTTTCGATGGTGGAGTTCTCACTTGCTCTCTTATCATGCAACAATAACGCCCCAGGGTTAGACAGAATCAAATTCAACTTGCTGAAGAATCTGCCTGACACTGCAAAAAGGCGCTTGTTGAATTTATTTAACAAGTTTCTTGAGGGAAACATTGTCCCTCATGACTGGAGGCAAGTGAAGGTCATCGCCATCCAAAAACCAGGAAAACCAGCCTCCGACCACAACTCGTATCGGCCGATTGCAATGCTGTCCTGTATTCGGAAGTTGTTCGAGAAAATGATCTTGTATCGCCTCGACAATTGGGTTGAAGCAAATGGCTTACTGTCAGATACACAATTTGGCTTCCGCAAAGGCAAAGGGACGAACGATTGCCTTGCGTTGCTTTCTACAGAAATCCAAATGGCCTATGCTAACAAAGAGCAGATGGCATCAGTCTTCTTGGATATTAAGGGGGCTTTTGACTCAGTTTCTATCAACATTCTGTCAGAGAAGCTGCACCAGCATGGTCTTTCGCCAATTTTAAATAACTTTTTGCTAAACCTGTTGTCTGAAAAGCACATGCACTTTTCGCATGGCGATTTAACAACATTGCGATTTAGCTACATGGGTCTTCCCCAGGGCTCATGTCTAAGTCCCCTGCTCTACAATTTCTACGTGAATGACATTGACGATTGTCTTGCCAATTCATGCACGCTAAGGCAACTTGCAGACGACGGCGTGGTCTCTGTCACAGGGCCCAAAGCTGCCGACTTGCAAGGACCATTACAAAATACCTTGGACAATTTGTCTGCTTGGGCTCTTCAGCTGGGTATTGAGTTCTCCACGGAGAAAACTGAGTTGGTTGTTTTTTCTAGGAAGCGTGAGCCGGCGCAACTCCAGCTTCTATTAATGGGTGTAACGATCAATCAGGTTTTCACATTTAAATATCTCGGGGTATGGTTCGACTCTAAAGGTACCTGGGGATGTCACATTAGGTATCTGAAACAGAAATGCCAACAAAGGATCAATTTTCTCCGAACAATAACTGGAACATCGTGGGGTGCCCACCCAGGAGACCTGATCAGGTTATACCAAACAACGATATTGTCGGTGATGGAGTACGGGTGTTTCTGTTTCCGCTCCGCTGCGAACATACACTTCATCAAACTGGAGAGAATCCAGTATCGTTGCTTGCGCATTGCCTTGGGTTGCATGCACTCGACCCATACGATGAGTCTCGAAGTGCTGGCGGGCGTTCTTCCGCTAAAAAATCGATTTTGGGAACTCTCATATCGATTGCTCATCCGATGCGACATTCTGAACCCGTTGGTGATTGAAAACTTCGAGAGGCTCGTCGAGCTTAATTCTCAAACCCGATTTATGGCCTTGTACTTCGACTACATGGCTCAGAGCATTAACCCTTCTTCATATACTCCCAACCGTGTTCGTTTCCTAGATACTTCTGATTCTACTGTATTCTTCGACACATCCATGAAGGAAGAGATTCGTGGAATCCCGGACCATATACGCCCGCAAGTGATCCCCAATATATTTTATAATAAATTCCGAGAAGTCGACTGTGACAAAATGTTCTACACTGACGGATCAAATCTCGATGGGTCCACTGGCTTCGGTATCTTCAACAATACTATCACCGCTTCATTCAAGCTCAATGATCCCGCTTCAGTTTACGTCGCAGAGTTAGCTGCAATTCAGTACACCCTTGGGATCATCGACACTCTGCCCACAGATCACTACTTCATCATTTCGGACAGCCTCAGCTCCATCGAGGCTCTTCGTGCGATGAAGCCCAAAAAGCAATTCCCATATTTCCTGGGGAAGATACGGGAGTCCTTGTGTACGTTATCTGAAAAATCTTATCAAATTACCTTTGTTTGGGTCCCCTCTCATTGCTCTATTCCGGGCAATGAAAAAGCCGACTCATTAGCAAAGGTGGGCGCATTAAATGGTGACATATATGAAAGACCAATCTGCTTCAACGAATTTTTTAGTATTTGTCGTCAGAGGACACTCAGCAGTTGGCAAACCTCGTGGAGCAATGGTGAACTTGGACGATGGCTACATTCCATTATCCCAAAGGTATCAACGAAGCCTTGGTTCAGGGGGATGGATGTGGGTCGGGATTTTATTCGTGTAATGTCCCGACTTATGTCCAACCACTACACCTTGGATGCGCATTTGCGGCGTATTGGGCTTGCGGAGAGTAGTCTGTGCGCTTGTGACGAGGGCTATCACGACATCGAGCACGTTGTCTGGGTATGCGCCGGGTATTTGGACGCCAGGTCTCAGTTAAAGGATTCCCTTCGGGCCCGAGGTAGACCACCCAATGTCCCAGTCCAAGATATGCTGGCAAATCGTGATTTCCCCTATATGTCCCTTATTTATACTTTCATAAAAACGATAAATATCCCAATTTAGCCCCTCTCTTTTTATTTCTCGTTTTAGAAGTTTTCTCCTGCCTTTTGGGACCGATCAGCTCCAGACTGCAACTATGTAACCGCCGTCGCACTTACCACTACGGAAACTGAAGCGAGAGCGACTCGAGGTCCGATGACTTTTGAAGGATTCCCCGCGGGTCCGAAGAATACCATCCGCCAATCCGACCTACTAGACTGAGGCGCTAATTTGTCTCGCTGATCTCCCGTTTGCCCGAAAGTTGCAAGTTTTGCTCTTCTCTCCCGGTCACCATCTACGCTTTCTCTCCCCTGTCCTTGATACAACTGCTTCTACAGCCCCCTCTGAATATCTTGACCAAGCATAAGTCTCCGCTAAAAAAGTTCAAATTTGTATTCTGTATTCCTAGTTTTAAGATAGTTGTAATTTTACCTCTTTGTTAAAACTATTGTCCCCCATCTTGTAAATAGAATTGTATCCCTAGTTTTAAAACACCGGTGAATTTTCTCATAAACATTTGTTCCCCCTTTTGTGTACCAAACTATATTGTTAGTTTTAAGATAACTGTAAATATTTCCTAAAAACTATTACTATTGAATTCCTTGTTTTAAAATTTTTCATAAAAAAAAATCTTTTGTTCCCTCTCTTGTATATAGAATCTTATTTCTAGTCTTAAGATAGCTGTAAAATTTTTCTTTTTAAAAAAAAAAAATATTTCACCATTGTAACCTCCTAGTTTTAAAATATCCAAAATGTAAAAACAAAAGAATTTGGCACCGCCAAGCTAACGCATTTGTGCCTATCAAATAAACGAAATGAATAAAAAAAAAAAAAACGTTGACGGATTGATAGAAACACTGTCAAAGCACTGAAAGTACCGCGACAATCCACTCCAAGACGGCTTACAAAAGCAGTAGTACCATTGCTTCTTGAGCTCGGTAATCTATCTACATAAATTACGACAAATGTCAGCTAGTATGTACTCTCAGTAGGTCTAGGTATGAACATTTCGGTATGGTCGTACCATTATGAAGTCAAAGCTGTCGGAGCAAACGGCGGATTTCAATTTGTGGTTCTACGTTGTTTTGTTCACCACCGGCACAAGTACACGCAATGGCAGACATATGTATCCAGTGAGTAGATAGGTCTCATACACTGCTGGTGTAATAGGGTAGATGAATCTTTAACCATCGCATTTAGGTACAAGTTTGAGGAGATGTCTAACTAAGTTTAGATAAACTCAATTAAATTTTTTATATTATCTGCACATACTTGTATGCCAAATTAAACCTTTCTTTATTTTGAGTATAGAGGTTTCAACCTTATGGTTATTCGCCTCTTTTCGGGTTAGAGAACTCTCATTTGGAAAAATCTTTAACCCTATGTGCGGGGTTGGGAATCGAGCCCATGTGAGCTGCGTGCAAGGCAATCGATTTACCAACTACGCTATGCCCGTCCACAAATCAAACCTATTTAGCTGTAAAATTTGGTATGCGGGATTTTCAGTCAACAAAAATTGTTAGTAAATGTAAATCAAAAATACTCAAAAATAGTAAAGATACTTAAAAATAGTTAAATATTCTAGACCACATAATTTTATTCAAATTTTAGAAATGAGCATTAACAAATATTTTACTGTATATACTTTACTCTTTACTCTTTACTCTTTACTCTTTACTCTTTACTCTTTACTCTTTACTCTTTACTCTTTACTCTTTACTCTTTACTCTTTACTCTTTACTCTTTACTCTTTACTCTTTACTCTTTACTCTTTACTCTTTACTCTTTACTCTTTACTCTTTACTCTTTACTCTTTACTCTTTACTCTTTACTCTTTACTCTTTACTCTTTACTCTTTACTCTTTACTCTTTACTCTTTACTCTTTACTCTTTACTCTTTACTCTTTACTCTTTACTCTTTACTCTTTACTCTTTACTCTTTACTCTTTACTCTTTACTCTTTACTCTTTACTCTTTACTCTTTACTCTTTACTCTTTACTCTTTACTCTTTACTCTTTACTCTTTACTCTTTACTCTTTACTCTTTACTCTTTACTCTTTACTCTTTACTCTTTACTCTTTACTCTTTACTCTTTACTCTTTACTCTTTACTCTTTACTCTTTACTCTTTACTCTTTACTCTTTACTCTTTACTCTTTACTCTTTACTCTTTACTCTTTACTCTTTACTCTTTACTCTTTACTCTTTACTCTTTACTCTTTACTCTTTACTCTTTACTCTTTACTCTTTACTCTTTACTCTTTACTCTTTACTCTTTACTCTTTACTCTTTACTCTTTACTCTTTACTCTTTACTCTTTACTCTTTACTCTTTACTCTTTACTCTTTACTCTTTACTCTTTACTCTTTACTCTTTACTCTTTACTCTTTACTCTTTACTCTTTACTCTTTACTCTTTACTCTTTACTCTTTACTCTTTACTCTTTACTCTTTACTCTTTACTCTTTACTCTTTACTCTTTACTCTTTACTCTTTACTCTTTACTCTTTACTCTTTACTCTTTACTCTTTACTCTTTACTCTTTACTCTTTACTCTTTACTCTTTACTCTTTACTCTTTACTCTTTACTCTTTACTATTTACTATTTACTCTTTACTCTTCGAGGTTTTCATTAGTCTTCATTCCTTGCACGAAGTGAACGTGCAACAAAGAATCAAACGCATCAAAATAGATCGTGTCACAATGTAAGCGATAATAATTATTGTTTTATATAATTTACCAACTTTGGAAAGCATTGGCCTAGATAGGTAGTGTAAGGAATGTCATTGTACGATATTCCAGTGAAGAGTAACACGGATTTTTAATGAATATTTTTTCTAACACTCGCGATTCGCATCAGGTTTATTCTCAGCCGTTAACATAGAATTTCGATTTTTTTCAACTCTGCTCAAGACACCGAAATAACCAGTTATTCATTTTTCTTATCTAATTCAATTTTAGCACAAATTATGCATACTTGTTTTACAAGATTGTTTTAACTATTTTCGACCAAATTGTGCAAAAACATTTCGCTTATGTCGACGTTATCTTTTTCGAGAGTTGTCCTACTGGAGCTGTAGAGCTAGGATATCCGTAGGGCTCCCCGTCAGAAGCACTCACTACAATTGCAGACGAGACGGGATGTGTCACCGACCAAAACACTGCTTAGCACTCAATTGAAGCGCGCCGTGATTCTGAATTTGATACTCATTGTACGGGTCACATATGTGCCGGCATAATGACTTAACGATCGCGTGTATCATCGCGAAGAGCTCGAGCGTTTGTACGTTAACGCGTTCAATCGCGTTGTATGTCGCGTGTGCTAGCATATATGTAACAGCGCGTGTATAAATTCGATTTTGTAACCGTGTGTCAATTCTTTATATTCGCATATGTTCTTGAACGATAGCGCGGACCGTGAAACTGATGCTTAATTTTCGGTGTACGGTTCAGATGTTAGAAAAGAGTGAGTTAGATATAGATACGTGTTGCCAAGTGGATATAAGCGTCATTTTTTATTGGTCTAACTGAAAGCATGGACCTAGGCTGCTAGGGACAAGTAGGAATTTCCGGACGTAACCGATTCACTATCGCGCGAACACACTCGTTTGCAGGTTCATTCTTGTAACTGCGTTTGTAAATTTATAAGTGCTAAAACCTAGTCATCGAGGCGTAATACTGTTTGTGAGGTTGCGTGCGTGGATGATCGCGAAGGCATCGAGCGTGTGTATGTTAGCGTGTTTGTCGCGTGTGCTGGCGTGTATATAAGTACGATTTTATAACCGTGCGGTCATTCGCATATTCGCGTGTATTTTTAAACAATCGCACGGGGACCGTGAATCTGATATTTAATTTTCAGTGTATGGTTCAGATGCTAGAAGAGAGTCAGTTTCCCTATATCATGTCGCCATGGAATGGCGAATATGGGGGTCATTTTTTGTCCAACCGATGTATTATCGCGCGAATACGGTCATTTGTAGGTTACCGCGTTTATAAGTGTATTAATGCTAAAACATTCATTTAATCATCGGGATGTTTCTTTTTTTGAGACTGTGGAATTTGTTGTGCGTGGATGATCGCGAAGGTCTTAAACATTGGTATGTTAACGTGCTGAATGCTAGAAGAGATGAGATTCCCCATATCACTAGGGTTCCTGGTCATGCCACCATGCGACGCGTTGTTTAGTGGATATGTTATTTTTTTTATCAGTTCAACTGAAAGCCTGAACCTATACTACTAGGGCCGAGAGTAGGGACTTTCGGATTTGCCCGATCCGTGATCGTCAGAATACATGTGTTTGTAGGTCCGCGATTGCGACCCCTTTATGAGTTTTGATAGCTAAAAAGTTGTAGCTAAAACGTTTACTTAAGCATCGTTGTGCTTTCATTTTTGTGAGATCGCGGACGTGTTATGCGTGGATGAAGCTCAAGCATTAGTATGTTAACGTGTTTGTCGCGTCTGCTAGCGTGTATTCAACTTCGCGTGGATTGCATATTCGCGTGTGTTCTTGAATTATCACGAAGACTGTGTTTCTGATACTTAATTTAGAATGTACGGTTCCGATACTAGAAAAGACTTCCCCATATCACTAGAGTTCTCGGTCATGTCGCCATGCAACGTGTTGTCTAGGGAATATAAGCCTTCATTTTTTTTTGATTGGCTCAACTGAAGGCATGAGACCGAGGGTAGAAACTTCCGAAGGTTATAGATTCATGCGAGAGCCGTGGATTAATGCTTAAGACCATGTTTGTAAACTTATAGGTCCTAAAACGTTCACTTAATTACTGGGGTGTTTAAATTTTGGTGATATCGCGGGTATAAGTAAGGGTTAGGGCATCGCAAATTTTTTTTTTGAATTCTCAAAGGCCCCCCTCTCATATTGTGACAAATGTCAAAGTAAGCTTAGGTGCCAAATTTCACATCATTTGGACAATTCTAGACCCCCGCCCACTTCGCTTGAAATTTTTAAAATTGGTGCTATGGGAAAATGTGGAGGAACAATATATTAAATGCTTTTGAAACTTTTGAAGTAACAATTAGAAAATTACAATTTATACCTCTTTTTGAAGTAAATAACCTTAGCATTTGAATGGAGATATTCCTGTAACTATAAAAATACAGGAAAGTGGGGTACTGGGTCATCTTGACCCCAAAATCCCCTATTTTTTGAATTTTTCTGCTCCGTTGTGCAAACCATGCATATTTTGCAGTTTTTCTAATGTGCAAAAATCTCAGAAATCTAACGGAACCTTTTAGACTTTTTTCGAATACGAGAATTTGGGGTTATAGGGCCTTTTGTCATTTATATTGAATTTTATCATTTTCTCGTGCATATATCTCTAATATTCTTCATTCAATTTTCATAAATTGTACCTTGTTCAACGTGGAAAATCCTTAAGAACAAAATTAAAGTAGTTACCGGTAAAATTCAGAAACATCAAATTATCCGATATATAGTCTCGATTTAACATTTTTATCATAAAATCGCACATATTAACTCCGTTTAACAACAAAATTCCTATTTAATTTACTGCTTATAGTGAAAAATGCGCTTAGGAATCACATGAGAAAAGTTTCATACCTGAAAAAATAGGTGAAGTTGAGGTATTAGGACATTTAATGAAAAATATGTGGTTTGTAGAGTTAATGTCAAAAAAATTTCATGTTTTGGAATTTTAACGCAAGCGAATCTATTTTTGTTGTGTTTCTAAAAAATTTCGGCGTTCAACAAGGTACAATTTATTAAAATCGAATAAAGAATAATAGAGATATATGCACGAGAAAATGATAAAATTTAATATAAATGACAAAAGGCCCTATAACCCCAACATCTCGTATTCGGACAAAGGTCTAAAAGGTTCTGTTCGATTTCTGAGATTTTTTCACATTAGAAAAAGTGCAAAATATATATGGTTTGCACAACGGAGCAGAAAAATTCAAAAAATAGGGGATTTTGGGGTCAAAATGACCCGGTACCCCACTTTCCCGTATTTTTATAGAAACAGGAATATCTCCATTCAAATACTAAGGTTATTTCCTTTAAAAAGAGGTATAAATTGTAATTTTCTGATTGTTACTTCAAAAGTTATAGCATTTAATGTATTTTTCCTCCACACTTTCCCATAGCACCAATTTCAAAAATTGCAAGCGAAGTGGGCGGGGGTCTAGAATTGTCCAAAGATGCGAAATTTGGCATCTGAGCTTACTTTGACATTTGTCACAATGTGAGAGCCCTAGTAACAATTGAAGTTTTATAGCACGCTACAAGTGTAATCTAAGTTTTTTGAGTGGCTATAAAGCTACCATAAAACCACAATTGTTACTAGGGAGGGGGGCCTTTGAGAATTAAAAAAAAAATTTTTTTGCAATGCCCTAGTAAGGGTAGATAATTGCAATGGCATGTTCGCGTTTGTGACCAGATTGGTATTAGCGCGAAGGCCGTGTTGAATGGGAGAGATTGTGAGTGTATATGAGAGAATACGTAATTGATTTGTTAGTGAGTGTTAGTATGAATTTAATTTGAGATGTAATAAAAGGAAAAACAATATTCTGTATAAAGAAAAAAATATGCAAAGAGATTAAGTAAAAGCTACTACTAGAAGCACAGCAAAAACAGATTAATAAAGTAAAAGAAACATGCAATCAAACTATTTGAACTCACTTAAATGCCAACAAATGATATATATTGATTTACCATTAATGACAATTGCATTCTGTCAGTATTTTATCATACTACGCTGACCGAGAATGGATGATTCACGTACATCGGTAAGCCAATCTACCTTAATCTATCCAATCCGAACTTTGCTAATGTATCGAAGTAAATTCACGAATGGAAAAGTGATCAACCAATCCTAGGAAGGATTACTTATTAATCTATCATATACGCTAGTTCTGTATCCATTCCTAGACCCGGCCGTCACAAATATTCAGACGAACACATACGTAGATAGGCATACGACTAGCACATAACAATTGTACACTAGTAGTAAAAACTACTATTATTGCTTCACAAATACTAACAGGCTTGTACTTTTCTATTTCTTTAATTACTTGTCTCTATGCGTACTACTCTATTGGGGTATTGACAAGGGTTTTAAACTAGATCTACCCTGAACATACTTCACACCATTTATGTATGCTTGAAAATGGTAATCATGGCAAACATGGCATTTAACATAAACTGTGAATGAAAAAGCATCAATTTTGAAACCAAAGCGTTCGATTTTGTCCCGCCAACTTAATTCACTTTCAGGATTGAGGAGGAGGCTTTGAATTTGAATGCTGGTTGCGGTAGATCCAACTTAAAGTTGGCATTTGCAAATTCACATTCGCAATGACTGAGATGAATATGTGAACATCTACCCTACGACTGTTGATTATTATTAAACGCGTTTTCATCGAAGAGGTGTGACAGCATTGATTCCAGCATCGTCGCGGGAAAATGATGTTTACATTTGCATGTTGCTACATATATCTACCCTTTCGCGGATGGCGTTAGGAAAACAAGACAACGTTTTGCTTTTGCTCACACAACACGCATAATATTTGCATAACAATCCGAAAAAAAACATGTTATGTGATCTGATTCGAAGAATGGAAAAGCTAACTCTTCATCCGTAATGTTTAACCCCAGATACTTATGCAATGTTCTGTATGGGATTCTCCGCCAAGTTCATTTCCGAAATTCAAACAGCACCAGAAGCTTGGAAACTTTTCACATCAACACTAATTATTGCTGATAGGAGTTTCTTTTTCGATAGAATAATTGGTTAACGTTACAGAGTGGGACTCTCTGCTTCTGTATTCTTCGAAACATGAAGATGTTATGCACTTCAAAAGCAGGACATCTATGTGGTTCAACATCGCAGTAATTAATCAGTCGAATGTATTAGTATCTACACTGAAACGCTCTAATTCTGAAGTTGATTTTTGTTTAAATTTGGCTCATCAAAACGATAGTTAACTTTTCTAAACTGTCATTTTTATTTGAGCGTTTGGCAGTTAGCATAGACACACACAGGCTTAATTAGAATTGTTTTCTAGTCGCCAGAAGCAAATTATAGTACTGAGTTTGACCCTGTTTAGAATAATTACTATATCATGCGTCGCCGACAAACAACATTTTTCCTCGAAGCTAAGCAGCTAATTTCATTAATCTCGCTAGCAACTTTCCGTCAATTATCGTTCCCATACTAGTTGTTATTCGTCGAAGAATAGAATATGTGTTTCCATGGAACCTACTCGTTATATAGCATACTTATATGTTTGCTCCAACTTTGCTCTCTTTCGCAATCCAGAGTGCAATGATTGGTTTGATGAGGACTTTTCCTGGTATTTAGTATGATACTTAAGAGTCTTGACTCACTTAAGCTGTCATTCCTTGCTGAGGGCAGAGCAAATATTAGGGGCCGTACACAAATGACGTAGCATTTTTTCGGCGATTTTTGACCCCTCCCTCCCCCTCGTAGCATTTGGTCACAAAATTCTAACCTCCCCCTCGTAAATAACGTAGCATTTACCTACCCCCTCCCCCTCGTCCCATGCAAAGCGCAGGGGTGATGAAAAAAAATTACATGTTTTTCAATTATTTTAAATACATGTCCTTTCAAAATGTTTGACGACTTTTATCATCCTTTTCATTATAACAGCAAATTGCGTGCAAAATAAGCCCATTTCATCACAAATATAGTGTTGATAGTTTTGTTTTGAATTTTATATGTCAAGGGGAGCATGAAGAGAAGTTCTCTCAGTTCACAATCCTGCAGCTGCCAATGATTCTAAGAAGCATACGTCCATCTAAATTACTAGATTTTGTTTGGTTGAATCCGAAGTGAAATTTTATTTCAGCTTCCAAACTAAGTTTACTAGTTAGCAACATTAGCTAACTAATGTAGCAAGTTAAATCCGCATACAAAATCTTTTCGTATTTTTGCGAACTTGTAATTCCGTGAATCGTAAAATTTACCTCATGAAAAACCGCATCAAAAGTAACTTGTTTGAAGTTAGATTCATTTCTCTTGGGAATGGAGGATCATTAAATTGTTTTCTCTAAACAATGGATTTTAAACTTAATGCTACGTCGCACAACTTCTGACCCTACCCTCCCCCTCGTCACACTTCGTCACAAATTTGGTATACCCTCCCTACCCCCCAAAATGCTACGTCATTTATGCATGGCCCCTTAGTTGTTATATATAACAATCCTAACCACTTATTTCGTTCGATGAGCACAACAAACCATAACACATTTTTATTAACGTGACCTCTAAAAGACCCTAGTTTAATTTGACCAAAAGCCACAGTAAACTAGTTTATTCTCATTACCTAATTAACAAAGCTTTCCATTGGATTAGGGAGCATATTTTCTCCCTAAGACTAGTTTAGTCCTTCATTCCACCTTCAGCACAAAAGGCGAACACGAGGCGAAGAAATTATGGTACTTTCCCGGCTGTCAATTATTTCTCGGTTTTTCCCCTGGGAGCGGCACGCAGACGAAGTGGTCCGTGGCCACAACCGCATCCCTTTCCGTCTTTCGTCTCGCTCGAATAGTAGGTAGGTAGGTAGGTATATATCTCATATAATGCATGCCCCGAGTTACATCCAGCTATTGGCATATTGGATAATGAACCGTACCGAAAACCGCCTTCATTGGTCGGAAAGCCGGAAAATGCTGACTTGTGGGGGCCTCACTCCTGATCGGGGGATAATTACTATCAATTATTGAAACGAGATTGAGAAGGCGTCGGTTCGGAAAAAAATATGTAGTGAATAAGGTTATTGCGCTGTTGTTTTCACGTGTAAGCCAGGGGTAAACGGAGCGGAAGTAGGTCAAACCCGGACGTTCGTCTTTTATCAGCGTACACTTGAAATGAATACCGAACGGATATCAATGTGCGTTGGGGCGTAATGTACTGCACATTACTCGGATTTATGGAGTCGTAACGCAAGAGGAACCAATTTATCAATGCGGTGGTATTTTGAGCCAGTCTAGGTGATGGATTGTGTTCAACGCATTACAGTAGAGTGACACGGAAATATATCCCTTTGATTCCAGAACCAGAAATATTTGCTCCAAACTTGAGCAGAATAGGTAAAGTGTAGCTATCGAGTGTCACATTCTAACAAATTATATGATGAAAAGTCACATATGTTTATATTTTCTGCTGAAGTTAGCCTGAAATGACTCACATTCATTTAATTTATTTAATTAATTGTATTCAACAATCGGTATATAAACATTGTGCATTTTTGCTCCTCATGAATTTGCATATTACATTCACTATATTTATAAAATAATTTTGCTACATGCATTATTTTCACTATTTCCTTTGTATTTGACATATTTCATTTAATGTGTTCCATGTTTAATAATTTCCCATACTTTTTAATTTATTATATATACTTCATATATTGTTTTCATTACATTCTTTGGGGGAACCCGGGGCTATTCGAACCTACCTAAGCAAATAGCCCTTTTAGGGGGATAGATGTGAAAGAATTTATCGGTCAAAGATCCTAATTGTTAGCTTGAAACCTCAGCTTAATTTTGGTACCATTAAAGTTCGTTTGTACCTCTCCCTGGCAGCGCTAGGTGATGATTTGCAATACTTTACGTTTTCCATCTTTTTACAATGTAGGGGTAATTCGGATCTTCCTACGGGGCAATTCAGATCGTCTTTAATATTTATCTTTTTACAATGCAATTCTGTTTACTTTTGAAATATTTATTGGAGAAACTCCTTAAGAAACAAAAACTAAATAAATTGCGTTACAAAAATTTAATCTGGTTAGTCACAGCTGCAGGGCCGGCGGAATACATGGGTAATATGGGTAGTACTACCCACTCGAAAATAACCGAGGGGGAATTAACCATGTATGTGTCTCGCGCATAAAATGAATGCGTCCGAAACTCTCGATGTACAACAATTTTATATTTTAATTCAGATACAAATTTCTTTGCTTTACAAAGTCAATTCCTCCAAAATGTGGGATAATAATCAGGATTCGATTGAAATTTGAAATTATTTTTTTTATTTTTTAAAACGAGGAATTCTGATCGATGTACAAAAAATATTACGACGATTTCATCTATAATGAAGGATGCAGTTAGAAATATGTTAAAAGACTAAATATGTAATTCGCAATTTTTCAAAAAGAATTATTATTTGATTAAAATTGAAACAAAGAGAAACACTTTTATAAGGAAGGCAAAAGACATACACAAGAGTATCAAAGTAGCAGAGGCCGTGTCAGGGGAAGTGAAAAGACGGTGGACAACAATGACGGGGAAAATAAGAAATTTAACTTGCAGCTTTTTGGCAAACGGAAGATCACTGTCAGGACATCATGAATCGGATCGCAGACTGACTTGCTTGGATCCACAGGGAACTCTTTTGGGACCTGATTGCCAGGTAGAGGTTAACATAACTACCAACAGAGAAGAGATAACTAAATTTGGATATTTGTGGTGGTTAAAAATTTGTATATGAGAGATATATAGGGGACATCGAGGATAACCAGCACATCTTGCAGTAGAATAAGGCCGAATGAATTCGATTAGCAGAGAACTGGTGCTAGAACACTAGATGCATGACCAGACAACAGGTTTAATGTGGCGATAAGAGTATAATGACTGGACATGGCCCGCGATATCACCTGAAAGAAGTTACTACCCTTATTCATCCTCTTGAACCAAGACTTGTTGATCCCTTTGGGATTCTTACACTTCCTTTGTTCCACGAAATTTGCCAATTTTCATGAGTCCTTTTACAAGAAATACTGAAAAACTTGTTGAAGCTAAGCAATCTTTCTAAGTATACACTTTCTCAATACCCGGAACGAAGCGAAGGCACTCAAAATAAGGTAATCTGGTTTGATTTTTTAGATAAAGCGCTCAGGAACTCCCAAGTTTTCCCCAGGAGTTCTTTCCATGCTCCATCGAACGAAGAGCCTCCTTGGAACTGTACCTATGTGAACATGGTCGTTTATAGGTAGACATAAAACCATCAATTTCGTAGTGAGCATGTTTGCAGCACAGCCTCTTTTATGATCACCCTCACCACTACAGTCATAATAATTAGCATAGAAGCGATGCATAGCTGTCATCACCTGATGAACGTTACGTGATATGCGCACTAATCGATCGGAGGTTGAATCGAATAAACAATCTAGGGTCTAGCTACCAGACGAAACATGGTTTCTCACGTTAATCCGTTGACGAACCGGTGCCAATAACCGCGTTTTTTAGCTTTCATTAAGTTTTCAATTTGCGTTTCTAACGGCCTTTTCGACCTATTGGTCTACAATTTTGAGCACTGTCTGCCCACCACGGAGTAGAAGACCGTCCACTATTGTTCGTGCCGGTACTCGTTTCATCTGACATTTAATCGCAGTAGTGAGAATCAAGTCAGTCTAAACCTTGCAACGCTTCTACCGGAGGAATTTCTTGTTTTTATTGGATTATTTCGGATATAGTGAAAGCACTAATTGAGATAGAGTTCAACAATAAACCTAACGCACTTAGCCGCGGTTATGGTGTAGGAATTCGTGTCATTTCCACCGCATTCACGATTGAAATTGTCGCGAATATCATGCAGTGAGATAGATCGGTTACTATCGTGTAGATAACCGCATGACATACCGTGTTAGCTGCAGTCTTCTAGAACCAGATGAGGGGCGATGTATATGGAAACAATGCCGATAAGTCTGCCTGCCATTCGGACTTGACAAACGACAACTTTATTAGATTGAAGTAATTGGGTATGCTGATCTCCAAAAATGCTCCTCCATAGTGTTTTCTTGGCCCTGGCGAATGTAGAAGTTCTACGTTTGAAGTGAACCAAAAATATTGTGTTAAACCTGAGAAAATGATGGAAATGAAATATAGGGACACCTGGCGTTTTTAATGTCCCATGTAGAAATTTTTCCTAGTTTCTAAGATTTTCGAAACCAGGAGCCACTTACCTCGGTTTTGTGACAGCACCTATAAAGGTGCACTCTCAGGCGTTTACGAGGAAACTTACGAAAGAAAATGATTTGCCATGTTTCGAAAATGTATAGGCACATTAGAAGATGTTAACTGAATGATATGGTCAGACTCTCGCTCTTTAGTGAACATTGGAATGTAGAAATTAGTAGTGGCCGGTGGCGTAGCCCTCCTTAACATTTTTTCACGGGGCGTTCCGTAAAAGAATGGTTCATTTTTTCCCAGCATAATTTATATGCGTGATATGTCGAGAGTTCATGCGGAGTCTCGTCACAATAGGAAAATGTTTCATGATTCTCCTCATTTTACACCGTGCCTTATTTTGACAAAGGGTAGCTGTATGTTTGTATGGCCAGTTGTTTGCAATGACGGCATGCCCCGCGGCACAAAAATGTACACAGGTAGACGATCCACGTTAAATAGAACAAAGTTTGGAAGAGCTAATCCGGCGAAATGCTCGAAATGAGGCTGATTGAAAATAAATTAATACTCCTCGACCTTTGCTGTACGCAGTTGCTTGCACACTACAATTTTCACTGATTAAAGCAAAGGGTTCTGGAAGAAGCAAACCCCGTCTTCGCATTAAAGGCCCATGTTGAAGACTACACCATCAATTTCTACTTCCCAGGAGGGTACGTAGGCAAGATATTTCGTCGTACACGTCCGAGTGTTGTTTAGTTTGATCACGAGTATAATGTTTAATGGTTTACTTTCGGTTCGAATGTACACCATCCAGAGGTCGGTTGGATTAGATCAATATAATTTTTATCGAAAAGAGACTTATCGGCATTATTTAGGAAATTTTCTGGCGGTGTCCAGCGAGAAAAACGGAAAGCAGGCTAATTGTCTGTGTCTGATTAGATTACTAGGCCCACCCCTGATTAGATTACTAGTCCCACCAGGAGTACTTGCACAAAATTTGAAGCAAATCGGACAAGTCTAGCTACCGGACCAACGTGCCTGAAGTTTGTATGGGATTTTTCGACAATTTACATGGAGAAAACCCACTAACTCGCATTTTTGCCGCTAGGTGGCATTGTATGTATCGTATTATCACTGCAAGTGAAAATAAGAAAGGTAATTTAATTGTCTACAACTTTGTTGAAGATTGCTAGTGAATCCGGCTTTGCTAAAAGAAGTTATTAAACTTTTAACGAAGTGATGTCTGAGTCAGTTCTGCATGGGGCCTAGCAGTGCATGGTTGTGTACCAGTACTCGATTCGCGCGAACTAAACATTTTTGTGAAATAACCATAAGATTTAGCTCTATGGTATGTTCAGAATAATTGTAGTAAATAATACGGGCCATGTTCTGATTAGATCATTTTAGTTCCACATTTTACCACATAGAGGGCGCTAACACTAACTTTTCAACGGAAAGAGATAGAAATTAGGTGTCTTCTACAAAGTTGTAGAACAGACATTTTGCAATAATTCTTCCGAACATCATGATATTCTATCTCTTTTCTATGTAAAGTTAGTGTTGGCGCCCTCTATGCGGTCACATTTGGAACTAAAATTTTCCAACCAAAACATAACTTGTATTATGTCTTATAATTCTTCTGAACTTACTATTGGGCTAAACTTATCGATTATGTCACAAAAATTCATAGTTCGTGGGAATCGAGTACTGATACACAACCATGCACTGCTAGGCCCCATGCAAAACTAACTCAGACATCTCTTCGTTAAAAGTTTAATAACTTCTTTTAGCAAAATTGGATTCACTAGCAGTCTTCGCCAAAGTTGTAGACAATTAAATTATCTTTCTTATTTTCACTTATGGTCATAATACGATACATGCAGTGCCACCTAGCGACAAAAATGCGAGTTAGTAGGTTTTCTCCATGTAAATTGTCGAAAAATACCATACAAATTTCAGGCACGTTGGTCCGGTAGCTAGACTTGTCCGATTTGCTTCAAATTTGGTGCAAGTACTCCTGGTGGGACTAGGAATCGAATCAGGGGTAGGCCGATTGCGTTTTCAAAAATTCATTATTTTTCTGGGCAGTCTAATAGACATGTGGCGTTGGTAAAGATGAAGATAGAACAAGGGGAGAGTGAGAAGCTATGCCCAGCTTTCGCTACCCTATTGTGTCCGCCATACACAAAATGACATCCAATTTTCTTAAAATTTCTGTTTTTCACAAGTCCTGTGCTAAATAACCAGTACATCATGTCAAACTAGAAATATTTCCCGAGTTAAACGGTTTTCAGGTTTATATCGTTATTTTCTGGCATCAAAAATTATACCCATTAGCTTGAAGTATTGCTTTGCTTAAATATCAGATAATTCGCGTATTAGATAATAGCAGTATCTTTCGGATTCATTGGAAATCTTCTAAAAAATATAGTATCAGTATATTTTAACTATTTTTTCCAGTTTGTGAGAAACCCACAGTGTCCGTCTTAGTGAACTTTCCCCTACTTCAATTTTAGTCGGAACTTGTAATTCAAAGTATATCAAAATGATTGGGCCACAAGCGTAATGACTATTGAGGAATAACGATCCTGGTGCCTACATGGTACACTCTAGTGTTCTGTTTAGCAGCCTACGCCCGTTGGCTATATTTTTTGTCGGCGAATTCCAAGAAAAGAAAAGTTATAGTTTGTTAATATCGTCGGCAGAAAGATTTTAATGATAAACTGGATTATATAATAATGTGATTCAAAAACAGGATTGTACCTACTTTTAAACATATTTTACATTCCCCGTTGTGTTTTTCAATTTCGAATCACATTTAATTTTTGGCGGAAAGGGACTTACTAAAAAAAATTACCCACTAATTCTCTTTATTCTCAGTTTAACACACAACTGTTCGGGCATTTTCATCCATTTATCTATTTCAATTAAGTTCTAGGAAAAAATCTAATCCGAAGATTTTGATCCTTACTAGACTTATTGCAACTTCAGAGGAAAAGGTTTGCACACCTCATGTTGCTTTTAACAACTCGTCGTCGAACAAATCCCCAAAAACTCCTTGGTTTTTTAAAAGTAATAAATATAGAAATCGAAATGTCGCTTTATAGGACGACATGACAATATATTGAATCTACTATCTTTCATTCATTAATAACACTAGTTTACAGTGATTTGTATCCTCACAATATTTTTATCATTTCCGTAGTAAAATGGCCCGCTGAAAACGAAAATGCGATTGAAAAAATTCTGTATGGAACAGATTTTGAGATATTGCGAAAAAATCCGTTTTTGCATTTTAAAAAATTGGCCCTTCACTTCATCACAAATATCTCCAGTTGTACTCTACCGATTTTAATGATTTTAATATCATTTGATCGACAATTGCAAGACCTATCAATTATTCCTAGAACATTTTTTGATCACTATTACAATTGGATCTCTATTCAGTAATTAAGTAAAACATAATTGCTATTTCTTGCAAAATCTTGAATTTTTTTGTTATTTGACGATAAATTACTCAAAGAAGAACGATTTATTAAATATTTTTTATTCGTGGGTATTGAAATATGATCAATTACGAAAATAATGAGCGGTTGTTCATTGGAATCTAAATAAAAATATAGAAGTTATGAGTTTTTATGTAAAACATAGAAAAAGTCAGTTTTTTAGAGTTTTGCGTTTCTCATATAGAAAGGTTATGCAATCGGTCGGTATTTCGACTTTTCAACCGAGGCCCAAAGGGCCGAATATCTTATACCATTCGACTCAGTTCGTCGAGATCGTAAAATGACTATATGTGTGTGTATGTGTGTGTATGTATGTATGTACATGTGCATGTGTCAAACAATCTCACCGATTTTTCTCAGAGATGGCTGGACCGATTTGTACAAACTTAGTCTCAAATGAAAGGTACTACCTTTCCATCGGTCGCTATTGATTTTTTATTGATCCGATTACCGGTTCCGGAGTTACAGATTGAAGAGTACGATCACACTGCAAATTCATATATACACTGGTACCACCATGATGTCTAAATGATGCAAAACATATTAAAATGTGTGCAACATTGCTAGGATTTGCGTGTCCAGATCATTGATGACCCACCGAAGTCGCTTTGACCACATTGGCCACCTATTATGGTTCCTAATGCCCCGGGGAACTTACCAAGTCCCTACGTTAATGTCATACCTATTTCTCAGCGAATTCTTTACCGATTTTTACAAACTTTGTCTCAAATGAAAGGTACAACGTTCACATTGCCTGCTGTTGAATTTCTAAGTAATCCGACTTCCGGGTCCTGAATTACACGGTGATAAGCACGAACACGCAGCAAATCCCGATTTCAACGTATACGGCGATGAATGTAAAAAGGTGAAATTTTTTTCCAAAATGTGACAACAACTGCTTGGATTTGTAGCTTTAGGTCACTAACAATCATTCAAAGTCGCGTTGGCCACCATCGACGGTTCCGGAAGCCCCGGCGGAAGAATCCAAATTCAGAATAACAGGTACATCCATTTCTCAGTGATGACTGGACCGATATGACCAAACTTAGGTGTTACGTCACTTAAAACTGTTATTAAATTTTATTTCTATTCTACTTCCGGTTACGACTCCGATGGGTTATCAACGATCTGGACTCGCAAATAAAAGTAGTGTTGCACACATTTTAATATGTATTGCATCATTTGGACATCATGGTGGTACCAGTGTATATATGAATTTGCAGTGTGATCGTACTCTTCAATCTATAACTCCGAAACCGGAAACCGGATCAATAGAAAATCAATAGCGACCGATGGAAAGGTAGTACCTTTCATTTGAGACTAAGTTTGTACAAATCGGTCCAGCCATCTCTGAGAAAAATCGGTGAGATTGTTTGACACATGCACATATACATACATACATACACACACATACACACACATATAGTCATTTTACGATCCCGACGAACTGAGTCGAATGGTATAAGATATTCGGCCCTTTGGGCCTCGGTTGAAAAGTCGAAATACCGACCGATTGCATAACCTTTCTATATGAGAAACGCAAAACTCTAAAAAACTGACTTTTTCTATGTTTTACATAAAAACTCATAACTTCTATATTTTTATTTAGATTCCAATGAACAACCGCTCATTATTTTCGTAATTGATCATATTTCAATACCCACGAATAAAAATATTTAATAAATCGTTCTTCTTTGAGTAATTTATCGTCAAATAAAAAAAAATTCCAAGATTTTGCAAGAAATAGCAATTATTTTTTACTTAATTACTGAATAGAGATCCAATTGTAATAGTGATCAAAAAATGTTCTAGGAATAATTGATAGGTCTTGCAATTGTCGATCAAATGATATTAAAATCATTAAAATCGGTAGAGTACAAATGGAGATATTTGTGATGAAGTGAAGGGCCAATTTTTTAAAATGCAAAAGCGAATTTTTTCGCAATATCTCAAAATCTGTTCCATACAGAATTTTTTCAATCGCATTTTCGTTTTCAGCGGGCCATTTTACTACGGAAATGATAAAAAAAAGTTGAGGATATCACAACTTTTTGAAATTTGTAAACTAGTGTAATTCTGCTCTATTTAAAGGTTCAGAATGTTACCAAGTTGCTGATATGTACGAAACAATACGGTGTATTTAGATTTTCAAGCTATCATTTTTTTAGGTAAGTACAACTATTAGTGATGCATTTGGGACCAACGAAGTGTTTATTTGAGTTCTCTATTAATCTGATATGTTTACGTTAACTCAACGGTGCCAACTGTTTTATTGTTTTACAATTTAATATTTTTAAATCTAGGGCGTTTCAGTTCCAAATGTTTTAAGAATATTAGTTTAAAATTAATTAGTAACATACAAAAGTTGTTATTTGAATTTATTGTGCCCTATAATATTGTCTGAATTTAATTAAGAATTAGGGAAGCAAACAAACACATTTGAATACATCTTAAAATTTTAACAAGAAAGATTCTTTGATTTAACAATTAAAACTAAGAGAAACACTTTTCGGCAATTGGTAGGCGTGCAAAATATTCTTTGGAAAGACATTCACATGAGGGATCAATTTTTTGGAAATACATTCACAACGAGGTCATTCACAAAAGCGACATTGGGGGGATTTAGTAGTAGAGAGCATATTAGGAAGAGCAACGAGATGGCGGACAACGATGACAGAAACAAGACGAACACAAACTTGCACCATTATGGCACACGGAAGACCACTCGGCTGGTCTTTATTAGGCGCCAGATTTCCAGTCTTTGCATTCGGTTTTCAATAGTGCATCAATAGATTTGCTGATAATCTTATAGTAGAGATCAGAGAATGGTAGAAAAAAAGAAGAAATAACAGTACTCGTCTCATGACCAGACAACATGTTCGATGTCGTGATAATCCCTCGCCACAAGTTAATGATTTGGCATTGGCATCACCCGAATTAACCCAATCATATCTATCACCTTAAAACAGGCTAACGTGGACACTTTTGGGATTATAGAATATTGCCAACTTCCTAAGTCTCTACTGCTCCACGAAATTTGCCTTCTTTCGAGTGCCTTTTGACGAGAAAAATACATGTAAAATTCGTTGAAGTGAATTGATCTTTCATAAAAAATAATCTTCTAATGCAATAACCTTAGCTAAATTTTGCGCCTTCTGATCACCCGAAATGGAGCAATTGAAAGGACCCCAACTAAGATACTAATTTGGTATGATTTCTCAGATAAAACACTCCAGGAATCTCCGAGTTTTCCCGTGATTTCCACGCTCCACTGAATAGGGAGACTCTATACAACTAATATTATTTGTAACTATGAAACAATGGTCTACAAACAGGGTGTCAACGATCCCAAAGATATCCTAAGTTACGGCTAATTCTGAGAACTGAAGCAGTATATGGAAAGCGATGATATGTTGATAGAATGTGCTGAAGCCAGGAGACTCGTCGAGTTTTGACGAGTCAGAGCATCCCACTATATTCCGGTTATTGAATTGAAAAAAAAAATTGGATGAATGATCCTATGATACTACTTCTAATTCAGATTTCTAATCTGATTTTTGAGTCGAACCAGATGACAAGTTATTTTACTGCGGAGACTTGAGCGACAGCTTGACCCATTAAAAGAAGCTGTACTAGTGCTGAATCATGCTTCCTTGAAAATACGGCAAACTTTGCTTTGTTCATTGAATCCTTAAACCAGGTTGAAAGGGCAAGCAGACAAACTATCCAACGTACCTTTCAGGTCGAAGACTTTGTATCCCATTACGGAGACCATTCCACCATCTGCAAGTTGCGTTAGCGTGTTAAAATTTTCAAGAGATGAACCCTGAGGAAGACGCATGCCGTTTGCATTTTATAATTTTATAAAAAATGTTCAAGACTGTGTGAAGTGATAAAAACAAGCAAACAGCAGCTTTCTATTTATCCAAATAGTCGTTTTGAATTTTTTATCGGTTCACATGCGTTGGGATTCTTGTAATGAGAATAATCCAGAAGAACTAGAATAAATGAAAGGTGTATCTAATAAAATGGCGATAAATTTGCTAAGCATGAACAGTTTCCGCTTAAAATAATTGAATTATCTGAAGTAATTCCAGCAAGATCTTGCTTTGCTTCCAAGTAATCCTGAGTAATCAACCAATTTTACAGTAATCGAGTAATTAAATATTAATCGGTTTTACGAAGGGGTAATCTTTATAACCATGAAGTAATCTAGGTAATTTTTTTTCGGGAGTGACATGTAATCAATGCTGTTGGAAACCCCTTGGCGTGAGCTTAACGGAGTTATGTGTCCTTCATTTATACACAACAGATGAGTAATAAAACCACCCTTAATGGTGGTCTGGTGCACTGCCTTGGTTGTCGCTTTCGTCTGAACTATCGCTACTGCTGTTGTCTTTAAAATTGTTTTTTGAAAATGCTAGATGATGAGGTGGCTGATTTAGCGCTAACTCGTTTTTTGGCAAATTGTACAACAAATTGAGTTCCTTTTTGTTGTGGTAGTTGTTTTAGGTACCCCACGTAGAGTGCAAATTGTATATAATATTGACACGTGGGAGACTGATTGTCAAACGTACACAGCGTAGTCTGAGAATAGGAAAATCCAGGTTGCAGAGTGATGAAGGAAGGAATGAAGTGTTCTAACCGCATTTTCGCCACTCGATCGTCGTGGCCTGGGAAAAATTTTCTATAATTTCGACATCGAGTGTTTCTGCAGACAGATTGTGTAGACATAGCTCGACTGTATTATCTTCAACGTCCATGGAGATTTGATTCTATGATTATTGCAACATTTTTTGCTGGTACTTGAAACAAAGGTTTCTGCTGCGATTGCACCGTCGAATCCGATCATTATATCATTTCGTATACGGTGGAATTGAATTGTATAAACTTTATAATTGTTTATATTTATGTTTTTATATTTTCTAACGACATTCAATTAGGAGTAACAAAAGACTCGGAAATACGATAGTTTAATTTCGACTCGTGCTCACGGTAAAGCAAGGATTTGAGGGAAGAATGTGTAGGATGATGTAGAAGATGGTCATGTGAGCAAGCCAAAAGTTTCTCGATGACTTTACCCTTTAGCTTCTACTGTTGGAGTCGAGATCTTTTGGAATTTTGAGCGAATGCAAAACTTTTCTAACGGGGGTCTAACTTTGCATCTCCGGGAATCAAAAACCCCCGAAAACTTATCTCAGTCATGATTGATACAATCCATACTTTCGTAACAAAGATAACTGTGCTTTGTTATAGATTTCTACATGTACCTAACACATCTGCTCCCCGTGGTGTGACAAAATAAGGTTTTGAGTTCATAAATACTATAGAAAAAATAGTTTAATAATATAATTATATTTCATGAAGTCCAATCACACGTGGTATTGATACTTAAAATCATTCTTATATCAGGAAACATCGAAAAATTGCCTAATTATATATTGAATTCGAATAATCAAAGTTGAATTGACTTAATCCACGTACAGACGCAGACAACATGTAGGAGAAACAATAACACAAAGTATCGAAATGCCAGTAAACGTATGTGTTGCCAACTTCACAGGAATCAGAAAACCACAATGTTTGGACCTGCCCCGAAACTCCGAGATCCTTTCAGTGAGCACAGACAATTTATTGTAAACCATATGCCAAACATCGGGTAAACAGCCAACCCCGTCGAAATGCTATACATTTTAAAAACTCTCACACATCGAAAAACACAAAGAGGCGGAAAATTTCAACTTCCCTCGTGCATGTCGAGGACGAACACAGGGCCTTGTTTGCCACCCACCGGCTCACCGCTAGAAAGAATGCCCCGGCTTGGGTACTGAAATTATGTGCCAAGTCTTGTTTTTCACTAAAGCACCCCCCCGCCCTCAATACAACCCATTCGCCTGGTGTGCCGCCCCCCCAACTTGAAAAAGCACATTCACGCGAACACATGGGAGAACTAACACATGCGAACCATATACGTCTGGATCGCTTTCCTTCCACACCGATCAGCTTGCCAGCCAGACAAACCACAAGCATGGCAAAATGCATAAACACATCGTCTAGAGCGAAACGGTGAAATTCCATAGCAAACAACATTTCGCATGTGCTAACCACCCCCGCTACCCGGCCCACTTGGGAGCTCCAGCGCAGCAGGGACGGTGGATGGCCTGCGGAGAGATACCGGGAGATGGGAAATACTTTCGATTTTCGCTCTCCACTCGAACATGAGGTTTTGTGAGCTTTTGGTTTTAACTTTTGCTTCCTTGCCGGCTGCTCGGTTGCCATAAAGATGCCACCCGAGAGCTGCAGCAGCCTTCTTCACCTCCGCCGGATATGGAGATGTGCGGCCTGGGCTTTGTTTGTCGACAGCTTCGTACATCGCAGACTGATGAACATAACGAGGAAAAGAATGCATCGGCAGAGATGCTTGTGCCGTAAGTAATTGTTTAGTTTTTTTTTTATTTTGTTCTGTTGGATTTCAAATAGCGATGGAATCAGACTCTGTGAATTATCTGAGCAGTCACGAGTCAATAGAACGCACCGTGTTTGCCTCTTTATGCCGACGTTGTTTAGAATAAATCATCCTTCATTTATCCTAGTTTTACTCCAATGAAAATGTTTTAATCCCAGTTCAGTTGGATAGTGTACCATACTACTTTAGTAATTACACACTTTGCAATCCCATGAAACGGTCTCAGACTTCTTGCTTCATTCCGAAGCCAAAGTATAATATCAAATCTGGCGAGAAAATGTTTATTACTCTAATTTGAGCAAACTTAAAATCAAAACTTCAAATTTTCACCATACCACAGTGGGGCCGGGCTGGCCAAAACCTCCAAAATTAATTGTCGATTTTCACACCTTTTATATTTTTTTTTTCTAAATGTACATTACCTAAATCTGTATTCGCCAAATTTTTGAGTCAATCGATTGAAAAATATAAGCGCTACATTTTTTTGAACCGTACAGGGTCTTGAAAATCTGCAATAAATTGAGTGACAAAAAGTTTTTGTTCATTCTAATTAATCTTGCTTTAATAGGTACTACAACGTTAATTCAACAACACATATAGGCGTTTCTAATAGAAAATCATCTCAGGAATTCAATGGTGTATTTCGATTTTGGAAATAATGAGTATTTCAAAAGTTACAAATAAAATCATTATAACTATGTTGTTTAACGCGGACTTATGTACATTCAGAGTGTCATCTCTTTATCGGTAAAACCGTGTTGAAGGATCTCATCTAGTACAACTGACGTAGAATTTTATCTAGTTTTCAAAAATCATAGTGCCATCTTGCGCCGTTTTGCGCCGTTTTGCGCCGAAGGTTGATATTTGGACATTTGTAAAATTAGTTTTTTCATGGAGACGCATGGTATTTTTTGATTTCATGAAGTTTTGCATTATTATTCACCGGTGGATTTCTTTTCTGAACACTGCTTGTAAAATCAGGGTTTGGGGCGATTTCCTTGATACAAATATAAGTATGCCTTAACCGTCTTGCAACTATGACTCGTGTTTCTACATTTTCACAGTTATCTGCAGTATAGAAAAATTCAAATAAATACAAGCCAATGAGGCAAACTAACTGAAACTATTATTATATCTTTCCATGAATCTTTTTTACCCGATTTTTAGTTATTGGCCAGTAATGCAACATTTATTTTCAAGTGCAAACTCCCTATTGAATCTGTCACAATCAACAATCAAATTCAAAATCTCCCTCAATAATTCACTTCCAATTTGGTGAGAGTTTCATGCAAAAACGCTCAGGCTTCTATTTCAAAGCATACACATACAGTGCAAAGTATAGGAAGGAATATGGTAAATGTTTTCGTACGCAAAACCAAGTCAGTACCCATAAGGAGAGATATTCATATCATCATTGGAATTGAAAATGAATGGAAAAGCATTGGGCGGCTTTGCTGCAGTATGCATCGTATGAGCAACTGTGAATAGAGCATAGTTGAGCATGATTTGAGATCTCCATCAAAATCAAATAAACCTGTCATTTTTTAATAGCTTTGGCGATAACTATAAATAAATAAACCATTAAAAATTTAAGGCATTCTATCAAACACCTTAAGATATTCTATCTTTTATAACTATTATAAACGCATACGTTTATAAATAAGTAAAAAAGAGCTATGAAGGGATTATTTTTTCTACAGTGGTATTCAGATTGGACTGAAGATCTACAAACAAATTTATAAAATTACATCATTTTTTATTCACCAGATTTCGATAAATTGGAACCACCCTATCTAACTCGTTACTAAGGACTACCCAATGAAATCAAAATGTATCTGTTTTGAGAAGTTAAAAAGTTCACTTTCGCAAAATTTAAAAAAAACTTTTAGAAGCAGTCTAGGTTGTCTAATTTTCATTTTAGCGTCCTAATTTAATCAGAATCGAGTTCAGCGCACCAAAATTACTCTTAGATGATATTTTCAGACATTTTAAACTACTTTTGAGGTTATGTCCAGCTTTTGTATGGAGTGGATCCACTGTGCATACTGCCAATATGCATTAAAAAGAGATAGAAGACGCAATTCTTACCTACTGTTCAAAGATCTGATGGCATCGACGATAACATACATATAAAAATCATATACTTACTTGACCAGTTGCTTCTAAAGTGACGTAGCTAGATAATTTGCAGCGGGGGGTGGGATGATAGGTGTAATTAGTACTATTTCTAAGGAAAAGCCCGAACATTAAATCCAAATAGGGGAGCCCGAGGCTAGTTGGCGGTTGGAGTAAGTTTCATTTTTCTGTAAAACGAAACGGTCGGCTTTGGCCAACGTGCTGAATAATATCAATACTGCATTGCGGAGATGGTGACACTGAAGATAGATTACCTTCGTAAGCCTAAACTTCATTTTCACCTTCAGAAGGTGTTCCAATTCATCAAAACTCGGTCGCATTGAAAAAAAAATTAAATTCAACGACCGCAGCGTTGGGTCGGAGCACATCGTTTTCCTCAATTTTACTCATGATGGCAAGAATAAATACAATGTTTCCTTCATTCTCTAGACAATGCACACTACATCGATAAACTGCTAGTTGTCATGCACTTGGCTCCATTGCATTATAGGTCTGACTCGGACAGAAGTAGAAAGTAGACTGCTCAATATTACACGTTCTGAAAAAAAAACTGTTGATGTAAATTAGGCGTTCGTTTTCTGATGGCGCGATAAATGAATCCCTTTTTAAGGCAGCAACAAAAAATACAAAAGCTTCTTTGACATCAACGCAGAACGCCTTGTCAAAGGAAATTGTCGCTCAAGACTGAATTTTACGCTGCTGGAACGTAGTAGACAGCTTTTGGCAGTAGTTGGGTCGTCTGATGTTTGGCTGCTCTTCTGCATTTCTGGTCTCTTTCTTGCAGCCGGGTCCATCCAATACCGTCTTAGGCTCCCGCTAGTACCTTCAGCAAGTTGAATCCAAACTGGTTAGCGGCTCGGTGCTTCGTCATTTTCGCATCTTTTATCGACACAATGAACCAAGAAAATTATCTCTCGAAACTTCCAAGTCCAGACATGCGGAATCATAACTGATATTATTGGTTATTCATTCAAATGTAATTTTACGGTTAATAGGATTATGTCAAATGTCAAAGAGAATCAATTATCTTATTGAAAAGGGAACCACATGAAGTTCTTATCCTCAAGCACGGAACACGAGGATTCATTATAATGAAAAACTGACGAGAGCCAGCTTGGGCTCTGCAGTAGATTGTACAGAAAAGCTATCAATAATCTCGAAGTCCTTCAAAAAATCAAAACCAGATAGTAATTCAGCTCAACATAAAAAAAATCATCGCTCACTAAATCAAACGACCCATTCAAACAGTGATACAGAATTGATGAATGAGCTTTTATCATTCGTCACTTCCACATGCATATGCCATAGCCGTGCTCCAATCGTCTATTCAATGCAACCAAAGAAGCTCACCAAAGTTATCAAGGCTTAACCGCCATTCCTCCTATAGTAATAGGTTTGGCCTAAGGAGTCCAAAAATTTAAGTATTCTGTTTTCTGTTTGAAGTGTCATTCTAAATGCAAATCCGAACCACTCGGCTTGGAAATTCAGGTCTAACCCAGTAACCTTCCAACCGCTCTATACCAGGGTTGACTGCCTCCATCGATCAATCGGGTCGAAGGAAATCGCTTACGGTTCAGATAATTTTCCTCGTTATTTAATCCTTTTGGCTGCGGCAGATGCGGTTGGCAAACGTTCCGCTCTTTTTTCGCTTCTTTTATTACGGGTGTACACCTCTAGCTCAATCATTCTACTGCTGCTGTTGCCGCAACATAATCCGCAGTCAATCGGTTCAGATCGATTCGGAGGCTATATTTATGTATGGGATTGTGCAGTTCACAACCGAGGCTTTCACACTTTGGTAAATACGAGCACCCGGGACCACCGGGTCGGTGTGTGAGTGGTGGAACTGTATAGACGGTCGGAGGCACCCAACGAAGAGCCATAAAAATAAACCCCGAGAAATGGTAAATAAATCCCGTCCTCCTGTTGAGCGAGAAAATCGGGTTTCAGAGTCATGTGTAAATGATTTACCGTTTGTTGTTTTTTACGTTGATTGTTTTTGATTTTATTTCAGACAATTTTTGCGATTCCGATTTGGTTGAAGGTATGATGCAGATTTAAAAATAGACTGTAAGCTTTTTGTATTGGACATATCGGAATTGAAACAATTGCTGTAATTGCTATTGGTATATTTAGTAATACTTGGATAGCAAAAATCCTCTTTATAACACTTTAGTTTTTATTCTGTCGCGCAAAATCCAAGAGTCCGTTCATTCACCACGCAAACTGATGAAGGGAGGAGGGCCAGTAGCAGTCTACGTTTGTCTACGATGGAGAAGAGGGTTATTCCACAAGTATACATAAAGGGTGTACGGAATCAAATTGCATCACTTTTAAATGACTGTACTGTTTTTCATTAGTTTCATGCTATTGAAACATTCGTTGAAATTAGTCCATTGTGTGTCGCTTACATTGCTTAAGCTTCACTAACGATTGTGAAAATGAAGTCGGAAGTACATCATCAGGTTAAACAAATTTTACACACGTAAAAAGAAAATCAAAATCTATCTCACTGTGCCAAATGGATTTTCGTATAGTCCGAAGGATTACAAGCTGGTTGTCGAAGCTTTCGAGAGAAATCTCAACAGTTCAGCGAGATACGTTTTGAAAAAGCTGCATTTAGGCAACACGAAAAACGTGAAGTGCTTTTTTGCCAAAATCGTGCGATCTACTGATTACACGTAAATCGTTAAATTTGGGTCAATGGCGTCTTCAAAGCTATTTGTGTAAATTGAAAGCCCTTTCATATGGTGTTAGTATTTTATTGATTATTCTACCCAAAAGTGGTAAATATCAAGAAACTTTCTTGCAAGTGCGCATATTAAAATTATGTCTACTGCAAAGCTGTACAGCAAGTTTTTGTCAACAACTTTGATGAAGACACCAAGTCTTTATCTGTAATATCTTCAAGATTATTGTTGGTTGTTTGTGGATGATCGCTTTGAAGCAAATTAATTAATATAACTTTTTAAATGTCTTTCTGACAAGTTTGGTATATTCCGTAAAATGGTTCGTATTTTCAAAATGAACAACTTTCTTTGTTACAACAATGGCTTATCATGGGGGTGGGCGTAGCGTAGTTGGTAAATCGATTGCCTTGTACGCCGCGCACCTGGGTTCGATTCCCGACCCCGCACATAGGGTTAGAAATTTTTCATAAGAGATTTCTCTAACCCGAAGAGGCGAATGACCTTAAGGTTAAAACCTCTATAATCGAAATAAAAAAATGGTTTATCCTTATCCTTTTCAAAGTAATTTGGTAATATCTGACAAATGAATGGTTTCAAATGGGGATTGGTTGTGGAAACGGCTGAATTTACGTTAATAGTGTTTTTGAACAACTCATCAAAAATAGTAAGATTTATCATTTGCTGCTATGATTTTCGTGATTAATCCTCCTGTAAGTGAGATATTTCAAGAATTTTTTGTTTGATAAAAGAAATGACTTAACATCGTTAAAAAGTTGTGGAGATTACTATCACGAATATTTTTGCTGAATACAGGAAGAATATTTGCTAAAACCGTGACCAAAAGCCATCTCCATCTGTTATTTAAGGTGATTTTCAATCTATTCCCCGAATGATTATGTGTTTCCATAGTGCGTGAAAAGCTCTTTCAGTCGCCATGTAGTTATAAAACATATCATTAACGAAAGCATTTTAGTTGTAAAATATGAGGTAGGGGTAAGTTGGTGGTAATGCAAGCGAAGCAAGTTGGCGGTACTATTTACAGTGCAAAAATATTCAACTTTTTTATTTCTGGAATTGACTCTAAAGTAAGAAAATCTTTTACTTGTGTATCTCGTCAATGCAGGGGACATTCACTTCGGCCAATCGCCTGAAGAATTTCGTAAATTTTCCTTTGATATAAAGTATCCGGGTTTTGAGACTAAAATATACAGTTGTTTTTGTTGTTGTTTATTGTTAGGTTTTAACCCCGAGGGTCATTCACCTAAAAATATATAGTTTTATTGAACAGACAATCAGCACATTTCATAAGGACTTCTCAAGTAATTGTATTTTCATTTGATTGCTTATTTTCTGGCATTCCGCCATCTTACCCCATACATATCACCTGCTTTCCCCAGGGTTGGGGTAAGTTAGTGGTTTTCCGCGTCACATATTTTTGTCTATAAAAATGGAGGCAATGCCTCAAACATTTTAACAAAATTCAGGGATGTTGCCAACAGTCTGCCCTTTCATGCAACGTGTTTGCAAGTATTTTGACAGATCTACCTAAATCAAAGCGGTAAAAAATGAAAACTGAAAACACCGCCAATTAGCCCCGGTCTCCCCTACTATAAATAGAGATTTTTGGTCTTCAATAAAGATATTCACAAATTTAAGTTCTTTAATATAACTGAACAAAACCCCTAAAATTTTTTGTCGATTTTCAAATCTTTTATATTTTTTCCTAAATGTAAGCCTAAAGCTGTATTCACCAAATTTTTGAGTCAATCGATTGAAAAATATAAGTGCTACATTTTTTTCAACCGTGCAAAGTCTTGGAAATCTGCAAGAATTTGAGCGACATAAAGTTTTTGCTCATTCTAATTCGTCTCGCTTTAATCGGTACTACAATGATAATTTAACAACACATATAGACGTTTCTAATAGAACATCATCTCAGGAATTCAATGGTGTTTTTCGATTTGAGAAATAATGAGTATTTAAATAGTTACTAATGAAATTCATCGAGCTATGTTATTTAACGCGCATTTATTTACATTCAGAGTGTCATCTTTTTATCGGCAAAAGCGTGTTGAAGGCAGTGTTGAGCTCCATCACGGTACTGATGGCAAACCTAATAGACAAAAAAGAATGAAACGGTTAGCAGTTAAAACAGTAAGCGATGCTTAATGAGTTACGGTTCTCAGTCCAATTATTTGACAACAGTCAGACGGTTCTCTTCTGAATCTCTCACTCAGTGAATCATTATTGAGAGGAAGGGAAACTGACCGTCATTTTATTAAAAATATAAATACGGTTATGACGGTCATCTTATTACAAACAATTAGCTAGAAATAACAAACAGGCAACACATAAATAACTATGTATAAAAGAAACTGAAAGGTAGAGAAAAAATCAACAAATGCACTGATAATATTTCGTTTACCATGCCAAAACTAAATAAATGGTACTCAATCTGTCTATCATTTCAATGCGTTCTCTTTTGCACGACTTCTGTGAGAAATAGTTAACTGAAACACTATCCGAGGAATATGAAAATGAAATAACGGTCATTTTTGTGATGATACGGTCACTTCATATTTACCATCACAATTCAAAGACCATCGTGAGATTGCACAGCACTGGTTAAAGGTTCTCATCTATTACAACTGACGTAGAATTTTTCCGAGTTTTCAAAAATCATAATGTCATCTTGCGCCGTTTTGCGCCGAAAGTTGATATTTGGTCAAAATTAGTTTTCTTATGGAGACGCATGGTATTTTTTTGATTCCATGAAGTTTTGCATTTTTATTCATCGGTGGATTTCTTTTTCTGAACGGTGCTTGTAAATTCAGAGTTTGGGGCGATTTCCTTGATACAAATATAAGTATGCCTTATCCGTCCTGCAACTATGGCACGTGTTTTCACATTTTCACAGTTATCTGCAGTAAAGAAAAATTCAAATAAATACAAGCCAACGATGCAAACTAACTGCAACTATTAGTGATGATTCATAAATGACGTAGCATTTTTTGAGTGATTTTTAACACCCCCCTCCCCCATCGTAGTATTTCGTCACAAACCTCTAAATACCCCCCTGGTAATAACGTAGCTTGACGGTAACTGTGCCCCGCCCCCTTGTCCTTGTTATTTTTTTTAAAAATTCTATTCTATTCCCCTTTAAAAAATCTACGTAGCATGACATGACCCCCTACCCCCCTATCGTCACACATCATCACAAAATACAAAACACCCCCCTCCCCCATATGATGCTACGTCATTTATGGATGATCCCTTATTATATATTTCCATGAATCCTATCTCTTTGGTAGGTATTGGTCGTTAGTTTTACTGGTGGCCGATGTAAGGTAAACGCGTGAGTGTGTGTTCTTCTCTACCCGATTTTTAGTAAATGGCCAGTGATGCAACATTTATTTTCACGTGCAAACTCCCTATTGAATCTACCACAATCAGCAACCAAATTCAAAACCTCTCTCAATAATTCATTTCCAAATTAACGTTTCATGCATAAACGCCAAGGCCTCTATTTCAAAGCATACACAAACAGTGCACAGTATGTTTGCACGAAAAACTAAATCAGTACCCATAATGAGAGATATTCATATCATCATTGGAATTGAAAATCAAAGGAAAAGTATTGAGCGGCTTAGCTGCAGTATGCATCGTATGAGCAACTGTAACTAGAGCATAGTAGGGCATGACCTGAGATCTTCATCAAAATCAAATAAACCTGTCATCTTTTAATACACAGAAAAAAATATTTTGTAATTTTACGTTTATTTTCTTGCACATATTTGGAGCACGAATATAAATGTAAAATTATGTTCCACTACAAATACACACGACTTGTCGTGATTTCTTCAACGAATTTTATTATAATTTTACACGTGGATTGAAAATTACAGTTTCTTTAAACAGAAAACCAATGTACTTCAACGTATTTTTACTCGAATACTGCTGTAAAATGAATGACATTTAATATCACACGAATGAAAGTGTAAAATGTCATGCTGTTTGATGCTCCAATTGATTTTAACATAATTTTCAATCACATTTTTGATTCAATCGTTGTATGTTTACATTCGTATTGATTTACATGTCGTTTAAATTTCATTATTTTTTGGTGTGTAGGCATTCAAACAAAACCTTAAGATATGCTATCTTTTATAACTATTCTAAAAGCATACGTTCATAAATTAGTACATGAGGATTATCTCCTTAAGAGCTATGAAGGAATCTTTTTTTTACGATGGTATTCAGATTGGATGAAGATCTACTAACAAATGTACAAAATTATATAATTTTTTATTCAGCAGATTTCGATAAATTGGAATCACCCTAGCTAAATCGTTACTCAGGGCTACACTAGGAAATCAAAATGTTTCTGTTCACTTACGAAGTATCTGTTTTGAAAAGTTAATAAAATTCACTTTTGCGAAATTTAAAAAAAAGATAGAACCACCCTAGACTACCTAACTTTTGTTTTAGCATCGTAATTTAATAAAAATCGAGTTCGGCGCACTATAATTACCCTTTGATGATATTTTCAACCATTTTTAACTACTTTTGAGGTTTTGTCCAGATTTTGTGTGGAGTGGATCCACTCTGGGTCGCCAAGCTCGATTATCGTCCAGACCCGTTCGAGGCAATCCCAGTAAGTCTTCTCAACAACTCGTGCCTTCAAGCTGCGATTAATTGCTACTAATACATCATCTCCAGTAGATTTACGGCTATTTTTAAGGTTCCGATCGCAACGAAAAACCTCATATCCAGTACCGAACACCTAGCTAGAAAGCGTGTCACGTTTCGACGAAGACGATGATGTCAAAGCTCTTATCGGAGACTGCAAGGCGATAACCACCAACGTTTTGGTAGTATAGTCAGGGCCGCGTCGGGCCCCAAGGCTTGTATTACTGCCGGGCCCTTTTAAACCTAAGTCGTCTAGTGCAGTATGAATTAGTATCTCATCAGCCATGGGAAACTCGTGAGTCCGTGGTTTCTAGTAGACTTCGGTTGACTTATATTGCCACATCTACAGATAGCGTGCCAGACAGGCAAATTTCGACAGCATCTTATTCTGCGGTATCCAAATAGGGTAAAATTGCCACATAGTTACAAGTTCTTAAATTTGTGGGTATTCAGGAAGCAGTACCGTCTGGCTCAAATGGCACATTCCCCATGTAGATCGGAGATCTGTGCCTTGCCATGAATCGTTTTTTCATCATTTACCTGATGGGAAGTATTGGGGAAGTGGTAATGTTAGGGGTAAGGAAAATAGGATCTACAGGTGGTACAATAGCAGGAATAATACTTCCAACCCACGGAGGGATTTAGAATTTGTATTTTATCAGTGAGCGGATATATTTCGCTTCGCGAAACAAACGCTTCTGTTCCATTGATGGTCTGGAACATAATCAGCACGCTATGTCTAACATGGTGAAATTGTAGGGTGTAAACATTGGCCATCTTTATCTCCATTTGTACTTTTAACAATAGGAACGTCTCGAAAAGTAAATAGGAATATATTTTCAACTGTGCAGACAAAGCGAAACATGGATTGATTTATTTGCTGGTAGCGGTGGAGCAGTTTCTGGCTTTTGTTGTAAGCAAAATGAGAAGGTGGCAGATTTAGCTCAGTCTATCTTCTCATCTCGCCCAGAGTAGAAACTAAAAATCGTTCCGCTATCGATACACAGTAAAAACGACTGCAGACGAATTGTGTAGCTATTGATTTTTGGAAATGTCCTGTAAGATCAGCTACTCGAGAAGTGAAACAATCACTAAACGTGCAGAGATACGCTTACATGAATTATCTCCACACACCCCTGACATCGTAATTAACAAATTTACGTCAAGATACGGAGAAGTGCTTTTCATAACAGCTGAAACTTCACATTTTCCCGGATGTCCATAACGTTGTTCTTATGGTGAGAATGTTTCCGTACAAACCAACTCCTTCATACGTAACCATTTTATGCGGATCAACCGAAAATGGGACGTTTCATCAAACAACACTCACACCTAGAAAAAATAGTGTAAATTTACGTCTCTTGACCATGACATATACGAGCATCAAAAATGACTGAGTTTTACGTTTGCTTTTAATTTTACATGACGTTGAATTTTGTAAATCACGTAATTTTACTCCAGTTATATCGTTTATCCTGAATGGCAGGAAGTGTAATTTTATGTCATTCGGCATGTAAAGTATATGTTTCATGTAAAATTGAACGGAACACGGTAATGTTCCGTCAATTCGTGAATTACGGGTTGTTAAATTGTGTCATGATTGCAATTACGTCAACGATAAAATTCATATTTTTTTGGTGTGCTGATTAATGATTATGCGCCCATGAAAGATTCCAATGCACGAATTCTGCAAAAAGACACTACACCATGGAAAACTTTGTGCAAAAGAACAAAAAACCCACCTGCTATGACCGTAAATAGCACAACTTTATCTTATGCCAAACCACAAACGGCTACAAAATCAATATCTACGGCTCTGACAGGAACAAATATTCACTCAACAACAATCATGCCCAGTATCTCCACGCCAACAACCAACACAACCAGCAAAGAAGAGAACGTAGAAGAGGACGGATGCGTTTGTCCGTGGGTTCGCATTTCTGTTTGACGCTCTATTGATTTCTTCGAACATAATTTGAATTTTCAATATTTCGTAGTGTATTCCTCGATTCAACTAATAAAACTCGCTTTTTTAACTTCTACACAAAGTAGACAATTCCCTTAAGAACGTTTGTTTTAACAAATGTCAACTATCAAGTAAAGTTTTCATTTTTTACGCTTCCATCATACAATAATTTAATAAGACGAATGATTACAAATAAATTGCTATTGATATTTTTATTGCTCTTCTGTGTTCGCCCATCTACCGGGTAAAAACACGGGCCCCCAAATACGACCCGGGCCCCAGGGCAATTGCCCTGGCTGACCCCCCCCCCCCCCCTCTCATCGGGCCCGAGTATAGTAGCAGCTTGTCCCTGTCGCTGTCCAAGGCTGGAAATCAAAGAGTTTTTGAGGCAAAAAAGAGCTCACAGATGTTTCATACTTGCCTGCTGTAGGTTTGCAGAAGACAACCCGTCCCAACTCCACCACAGGACCGGGACGGCTGCTGGTCGCTGGCTGGAAGGGCTCGACTGTGATGTGACTAAGGGCTTCTTCAGGACTGATGGCAAGTGTGCGTCCCGGTGACCGAGAAAACGGGAAACCGAGGATTGTACTCAATGCAGTTGGGCTAGGTACCACTCCTGAACGGCTGCGGGTCGCTGGCATGAAAGGCAGCGTCTGCTACCAATAGGAACTTTGCCCAATTGACGGTGAGCTGGAATCGAAGAACATTTCGGTGCTAAAAGTTTTCGAAACAGATGGATACTTGTCGCATAGTTTGGAAGACCCTTTTTCCACTCCCGCACACAGGACCGGGGCGACTGGTGATTGCTGGCTGCAATAGTTGGACTGAGGCGGGGGAATCGAGATCTTCCATAGTACAGGCGGCGATGCATCCCGGAGACCGATGTAGCCTATTGACGAAATCTATCCTGTCTCTGCTGGTCGAAGTTAAATTCGTGAACCAGCACTCCAGTTGGCCTAGTAGACGCTCTGAGTGGAAAGTCCTTCAGTTCACTCGGAAGCTCGACTCGGAAGGAAACAAAATTGAGTTTTGTGAGATCAGCATGGTTGTTGATCAACAAGATTGCTTTGGGTATATCGCTTATTCCCAGGCATTCTTGAGTTACGTTTTCATCCACGTATGGCTTGGATCGAAGCGGCTGAGGTAGACACAGAACTGTTGCCGCTCATCAGCAATTGTTCTGGTTTCCCGCTGAATTGCTTGAGTACCACACACAGCGGCTGCAGTGGCACGAATTTTAGCGTAATTCTCGCGATTTATTTTTGGAGTGGATAGATCCCCCGGAAGTCGCTTGA
This sequence comes from Topomyia yanbarensis, assembly GCF_030247195.1. Classification (NCBI taxonomy): domain Eukaryota; kingdom Metazoa; phylum Arthropoda; class Insecta; order Diptera; family Culicidae; genus Topomyia; species Topomyia yanbarensis. The sequence continues at coordinate 333,593,125 of NC_080672.1, read as the reverse complement.
TAGACTACAGAAAGCTACAGAATCAGAATTGGCCGGAAAATATATGAAATGATCTTATGTTTTCTAGACAACATAAGTCAATGAACTACTTATAAAACAATGAATTTTTATAATAAAAAATTGTTAATTTGGAAATGCGGAAGTTTTTATTGTTTTCTATAAAAAATGCAAAATGTGAGTTACCCCCTTTTGGACATCAGTCATTCCGAACTTAATCAGCCATGGAATCATAGTTTAGAAAAATGAGAAAGGCACAATTGCGCCACTAGGTGGTTTAAAACAGGTTTTGAAATTTTGTTCGAACCAGGAACGGTCACATTTCATGGTCCGCTACTTTGCGAAGGAATTCTTCCAACTCAAATATTGAGCCAACTTGTTTTTGACAGTAAAATGGTAGCGTTTTCTCACTTTGTATTGTATTGTTTTTGGGACTTTAACCTTGATGGGCCATTCGCCCTGTTTTCGCACTTTCTGAACTTTCATTGCAATGCAACTCTTCGTCTATCTCAATGCTTTTGTAACACCTACCAACTGCAGCTTTTTGCAAAATAACGTCTATGTACTATGAAACATCCAAGAGCCTTTCAATTTAATCCCTGTACGTTATCTTACTGCTAAAACTAAAACGGAGATAATATTTACCCCACAACACTCTGCAACCTGATTAAATGCCATGTTTCCCCATTACCAACCGTCCCGCAAGAAACAGTTTACTTCGGAGGAAATTAAAACTTCCACATATTTCCAGCAAAATAGAATCTTAGTTTTGGAATGAATTTTTCATTATACCCCTCTGCCGCGGTGGTGGTTGGATTGGAAGTCCTCTCCCTCTGTCTCTCTCTTTCTCAGCACCAACCGGACCGACCATCCGTCCTCCAATTGCCATTTTCGCTGCCACACACAAGTCTTCCGAGTTCTCGTCGTGCAATGCAAGCATGTGTTTCGAGTTCGTGCAACAAAGGGAAGTGGAAAATTCACCTGGCTTATTTTATTTGCACATGGAAAACTTTGTCTGGCCCTGGAACACACGGTAGCTAGCGGTAGAGTGGAAAATGCGGAAGAAGGCGAACGAAAAGGCAAAAGTTTTATTCCTTTTATGTCTGTTTTTTTCCCTTTCTGGCTTCCAGTTTCCACGTGCTTCCACCATTTGCAGAAAATCTTCCACTGACTGCTGTGGCGGTTCCTTCATTCAAAAACTTTTTCCTTCGTTATTTCAGGACGAATATTTTCTTAAAGTTTTCGGGTTGATAGTTTTCCTTCGTTTTATTTTCTTTATTTTTTTCGTCTTATGTCGTGAAAACTGGTAGATAAAAGCAACACACGTCGCATTTCCGATGCAAATAGAGTTAGCGGGAGTGACGGCTGGTGGGTGGTCCAGGACAGCTACACGAATGGAACCTGCTGCAGTAGCCGGAAGTTACCGGCTAGTTCAGGAAGAAAATTAATCCAAGACACGCGATGGCCTTTTCTTTATACTTCTGCCAGTGTATGTTTCAGAAATAGTAAAAGACCTATCATGCGTAATGTGCTACATGCCATGGGATAGTGGAACTGTTTGATGTGTTTAACGTGATCCTCTTTGCTAGGCAAAACGACCAAGTTCGTGACTTTGGAGCATGGCAGGAAAATTGTTTCCGTCATATCGTAAACGACTTCCACTATACTAGTATAAACAAACGGTTCGTTGATCCGGGAGCATTCCGTTCGCTACGCAACACTTTAATCATGAAACCTGAATAGAGCTTCTGAATCGGTCTGAATCAGAATGAGAGCAGTTACGGTAATGTATCGAAGCTTTCATTGATATGATCTGTTATGTACATTATTACAGTAATATCTAGTGATACAAAAAACTGACTTTGCACCGATAGACAAGTTGCTGAGAATCAGATTAACAACAGTTCATCTCTAGCTTAGTAGTACTTTGGTTCCGTGATGATGAATTAAAAAGCGATTTGCATAAAATTTTATGATATAATTCATTCAAGTTAGAGTTGCTATCGTCGTCGGCTCAATAATCATTATTACTATCATAATCTTAGACTAGATGAGTTCTTCAAAGGGCAGATATGTGTCTTCGGAATTTTGCCTTCGTGACTTCCCGGTAAGGTGAATTGCTAATGAAAATCCCATAAATCTTCCGATCCAAAGCGATGAGTTGGTGGGATTGGTGGAAACACAATCTCATTAAAATTCATCATAGCACCTTTTCCCTGCACTCAACGACAACCCGATGCAAATGGATACGTACGAACGTTCATAATCATTCCCAACGAGTACAGGCTATAAAAAATGAAAATTGTTTTAAAATTTCACTCAAACCATACACTCAAATGTTTATTTTCTTTACTCTGGAGGTCGTTCCGCGGTTCGTCCTTTCCACGCTCCCGTGGAAGGGGGGTGATTTGTTTGTAGGACTACACAGCTGTTGAGTTCTCTCTCTGGTTCGCTCGAAAAAAAATTGCGTGTACATGTTTATTCCAAAAGGAAACGTGCCACCAGTCGGAAGCTGCTCCAGTGATTTATTATCGTTTAGTTGAATCTGTGCTACACGACCCCGGCGTACACCGTCGGTTACTTCTTCGACGCAGGGGGGCATTCCGCCGACATATTCATACATTTTCTGCTGACTTTCCCATGGCCACACTGCCTCCATCATCGCCGAACCGTTTACCGGACATGGTCGTGATGACATAATTAGAATCGGAGACGTGATTTATATGAGCCCGAAAGGCTTCCAGTGTGGTGTACCCGCTCCGTTGACACCGATTGGTGCCCTGGCTGTGATTGGAGTGGCTACCTTCTCAGCGGCGGTCGACTGGCGACCAGGATTTCGGGTTAGATGAACTGCTAATTTATTTCGGTCACGGCCTTCAGGAATGTTACTTCAGCTTGAAGCGGTGCGTTATGGGGGCAGATGAGAGGAAGTTCGAATCAATGCTCGGAATGATCAATGAGGTACGATGATGAACTTTGATTTGTTGAAAGGAATCGGAAAGTAGTTAGGTCTTGCCATTCTCTGATTAATTGATTTCACTGGAACGGTCAGGGAAATGGGTTGATGGCGAGAAACACAGATTTTAATCATTTCTTCGAAAATTAGATAAAGGGTTGAAAGAAGCGATTGATACATAAGCAATTTAACATTTCTTAATCCTCCGGCAGTCGTGTCGTTGTCTACATTTAGGTGACCGCCGGGTGCTCTAAGATGATTTCGAATAAATTTCAGAATGTTGAGCACTCAGTACACTGTACCACTTCCAGAGGGTCAAATGAAAAATGGATAAAATTCGCTCAAAATTTTAAAGCTATTTCTGAAGCCCGGAAGGCCGACGTTTACATACCAATCAACTCAGCTCGACGAATTGGGACAATGCTATCTGACGTGACGCGTGAATCAATTTTAATTTCGCGTGAAAAAAGTAAGTAAGGAACAATGTCTGTGTATATTGTATTATAAAGGGCGAACACGAAATTATTGCGGCACCGAAAATATCATGCCAATTTTCTTGTAATGTTTAAAATCATATCAAAATTTTAGGGTAGTTTTATACATATATTTACTTCAAAAATCAAAAGAAAAGTTAATCGATAGAGCCTTGAGTGTAAAATTGAACGCATTTTCGCTTGATGCCCTCCATCAAAGTCTTTAAAGTGTCATCCGGTACCAGTTTCTCAGTTTTTTTCCATTTTCTTAACATGTCCTTCTCGTCTTTGACTGTCTTCTTGCTCTTCCGAAGTTCCCGCTTCATCATTGCCCAGTACTGCTCCACCGGGCGCAGCTCCGGACAGTTTGGCTGATTCATGTCGTTGGGAACAAAATGGACAGAATTGGCCTCATACCACTCCAGGACACTTTTAGAATAGTGGCATGATGCCAAATCTGGCCAAAATAGCGGAGCTCGTGCTGCTGCAAGAACGTCAAAAGGCGCTTCTCGAGGCACTAAGATTTGTAGATCTCGCCATTTACTGTGCCCTTTGTCACGAAAGTCTCACTCCTCAGTCCGCAAGAGCAGATGGCCTGCCAAATGAGATATTTGGAGGCGAACTTCGACATTTTCTTCTTCTTAAATTTGTCGTCCACATAGAACTTGCTCTTGCCGGTGAAAAACTTCAACCCCGGAATTTGCTTAAAATCGGCTTTTATATACGTTTCGTCGTCCATTACACAGCAGCCATATTTTGTCAGCATCTTCTCGTAGAGCTTCCGTTCCCGAGTTTTAGCCGTCGATTGTTGCCGCTCATCGCGGTTTGGGAAGTTTTGTACCTTGTATGTATGTAGTCCAGCTCTCTTCTTTGCATTCTGGACGTAGCTCTGCGACATGCCGATCTTTTTAGCCAAATCACGGCTTGAGATGTTGGGATTTGCTTTAATCATCCGCTTCACCTTTCCCTCCGTCTTTTTGTTCTCCGGTCCCGGTTTTCTTCCAGCTCCTTTGCCGTGGTCCAATGTCAACCGCTCCTGGAACCGCTTCAACACTCTGGAGACGGTTGAATGGTGAATGTTCAACATTTTTCCCAACAGCCGGTGCGACAGGTTAGGAAATTCCAGGTGTTTGGAAAGAATTTGTTCTCTCGACTCGCGTTGGTTCACCTCCATTTTCGTTGAATCATAAAACACGACTTCGAGTTTGACAGCATGTAAACAATACACATCAATGAGAAAGTGTGCAAAATTTGGTTGATTTTTACCCAATGGTAAAAAAGTTATGCCCTGTTCAATGTGTCGCAATAATTTCGTGTTCGCCCTTTATGTGTGTTGTCGATTTCAAATGCTTCTGAGATTTTCAGCTAAAACTGCATAAATCTCTATAAAAACCTTCAATCCCTCAAAAGTCGTTGAGATATAATGTGCAAAGTTATTGTGCGTCTTCACGATTTTTTGCAAAATTTTTAATTTAGTTTTGAAAAGTTACAAAAGTTTTTCTGTGATCGTTTTATTTTTGTCAAGTTTCCCCACTGCGGGGAGCCTTGACCAAGGCGTGGGGAGACTTGACCAAGAGAATTTTGAAAAATCATAACAAAAAATAATGACATAAAACATACTGTAATTATTTTTTTCCATATTGTCGATATCTTTGGGTAGCAGTAGAAAATATAAAAGGGTTGCATTTGATAAATTTCGTTTTTTTATGCATTTCTTTTTAAGGATTAACTGTTCTGCTTGCATTGCATGTTCACACATCACGAAATCAGTGCTACTATTGCTAACTTTGTATACTAATACTAAAATATAAAGACTTATGTTTGAGGTGGATTTTTTTATTGTGTGATTAACATTAACAGTAGATACCAAAGCATAATAAATATCAGGAATTTTGTATTTTTCTTCAGTTAAATGCCACTTGGTCAAGTCTCCCCATAAAATCTTGGTCAAGTCTCCCCAACATCAGTTATTGCGTTCAATGTCGTGCAAAATTCTAATAATTACTATTCCAATGTTCCAATTTATGTAAAATCATATCACTACTTCACAAGGAATAAAATGGTATATTAGTACATTAATAGTAATTAGTAGTCAAGTAGATATGTACATACAAAGTTTTATAAAAAATTACATCATTTAATGCAAATGATTAATGGGCGTTATATTTTCTGTGAGGAAAGCATTTTTCATTCCAAACTTTTAAAATTAACTTAAGGGATCAAAACAAGTTTAAAAATATTTTTGAAAAAAATTTCAGGATCGAAAAAAAAACGCCATAACCAAAAATAGAATTTTGCGCTTGGTCAAGACTCCCCATGTTCCCCTACGATCAAAATATTTTTTTTTCGACGGCGTGGTAATGGACATCATTTTGGTAGTAGAAATTGACGATTAAAATCTGAAAATTGTGGATATTTAACACATGATTGGCGAAAAAACAGATACTTTACATAATCATTTCGAATGTAGACATATTTTTTAAAATTTTAAAATGTTGGATATGACGGACACAGTAGGGTAGGGAAAGATGGACATATTTTTTACACCAATACAAAGCGGAATGCCTTCAAAATGCATGCACTTGAGCTATCACTACATTGTGATGTACTGAGAGAAAACAAAATTATTGGTCGAGAAGCGTCTCACTCTGCCCTTATCCTATGTCCATCTTTACCAGTGCTGCATGTTCATCTTACCCACCCCAAGTGTCCATCATTCCCATACCACTTTTGAAATGACGATTTTGGGCCTCTTTTTCAAAACCATTTTAAACATATTTCTGTTTGAAATTTCTTATATTGAGCAGGCACGTAGCCAGAGGGGGGCTAGGGGGCTAAAGCCCCTCCCGAAATTTTTCAAAAATGAATTTAAAAAACCGGCGACTTTTAACAAAATTTGTTGCTCATTTGGTTTGGACAAATCTTTGAGAAAAAGTTGAAGAAGGCTATTTCTAACCACCAAAGGCAATGGTCACGAAATTCAGTCACTTTTTGCTTTTTCTCGAGCCAGTGCGACGCGAACGACAAAAATAGTAACTTTTATATTGTGTGTCTTGCCTAAAGAATAAAAGAAACTGTTACTATAATTGTTGCTGTAGTAATCTGTCGAGAAGCAAGAAGTGGTGCTCCAGCCAAATACGGTGATTATAAAATTATTGATGATTCGCTTAGGACCGAGTATTCATAATGTGGAACATTTCCTGAAGGTGTAAATGGAGGTTGGACTTTCGGAAGCGAGTTCTACCATGTCAGGCATTTATCGCTCAACAAATTAGCCCAGACGAAACCATTCATTTCGAACAACTTAAAACACATGGTTGAGTGTGACAATGCTATAATTAAGATCCTCCTATATATGGACGATGAGAACATCAATGTTCCGCTACAAGATCGGATATCACTTACTCGCAGATTAATGTCACATTTGGAAGAAATGAAATCCATTCGGAAGGATAATTATTGAGAGCGAGAAGCAAGGAAGAAATCAGATATTCGCAAACAAGGCAAAATTGACGAATTGACATAAAGTTTTGCAAAAGTTTCACAGGAAACGGATAATTTGCTGTGATTTGAAAACAGACAACTCTAAAAGAAAGCCTCTTTTGAAAATTAGATGTAAGTGCGATGTGTTCTCTTCCATGTGTCGGAAGCAAGTGATGCTGAAATTATCAAGCTCACCTGTGTTTATAGTTTCTAGTTATTTTGGTGGTGATATATTTACCTAATTTTACGTAAATTAGAAGCATTCAGAATCAGTGCTAAGTAATTTTCTTTCGATTAGTGAACAAGTTCTGAGCAGTTTCGCTCAGTAGATTAAATTCTGGGTAGTTTTCATTAGTAGATTAAATCATTGAAATATATATTTTACATTGTCCAAAAACCCATGAAATCCGAAATAATACCTTCAAATGTTCAAATATAATATTTACTTAATCTAGGTAATCTTCTCAAGTTCCAACGGTTTTGCAAAATTCTGAACGTCAATGAGCTAATGATCTTATTCTTGCATTGTAGTGGAATCAGTAGTTTTTTGCACTCACTTTACATTTTGACTTTTACTACAGTTTCAGGGATCTAGGAAAATCAGTCTACGATATTTTTAATTCGTAAGTCCAATGATATAAAAGTATCTAAAAAGAATCTACTTAAATAAATAAATAGATAGTTATTCTCAGTTGCCTGATAATAGTGTCGAAGATAGTGTTTAACCCATTCCCCACGTGAGTCAAATGAAAAAACATGTGTTTTTCTCAGGATTGTTATAATTATGACATGATCAGTATCATTTAAACAGAAAATTTCATAAAGTTGAGTTAACGCATACTTCGGATGAAGTCACAGAACTAGTAATAGTAGCCTGATCATGAAAATAGGAGTTGAAGTTCACTTTGTTCGGACATTCTTTGCAACGATAAACTTGGATTTCACACTGATATATTCCTATCCATGGAGACAACCTTGACGTTAGTTTCGTTCTCCTGTTTAGCAAATGCATGTAAAGTTTCGTTAGGCGGGTTTTTGGATATTTTTGTACTCATTCCAATTTAGCGTCTTCTACACCTTGTAAACCTGTAGTCTAGAATGCGCAGCATTTTCAATCAGCCCTAAATACTTTGATCTCTTGAAGAATCTTGAGAGAAATTTCTAACTTATAAACTAATAATAATCAAATTTAATTCGTCGATGCACTATAGCTTTTCTTGTCGCAGACAACATATTTTTAGGGTTTTTTAGTGTCTATTGTCTTAGTTATGGAATTGTTTTCACTAAGAACATTTCATAATTACATTCAGTTTACTGTGACTATCTCAAGTCATCAGAATTTATACATTTATGCAATACTTTTCAAGCCCCTCCCGAAACAAAATCCTGACTACGGGCCTGATATTGAGGCAAAATAATCTCAAATCACGTACGTAGAATTTGCGAGCAAAGTATCCATGGATTAGTCGAATTTGCTATTTAACCTTAAGGTGTCCGTCCTAGGCACCGTTCCCCTAAATGAAATTTCTTTGCCGGAACGGAACCCCAACTAAGTTGCCTCAACATTTGATCCTTCGAGCCGACGAAGGAGGAAACCCCAATCAGGAAGGATCGGTGCGGTGGGTACACCATTGCAAATTGCTGCTGACGCGACGCTGTCCGCCCCAGCCCCCCCCCACAATGTGCCAACCGTTAGTGCCATTTTGGACGCTCTCGCTGCCGTTCATTGCGAACTTTTTTTTTTGTTTCGATTATAGAGGTTTTAACCTTAAGGTCATTCGCCTCTTCGGGTTAGAAAAATTTCTTATGAAAAATTTCTAACCCTATGTGCGGGGTCGGGAATCGAACCCAGGTGCGCTGCGTACAAGGCAATCGATTTACCAACTACATAACAGTTTTTGCAACCGACCGAGACGGTTGTGCCTCCAGGTGGAAGGTTTTGTTCTCGAGAGAGTGACGGAGTGCGAGACGCTGTATGCGTTATTGTGGGAGAGAGAGAGAGAGAGAGAGACGAGTTTGTTAAGTGTGAGTCGACAGTTGATACGTCGGAGGCGTGGTCAACGGCATCCTCGACAAGTGGTGTTTTGACAGCAAACCGCGGGTAGACGAATTTGCCTACCGCGGTGGCAGAAATCGACAGTGATCGTGCCTGTACACACAGAAAAAAAAATATAGTGTATTGGTGTCGTCGGGCAATTCTAATCGACGAGAGGGAAGCGTCACAGGTAGACCCATTTGCTCTATTTGTCTACCGCAGAAGTGGTACGACGAATAAGGAAAACAAGTGGCACCGAAAAGTGCCGCATCGACAGTGGGATTTTCGCAGCAAGCCACAGGTAGCCACATTTGTCTACCGAGGTGGTGGAAACGGAGAGAGCGCGCTTGTGGTGGTGATACCGACGAGCAGCTTAATCGGAGAGAGTTTTGAAGTGTTGCAGGTAGGACTATTTCTCTACTGAAGAAGCAACGCGACGAAGAAGGACAGCAAGTGTCACATTGTCAAACAACGGGCACCGAGTTTACAACGTAACACATGAGGTGTGTTCTACCGGTGTCTTCGTCACCTAATAGATAGTAGATAACAGGTATATTTTTCATTCCTTTTCGTGATAGTTTTTCTTACTAGGTAAAATGGATGAAGAGATGGGAGAACGAGTAACAGACCCTCCCCCTAAGCCTTATGCTGAAAATGTAAATCCGACTAGAATTAAAATTTACCCAGAGTCGTCAACGGGACCATGGATTGTATTTATTAGGCGTAAAGCAAAGGCGCTAAATATCATTCAAATTTCTAAAGATTTGACTTCGCGATTCTCGGATGTAAAAGAGATCGTCAAAGTTAATAAAGATAAAATACGCATTGTCGTTGGTAGTCTCAAACAAGCCAATGCAATTGCTTCTTGCGAGCTTTTTACGCGTGAATATAGAGCGTATATTCCTTCAAAGGAAATTGAAATTGATGGGGTCATCACAGAATCGAGTTTGACTGTTGATGACTTAGTTAAGCATGGGGTTGGTCGTTTCAAAGACACCATACTTAAAGACGTAAAAATACTTGAATGCAAGCAATTGCATTCAGTATCACACGAAGGAGATAAAAAAGTTTATCGACTGTCTGACTCATTTCGAGTGACTTTCGCTGGGTCTGCGCTGCCCAACTATGTCATTATCGATAAGATTCGTCTCCCTGTTCGCCTTTTTATCCCTCGTGTAATGAATTGCCTTAATTGCAAACAGCTTGGCCACACAGCCACTTACTGTTCCAATAAGGCACGGTGTGGCAAATGTGGGGGTTCTCATCAAGAGGATACATGCAATGAAAATTCAGAAAAATGTTTAATGTGCGGAGAAAACTCACATGAGCTCCCTGCATGCCCCATTTATAAATTGCGTGAGGATAAAATTAAACGATCCTTGAAGGAGAGGTCTAAGCGCTCCTATGCAGAAATGTTGAAAAATGCTACCCCTAAACCCATCTTCTTACGCATCTCTATTTTCGGAACAGTCTGACTCTGACGGAGCGTGCGAAGGTACATAATTTGTTTTACCCGGAAATTCCAGAAAAAGAAAACAGTCTTCTTTTCCCAAGCTGCCAAGAAAAAGCCTTAAAATTTCTCCACCAATAGATAAACTGCGCCCAAAACCGAAAAATTCCGATTCAAAACCGAAATCAATTCCGCCCGGTTTTGGGAACGTACAATCCAAACAGAACACCATTACTGGAAATAATAAAATTTCGACTTCCTCTGAGCCTCAGCCGGGGGTAGGATTATTGAAATTTTCTGAAATTGTTGATTGGATTTTTAAAGCATTCAATATTTCTGAACCACTAAAGAGTATACTTTCGGCTTTCCTCCCAACAATTAGAACATTTTTAGAGTAGCTGATTGCTCAATGGCCCATCCTTCCAGCGATTGTATCTTTCAATGGGTAATTCACCTCCTCCAATGAAAGATTCCATCACTGTTTTACAGTGGAATTGCAGAAGTATCATACCTAAAATTGATTCCTTAAAAATTTTACTGCATAATTTAAAATGCGATGCTTTTGCTCTATGTGAAACATGGCTTACCTCAAACATTAATTTCAACTTAAATGATTTCAACATTATTCGCCTAGACCGAGACACCCCGTATGGAGGAGTGCTTCTAGGAATTAAAAAGTGCTATTCTTTCTATAGAATTAACATCCCCTTGTTTGCGGGCATTGAGGCTGTAGCTGTCCAAACGAACATTAAAGGCAAAGACATGTCTATCGCTTCTATATATATACCTCCCAAAGCTCAAATTGGACAACGTCAAATTTTTGAAGTAGTGGAATCCATGGCTGCTCCGCGTCTGATACTGGGAGACTTCAACTCGCACGGAGTATTGTGGGGTTCCCTCTACAATGATAATCGATCCTCTTTGATATACAATGTTTGTGACGAATTTAATATGACAGTTTTAAATACTGGCGAAACAACACGCATCCCCAGACCTCCTGCACGTCCAAGTGCATTAGATCTATCTCTGTGCTCGACATCACTTCGGTTAGATTGCACGTGGAAGGTTGTACCTGATCCTCACGGTAGCGATCATTTGCCAATCGTTGTTTCAATTAACAGTGAATTAGGCCTTACGAATTCAATCAATGTTCCTTATGACTTAACACGAAATATTGATTGGAAAACATACGAAACATTAATTTCCACTTCTCTTGCTTCGACAGAAGAGCTACCGAAGAATATGAATTCTTAGCGGGTTTAATTATTGAAGCAGCAGAACAAGCCCAAACGAAATGCAATCCTGGAATGACAATAAATAGACGACCCCCTAATCCTTGGTGGGACAAAGAGTGCTCTGATGCATATGAAGCTAAACAAGTTGCCTACAAAGAAATTATGAAACAGAAAGGGGGTATACGTGAGAACTTTGAAAATTATTTCATTTTGCAAAACAAATTTGACAGTATACGTCGTGCCAAAAAATCTAGTTATTGGAGACACTTCGTTAATGGCTTGTCAAGAGAAACATCAATGAGTACTCTTTGGAACACAGCCAGAAGAATGAGGAATCGAAACGTGACTAATGAAAGCGAAAATTTTTCAAATCGTTGGATATTTAATTTTGCCAAGAAAATTTGTCCCGATTCTGCCCCTGCGCAGAAAATCACTCGCGATGCTCCCACAAGTAACGATTTCATAGATTCGCCTTTGACAATGATGGAATTCTCAATTGCACTCCTCTCATGCAACAATAATGCTCCGGGACTAGACAGAATTAAATTCAACTTGGTGAAGAATCTGCCTGACCTAGCAAAAAGACGCTTGTTGAATTTATTCAATAAGCTTCTTGAGCAGAACATTGTCCCGCACGACTGGAGACAAGTGAGAGTTATCGCAATTCCAAAACCGGGAAAACCAGCCTCCGATCATAACTCGTATCGACCGATTGCAATGCTATCCTGCATCAGGAAATTGTTGGAAAAAATTATCCTACGACGTCTCGACAATTGGGTTGAGGCGAACGGCTTGCTATCAGATACCCAGTTTGGTTTTCGGAGGGGAAAGGGAACGAATGATTGTCTGGCGCTACTTTCGTCAGAAATCCAACTCGCTTATGCAAAAAAAGAACAAATGGCGTCTGTGTTCTTAGACATAAAAGGAGCATTCGACTCAGTCTCCATTGATGTTCTCTCGGAGAAGCTACATCAATGTGGTCTTTCACCGATATTAAATAATTATTTATACAATTTATTGTCAGAAAAGCAGATGCATTTTTCATATGGCGATTTGGCGACACTCAGAATAAGTTACATGGGCCTCCCACAAGGCTCTTGTCTAAGCCCCCTTCTCTATAATTTTTACGTGAATGACATTGATAATTGTATTGTCAGCCCATGCACTTTAAGACAACTTGCAGATGATGGCGTGGTTTCTGTTACAGGACCAAAAGCTATAAATTTACAACAACCATTGCAAGATAGCTTGGATAATTTATCAATTTGGGCTTTAAAGCTGGGCATCGATTTCTCTACGGAGAAAACAGAGTTGGTCGTTTTCTCAAGGAAGCGTGATCCAGCTCAGCTTCAGCTTCAGTTGGTTGGTAGAACGATAGCCCAAGTCATGACCTTTAAATATCTCGGAATTTGGTTCGATTCTAAAGGTACATGGGGAGGCCACATTAGGTATCTGATAAAGAAGTGCCAACAAAGGATAAATTTTCTGCGAACAATAACTGGATCATGGTGGGGTTCTCATCCAAGTGACATGATAAGATTGTATCAAACAACAATACTTTCAGCAATGGAATATGGGTGCATCTGTTTCCGTTCAGCTGCGAACACTCACATTATTAAACTGGAACGGATACAGTATCGTTGTTTACGAATCGCCTTAGGTTGCATGCAGTCGACCCATACGATGAGTCTTGAAGTACTAGCGGGAGTTCTTCCTTTAAAAGACCGATTCTGGGATCTCTCCTCTCGTTTACTTATTCGATGTGAGGTTATGAACCCACTGGTAATTGAAAATTTTGAAAGACTTGTCGAGCTTCAACCCCAAACCAGATTCATGACAGTGTATTTCAATCACATGTCACAAGAAATAACGCCTGCTAGGTATGTTCCCACATACGTCAATATACTAGATATTCCTGAATCCACTTTATTCTTCGACACGTCCATGCAAGCAGAGATTCGTGGAATTCCGGATCATCTACGCTCGCGGGAGATCCCTAAAATATTCACAAGTAAATATCAACACATAGACTGCCTTAAAATGTTTTACACTGATGGGTCACGAATCAGCGAGGCCACTGGTTTCGGTATTTTCAACAATAATTTTTCAATTTCTCTCAAACTTGCAGAACCCGCCTCTGTTTATATAGCGGAACTAGCAGCAGTTCACTATAGTTTTCAAATAATTAATACTTTACCCCCGAACCATTACTTTATCCTCACTGATAGTCTCAGCACAATTGCAGCTCTACGCTCAAAGAGGATTGATAACCACGATCCATTCTTTTTGGGGAAGATACGAGAATCTCTGAGTAACCTGACAAGAAAATGTTATAAATTTACCCTAGTGTGGCTCCCCGCCCATTGCTCTATTGCGGGCAATGAGAAAGCTGATAATTTAGCCAAGATTGGTGCACTAGATGGTGAAATATATGAAAGACCCATCGCTTACAATGAATTTTATAGCGCTTCTCGACAGAGAACACTTGCTAGTTGGCAAACATCTTGGGACAATGGAGATATGGGACGATGGCTACACTCAATTATCCCTAAAGTATCAACGAAGGCATGGTTCAAAGGATTGGATGTAAGTCGGGACTTCATCCGTGTGATGTCTAGGCTCATGTCCAATCATTATACTTTAGATGCGCATCTCCGTCGTATTGGGTTCGCTGAGGGTAATCATTGTGCTTGTGGAGAAGGTTACCATGATATTGAGCATGTTGTTTGGTCCTGCACTGAATATCGTGAAGCCAGATCACAATTAGTAGATTCTTTACAAGTCCGAGGAAGACCAATCCATGTACCTGTTAGAGACATCCTGGCGTATCGCGATCCTCTATACATGGAACTTATCTATCATTTTCTAAAAACAGCATCTGTCAAAATTTAATTAAATTCATCTCCTCATACTCTCATCCAAGGCTAATCATTCACCAATTAAAGTGTCCTAGAATATTTAGCTTTTAAATTTAGACAATAACAGAAAAAAAGTAAATAAATGCACCCGAAAATACTAGATCATTATGAAATACAACAATGTAAGGAAAAAAGCAAACAATAAAGCGATTTCAGTGTTAGTTTTAGACAAAGTACTAGTATAGTTAAAATTAGTCTTAAGGATTTTTGTAACGTGCTATGTAAAAAAAGAAACTGGCGTAAAAAGCTTTTGCAAATGCCGTGTCAAATAAATGTATGAAAAAAAAAATTTACCAACTACGCTACGCCCACCCCCTGCGAACTTTTGTAATCGCAGCGGATTTGCGCCAACTCTGAATAGAAATTTTGGAAAATTTCCTATTTGAGAAAAAATAGCCTGTTTTTAATAAGATGGTAGTGAGTGGTGAATTCGCGTACGACGGAAAGGATAAATTCGTTCGATTTGCGTGTCATTCTCGGTCGTTCCGGGAAAAAGGTGCATATCGCGCCGGGAAGGACTTATTCGTTCGAATTGTGCCATTTTCGATTTCGTGTCGTGTCGGAACCCGCGCCGGGAAGGAGTGCCAATTTTCGATTGGAACCGTTTTCTCGTTTCCGATACTTAAAGTGGTGGTAGTGAAAATCAGTGAAGTGGTAAAATAATGGCGACTAAGACAGAGAAGAAGCTGTCAGAGTACGTGATCCAGTGGAAAGGGATTCTCGTAGTGCAGAGGGCAGTGAAGAAGTTTGCGGAGGAGTTCGATAGCGATCGGGATGCCTGCCAAGTTCCGATTCGCCTCAATTCATTGGACCGAATCTATAAGGAGTTACTGGAGGTACAAGGACCGATCGAGCTGTACGATAAGTCGGAGATGTTAGATACCCACTTAGAAGAACGTGTGGATCTCGAGACGCGTTATTGCAGGGCCAAAGGTTTTCTACTGTCCAATCGCACTGCTGATCTCAACCAAACCACGCTGAACAACACAATGGTGACCTCTGCTCACGTTTCGTCCTCGTTCCACTTACGCTTACCCAAGATCGACCTACCCAAGTTTAACGGCGATTTCTCGCGATGGCTCGCATTCCGTGACACGTACATGTCGATGATTCACAGCAACACAGATATTCTGACTGTTGCGAAGCTGCAGTACCTGTTGCAGTCACTAGAGGCAGAAGCCCGAAAACCATTCGAGTCCGTAGACGTAGAAGCGGACAACTACGTATCGACTTGGGAAGCATTGCTGAAACGGTACGATAACAAGCGGTTCCTGAAGCGTCAGCTCTTCCGAGCTCTCTACGACCTCCCGCCAGTCAATTAAGAAAGTCCCTAAAGTCACACTTTGGCTGACGATTTCCACCGACATGTAAGGGCTTTGGCAAAGTTAGGCGAGCCAGTTCATTATTGGGACATCCCCGTTGGTCAACCTCCTTTGTTACAAGCTGGATCCAACTACGCTACGTGCTTGGTAAGAGAAAACCTGCAACAACGTAGCCTACGATATGTTGATCGAATTCCTCTACCAACGTTCCCGTATGCTGACGTCCGTCATAATCGATCTGCGATATCGGTTCCAACAACCGGTTACTGCCAAGGTGGCCGGTTCGATTCCAACCCGGAAGCCGTTCAAGGTGGCATGCAGGGCAGCTACCTTTGAATCGAACTACAGTGCCCTGTCACGCCTGTCCAGACAAGCATTCCCTCTTCTTATGTCCAGTATTTGCCGAGATGTCCGTATGCCAACGACGTGATCTGGTTTCCCAGACACGCCTATGCTGGAATTGCTTTCGTATTGGACACCAAGCCAGAAACTGTACCTCCGTGTTCTCCTGCCGTAACTGCCATGAAAAACACCACTCCCTGATGCACGAGCTAGCATCTTCGAACGTGCAATCTACTCCTGTTATCGCGGCAAGCCGGCCGATTCCTTTGACGTCCGCAATCGCTGGTCCTTCCATTTCGACGAAACCGAGCAGCCAAATGAGCCTGTCAATCCAGGCTGAGCACAGCACAGTTTTGCCGGAAAAGGTTTGCCTCCTCGTCGTAGATCAGAACGGCAAGGAAATACCCGTACACGCACTCCTAGATTCAGGATCCATGTGCAACTTAATCACCAACAAGCTTGCGAATTCCCTAAATCTTCGTCGCACCAAGGTGGATATTGCAGTAGCTGGTTTTATGTGAATCCACCAAGCAGATCAAGTGCCCATTGACTGCTAGCATCGAGTCGAAGTCGACACCATACTCCGCCAAGCTTGAGTTCCTGATCCTCAAGAGACCGACGGTCAACCTTCCGACCGTTTCGATCGACATTTGCGCGTGGAATATTTCCAAGTTGATGTTGGTAGACCCCTGATTCCATATTCCATGCAACATTGACATGGTTGTTGGTGGTGAAGCGTTCCACGAGCTGCATCCAGGCAGCAAGCAAGAAGAGGGATTACTGTTGCTAATAGAAACAGTGTTTGGATGGACTGTTTCCGGCAAGATATCCATCGATTATCCCACCGTTCCCCGCGTCTGCTATCTGACCACTGTCGATCGAAGCTTAGATCGAGCGTTGCAGAAGTTCTGGGAGCTGGAAGCTTTTGAGCCGTGTTCTGTGAATTTCGTAGAAGAAAAACAGTGTGAAGAATTTTACGCCACTACCACCACTCGCGATTCGTCCGGTCGTTATCTCGTTCGTTTGCCACTCACCCGTGATCCACTAATCAACCTCGGCGAATCCAGAGCCATCGCCGAACGGCGTTTCGTGAGCCTTTAAAGCGACTAGTGCGTGATCCACCCACCAAGGACGCATACTGCAAATTCATGGACGAATCCGCACGAATGGCGCACATGCAGAAGTTCATCGATCCGGTAGACGATGTGAACTCGCACTGCTACCTCCTGTACCATCCTGTGTTCAAGAAATCCAGCACAACCACGAAGGTCCGAGTTGATTTCGACGCGTCGTGTAAAACGGCCTCAGGATTTTCTCTCAACGATAATCAGCTCGTTGGATCTATCGTCCAAGAGGACCTGCTATCGATCGTCATGATAGCCCGATCGCCATCGTAGCCGACCTAGAGAAGGTGTACCGACAGATTCAGCTGCATCCCGAGGACCGACCGCTTCAACGCATTTTCTGGTGTCCCAATCGCTATGAACTGCTCATAGCGTACGAGCTCTAAACCATTACGGACGGTTTCGCATCCGCGCCATTCCTGGCAACCAACACTTTCCTACAAGTTGCACAGGACGAAGGCGACAAGTACCCCGCTTCCGAAGATGCTGTGAAGCAGGATTACGTCGATGACTTTTTTATCGGGACGATATTCAATCCGCTATCCTCCCATTAAAGAAGTGTGCAACCAATTCTACCGGAGTCCTTGTGGAAATTCCGCAACAAGATCTCGCTCTACTGCCACTGCATGATCTTCAAGACGAACAATCCATATCCATCCTAGGACTCGTGTGGGAGCCAAAGTCCGATACGATGCGCTTCAAGGTCCAATTGCTTTTAGAACCACCCATCCTGACCAAAAGGAAGGTCATGCCCTGCAAATTTTCGACCCACTAGGACTTGTTGACCCAACAACCACCGTAGCGAAGCTGTTCATGCAGCGCTTGTGGGCATTGAAGACCGACGCAGGAGATTCCTACGAGTGGGATCGTGCGCTATCTCCGTATCTCCACGGCGAATGGAAGGAGTTCCATGGTACGCTAGATACAATCTCCACAATCTGAATTCCAAGATTCGTCTCGCAGGTCAAGACAGAGTCAATTCAGCTCCACGTTTCCTGTAATTGTGGCCGTCCCAATGGAAACAATGAATAAGAATATTAGGATGAAGCAAAAAGAAGAAGTTGAAGCATCCGTGTTACTTCAAGGTGGCCAGAATGTTGAGGAGTGGAGTACCTAGAGCTATAATTGGTAATCTAAATCTAAATTAATTATTTAAGCCTAAACACAAATTAAACTGAACCGGAATGAATTGAATCGAATTGCCTAAATTAAATAAACCTACAAATGTTCACCACCAAAAATCCCGTACAAAGGTACGCCACCCCACTAACCTGCACCAAATCCCACAACGCAGCAGAAACAGCGATAGCAAGACCGTACTGATCGATCAGACACCACACCAATACACAGAAAAAATGAACACTGCACCGTGTGAGGCAGAATAGGCAAATCAGCTGACAAAGGCAGTTGATAAGGGGCCATGCACTAATTACGTAAGGCTTTTTAGAACTTTTCAACCATCCCCCCCCAACTGATAAAATTTCGAAGGATTTTGGTGAACTCCCCCTCCACTTTACGTAAGATCTTATCATGATTTTCGTAATTAAAAAAGCATATTGTTAATTCATTAAATAGTAAGATAGCGAAAACGATACTTAAAGAATTGTTACAAGAAAATTAATGACAAAATTCAACTGTAATCATCAGCAGTAATTTTATTGGCATCTTAATTTTGCTTAGTAGAAATTTCAGAATAACTGGTGGGAGATATTCAGAAACTCCGATTTGGTCCTAATAGTCTGCTTCGCTATATTCGGAAATAGTTCCTTGTGATGTAAAACCTCTTCTAGTGGGAATTAATTCTGAGTACCAACTGAGACGCTTATCGTACGCGTAGCTCCGACATAGCCATCTACGAATTTTTTTGAAGTCAAATACAGTTCACACTCTGGAAATATTCGGTCTACAAGATCTTTGACAATCGCATGACAAGAACATTTTCTGGCTACCTTGCGGAAGCGAAAATTTGAAAAAAGGATGTTGGCCTAATAACACGGTATCATCACTTCCTAACTTGTAAGGCATATTGTGACTCCAGTTCCTGAACAGAACAATGTACCATTAAGAGTCAAGAAATTGTTGTAACTGCTCCAACACCACCGACAATTAAGTCGCCCTTACGCTGCCAACAATCAGGAAAACTCCATAACTAATTTAGGAATCATATCCTGCCGGAAAATACTTTAATTCGAGGTCAGCCCTTCCTTGACCATTATGTACAATAGACTGGTTCAATCTTTGACATTTAGCTCTATTTGCATATTTTTTGCAAAAAACCGTGTTAATTGCGAAATCCGCGCAAAGTAAAAACTGCCAAAATTCTTCTAAGTTCTTTGCATTTAAAAGGGCTTAGAACATTTTTTCAGAAGAAAGTCTAAGTCTTTTGCATTCAAATGGAGAATATTTTTCCAAATTCCGCGTTCATTGGAAAATCCGCGTAAAAACCGCGTTCATTGGAAAATTCGCGTAAAAAAACCTCGTAAAAAACCGGAACACAGTACAACATGTGCTCGTTTTGTAAAATACACATGTTCATGGCAGAAATAAGAAATAGTACACCCAGGTTTTTAACACGGTTTTTTGCGCGTTTTTTTACGCCGATTTTCCTATGAATGCGGTTTTTTACTCGGATTTTCCAATTAACGCTTTTTTTACGCGGATTTTCCAATTACCGCGTTTTTTTACACGGATTTTTCAATTAACGCGGTTTTTGCAAAAATATTCTAAGTCCTTTTGAATGCAAAAGACTTAGACTTTTTTCTGAAAAAATGTTCTAAGCCCTTTTAAATGCAAAGAACTTAGAAGAATTTTGGCAGTTTTTATTTTGCGCAGATTTCGCAATTAACACGGTTTTTGCAAAATATATTCTAAGTTCTTTTGAAATGCAAAAGACTAAGAAAATTTTCGGAAAGATGAAAGAGACGGGCCTGCAAGACTCCTTATGGCCCACACCCTAATAATATGGGTATTTTCGGAATGGTCTTGAAGAGTAGCTACCAGAAATTGATTTTTGACGTCATTTTGAAATCCAAGATGGCGACTTCCGGTTTAGCGAAATTCGCTATAACCCAATCAATATGGGTATTTTCGGAATGGACTTGACGAATAGGAGACAAAAATCCATTTTTGACGCCATTTTGAGTTCACAGATGGCGACTTCCGGGTTAGCCACATTCACTATAACTCAGTCAATATGAGTATTTTTTGAATAATCTTAACGAGTAGGTTCCAAAAATTGATTTTTGACGCCATTATCAAATCCAAGAGGGCGATTTCCGATTTAGCGAAATTCGTTATAACCCAATCAATATGGGTATTTTTGGAAGTTGTTTTAATTAAACAGTTGAATTTACTTAAATTTAAGCAATATGTTTAATTTTAATAAATTTAAACCCCCAACTCACACCACATATGTCTCTTTCTTCTCTCTCTCTTCCATTCTAACCGCACTCTTCTGGATGAACACATAAAAATATTTTGCATTTTGCTGGTTTATGATTAGATCTTATATTTGAGGGTGATTTAGATGATTACCCAGATTTCTCATGCGGGAATTTCGGTATACCGGAAGTCGCCATCTAGAATTTTAAAATGACACCAAACATCGACGTTTGTCTGCTACTCGTCAAAACCATTCCGAAAGACTCATGTTGATTGAGTTGTAGAGAATCTCGCTAAGCCGGAAGTCGCCATCTGGGATTCGAAAATGGCGCCAAAAATCAATTTTTCATGGAAAACCTTGCGGGGAAGGTGCAGATTTATTTATTTCTGGCACCTACTCGTCAAGACCATTCCGAAAATACCCATATTGATTGGGTTACAGCGAATTTCGCTAAACCGGAAGTCGCCATCTTTGATTTCGAAATGGCGTCAAAATCAATTGCTGACACCTACTATTCAAGACCATTCCGAAAATTGTTGGGGTGTGGGCCATAAGGAGTCTTGCAGGCCTGTCTCTTCCATCCTTTCCTTTTGAATTCAATTGCAAAATCCGTGCAAAAAAAAAAACTTTCAAAAATATTCTAAGTCTTTTGCTGAGATTTTTTTTGTACGGATTTTCGAAATAACGCGGTTTTTTACGCGGATTTTCCAATTAACGCGGTTTCTACGCGGTTTTTACGCGGTTTTTTTACGCGGTACGTATCCCCCGCGTAAAAAAAATACTGGGTATAGCCTTTTCTTATGAAAATAACATTTTTCTTACTGATTTCATTTTTCATACTTGTTTTATGATATTACGTAAGAAAGGACAAACCCTCCCTTCCCCTTAGATAAGAATTCATAAGATATTTTGAAATTCTCCCTCCCCCCATATTCCCTTACGTAATTAGTGTATGGCCCCTAATATTACCTTGTTCGTTCAAGTACAGTGCGTGCGTTCCCCCGTCAATAGTCCGTCGTCACGAGTGATAAATTTTATTGAAAATATTGGAGCTGTGAAACTTCCCCCGATAAACCAGTAAGCGTAGTGAGAGATCGATTCTAGATTTCTGGAGAAGAAAGGACCCTTAGTGCAGTGCAGTACAGAGGAAACTGTTTGCCGTGAAATAAGCTGCGTTTGGTAGTGGAAGCAGAGAATTTTGCCTGATCGCCGATGATCATCTTGGGCCATCTCTGCAAGAGAAAAACCTTCGGAACGGAACTCCAAGTAAGTTGGCTCAACAAACTTGTTAGGTATGTCGCTTGGGAATGTCACATATACGGTAATAGGTGACGTCTTGCTTTTGATTGGTTTAATTTTTTAACATTAATTACAATGTGTTTTTTGACTTTTGGTTCTCTAGAATTCAGGAAATGTTTCATTAAAATCATTTGGACAGTTCTCGTGCTATCGTATGTACCATTTTAAAACATAGTTTCGAGGAAAACGCTTTTGAAATTTCGGCATGTCACACTGCTGTTGCATGCCAGCTCTGATTCTAATTTTACGGCCATCAGCATTAAATTTTGCAGTTACCTGAATAAAGTGATCCGGATTAGGCGGGACAGCCTCGGATTTCATGGACTTGTCCCGTATGGAAAACGTCCCGAAAAGTTGTCTCTTATTCACCAGTATGATAATTTTTATTTCAAAATAGCCATATTGTACATTCATATTGTACAAATCATTCATTTGAGTTTTGAGTCATGCTGTCTATTTTCCGAAGTACATGGGGAATGTGCAAATTGTGCCAATTTATTTTGATTGTCGCCACTTCAATTTTTATATGAGTCAAGCGATGAATCCTTACGAAAAAATTTCAGTCTTACACAATTTATTTATTTATTTATTACTTAATTTTTTTTTATTTTTTAAGAAGTAGGGAAAAGCCCTTTTGAGTGAAATTTGCTTTTACAAACTCTTCTCAAAAAGGCATAAACAACCTACTTTTCTTTTCAAAATATATAAATACAATAAATTCTTAAACTAATTTAGCTCACTTGGTTAAATAAAACCATAACAGAGCTAAGCTTCATTCCACCTATGCATGTGAAATGTGATGATTGATTATGTTATTCTTTCGATCAGTGAGTCGTGTTTACATATCTGAAAATACATAAATTTATGAAGTATCAAAGTTTAAGATTGGATCTCATAAGAAATTCAAAGATGATTTTAAGGACAACAAAGTCTTGATTAGCTAATACATCTCTAACAGAATAAAAGATAGGTTTTCCTATAGAAGAGAGGGCAGAAATAAAATGTTGTCTTGTTTCTGAAAATCGTGAACAATGTAAAATGATATGATCAATATCCCCATATGACTCTAAACATTCACATAAATTTGAATCAATTATATTAGTGCGATATAAATGGCTTTTACATGAATAGTGATTTGATATTATACGAGAGAAAGTTTGTATAAAAAATCTTCCAGTATTTAATCCATAAAACCAAGGTTTACGATTAACATTTGGTAAAATAGAATGGCACATTCGTCCCATTTTACTACGAACCCATGCTTGTTTCCAAAGCATATTAATTTTATGTCGAATCAAAGGAAAGTATTCGTTACCATGAATTCCTCGATCATAAAAAATAACTAACTTGGCCAACCTATCTGCTTGTTCATTCCCATATATTTCACAATGTGATGGTACCCAAATAAATGTTATTGAGAATCCTTCAGCGTTCATTTTGTTAATTAGATCTCGAATTAACCATATAAAATGGTGTGTTTTATTGTTAAAGTTTATAGAATCAAGAGCTAATAAAGAACTAAGACTATCAGAACATATAAATTAAGTTTGGGGAATTAATTTTTTGAATAACTGTGCATGTAAAATATAGAGCTGTTAAATCTGCAATGAAAATTGAACATGGAGAACGTAAACGAAAAAAATAATTGATTTGAGAATTATAAATTCCAAATCCCGATTTTTCATCAATCCTTGAACCATTAGTAAAATATATATTCGCCTCATTAATATTAACAATTTTCTGATTGAAAAAAGTTTGACCAAATTGAGAATGATGAATAGAATGAATATTTTTAAGTTGTGTTAGTAAAGATGTGTCAATTAATAATTTAGTGCAATGAGCATGGATGTCAAATGAATAATATAAATAGGAAGGAGATTCGACTATTTCTTCTGTAATACACGATATGTAAGGCATTAAAATTCTACTAGAGGGATTGATTTGAAATAATGAATTAATAATAGAAACTAGGGGATGCTTAATAGATAATCATTGAGTTAAAAACCTGCAATTAAGGTTATGAAATCTAAGTTTAAGAGGAAGAACAGAAGAAATAACTTCAAGGGATTTAATATGTGTAGATTGCATTAAACCTAAACATATTGTTATACAACGATTTTGAACTTTCTCTAATTTTAAAAGATGTGAGTTTGTAGCAGATCCAAAAGTGTAGCAACCATATTCTAAAACTGATAAAATAGTAGTTTTATAAAGCATAATCAAATCAGAAGGAGAAGCATCCCACCACGTGCCAGTGATGCTTCTCATAAAGGTTATTCTTTTGTTACAAGTTTTAAGAAGGCAATGAATGTTTTTCCATGTAAGTTTACTATCAAACCAAATATCTAGATATTTATATTCATTGACCTTCATGATTTCCTGATCGTAAAGATATAGATGAAAATTTGAAACGGTACGTTTTCGGTAGACACATGAATCCATTATCAAGAGACCATTTCTCTAATCTATCCAACGCATAAAATTTTCAATAACCCTATCTTTTCCTACAACTGAAAGCTCCTTATCATCTGCAAATTGATAAAAAATACAACCATTGGAAATAATTCTGGTTATATCACTTGTGTAAATATTATATAAAAAGGGACTTTAAAAAGATCATTGAGGTAAGCCAAAGTTACTATATCGAGATAGTTTAATTGAATCATTTAAATAAAAGTGCATAATTTTGAAGGAGAATAGATTATTAAGAAAATTAACAATAATAGAAGGAACTCCTAATTCAAATATTTTTAGCGAAAGAATTTGATTAATACTGAATCATAAGCTCCTGAAATGTCCAAAAACGTAGTTGCCATGTGTTCATTTTTTATTGAAACAAAGTTGAATTTGGGATGCTAAAAGGGCAGTACAATCCCTAGTACTTCTTCCTTTTCTAAAACCATACTGTGAGTCTGATAAAATTTGTTCTCGTTCTGCCCATATTTCAAGACGATTTAGAATAATTCTTTCTAGTAATTTACGTATACAAGAAAGTAGACTTATAGGACGTCTACTATCAACTAAAAATGGATTCCTACCAGGTTTGAGAATACTTACAACCTTAATTTCGCGCTAATCATTAGGTAAAATGTTTTGTGTTATAAAAGTATTGAACAAATTTACTAAATGTATTTTTTTCCATTATCAGGTAAATTAGAAAGAACAATAAATTTTATTTTATCTAATCCAGGAGAACTATCATTACAGGTAGATAAGGCATAGTTGAATTCTTGGAATGAAATAGGTGTACCTAAATGGGGAAAAGGAGTAGAAAATAGTTGAGTGAATATTTTAATATTAGAAGGAACATAATCCGGACAATTTTTTGAAGCAAATAGCTCTACCCAATTTTCTGAATATTCAGAGTTAGGAGATGTAGACAAAGTACAATTACGTAGTCCCCTGGCAGTCGTCCACAAAGTGGACATTGAATAATTTTTATCAAGATTTTGAACAAAGTTTCGCCAATAAATTTAAATGCGTTACGTTTCTTAAATTTAGTTGTACGTATAAACATAGCTTCCATTTTGCGATAGATTAAATAATCATTAATTAAACCAGATGATTTAAATTGTTTAAACGCTGCAGATTTTGAATTTAAAAGAGACGAACATTCAGAATCCCACCAAAATGTTGGAGATTTCCTATTATTGTTAGAATTTGAATGATGTTTGGTTTGAGCTTGTAATAAATTTTGAAATAAAATATCACAAAATAATTTATAATTTTCTACGTGTAGATGGTAGATGGTGCGTACTTTACCAACTAACATTTTAGCGCTATCCGCGAAAAGCAGATGTGTTAGCGGTTTTCTAATTAATTTGCCCGGACTGTTACCCCAGGGGGGGGACATTCAGATTCGCGCTATATTTAGGTATTTGGCAAAATCGTGGGAAAGCCCAAAACTACCACAAATATACACAGAAATACCGAAAATCAAGAAACAAAGGAAATACAAATATGACTTACCCACGGACCGCCAAATACGTCCTCCAGCGGTCTTTCCACGGTTTCTTCGGCCTTTGCTGCGGCCAGGATCCAGAACTAGGCGAAAATCCGCTTCTAGGATCCACTTCTTTACACTTCACAAACCGAGAAACGCACGACACAAACCACGGAATTTGGAACGGTACACCAAATTTATTCACCGGACAGAACGACGGCCAACGCAAAAACCACAAAAAACAGCCAAAGTACTCAAACTGGACTCTTGACTATCCATCGCAACGATTCAAAAGTCAGAGAGTGATCGAAAGCTTCCCCCAGTCACAGGAAAACTCCCAGTCTTTCTCCTAGTAGCTGTAACCTCATAAAAACCGCGCAAAGCGGCTAGAAAAACGGATATTTTCTTGCACTTTTAAGCTCGGTTCAGTATGTGACGCGTAGCAAGTCATTCCGTACCCCAATGCCTCTCAACTCTCGCGTACCCCAGCATATTCCTGTTAGTAATCATGAACTCTTCACGACATTGCCATTTAATTCATGCATTTTCCGTTGCAATGCAACAAATTATTGAAAGGATCTAGTGAGTAATCAATATTTTCTAATGAATATGAAACTAAATTAGAAAATTTAACCCAATCAATATTTTTAGTGAAATCAAACATGATGTGTTCAACGCTACCATTCAAATCATCAATAGTTTACCAAGAACAGTATAAATGCATGGTCCTGGAACATAAAGAAATATCTACTGAATAATTCCTAGCTGGGGAACAGCTATTCGGGTTGGATAACCATTATTTAAAACAGATAAATGTAATTCATCAATAATATCTAAAATAATAAGACCTCTGCCATCTTACCTGTCAGATCCCCAAGAAGAACTATGAACATTAAAATCCCCTAGTATGAAATATGGTTCTGGAACATAAGAAAGTGGATTTTTGACTTAAGAAGACGAAAAACTGTTGTTTGGAGGAATATAAATTGATAGAATAGAAAATTTGGAATTATTTATTTTAGCTGTTATTCCAACGCACTCAATCGAATTAGAGGAAAGGAGTTTAAGAGAACAATATTCAATATTATGACGAATACCAATCATAACACCACCAAAAGCTAAATTTCTATCTTTTCTTATAATATTGAAAGAAGGAATACGGAATTTTGCATGATTTAACCAAGTTTCACAAATACAGAAAATATCCACATTATTATTACAAATTAATGACTTCAAGTGATCAATTTTTGGAATAATGCTTCTACAATTCCATTGAAGAAATTTCAAATAATTATGTTGTTGTAAAACCATTACAAATTTGAAAATAATTGAACAAGAGAGGCAAAAATGAGGATAATTTATTAAAAAGAGTAGAAATCAAAGGAACGAGATTAATTAATATTTTTTTCCAAAAATCATTACATCCCAATAATTCAATAAGCATCATTAAAATATTATGCAATATAGATTTTGATTCATTCAGTATCTAAATGCTTATTTTCAGAATCATTTTTATGATAACCTGGAATATCACTAGATAATGTAGGATTAAGTGGAGGGAATTCTTTAGGATTGAAAATAGCTGAATTAGAAGGGCTATTATTTTTCTTTGGTTCTCGTCGAACTTTACTTCTTCTACGTTTAATTGGAGGACGATAACTACAGTAGGGTTGAGGATCAGAAGTATAATTATCATTATTATAAGAAAGTAAATCGAAAGAATTTTCAGTAGGAAAAATTGATGAACAAGATTTAAGTAATGCAGCGTATGAAACTTTGCTTTTGGTTAATGTTCTTTGGAATAATTTAGATTTACAATTAATATATGCAAGACATTCATTCAACTGAGTATGAACACATTTGCATAAAATATAGTTTTCACCAGATGAATGACAAGAAGAAGTAACATGGTTATCACCACATTTTCCACATTTAATATTATTTGAACAAAAATTTTCAGTGTGACCGAATAGTGGGCAATGATCACAGTGCATTACTTTAGGTGTGAAAATACGAACCCGAAATATTACATTATTTACATATAAAAAATCTGGAAGAGCAGATCCCGAAAATGTTACACGGATAGCATTAGAAGTAATGAATTTAAATATATTACTTTCAATGACTTTTCGGTACAGGCGCTCACTGTGTAAAACCTGAACAGACGAAATGCTTTTATTTTTAAATACTCCTGATCCATGATTGAGTATATCATGAGAATTAATAGATTCGTCAAATATAACTCTATCAATTTCAACAAGATCAGAAGGAATATAAACTCTATAAATATCAGAAAAGAGTTTGCCTTTGTTCAACACTCCTCTTTCTCTTGAATGAGTGAGCTTGACAATCCAAATCCTGGAGTTCAGCAATCAAATCGTGGAAGGATAATTCTTCACACAGACTTGCCACGATCACCGCAACTTTTCCCCCTGAAAATACGGGAAAAATTTTATTACGCAGCACGACGTCACTTCCTTTGCCAAGGTTACTGCGATGAGTCTTACACAAGTTGTGTTCATATTTGGGTAACCTTAATAGGTTTCTTCAGTGCGTTTCGCATTCACCTTGAAAACAGTAAAAAATAAAAAAAAATTTCGTTGCAAACAATGTTATAAATCTGGTCTCATTAGCAGTTAAATAAACACGAGATATAGTTTTGATAGAGTTTTGTTATGATCTTCTGATCGAGTGTGCAACCATTTAAAAAGCAGTATGCATGACCGCGTATCACACCAATGAGTCTGGGTCCAATCACAGCCGACGTAGTTGAGATTTTTCTGAGGTGAAGAAAGTCTGTATTCATGTCTTTCTTCGTAGGGAAGTAAACCCGTTGGTCCCAGGCCCATGAGTTGATGTGTCGATATCTAGTCCAGATAGTGGAGTCACCTCTCGGATAATAGGCCGACGTAAAATAACTAAAACATGAAGAAGAAGAACCGATTAAACGAACAAGAAAAAATCGATTGCATGAAAATTTTATATGATATGGTGCCCATAAACTTTGAAGTACATATCATATGGTTGGATCCCAATTTGTCCGCTCGCTAATCTTCTTTCCTAGAGCCCGGTCCAACATTAGGGTGACCATGTCAGGCGTGTAAAACCCAGGACAGCCAAATGAGAACCCTCATCCCCGTTACCTATCTCGAATGTATCTGGCGAATTATTCTCCAGGTTTTTGGCAACCATAACGTTGCAGTTATGGTTGTAGTCGGCCGTTACTGCGATCTGAACCTGAGTGCATGAAACGAATACTTAAGGGAAAAAAATATTTTAGACGTGGAGAAAGACCTAGATAAATCAAGCGTTTTTCTTGACAGCTGAAAACCAGCACATGTCCAGCGAAACCAGGACGTATGGTCACCCTAGACCAACATTCGCAAATGCCCTCTGTCTATATTCAATACACTACCCAAATTGTCATAGCTACCTGTATAATTAACTGTGATATTGCACCAATTAGTTGCGATAAATAATGCACGAAGCCATATGTGAAGTTTAGTCGTTATCGCTGCTCATCGGCCGTTTCTCGGCTGCAGGTCGGTGTCATAGAAGCTAACCATCGGGTAGAGTTCTCCTGCTGTGGGAGCTGAACTCAACAACGAAAAAAAAGCTCACCATCACCACCAAGCATAAAAGCTGCTGATTAGCAGCTTGTGAACTTTCCCGACAATCCCTGCGCTCGATAATCGGTGCTTAGCAGCAGTGGCGCACAGCGGTAGCCAAAGTGATAGTCATCAATCAAGTCCACGGAATGCCATGGGATCGTGCCGCACGCCAGTATTAATGTGTATGTCTCTCGCTCGTCGCACGCCATGCCAACAGTCAACAACAGACCTGCCCGGGTCCCAGCCAATGTTTAGTCACGACGGTGGAACAAGTTGCGGATATTCCGAAAACAGGGATACCATGGCAGGTATCCAGCCGAGAGAGGCAGTGAGCAATTAGGAAATGGCTAATTGCTGCTTGAAGTTCAACTGAGCAATGTGTGTTAAATATTTATGCGATTTAGAAATGAAATTTAATGTTATCGTGAGTCATGTTCAGTAGCTTGCTTTGCTATATATTTAACGATCACTAAAAAAGTGCAGTGTGGGTCATTTGCTGCACATACAGGATCTGTGTTGAGCTGGTCCAGGATTGTGGTTGCGTGAGTCCTTGGATCATGTTAGAAGATTAGTTTGAAACTAACGACAGTCGATTCGACTGAATGACTTTTCGTTTAGAAATGCATGGGAACTGCTCGTAAATGTGTCATGATAGTTATGGGAATTGCATGCTACAAATTGGGGTTGAGGGAGAAGTAATTTCAGTAGTAACCTTGAATTATTAGTACGTTTAATGGAGCAGTGGAGCAATAAACACGACATAATTTAAAATTTATATGATCGTGTTTCATGTGCAATAAAATTCTGCGGAAAGTATATTTTGTAGGTATTATGCGTGAATAAAACTTTGCTCGGAAACTAGACTAGAACGACCAAATTTAGTTCCTTTTTTAATGGAACGTAACGAGTGTAATGTTTATTTTATTTCAAATGGCTTTCCTGAACTATTTGAGAGAAATTCATGTGCTGATCGAAAATGGAAACATCCCAAATCTTTTAGTTTTTAGTTTTGACAAGTAGCAAAATACTTTCCCTAAACGCTAAAATCCAAACAAACATTAAACGACGAGTAGAGTGCGTTAACCGGTTCGTAAAATCATCCTTGAAATGAAGATACGTACCGCTTAATTCCTCCCTCTCCTCTCACTTTAAGTGTGGTTACGCTTTTACTCATCATGTAATTTCCCTAGGGCATCGTGAGTTCACGTACACTAACACCAGATTTGGTCTGATGTGGAACAGCCAAGCAGGTTTCGAATGGCCAGACTGGCATGATGGCTTGTTGGTTTCAGCGAAAAAAAAACCAAGGACGATCATTTCCACTTTAGAAAACAGGCACTTTTTAGCGCCTCATTCCGAAGGGTCGCTGTTTTTTCGAGCACATCAGTCAGTAGGTAGATACGGTTTTTCAAGAGGCTTTTCTTTCGTTTTTCGGTTGTGTAGTTTGATGGCCGGACGGGGGACGGTTTGAAATGCTGGTCGGTGTACACATCATTTGCTGGGGAAACCATCCGGACCGTGTTTTCGCTTTTTGGTGTTTGGTTTTCCTTCCCTCGTTCGTTCGCAGAGGGGATTACTGGATCGTTAGGCGTAATTCTAAATATAAACGGTGGCCTAATTGTTCTGATTCAGTTCAGCTCGAAGTGGACGTTAAATTGGGTCTCGTCGGGTGAATCGAGTTGTTCTGATTGGTTTGTTAATTTTTTATCGTATATTTTTATAATGTAGATGGCTCATCGGCAAACGTAGCTGATAGATGAGAGAAATGGTATTAATATTTTAAAAATAAATATATCGGGACAACGTACACAACAAAATTTTCGGAGTGTTTTATCACAGTATACAGCTCTGTCGAGGTGTATACACGATCGAATGCATTTCGTGGCGTGGCTGTTTGGATTGATGCGAAGGCTCAAACATGCTAAGTTTGTATCGCAATAAGTAATTGCGTTATTTAAATATCGTATCGTAGTGCATATATCTTATTTTCCCTTATCTGACGCCGTCCTACATGGAAAAGCCTGGAGTAGGAGAATGTCCCCAGCTATGGACCGGGTTTGGTTTTTGTATATATTAAAGTCGTTTCGAGCGTTATAAAAATATAAATTACAAAAAACCCATTTTTTCTAATTTTTTATATTTTAGAAACAAAGACATAAAGAGAAAAGAAATATTTTGAATGTGATTGTATGATGGAGAACTTATCGGTAAAAAAGTTATTCTAACAACTTTATACATGTTTTTAATTTCATGATACTTGACATTCAAAACTATAATTTTATTACAGAATATAATTCTTAGTCTTATTTTAAATAAAAATTGAGAGATATGATTTTAAACGCTATTTTAAATCAAAATGATAATAACAAAAAAATTCTGAAATGTAGTAGTTCTCGAGATATTTCAAATTTCGTTTTAACAATATGATTCTTTTGTTTTCTTACGACCTTTTCAGAAGTTATTCGCGTTTCTGCATCAACAATAATAAGTTGTTAGGAAATTTTAATTATTGAAAGCTTCTCCATGATCCAAATACACTGAAAAAGTTTTTTTTACGTCTTTAAAACGTTAAACATTAGATTCTTGGCACTTTTTAAATGGGTACCGCGAATAACTATAAAAAAGAGCATAATCACACGAATTAACTGTTTTTGTTGGAACAAAATTCCAAATATCTCGAAAACTATCGCATTTTGGAAGATTTTTGTCAAATGCATTTTGATTTAAAATGAGAGTTAGAATTATATTCTGTAATAAAATTGCAGTTTCGTATGTCAATTAGCATGAATTTTTAAAACATGTTGTTGATGCGTGAATTTAAATTAAAAAGAACTACCTAAAACTAAGCCTAAATTTAAATTAATCTAAACCTAAATGAATTAAATCTAAACTTTTAATTATAAACCATATTCAATCAAACGTAATTAAATGCAAAAAAACTACCACCAAAAACCCCAAACCAAATTGATGAACCACCCTACGAATCCACTATGTTTGCCGATCAACATAATGAGCGATCGCAGAACGAGAGTACACCAAACAGTGATCGCACAATACAACCAAACGATCATGATATACGGGTAGGTAGAACCGTCAGCTGTGGAAGACGGAATGTGTGAAAATCAGCTGACAAAGGCAGTTGATAATAATACGTCGGTCGATCAAGTCAGTGCGTACCCCCGCTATAAGTCCGTACTCGTTAGTGATAATTTGATCATCATATTCGAGTTGTGAATTCTTCCCGCAAACAAACCCCGAGTGCAGTGAAATATAGCAAGTTTTCTAGCGAAGAAAGGACGATTTGACTTGCTAATTGTGGTGTAGTGTAAATTTACTATCCCTGTCCAAAAAGGGGGAAAAGTGCAGTGCGGCAAAAAGGACGTTTAGTGCCAAGAAGAAATCGGTTGTACAGGATATTGGAGGCAGATTGAATTGCTCAGCGACGATCTTTCTGGGCCGCCTACCACAGGCGGAAGCAAAACCTTCGAACGGGAACCCATCAAGTAAGTCGCCCCAACATTGGTCCTTCGAGCCGGATACGGAGGAAACCCCAACCAGAAAGGATCGGTGCGGTGAGTACGCCATTACAAATTGCTGCTGACGCGACGCTACGGCAAAGATACTGCCCGTCCCAGCCCCGAAGGTGCCTACCGTTAAGGCCATTTTGGACGCTATCGCTGCAGTTCATTGCGAACTTTTGTCATCGCAGCTGATTTGCGCCAACTCGGAACAGGATTTTTTGATAATTTTCTGTTTGCGAGAAAAGTTGCATGTTTTTTTTGCTGAGGTGGTGGAGAGTGGCAAATTCGCGTAGATTGGTACGCTCGCGTCGGGAAGGATAATTTCGTACGATTTGCGTATCATTCTCGGTCGTTCCGCGAAGAATTGGCATATCGCGACGGGAAGGATTTTTTCGTTCGAATTGTGCCATTTTCGATTCCGTGTCGTGTAGGAACGGTACCCGCGCCGGGAAGGAGTCCGATTTTTCGATTCGTACCGTTTTTTTCGTTTCCGATATTTGAAGTGGTGGTAGTGAAGACCAGTGAAGTGGTACAATAATGGCAACCAAGACAGAAAAGAAGCTGTCAGAGTACGTGATCCAGCGGAAAGGGATCCTTGTAGTGCAGAAGGCAGTGGAAAAGTTCGCGGAGAATTTCGATTGCGATCGGGATGCGTGCCAAATTCCAATTCGCCTCGATTCACTGGACCGGATCTACAAGGAGTACCTGGAGGTACAAGGACAGATCGAGTTGTACGATAAACCGGAAATGTTGGATACCCATCTGCAAGAGAGAATGGATTTCGAGACGCGTTATTGTACGGTCAAAGGATTTCTGCTGTCCAATCGTGCTGCGGACCTCAACCCAACCATGCTGAACAGCACAATGGCGGCACCTGTTCATGCTTCGTCCTCGTTCCATCTACGATTACCCAAGATCGATCTTCCCAAGTTTAACGGTGATTTTTCGCGTTGGCTCGCATTCCGTGACACGTATACGTCGATGATCCACAGCAATGCAGATATTCCGACGGTTGCGAAGCTGCAGTACTTGCTGCAGTCGCTGGAGGGAGAAGCCCGAAAACCATTCGAGTCCGTAGACATTGAAGCGGACAACTACGCATCGACTTGGGAAGCATTGCTAAAGCGGTACGACAACAAGCGGTTCCTGAAGCGTCAGCTCTTCCGTGCTCTGTACGACCTCCCACCGGTCAAGCGAGAGAACCCTCCAGAAATCCAAGGATTGGCTGACGATTTTCATCGGCATGTGCGGGCTTTGGCAAAGTTAGGCGAGCCAGTCCATTATTGGGACACCCCATTGGTTAACCTCCTTTCCTACAAGTTGGATCCAACTACGCTACGTGCTTGGGAGGAAAAAACCAGCAATAACGACGACGTTACCTATGATATGCTGATCGAGT
The DNA here is from genome assembly GCF_030247195.1 of Topomyia yanbarensis. NCBI lineage: Eukaryota > Metazoa > Arthropoda > Insecta > Diptera > Culicidae > Topomyia > Topomyia yanbarensis. The sequence goes on along the minus strand of NC_080672.1, from coordinate 333,558,635 downwards.
TCCTCTACCAGCGTGCCCGAATGCTGACGTCTGTCGTAACTGACCTACAATATCGGTCCCAACAACCGGTTATAGCCAAGGTGGCCGGTCCGATTCCAACCCCGAAGCCGTTCAAGGTGGCGTACAAGGCAGCTACCGTTGAACCGAACTACAGTGCTCCCTCGTGCCTCGCTTGTCCAGAGAAGCATTTCCTCTTCCAATGCCCTGCATTTTCCGAGGTGTCCGTCCGCCAGCGCCGTGAGCTGGTTTCCCAAAAGCGCTTATGCTGGAATTGCTTCCGTACTGGACACCAAGCCCGGAACTGTACCTCCAAGTTCTCTTGCCGTTACTGTCACGAAAAACACCACTCCCTGCTGCACGAGTCAGAATCGTCGAAGATGCTATCGACTCCTGTTAACGAGGAGAGTCAGCCGATTCCCTCGACGTCCGCCCACGCTGACCCTTCAAGCTCGGCGAAATCGAACAGCCAAGTAAGCTTATCGGTTCAGGCTCAGCATAGTACAGTTTTACTGGAAACTGTTTCCCTCTTCGTCGTAGGTCAGAATGGCAAGAAGATCCCCGCACGCGCACTACTAGATTCCGGATCCATGTGTAACTTCATCACCAAGAAGCTTGCAAATTCCCTGAACCTTCATCGCACCAAGGTGGATATCGCAGTAGCTGGTATAGGAGAATCCACCAAGCAGATTAAGTGCCAATTAACTGCTATGATCGAGTCGAAGTCGACACCGTACTCCACCAAGCTTGAGTTCCTGATCCTCAAGAGACCGACGGTCAACCTTCCGACCGTTCCGATCGACATTTCCGCGTGGAATCTTCCCAAGTTGTCGTTGGCAGACCCCAGATTCCACATCCCATCCGACATTGACATGGTTGTCGGTGGTGAAGCGTATCATGAGCTGCATCCTGGCAGCAAGCGTTCCCTGGGAGAGGGACTACCGTTGCTAATAGAGACGGTGTTCGGATGGACTGTTTCCGGGAAGATATCCATCAATCATCCCACCATTCCCCGCATCTGCCATCTAACCACTGTCGATCGAAGCTTAGAACAAGCGTTGCAGAAGTTCTGGGAGCTAGAAGCTGTTGAGCCGTGTTCTGTGTATTCCGTAGAAGAAAAACAGTGTGAAGAACTTTACGCTACTACCACCACTCGCGATTCGTCCGGTCGTTATCTCGTTCGTTTGCCACTCACCCGTGATCCGCTAGTCAACCTCGGCGAATCCAGAGCCATCGCCGAACGTCGGTTTCTGAGCCTTGAGAAGCGACTAGAGCGGGATCCACCCACCAAGGATGCATACTGCAAGTTCATGGACGAATACGAACGAATGGCGCACATGAAGAAGCTCGTCGATCCAGTAGACGATGTGAACCCGCACTGCTACCTCCCGCACCATCCTGTGTTCAAGGAATCCAGCACAACCACGAAGGTCCGAGTTGTTTTCGACGCGTCGTGTAAAACATCGTCAGGATTTTCCGTCAACGATAAGCAGCTCGTTGGTCCTGTCGTCCAGGAGGACCTGTTGTCTATCGTCATGAGGTTCCGCACACACCCGATCGCCATCGTAGCCGACATCGAGAAGATGTACCGACAGATTCAGCTGCATCCCAAGGACCGACCGCTTCAACGCATTCTCTGGCGTTCCAACCGCGACGATCCGCTCATATCGTACGAGCTCCAAACCGTTACGTACGGTTTTGCATCCGCACCATTCCTGGCAACTCGCACCCTCCTACAAGTTGCACAGGACGAAGGCGACAAGTACCCCGCCTCCGTAGATGCTGTGAAGCAGGATTTTTACGTCGATGACTTTTTATCGGGAGCTGACGATGTCCAATCCGCAATCCGCCTTCGCCAAGAAGTTTCCGCCATGCTTACGTCAGCTGGCCTTCCGTTAAAGAAGTGGGCATCCAATTCCTCCGAAGTCCTTGCGCAAGTCCCGCAAGAAGATCTCGCTCTACTACCACTGCATGATCTCCAGGACGAACAATCCATATCCACCTTAGGACTCGTTTGGGAGCCGAAGTCCGATACGATGCGCTTCAAGGTCCAGTTGCCGTTACCAGCACCCGTCCTGACCAAAAGGAAGGTCATGTCCTACATTGCGCAGATCTTCGACCCACTAGGGCTAGTTGGCCCGACAATCACCGTAGCGAAGCTGTTCATGCAGCGCCTGTGGGCATTGAAGACCGACGCAGGAGATTCATACGAGTGGGATCGTCCGCTGCCTCCGCGTCTACAAGGCGAATGGAAGGAATTCCATGGTACGCTAGATGCAATCTCCAAAATCCGCATTCCCAGATTCGTGTCGCAGATCAAGACCGAAACCATCCAGCTCCACTTTTTCTCCGATGCTTCAGAGAAGGCATATGGTGCATGCTGCTACGTCCGTTCTGAGTCAGCTGCAGGGATTCGTGTTCAGCTGCTAACGTCAAAATCCAAGGTCGCACCGTTAGCCACCTGCCAATCGATTGCGCGCCTAGAGTTGTGTGCCGCTGTGTTGTCGGTTAGCCTATATGAGAAGGTGATGAAGTCCCTTAAGACATCGTGCGAAGTGTTCTTCTGGGTTGATTCGACGATAGTCCTCTACTGGCTACAATCGTGCCCGTCGCGCTGGAAAACGTTCGTGGCAAACCGAGTGTCCACAGTCCAATCCTCTACCGCATCTTGTTCCTGGCAGCACGTTCCCGGAGAATCCAACCCAGCAGACCTTATATCACGAGGTGTCAATCCAACCGATATCGTGAACCTCGAGTTTTGGTGGATAGGACCGCAATGGTTAGGGGTTTTGCCACACCATTGGCCACGCACTGTGCTGCCAGCGTTCGATTTATCCACAATGCCAGAGAGCAAAAGCAATGTCGCCGTGATGTCGGTAACGGTAGCCGAACCATCGTTTTCCGCTCGACTGTTCAGTCGCTACTCCAGCTTTACAAAGCTACGACGTTCCATCGCGTATTGGATGCGATATTTCCGCTCTCTACGAGCTGCCGTGCAGAAAACCAAGCCAGAGCCGTTTGACTCGCTTTCAACGGCCGATCTACGCGAGGCTGATTTAGCCTTGTGTCGCGTAGCCCAACGGGAGATGTTCTCCAAGGAGCTCTCTAAAATAACCAGACGTGAACCCCTTCCCGCATCGTTAAAGTGGTTGAAACCGACGATGTATAAAGATGGCGTTATTCGAGTCGGTGGGAGACTCAAATACGCCGTAGTTTCGGAAGAAATGAAGCACCCGATAATGCTGCTTGCGAAGCATCCGCTGTCCGTGTTGTTGACCGAGTACTACCACAGCAATCTGCTACATGCAGGACCACAACTGACGCTAACTACACTGCGTCAGAAGTACTGGGTGATTGGAGGACGCGACCTCGTTCGCCGCACGTACCATCATTGCCACACGTGTTTTCGCAGCAAGCCCCGTTTGATCCAGCAAACCGTAGCAGACCTGCCGTCCTCGCGAGTCTCGCCAACCAGACCGTTCTCCGTATGCGGTGTAGACTATTGTGGACCTGTCTACATTAAATCGCTGACACGCAACCGTGCACCTACGAAGGCATACATCGCGATCTTCGTGTGTTTCTCCACCCGCGCTGTCCACATCGAACTGGTCTCTGACCTATCCACGCCAGCCTTTCTGGCTGCCCTCCGCCGTTTCGTCGCCCGCAGAGGAAGAATGAGGGAGATCCATAGCGACAACGGCACCGCATTCAAGGGAGCGTCCAATGCACTCAACCGAATCCACCACATGCTAAAGTCCGATCAGGGTGGACGAAAGCAGATCCTCGACTGGTGTTCCGAGAATGAGATCATGTGGCGATTCATTCCACCTCGCGCTCCGCACTTCGGCGGTCTGTGGGAAGCAGCCGTCAAGTCAGCAAAGCACCATCTGCTTCGTGAGATCGGCAGTGTGAATGTCAGCTACGAGGACATGATAACCATACTCGCCCAGATCGAGATGTGTCTAAACTCCAGACCTCTCACTGCCATACCGTCCGATCCGTCAGACCTGGAAGCTCTGACCCCAGGCCATTTCCTGGTGGGAACCAGCCTACAAGCCGTTCCAGAGCCGTCACTTTGCGATGTACCCGACAATCGACTTTCACATTGGCAGCTCACCCAGAAGCGTGTCCAAAGGATTTGGGCAAGGTGGTATCCCGAGTACCTTCAGCAGCTGCAGTCACGAGCCACGAAGCAGTACCCCAAGGTCACCATTGAACCCGGACGAGTTGTTGTGATCAAGGACGAATGTCTGCCGCCAACTCAATGGCCACTCGGAAAAATCATCCAGGTACACCCGAACAAGGATGGAATTGTTCGCGTTGTCACCCTGAAAACCGCCACATCCGATTCAGTTGTCCGTCCAGTCGTGAAACTGGCCTTGCTTCCGACACCGGAAACGCAGTCCACAGCGTCTGATCCCAGTTCGGACGAAGAATAGAAGAAGTACAAGCAAGAAATGAATTTGAAGTATCCGTGCTACTTCAAGGTGGCCGGAATGTTGATGCGTGAATTTAAATTAAAAAGAACTACCTAAAACTAAGCCTAAATTTAAATTAATCTAAACCTAAATGAATTAAATCTAAACTTTTAATTATAAACCATATTCAATCAAACGTAATTAAATGCAAAAAAACTACCACCAAAAACCCCAAACCAAATTGATGAACCACCCTACGAATCCACTATGTTTGCCGATCAACATAATGAGCGATCGCAGAACGAGAGTACACCAAACAGTGATCGCACAATACAACCAAACGATCATGATATACGGGTAGGTAGAACCGTCAGCTGTGGAAGACGGAATGTGTGAAAATCAGCTGACAAAGGCAGTTGATAATAATACGTCGGTCGATCAAGTCAGTGCGTACCCCCGCTATAAGTCCGTACTCGTTAGTGATAATTTGATCATCATATTCGAGTTGTGAATTCTTCCCGCAAACAAACCCCGAGTGCAGTGAAATATAGCAAGTTTTCTAGCGAAGAAAGGACGATTTGACTTGCTAATTGTGGTGTAGTGTAAATTTACTATCCCTGTCCAAAAAGGGGGAAAAGTGCAGTGCGGCAATCTTTCTGGGCCGCCTACCACAGGCGGAAGCAAAACCTTCGAACGGGAACCCATCAAGTAAGTCGCCCCAACACATGTATAAAGTTATTGTTAGAAAAACTTTTTTGTCGATAGGTTCTCCATCATACAATTACATTCTAAATGTTTCTTTTCTCTTGAGGTTTTTATTGACAAAATATAAAAAATTAGAATAAATGGGTTTTTCACAATTTAAATTTTTAACACAAATTTTTGTTTTTGTGAAAAATGACACAAATTTGTTTTCTGTGTATATTTTTTTCGCACATAAATATTCATTCTCTCAAACTCGTTCTCAGAAAGTTTTGCTGTATAAAATACAGTAACCGAACAAAAATATTTGAAATAATTGCACATAGAAATGTTACGCCCTTTTATAAAATTGCTCTTGAGTCAAAATAATCTTACTGATTGTGGAAAATGTTTAGTCTTCCATGCCGATGAAATGTGTAAAGTGTCATAGGAATCCAAGATGGTCGATCAGGATTTTAATTATTTTCAGACGGATCTTCGTGGAATTCCTCGAGTTAGAGGTCTAACTCGAAAAAATATACTTTGTATTTCAAATCTTTTAGTTCCATTTGAAAGGTGAGAAATTTTCCTATTAAATGGTGTTCTCCTACCATTTACCTTTTATATCATGTTTACTAGGGTGACAATGATTTATATGAAAACTTTTTTCCGCAACCTACACCCCCTAGCGTCGTTCCAAATCATGAAAAAATGACACTGTCCAAATTTGAGCGAAATCGGTTAACCCTAACCCCTCCCCCAAAGAGCTTAAAGTTTGTATGGGATTTTTGGCCACTCGCAGTTCACAAAATCGCCGCTAGAGGTCGCTGTAAACTTCAGATCACTGACCTAGAAAGGAGTTAAGCTTTTGAAGATATGCTGAACAAGTTTGTCGAAGACTGCAAGACAATCCAACCAACCGTTAGAAAGTTATTAACGTTTAAAGTTGGAAACTGCTGCTTAACATTCGCAAAGGGCGTACTCCGCTTATCTCATGTATGTGAACCACGAGTGAAGGTGGAACAAAATTAGGAAAAACTCATATATCTCTGAAACGATAAGAGATAGAAAGCTATGATGTTCCACAAAGTTGTAGAGGAATAAAAGTACTTTTTGGTTTCACTGGAAAGTTTCAGGATTTCTCCACAAGGTGGCGGTAGTGATCCAAGCAATTTAAAGGGAATACTCCTATCTGTATAACGGTAAGAGATGGAGCATTTGAATGTTCTACAAAGTTGTAGAGCAGCAAAAAATATTTTCTTTTCTCATTTGAAAAATGCAGAATTCTATCACATGGTGGCGCCAGTGATCAAAATTAATTCAAGGTAATACTCCTATCCATACAATGGCAAGAGATAGTGCAATCTGATGTTCTGCGAAGCTATAGAGTATTTCAAAGGCTTTCGTGTCTCGTTGTAAAAATAGAATTTAGGCCGCTTAGTGGTGCAAACAGCGTAGAGTATGAACATATTTTAATACACCTTTTGAATGTATTCTATTTTTTCGAATTTTTACTCCTATTTCTTATGCAGAGATTCTTTTATTATACATAACATGTTACAAAATTTTCTTAAGACTATCATGCTATGATAAAACCTATATTCTTAAATTTCTTCGTAACCCCATTTATATTTCTCCTGTTGCATTCATTTAAATAGCATTTTTAATTTTTTAAACTAACTGTTGACTAATTTTAAGAGCGCTCTTGTATCAGAGATGTCGTGTATAGTGCCGCGCGTCAGTGCTCGTTTATTACCTCTCGCAGAAGAAGCGTACACAATCCACTGTGAATCCAGTTAGATTGGCATTGGTTGCACGATTACAGGGCTGATAATTTGGTGATAGGTGAGAACTACTAGGGTCATTCGAATGCCAATTAGTGACTTTTTCGTCAAATCTGGTTTCACTTATAACTTAGTAACGGCTGCTTGAAATATATTCTGTTTTCTTACGCGGACTACAGGGCTTAAGTACTATATTGTGCTAGAATATTGCCAGCCTGGGATAAATACCTAAGTAGGCTATAATCCAATTCGCGCTGTGCTTCTATTATATTCAGCATCCCCCTTTTTTGCAAATAAGCTAAGCGTCCATGCCAATTGCGCTACCTGCCCACCAGATCACCACATCACCAGATATTTGAATTTTGCTTTTGCAGATCTTCTAGCATGGGTGAATCGTCTCGACAGCTGGGTATTTTATGCGGTTCATCGCGCATGTTGCTCGCTATCGCTGGAGGTATAAAGTGTATGTTGTTGTCGTCGGTGCTCGTTGGTCGCCTCAAGACGTGCCATGTGCTGCGAACCCAATTCAAATGGTTTTGGTTATACGACTGATATTTTGGTAGTAGGCAAAGGATACTACGCCCATTTGAAGACCCGATGGTAAATTTTTCGTCGTATCTGATACCACACAAAACTTCCAAACTGAACAATTCAAATAAATACTTTGGAATTGTAGTTCATGTGAGGTCATGGAAATAATGATTACCATTCCACAGTGGTCCACAATGTAAATTTAGCAGGAATTTTGAGATTTTTCTAAATCTAAATAACTTAGCCTTAATAAGTCTTTGGAGAAGTTTTCGTAGTTTGTGGGTTTCTTCATTTTGTTAAAAAAACAGATAGGGTAATTGTACCAAGATCAAAAAATAACTTTTTAATTATTCCAGCTAGAGCCAAATAACCTTCAACGAAGTTGTAGAACGACAAATCTTGGAAAAGTTTGCTGAAGACATGTGAGCTCTACCTATCATACTTTTCATTTTACAACTTATACTTCTATTTTAAAATTGAAGGTTAGGGTGTTTCTTAGTGCTTATCAGAAAAACTGTTTTAGTCAAATAACTTTTGCGGTATTGATTTAAAAGTGAAGTAGTCTACAGACAACTTTAAGATTGTTTTAAGGAAAATAACTTGTTTCATGGCAACTATTTATATCTGTTTCATGGCAACTATTATATCTAACTATTTTTGCATTGGGGCAAACAAATAATAATTCTTTTTCAAGTATAACTAAGGTCATTACTAGAGTTGTAATTGAGCAAAAAATAACGAATACGTTATTTTCTAAAAGTTCATAAAGTTGATTACAAAAATTCTATTTTTGATATTATAAGTTCTTATATCTTTTGAATAATAGAACCTAGCGTTTTAATGTGGGTGGTTCTAATTTTTTAAAATCTTAAAATTAACTTTTAAATGGTTCGAGATAGAGCTTCGTAGAAAATAAAATTTTAAAAAACTTGCTCGAAGACACTGGAAGTCGTGTATTTTCCATTTTACAAGAAATTTACCAAAAAATAAGATGTTTCTTAACAAATGGTTTTCTTTATATAACTTTTGCAGTTTTAATTTTTCATAAGGATCACGTAAGAAAAACTTTGAGATATTTTGAAGGAGAGCATTTTGTGTCAATGCACCGAACCTCTAGCATCTCTCGTTAGAAAGTTATATATACTTTTTACTAAAAATAAACTCTTTTATGAGTAAATATTGCAAGACGTAAAAAATATTGTATTTGCCATTTTTTGCGATCTATGCTACAAAGCATGCTATATCACATGACAACAACGGTATTTAATGTTAAGTGTCCTAATCGAAGATAATGCTATATGAAAAAGTTATATTTTTTTTATAAAAAAGTTCTCATACCTTTCAAACAAAAATTTTTTGGTAGTTGGAGTTTTAAAGAAAATTATGCACCTTAAAATAATCTTGTACCCCTGTCCATGGGGTTCTTTAGTGTAAAATGAAAACTTTTTATAGAAATAAAACCATTTTTAAGGAACACCTTACAGATTACACTTGGATTTGTCGGGCAATGGAAAGTATAAAAGCTAGAGCTTGCGTGTCTTCAGCAAATTTGGCTAAAATGTGTTGTTTAGCAAATTTGGCTAAAGCTCTATCTCGAACCGTTCATATTGCTAAAGTTAGAACCACCCTTGCTTCTGTTTAAAGCAAAATAAAGCGCTTGTAAAGTACAACTTTGCCAAACATATTGTAAGGCTAAATCATTTAATTTTAGCAAAAAAATAAAATTCCTGCTAAATTTACATTGTGGAGCCCTGTCCATTCCAAAGTACTAAGTAACTCAACAGTCACATTTTTTCTAGGACCCCAAAGTAAGCCAATAAAAGTGTGCTTTTTCGAAAATTGTACCGCGGTGGAACCCATTATACTATGAAGCGCTGTTCCGTTTTTGTCGTGACTAACGACTTATCATTCAATATACGGGCCCTTTTCAAAATTTCGGGATGAAAGTCGTGTAAGGTTTGGAACGCTCATATCTTTTCATATCATACTGCATGGAATTAATCAATTTTCGGAATTTGTCGAAAATAAGTTCAACAATGTTGTATAAAATTTTGAGGTATGTATGACATGCATTAAGAACGAAAACCTGTTTTGAAAAATCTTTCGAAAAAAACTACTTGGAAATGGGGAAAAGTTTCAGCTCATCTCGGTCAGAGCCTTCAATATGATGCACCAACCGGACACTGAAATGATGAGAAATTTTAAATGTAGGTCCGCTACAGTTTTATTTTAATTTTTTGTGTAGAGCTATTTAGAGCGTATAGAGTTCTCTAAGGGCTGTACAATACCGGGAAAAAATATTTGTGAACTGTACACGGCTGGTGGATGAATCAATTTGTGTCATTACCTACTACTAGCAGAGGAAATTATTTTAATTTCTGATAGTTAGAGAGTAGCATGCACGACGAAAAACCGGATTTTAAACACCCGCCCGTAACCAGTTCGTGATTCTTTACTGCTAACTTCATGTACCGAACCACACATCTTGAACAAAATATTTTTTTATGACCGTTTATGTTCGTCAATGTGATAATGAGAGATGTTCGGGATAGGCTCAGGTTGTGGCTCCTAATCGGTTTTCGTTTGTTTGTAATATCGTTCCACGTAATACCAATTTTATAAATATCTACGTTTTGTAATAAATCAATTAAAGTAATGAAGTTTTAAAATGCAAATTGCTCAAATCGCAATATATTTCAACACTAAACTTATAAATTCTGGTTTCAGAACAACCTTATTACAAATCAAATATTATCTATGTAATTTTAAAGCATACTAAATCAACGATTCGTTGAAAAGTGAGGAACGCTTCTCGGTGCAGACATGCCACTCTTGATACGCTCTGCTTTAACCATGGGTGAAAGTCGATACGGTAGTCGGTGTACACTGGAGAGAGCACCCAACCTGACATTGAATGCAGTGCCGGGCTATATGCAACGGTCAGTTTAGTTTGCCATTGGTTTTTGCCCTATCCTATTTAATTTTTTGATTGAATGTTAGATGAGTCCCGCTGCCATTCAATGCTATTTTCAAGGACCTTTTTTGCGGGGGAATCAGGTTCTTTCATTTACAGCAGTTATCTATGATGTTTGCACGCATCACTCCTATACTATCGACCAAATGTGTAGGTACATCATGGTGGGAAACAAAAGGTAGAGTAGTAGTAATTTAAATTATACATATATCTGCACTTTCGGAATGAGCTGCAAAATTATAATATTCAGGTTGTATCTAACATTTTAATGGAACTGTACACCAAGCGCACTTCATTAGAATACATTCCACAATATGAAATTCATTGTAACTTTTATCAAGTGTGTTTGAGTGCACTACAATTTTCGAAACATGCGAAATTATATGAGCTGATTAAATTGAATGAATTTAAATTCTATAAAATCAGTTTTAAAAGACAACAAATACGTCAGCTGGATCGAACTTTTGTTTAGGTGTTCGTGAATTTTACCGTACAGTGCTTAAACAGCCCTGCTTCTAGTACCTTCATGAAAAACAACATTTCTGCAATGATTTATGATGAGCTATAGCAATGATCGTCTATTCGAAAGACCGATCTTTTAATTCACCAAAAAAAAAGTCTAAAATAAAGCGAAGTATTTATTTAACCTTACAATTCGGAATTCAGCATAAATTATGCAGCATTGACGGGAACGGGGTTATGTTTCACTCTGGAGGAAGCATAATCGAAACAAAACCACTATTTCATCGCAATTCGTCCCACACTGTCCACTGTGTGCTTCCCGGTGCGTCAATGAGAGCCACTCCAGCCAAAAAGGGTCAGAGTCCCTGGGCATAGCCAGTCGGAATGCTTACGTGCAGATACGTTTGCAAGCGGAGAGGCCGAGCCTTTTTTTTCGTCCGGTAGCACCGCTTGATGGATTTCATTTTAATTGACCGTCGACGGGAGGGCAAACAGAACCCAAACACTGGCGAACTGACGACTGCGGGCTTCTGTGGGCGGGGGTTGTCCTGTCCGAATGTATGCAGCAAAGGGTGATGGTCTAAGCGGATGAATAACGTCTGGTCTTGAGGGACTTGAGTTGTGTACTAGGTTTACATTCACAAGAACGATAAGTTAGGGACCGGAGAGGGGGAAGTGACTTGTGATAGTCTATTTATTCCATTTCATGCCGGTCGTTGTTTTGGAATCATTAAGTTGAAGTATCCGGGAAATGTACTGGCAGGGTCGATGGTTAATGGTTATTAAAGTTCTCTATTTTGGCAAGTGGCAGGAAGGAATTCTACAGGTCCCCCGGTTAGTGGAGAAGGAAAAGGTCAGAACGGATTGTTCGTTGTGTTTGGAGTTGGAACCAAGAGTGAATTGAATTGGTCACGTAATTTTACAAGGAATGAGTGGATCCAGTTCTCGCGTGAATAATCACGTGACTACCCAATTTATAAGTTTTCTAATTAAAGACCACCATCGTCGGGATGCAGAACAAAATGGAATAATCGAGTTTCTACTGGCTGGCTTCTGGTGGCGGACGAAAGAAAGTCGTTTGGAAGGTTAGTTTGTTTCTATATTCGGGAACTCTACGGAGTTTAATTGGAAATCGATAACACTTCGAACCTCATTTCAACAAGTCTTGGTACTACGTTCCGTAGTGGAACTTTACTTCGAGAGTTTTCACAGTCGATTTTAACGTGCATAGAAATTGCAGGACTGTTACTATCCTACTGAAACTAAGAATAATCCCTAGCATGTGGACAACCATGCAATGATTGCTTTATTTATGAGATCACAGCCTTAACTCCTAATATCAAATTATTTCATCCCAATATATTGTTAATATTCTAAAGTCATTTGACCTTTGTTAAGTCATTCCAAACAGAGCACCAATTTATTTGGTTGAGATCACTTATTAGATTACTATTACTAGATGGTTTCTCAAAACCAAAATCATGAAACACTTCATTGGATGCGATAGTATTTTTTGGTCTTGCGTTTTGTTGCGTTGCGATATGACGACTATTTTAACGAATTGCTCACTGACTTCATCATGATTCATTACGGATTATCTAATAAGAGTTGCTTAGGAAATGAATCCGACCCATATAGCCACTATTACCGGTCGCCCCATCTCTATGGCTCACGAGAAAGGATAATGGATAGTGTAGACTAGAGATGGGCGAAACAGTTCACTTCGAAGAACCATTCCCGACTGAACAGTTCTGTAAAAAGAACTAGTTCAGATGAACCGTTCTTCCGTTCAGCTGATATTTTACTTGTATCTAGCGAATGTCTCTCAAAACATTAGATTCTTGGAGAGGAACCAATCAGATGCTGCCCAAACTATTATACCCCTGTATGCTTAACAAGTTCATCAACGGTAGCGATTTCTTCATGATGTATAACTAAAGAAATAGAGAATGTGATGAGTCGTTCTTCGCCGGTTCCATTCTGGGAGAGCACAGAGAGCGGTTTGTGGGACGGCAAGTCGGTTCATTTTCATTCGTTCGCCTGAAAATCGGTCCGAGAAATTCGCCAAACGGCTTTGGGTCAGGTTCAGTTCATTCGCTTTGAAGAGAATTGAGAACTACCGTTCTTTTAAAAAGAACTTCCGTTCGCTTATTCTCTTCGAAGAACCAGTTCACTTGAACCGTTCGCGAACGAATGGCCCATCTCTAGTGTAGACGGGAAGTGTTGATGCTTGACCGTACCGTATTTACGCATGGGCACACTGGACCAGGGCCAGGGGCTCCAGGGTTTTGGGGGCTCGATGAGGATAGTCATAAAATCATGCTATCTGTCTGCATTTATAGCGCCACGAAAACTTAAAAGAAAAGAGCGACCCAATCTTTATTTATTTTGAAAAACATTGTTCGCGACGTAAAATTGGAATGGATCTGTGGACTCTATTATTTATGGGTCAGTGGTTCTCGGATGGATGAAGGGAATTTCATATCGAAATAGCATGTGTTTGGAACACTAGAACAGTTTAATTTGTCGAAACAAGCCTCGGGACGTCTTACACCTTATAACACAATGATGGTTCTTCTGTATTCAACGAGGTTCGAAATTGAAAAGAGAGCCAACTCTAGCAGCAGCCAGCTTTCATAGGATTGAAACACACATTATTTAATACAACTTGTCTAATAGTTTTAGTAGTCAAATTCGCGAGTTTTTTTTCCTCTAGGGGGTCGTCAATTGATGTTGTCAATTGTACAATACTGTTATAAATCTCGGTACACTCAGCTGCTTTTCGTGCAAACATATTGATGAGCAATCTTGGATTAATATTAGAATAACAAGTAGAACATTCTTGAGCTTCTGATTTCAATTTTGGTTAAACCAGAAACCTTAGTGAGCCCTCCGTCAGTGAAGTGGAGTTGAAAAACAAAATGTGACTTTTTGCAAGTTGAAAAGAAATTATGTTCAGTTTCATCACATCAGGAACGTGGTACTACACGCGGTCAATACGTTATGATTTAATTCTTTGTAAACCCCATAGATGACGAATAGGGTGGTTTATTCATGAGGAATTCAAATGGCTGTCTCAGTCAACCAATTGTTGTTTACTGCCTGACGTTTCGGCATTTGGTGTTGGCCCTTTTCAGGTAACTGCGACAACTTAATAGAAAGTGGCAGACCGTATTTCCCTTGAAAAAGGCCATACCAAAGACCAAAACGTCAGGCAGTAAACAAAATTCGTTTTGCTTTGTGTTGACTGAAACAACCGTTCAAATTTATCAAGCTGAAAAAATAAAGTTCAAATTTTGTGATATACATTCGTTTAAGGACATTTTCGTAATGGAATCTTAACCAAGATTTATTTTTAAATGATGAATTTAGTTGCCATATTTGTACTTGATTTTCATAGATTGTCGTAGTATAATGTCAACCCAATCACAATGCAGCACATGCACTTCCAATTCCATTTAGCTTAGCCCGAAGTAAATCTTATCAAATTGAGCGGTATTGATGTAGTACATGTCATGTGTGCTTCTATTATATTAGATAATGCTTTAGAGCTAAAAGCTATCCACAAAATTATTGCACCACAATTTAAAAAATCAGTTTCTGAAATGTACTATTTAAAATCAACTTTGATCGTTTATTATCTCTAAACGAATGCAAACTTTTATGTTTCAATGGCAATCATACACTTTTACACAGTAGTATCTGTAACTTCTCTCCTTGCTTTTTTTTCATTTTTAGCAGCTGCCTCGAAATTGCCGTAAGTTTGGCGTATTGCATTCTTTGAGCATGACCATGAGCACTGATGACCGTAGTTACTACTCCGTGATTGACCAGAATAAGCGAAATTGCACAGAGAATCAACGAATTGGGCCTGGTAGTAGCTTTCCATCCTCAATGTGCACGTTTCTATACCTTTAAATGCCAATATCGGCGCTGGCCACGCCCTAACAGTCATCGGGGAAGGAAAGAGATGTTAGTGCCACAAACGTTGTTATGGAGACCGTGTATAACTCAGCAACTCCACGTTTGCCACGTGAAGGAGTTTTTGTTAGTAGGATGAGGTAAAGAGTTACACAAATCTGGATTCACCTTGATAAGTAATACTATCTATGCAAGTCTCAGAATTGGGCAGTTGGCTGCCGAGAATTTATGATAGATTTATTGTTTGTTGAATTAATTTTGAAATGCTCGGTTTGCAAAAAAGCAACTTCAGCTCCGGGAAGTCAGCAGTAGGAAGTGTTGCTTATTTTTAATTGGGTCAAACATTATGCTAACTATTTTATTATTCCTTGTTCCTTTATTCTGGCGAGGCACAACATACCAAAGAACAATACAATATAGTGAAAAGCGATTACCTTTACTGTCTAGAGAGATTTGTAAAAATAAATATTCTAATACCTTTGTAATTGAAGATTTCGTAATACAAGTATTATTTATCATATATAAACTTTGGTATTATTAGAATAAATGAAATTTCAACCGTGTATTGGCTTCTTTCCTCCCGAATAAATGAATAAGATGTCGATTCTTATGTTATCATTGCTCACGCGCGTTATTATGCTGCTTGAGGTACATTTTGGCAGAATAAAACAATCACTATTGAGATACCTGAAACGATTTTGTATATCGAATATATAGCTAATCGATAACTAGAGCAAAAGTGGAGGCAATAAGAACGAAAAGAAAAAAAAATAATTTAAACTAACAATGTGCCCAGAAAATACTGTTTTGTCATCATCTTCATCAATAGTCAAGCTAAGGAAATCAATAATAAAGAGCGCATGTATTATTCTAAAGTACATGAAAGTCCTCAACACAATAAGAGTAATTAGCATTATTGATAGATGATTTAATGGACTGCTAGCAAACCTATGAATATGACAATGCAACATTACTATTCTTTGTGCTAATATGACTGCCGCAAACTTGTAACTGGTTTTCGATTCTTCTTGTGAATTGTCAATTCTCATACACGGTTCACCAGTCATCATTCCACTCAGACAAGACCATGCGAATTCCCCACGCACATTAAATCCCCGGTGAATTATTTCCCTAGTCAAATAAATACTAAACAAACAAAGAAATTAGTTTGCTCAGTCCAAAGAAATGTCTGCTCGATTGGCATCACCCGGTGGATACGTGTTCCGTTAAAATGCCATCAAATCAAAAATACTTATAATTGTATACGACAAAATGTGTGCAATTATGAATATAATAAAACTAGCTAATACCCATCGCGCGATGCTGCGACTTTCAACGAAATAGGAGGAAAACGCCATTTGTTCCGAAGCGCCATCTGGTGGACAGATAATTCCCAACTAATAGCACACGAACACGCTCCATAACAAATGCCTACTATGTGCAAATTTTTACAGCAATCGGTTAAGTCGTTTGGGAGTTTATAAATCATATACATACAAACATTGACTTTATATATATATATATATATATATATATATATATATATATATATATATATATATATATATATATATATATATATATATATATATATATATATATATATATATATATATATATATATATATATATATATATATATATATATATATATATATATATATATATATATATATATATATATATATATATATATATATATATATATTGTAACGGCCCACCCTAGCCGCAAAATCAACAAGAGTGAAGATGAGCGCCTTTACTTGGATACAAGGAGACAGTATGACTTTAATCGGTAAGTGAATAGGTCGATGTGAACTATCGGGGATTTCGCGGGAGATTTCTTTATTTTATCGGTTATATTTCCGAGTGGGGACTAACCGCGTGGTTGCCAAATAAGTACTGTGGTAGAAGCATTTTTTACGCTACGTGGCCGATCGAGGCGGGTTCGGTCACATCTGGGGGCTCAACCGGGATATTGATTGTAAGAATTGCTCGGGGAGTAATAATTTGCATAGTGCTTTATTCCTCGGGACAAAGGAAGTGGTGAAAATACGATTGGAGCTAATTGTTACGAGATTCGAGCAGTGAAAGAGACAACCAGTAAAGATACGATTGTGATTAGAATGGTTCACAGATTCGAGCAGTGAAGGAGACAACCGTTGAGTGTTATCGATCAGCAAATGTAGAAGTGATTCCAAAATGTGTTGGTAACCCAGCAAAGGGTAATTGGTGGTAGTGCAAACACTCCAGTGAGTGAGCGAGTATCTGCCTGATCGAGAGCAAGTCGGGTAGTGGTTAAACATTAAGAGATCGTTTATCGGAACAAACAGTGTGTGAAATAAACAAAATGAATAATTCCTCTTGGCTGGTTTCCCCAACTGGGCCGTTTATTCAGGGTCAAATGAACCGAGTGCAGTTTTCGTCTACACCGCAATCGAACCCAGCGAGGTCAGACGATATAGTGGGTTCGCAATTAAATAATGGCGGAGAAAACGGAATTCCCGCTAATGCAAATGTAGTGAACAATGCGTGGGATCAAAACATCGGGCCGGGAGGAGAGCCTGGTGTAGGGCAGATAGAGAATCCGGAACAAGCAGGACCACCGTTAGGATCCAATGAGGGTTTATCAGAGACGGCTAGTCTATTAGAACAGAATAGGAGGTGTCATGAAACGTTGGTGAATCTTGTCCAGTCACTGCATAATCGGATGAATGCGTTAGAACAAAACATTGCGGCTAAACCTCCACAAAATAACCCAGCGTTGGTTCACCCACCAACCCTTAGTGGACCTATCGAAACGCAGGACAGTCAACGGGTTTTCCCATCAAATAACGGAACTGGAGTACAATACGCTGTTCCCACGACCAGAATAGATTGGCCGAATATTGCGCCAATTCTTCACCCTAACGTTCCACAAAGTCATAACGCTGCCTGGTTCGGCCCTGCAAGTGTGAATGCGCACGGTAGCCGGTGGTCTGGCTTATATGCATCTGATCATTTATTGCCGCAGCAGATGTCACACGGCTGGCCTGGCGACAACGGAATTGGTATCAGTATTTATTTATTTATTTCGTCAATCGATGTAGACTGGTATAGTTACAGTAATGTTTACATTTTTCTTATTTACTAAAATATATATATACGTAATTTTATTATAAATAAAACAATTTCAGCTTTTACAGAATCATTTTCTTATGCGTTAGAATTTCTTTTATGTATAAAATATTGTGTGAGTTTTAGTTTGGACATTGTAAAATCAATTGATTCGCAATAGCGGTTATAAACAGCCATCATTCGATTTATAGGGCCATATTTTGCATAATTTGTGCGATATGGAGTTATTGAGAATATGCTTCGGTTTCGTAGCTGTCGAGAAGGTGCATAAAAGTTCAATTTGGATAAAATTTCGGCTGAATCAATACGATGCGAGACGATATTATTAATGAACGAAAGCATTGCAAATTCACGACGTTCCTTCAATGTTTGTATATTGATAAGCATGCAGCGTGCTTCATAAGATGGCAAAGGAAATGCTATCCAACCTAGTTTACGAAGGGCAAATAATATGAATTGTTTTTGTACAGATTCTATTCTTTCTTCATGTGTGCTTGAAAAAGGGCACCAAACGATGCTGCAATATTCCAATATCGACCTAACATAAGCAATATATAATGTTTTGATTGTATACGGATCTACAAAATGATAACTAAAGCGTTTTATAAAACTGAGCATGTTGTTAGCTTTGTGAATAATTGTGTTATAATGATCAATAAAATTTAACTTGGAATCTAATATAACGCCTAAATCCCTAATTCTTTCACATTTTGCTACAGTCTGTCTTCCTAAGGTAATCACAACATTCGATGTTTGTCGTTTTCGACTAAAAGTGATTGAATTGCATTTTTTCACGTTTAGCTGTAGGAGGCTTTTTTGACACCACGTGTGGAAAACTAGAATTTCGTTTTGGAATGTATCAATATCCTCGGCATTTCTTATCTCCAAGTAAAGTTTCATGTCATCGGCATAGATTAGTACTTTCAGTTTTTTGAGAAGGAAGGAAATATCGTTCACATATAAAATAAACAATAGAGGTCCTAAATGAGAGCCTTGTGGAACTCCTGAGGTGACTTCAATTGGATTAGATTGCTTTCCTTTGAATTTGATTATTTGCTGGCGGTTGGATAGATATGATTCTAACCACGTACGCAGCTCAGGCTCAATTCCCATCTTTTTTAATTTATAAAGTAACATTGGGATGTCGATTCGATCAAATGCTTTACTAAAGTCTGTGTAAAGTGCTTCCACGTAGTTTCCATTGTCCATTGCAATCAGTGAATAGTTAATAAATTCTAGTAAATTTGTTGAGGTCGAACGACCTTTGAAGAAGCCATGTTGGAGGTTAGTAATTCTGTTTTTTATTTGAAGAAATATTTTTTCGTTAATGATTGATTCAAAAAGTTTCGGAATGCTGGAGATTATGGCTATTCCACGATAATTGCGAACGTCAGATTTTTTCCCAGATTTATATATAGGTACTAAGAAAGAACTCTTCCATGTTTTGGGAAACTCTCCAGATTGTAAAGACATATTAAAGAGCCAGAACAATGGAGTTGTAAGCTCGGTTGCTAGGTTTTTCATAAATAATGGTGGAATTCCATCAGGGCCAGCACCTTTTGATGAATCCAAATGGTTTAGAGCATTGAAAATGTCCTCCACTATGACATGACTGACGCCAATATCCATAGGAAAATCTGGAAGAAAAGCAAAATAATCGCGATCGCGGTCTTGTTCAGAAAAAGTTGTATATATTTCTTGGAAGAATGTTGCAAATAGGTTGCAGATTTCTTTCGGGCTATTATGTACGTTGTCATCCAAGTGCATTGTTGATGGGAAATTGTCTGATTTTAATTTAGTTTTGACGTAGTTAAAAAAATTTTTTGGACTGGATTTAATCTGCTGTTCAGTTTTGGAGTTGTAATCCGCAAGTGCAGAATCTATGGCAATATTTAGTTTATCGCAAATGTCGAGATATTGTTCCAAGTGCTCGTTATTTTGATTTTTCTTGTATAGCTTGTGGGCTTTTTGTTTCCTATTTTTCAGATTTTTAATTTGCCTATTGTACCAAATAGGATGCTTCGAGCTACCGTGTCGTCTTTTCTTCTTAATGGGCACCTCTTCATGAATAATTTCGAAAATTATTTTGTAAAATACGTCCAGGGCGGTTTCAATATTCGCTTCATTCCTAAGAGTATTTTGCCAGTCGACATTACCTACCTTCCGTCTGATATTGTCATAATTAGCTTTATGGTATTCAAAGACTTCCTCAAAGTCATAGACGTTGGGTTCTTGATTTTTATGGATGAACAAAGAAAATTCAATAGCAGTATGAAAAGCTTCATTTTTCCACAAAGGAGCCAAAGATTCAGATACACAGAAATCATCCTGAGTGTTTGTAAATAAAAGGTCAAGATAGCAATTCTGTTGATTTTTTACATGATTAATTTGATTTAATCCTATGCTAGCAGTTTTGTCAAAGATGAAATTCAATGTTTCGTTTTCTCCTACGACTGGGATTAGAATATTTTCATTTTCAGAATCCGGAATAAAATCGGCATTGCGCTGGTTAAAGTCTCCGTAAATGTGAACTTTGACCTCGACCGGAAGTTCAAATAAAATTTGTTCAGCAATTTTGAAAAAGGCTTCATACGATGATATATTAGCATGCTCTGGTGGGAAATATACAGAGGCAAAAACATGTATTTCACCTGAAATGTTCGCTTTAACCCACACATGTTCAAATTCTTTAAACTTCACTGTGGGAAGAATTTCAGAATTAAATTGAGCCGAAACGCCTATAAGAACTCCTCCACCAGACTTCTTTTGAGATACTAAAAGATTTCGGTCGTCTCTGAATACGTTAAAGCCACTACCAAAAATTTCCTCACTTTTTATGCTATCGTTCCAACTTGTTTCAGTGCCTAAAATAACCATAGCGTTTTATAAGCTCAATACATTACTATAGATTTTGCTCATTTTAGATGCGCTCTGCATACGATTAAAATTTTGACAATATATCAAAATTTCTGAAAGCGTTTCTGATAAAGTTAATGGCAATTTGTCATACTTAGAAATATCATGCAAAACTATTGATCCGTTTTCATCCGTAACCGGTTCGTCATGGTCTGCCTCTGAAGAGTGCGTTAGGTTGGACGAAAACACGAATGCTCACAGGAACAAGCTGAACAGCGCTGAGAAAAGGAATTCGTTAGGACAGGGGTTACAAACCTATCTGGTGCGAAAGTTGAGTTAAATTGATGTACAACCGGGTATGGATTCAGTGTTTCACCACGTTGAAACCTGATACCACGCTGATTTTCAAACGGAGGCCTAGAGAATTGCACCCTTGCCGCCGCAAGTAGATCCTTATCCCGGGGAAGAGAGTTGCCAGCTGTTGGACGACCGCATTGCGTATTGTTGTTGTTGTTGCGATTATTGCTGCTATTGTTGTTTCGATTGTTGTTACGATTATTATTGCTATTGTTGTTGCTATTATTGTTGTCATTGAGGTTATAGTTATAATAACTGCTTCTGGATATCTGATGTTTATTTGTCTCATTAGTATTACGGCTACGTTGGTGTCTGTTTTTATTGCGATCATTTATTACCCGATGCAACTGCTTTTTATTAGCTTTTCTTCGTGCCATCGCCCTATCTTTCATCTTTTGCTGTTGAATTCTATGCTGATTACGTGTGTCGTACTCCGTCCAGTCAGAGCGCCACACTTTCTTCGAACCCAAAAAGCGCCACCCTTCAGTGGCTTCGGCAGTGGAACGGTGACCTGAGTCACCCGATTTTGTTGATTGGGCATTTAATTCGTCCATCAAGCTGGGGCCCGCTGGTGGCAAACAAGCATCGCGTATACTGCTATCCAAAGTGTTAATTGAGCCGGCAAGAGATTGTACTTCTTTGAGAATGTCACTGCCAACTGAATTTGTTATAATTTTCACTTCGTCTAAAACTTCACGTGTAGGACGCGATTCACTCAGGTAGTGTTCATTACAATGAGCTGCCATATCTATGGTAAGGGTGCTCAAGTTCTGAACTTCGCTGCAGATTTTTTTCAATTCTCTGGTCAAATCGGCAGTGAGATCATTTACATACTCTTCAATGTGTTTTTTTGTGGATCCCATAGATATGTTGAATAGTGATGTGATATGGTTTTTCAGCGTGACCAGCTCATCGGCCTTATTAAAAGAATTACTGTCAATGGCCTGCGATAGTGCCGATACAGCATTTGCCACTTGCGACGATGTGTTTATGTTCACATTCGCCACTGATTCTTTAAGCTGCAGCTCAACATTTTCGAATAAGTCAACAATTGAATTGAACTTTTTTATGTCGGCTGCTATTTGTAAGTTGCAGTCCGTTTGCGTAGTTATAGATTCAAATAATTTTTCCTGTTGGTACAGCACTTTTCGTGTGTCTATGCCTACCTTTAGATTATGCTGGCAATCTGCACACAGGGGAATCATGAAGTGCGAGATAAATTCTTCTTGATTTCGCTGGACTCCTACACAAGCTGCGTGATAACATTTTCTGCAGAATTCACACTGCCACAAGAAACGATCGTCGCTGATATTACAAGATGTCACACTGCAGCTCATTATGATAACCGTTGTTTAATAGGATTGAACACACGCGCGACGGTAGAAAGATAAATAAATAACAATTAACTGCGGACCGTAAAAACACGTCTATACACAAAGGCGTTCGATTATTCGATATTCCACATGGATATCGACCAGTTGGGCCGAGGGGCACAGATCTTGGTCCATCTTTAAACAACAACAGTTCGGCTGTTCCCACCACCGCAGAAGGAAATGTTTCTCGAGGAAATCTCTTCCCACGACCGATATTTAGTGGCGTAAATGACGATCTCCACCCGGTGGAATTTTTAACCGAACTGGAACGGTATTGCGTACATCAAAGCTTGGGGGAGTATGATAAATTGCCTGTCGCGCTCTCTTGCTTGGTGGGTGAAGCCAAGATATGGGCTAGAGGGTTTGGGTATTTGTTCCAGAACTATGGAGCTTTCACACACTATTTCCGAGATCAATATTGGGGACCCACGACGCAACTCCAAGTTTCAGAGGATATTGCACGAGGCTCATATGTCCCCAAGGAAGGGTCCAGAATGGCCCAATATTTTCTGGGAATTGTCACCAAAGCTAGGTTTCTTACTCCTGCTCCGACTGAAAGAGAACTTATTCAACACTTGTCGAAGCATTTTCCTCGAAATGTTCAACAGCTGTTGGGATCATGTATGGACATCGGAGCGGCCTTCGACACTCTACAATCCGAAGATAGATTCATTAACTCTTCAACGCGTTATAGTAACTCGAACACTCCACAAAACTGGCGTTCTCGTGAATCAGCTGGCAGCGGTCGAAACGGGAACAGAACCGCGTGGGCAGGCACGACTGGGGGTCAGCTAGGCCCGAATGGAGGACACAATTACACCAGTTCAAGCAATGTGCGGATGGCCGTGGTGGAAGAAGAAGAGGTATCCGGATCACTGGATTCTTCGGTTCTAACAGTATTTGTTGGACCTGATGAGTTACTCGAGGAAGATCACGAACAGGTTAGAAAAACAAAACCGAGGAAGTCTCCATACGTTACTGTAACTGTCGGGGATATGCAACTACAGGCGTTAGTAGACAGCGGGTGCGAGCTGTCGTGTATTTCCAGAGAGCTGTACAACCAATTAAAAAGAAGCGATATAAGTATGGCCGAACTAACCATGCGAGGAATATCTCTACGAGGAGCATTTGGCAAGAAAAGTGAAAGAGTCACAACACAAGTCTTATTAACAGTGGAATTCAATGGGTGGCCGGTAGATGTTCCATTTGTAATTGTACAAGAGTTGGTTAACCCTATGATACTTGGTGGAGATTTTCAAGATGATTTAAGTGTCTGGATCCATCTGTATGAACAGAGAATCCGTTTAGTGAAAGAGGGAAAGGAGCTATGGGTCAACTTCAGCCCAACCAGTGGACGAAAAGATTGCGTAGAAAACATTTCCCTGTGCGAACGTATGATCAACTTTGTCGACGAAGAACCGATAGAGACAGAATTAAAAAATAATCCAGGGGCGCGAATAACCTTAAGCGAGACTGAAAACATTGAATTACAAAAACTGATGCAAGAATTTGCCGACATATTCTCAGAACAACGACCAGGATTAACTACCCTATATCATCACGAAATATTAGTGACAGATGATAAGCCATTTAACATGAAACAATATCCAGTCCCCTTTTCACGAGCAGCAAAGGTGGAGGAAACGCTAACTCAGATGGAGGAATGGGGAGTAATTGGCCGCTGTCCAACTCCATATGTCAATCCACTAGTCACCACGATGAAAAAAATGGCGATGTGCGAGTTTGCCTTGATGCACGCCGATTAAACAAAGTGCTAGTCAGGGATCATGAAAAACCACCGAATATGCAGGAAATACTGCAGAAGTTTCATGGATCGAAATACTTTTCATCAATCGATCTTACTTCATCGTATTGGTAAATTCCGATCACTCCTGAACATCGTAAATATACCGGGTTCATGTACAATTCGAGGACATATGTGTTCAATGTTCTGCCATTTGGGTTGAACACCGCCGTGGCCAGTTTTTCGAGAGCGATGGACTTGATTCTTGGGCCGGAGATTTTGGCTTTCGTAGAAAAATATGTGGATGATTTGTTGGTGCACTCTGCCACGTTCAGACAACATATCACTCATTTGCGACGTCTGTTTGTCAGGTTGCGAGAGGCAGGGCTAAAGGTCAGTGTGGCAAAGTCTCATTTTTTCCGTGATACCGTTAGTTTTTGGGCCACGTCATTGGAGCAGCCGGCATTGAAATTGACCTTGATAAAACCTCAGCTATACACAATTTTCCTACACCCGGAACATTGCACGACTTGCGCAGTTTCCTGGGACTAGTAAGCTACGTCTCCCGATTTGTACCCAAATTCTCCATGATAGCCCGACCGTTATATGATCTCCTTCAAAAGGAAAAGCCGTGGAAGTGGCTGAAACCACAAGAGACTGCATTCTATGAGCTGAAGGAGCTGTTTCTTAAGTATACTATGTTAAATCACCCTGATCCGAACCTCGTATTCGAGGTCCAGACTGATAGCTCAACCAAAGGGATCGCCGCGATACTTTTTCAGCGTCCCAGTTCAGGCGACATGAAAGTGATTTCCTACGCGAGTAGGACTTTAAAACCGGCAGAGGTCAATTATACGGTTACCGAGTTGGAAGCGCTTGCAGTGATATGGGCGCTGGATAAATGGAGACAATATCTGTTGGGGAGACACATGAAAATAATAACCGATCACAAGGCGCTGATATTTCTAAAACAGTGTAAGCTTCTCAACGGACGCCTTACCCGATGGGTCCTTTTCCTGCAACAATATGATTATGATATAGAACATTGCAAGGGAGTAGACAATACTATCGCGGATACCCTATCACGATATCCCACAGAATTTATAATCAACGAAAGGGAAACCGGTCCAGCGTTTCACATAGCCTTGATGACTGGTCGGCTAAGTGCAACTGAGAAGGGTTTCCGCTGTGCCATTCGGGATATACGATCACAACAAGAGACAGATTCGTCGATAAGAAAAGTTCAGAGCATACTGGATGAGTCCGGAAGTATCGTTCAAAAGAACATGAAGTGCCAGATTCGTGAGGGTATTTTGTTTGTGTCCATGAAACGAGACGCAAATTGGCGAGTTTGGATCCCGAAGGGGCTGGTACTGAACGTTCTGAAGTTCTTCCACGAGGAAAGGGGGCACTTCGGTGTGTACAAAACATACGAGGCTATTAAACAATCAGCGTATTGGCGAGGCATGCGTAAGGATGTGAAAAATTTCGTTAAACAGTGCTTGACGTGTCAGCTAGCAAAAAACAGAAACTTCAAATTGACGGGTACATGCCGTAGCATCTTGCCTCAAAAGAAAAACCAAATCATTTCCATTGATTTGTATGGACCCCTACCTACAGGGACCGCAGGAGTGAAACACATTTTGGTAATCCTTGATGTGTTTACAAAATATGTGACTCTGTGCAGCATCCGAAAACCAACCGCTCGGGTCCTATGGCGTAGAATGCAAGCCTATATTAGTACCCACGGAAAACCAGAAGCGATTTTATGTGATCAGGGAACACAGTTCACGGCTAAAGACTGTGTGAACAGCTGCATGTTAGAAGGGATTAAGCTGATTCATACCTGTGTTCGGCATCCTCAAGCGAACCCAGTAGAACGGGTGATGCGAGAACTGTCCCGTCTGTGCCGAAGCTATTGTCAAGAGAATCACCGAACTTGGGCAAATAAGCTGGGGAAATTTTCGGAAATGATCAACGCTGTATCTCATGAGTCAACATTGTGTTCACCCTACGAGTTGCAATTCGGAACGAAACCCACCGATGCTCTACGAGGCCTTTTGGATTACCCACCGGGTGGAAGCAGCTCTGAAGCTGTAAATCTAGAGGTAATACAGGCCACTATGAAACGGAAAGCGGCGGTCCGGAACAAAAGGTTGGTAGGACCAACTATGAGCTTCCGAGTAGGCGACCTGGTTTTAGTGAAAGCAAATCCGGTATCCTCAGAAATAGACGGTGTAATAAAAAAATTCTTCATGGTGTATGAGGGACCGTACCGTGTTACCAAGGTGTGTAATGAAGATGTCTATTGTTTGGCTCATCCAGATAAGGACAAGGAAAGAGGGCGGTTCCACATAAGCTTGTTGAAGCCGTTCTATGGGTCTCCGGGCCCTAAACTTTAACACTATCATACAAACTGGAACTGAATGGCATGGAATGATAAGTGACGCGAAAACTAAAAATGTGCCATTCATAGTATTCGCTGGGAGGGGGTGATGTAACGGCCCACCCTAGCCGCAAAATCAACAAGAGTGAAGATGAGCGCCTTTACTTGGATACAAGGAGACAGTACGATTTTAATCGGTAAGTGAATAGGTCGATGTGAACTATCGGGGATTTCGCGGGAGATTTCTTTATTTTATCGGTTATATTTCCGAGTGGGGACTAACCGCGTGGTTGCCAAATAAGTACTGTGGTAGAAGCATTTTTTACGCTACGTGGCCGATCGAGGCGGGTTCGGTCACAATATATATATATATATATATATATATATATATATATATATATATATATATATATATATATATATATATATATATATATATATATATATATATATATATATATATATATATATATATATATATATATATATATATATATATATATATATATATATATATATATATATATATATATATATATATATATATATATATATATATATATATATATATATATATATATATATATATACATATATATATATATATATATATATATATATATATATATATATATATATATATATATATATATATATATATATATATATATATATATATATATATATATAGATAGATAGATAGATAGATAGATAGATAGATAGATGAAGACTACTTTATTCATTTCAATAAAAAAAGATCGAAACGCATTAGTAACCAAGGTGGTTTATTATCAAAGATAGCACTGTTGATGAATCACCTTATAAAAGTAGGTGATAAGGAACGTGGAAGAAGATATCTGACCACCGCAAGTTTGGCGTATGCCAGGTTTTAAGCACTAAATAGATTTCAATGGTACTATTCAACTCCAAATGTTAATTCAGGCTCAAACAGCGTAGAACCACAGTTTAAAAAGAGGTAGTCGACGTTTTTTGCGGCAAGTTTCATAGTTCACAATCCCGGTTGTAGCATAAATCTAACTTCGTTTACTACAACTGCAGATGGCTTACCAAACCAAAAATTTGCTGGCCAATTTTGAATTGTTACTTGTTTGTATATTTCTGTGACATTAGATTTTTATCAGGCACTCTGGAAACCGTGGCGTGCATTTCCTCGAGTCGTTAATCAATGGAATAATGTCGGATTCTTGCGATGTGCGGGGTGAGTTTTCTTACGGCTGAATTTTCTGGTTATTTTCAAATCTAGACGAAGAATTTTCGTCAAATTTACAGCAAACTGTATTGCAACAAAATTGGGTTATTCTACGTCGTTTGAAGAAAGGCTTGTTTTGCATTTTTGTCGTTGAAAGGATTATGAGTTCGGAGGTTTAGAAGAAACCTAAAAAATTGAAAATAGAATAAACCACAGAGAATTTTATAGACAATTTCGAATATATTAGTAATGTTCGTTAATCTGTTAATAAAGATTGACCTCTAGTCAATAGATATTGGCATACAATAAAATTGTTATATTTAAGAAGCTATACTATGCGGAGCGCATAGATTACGAAAACAACCTTAAGTACGAAGTCTTCTTTGCTGGTCTGGGACAAGGGAGTTCGAATGGTAAATGTATGCTAAATCAGCTCAACACTATTATTGCTTCTTCTTGGCCAAGAAACTCTTCATCCTTGAACAATGCAATATAACTAGGGTGGTCAAATTATTATTGCCAATTCTGTCAGTATACTGCGCTGTTAGAGGAAACTCAATGCATATTTCTAATCATTAAATATTTTCTCATCTTTTCAATTACCAATACAAAATGTTTAATTTTGTAAGCCTCAAAAAACGAGATATGCTGATCTCACCTCTGTGATGTCACGCTTAATCATATTCATCGAATGTTACTCGTAATCCGTTTGCATCTGTTCAGCAATAGGGGTCCCTTAGTTCTATAGTGCCCAGGGGCCCGGGTGGTCTTTAGACGGCCCTAATGCTTCACCTACTTAACAAAAGGACGACGATTCAGCAGACGCGTCCATAGATGTCGCGGAGTTGGAGATTTAGAAGGGTTATGGACTTGGATTTGCTCCAAGCGAGCAATACCACCTGAAAAGCAGAATTTATTAAGTAGTTGTTTAGTTATATTCCAGCCTCACTAACAACCCACCAGAACACGCAGACCAAGAAATCGCCAGCTTGGGGAAGAAAACAGCACTCATCCATCACATGATTAAACACGGACACAGCTTTGCGCTTAATCAAATGAAGATCATCGACACAGCTTTCCGATCATCAGCATTACCACTGTTGGAGATGTGCCACATCACCAACACAGCCAACACTGTAAACCATCGCACCGATGTACAGGGCCTCAACACCACTTACGCTGGAATTTTACACTCTGTCAAAACGAGTCAGGGTAGTAGTAGACAAAAACCAAATAATAAAAAGCCTCTAGCTATACTAATACCATAGTGCCAAAAGCTTCATCCGTAGTTGTTTTGGGCCAAGATAGTGGAGCTTGAGCTTTGCACGTCAAACCTATTTTCAATTTTCAAGCAACCATCAAGCAGTGCAGTAGTGGCTCAATATAGATCGGTATATATTTTTAAATGCAAATTCGCATTAGTTTCGCGCATCCAGAAGCACATTTTTCATGCATCCAGACACATTCACCAGGCACCGTACTGTCGGACAGCTACATTTTGACGATAAACAATAGACTTAAGTAAGTGCACAATGTAAACCCAATCTGTCTTCATGTTGTCTTCATGTTTTTATGTATTTATGTTAATTTTCCTCTCCAATAAATTTGTAGTTTCCCTTGAAAAAGGCCACCACCAAAGGCCAAAACGTCGGGTAGTAAGAAACCCTTGTTTTGATTATCCAGACTGAGACAGCCGACTTCGTTCTTCCAGTTGTTTAGTTAGTTTCCGAGGATATAATCATTCGAAAATGAAAAGATGAAAATGAAAGCTTTTGAGTTTTTTAGACTCTGGGAAGCCGACTACCGCGAGTAACTAATGTTTTCTAAACAAAGCCAATTTGAACTCCAACAGCCCTCCGTGGGAGTATTACCTCGAAAAGCTAATCTTATGTGCGTAATTCAGTATTTAAACAGAATTATTTACATCAACTCTTTGATATATACGATATATTATATATTAATTAATTGTAATATGGACAAATAGTTATGATAAAGTGAAGTATTTTAGATCAAGGAGAGTATTTCCTATGTTCCATACCGGAATTTTTGTTAGAATACGCATACACGAGAGATAATAACGACTATCGAAGGGAAATGCAAGATATTGATAACTAAATGCACGGGCATGGTAGGAATAACGGAATCTGAAATCCGATACATGAATGCAAATGCGGTGAATTTTCAGTACCTATTGACCTATGCTCTAGTCATATTTAAGTTGTATTAGGACTGTTATCCGATCACTGGTTTTACGGTAGTGTTTTCAGGCCTAGATCGGTTCACACGCTCTAATACTATCAACAGAAGGTTGATAGCACTCAGTCGTCACTGGTCTAAGGACCAAATGTCATCAAGAGATTTAGACTCGTGTGGAAGCTTGAGATAGAAGATTTGTGAGAACTCGTCGCTGTTGTGCTATCTTATGACAAACGCTATTTTGGGGTAAACTGAGTTAGATATGCCACATTACTTGTCGAACAATTCTCTACAAAGTGGCGTTTTCAGAATTTTGATATTCTGCTTGATTACTGGGATATAGCGAGAAACATACTGAGAAATTTTCAATTTTTTGCTTCAAATGACTGTGTCTGGGGCTTGGCTCAAATTATTGTGATGCATAAGATGTTTTTATGTGTAAAACTATCGAAAAATCACTATGGCATAAGAGGCCATACACTAATTACGTAAGGGCATATGGGGGAGGGGGAGTTTCAAAATATCTTACAAATTCTTATCTGAGAGGGAGGGAGGGTTTGTTCTTTCTTACGTAATGTCATAAAAAAGTATGAAAATGAAATCAATAAGAAAAATATTCCATTTGCCATGAACATTTTCTATATCAAACAAAATTAGCACATATTGTACATCATGGCCAAGAAAGGGTGAACCTGGAATTGAAGTGTTTTGCAACAGCAGGATATGATTATTAAATTAATTATGTAATTTTGTTTATTGTTGCCATTGTGAGGAGCGTCTTAATTGTCGATGGTGTTAGAGCAGTTATATCAATTTCTTGACGCTTGGTGTCACATTGTTCTGTTTGGGAACTGGGGTCACAGTATGCCTTACAAGTTAAGAAGTGCTGACACTCTTCGTGTTGATGGTCCAATATACTTCTATTCATACTTTTTGTTCAAACCGCATGGTATTCGGAAAATGTTCTGTCATGCGATTGTGACACATCTTGTGGGCCGAATATTTCCAGAGTGTGAACTGTATTTTACTTCAAGAAAATTCGAAGATGCCGGAGATGCGTACAATAATCGTCACAGTTGGAGCTCAGAATAAATTCATGCCAGAACAGGTTATAAATTCTTTTGAGCTCTGAATCACAAGAAAATAGATTTAAAGGAGGTGGAATATAGCGAAGCAGATTATATGGACCAGACTGGCTTTTCTAAATATCACCCAATAGTTGTTCTACTAGGATGCAAACAAAATTACTACAGATGAATGCTGTTAAATTTTGTCATGAATTTTCTTGACATAATTCTATAAGTATCGTTTTCGCTATCTTATTTAATGAATTGACAATATGATTTTTTAATTGCGAAAATCATGATAAGATGTAGGGGAGAGGGAGAGTTCGTCAAAATGTTACGAATTCTTATCTGGGGGGAAGGGGAGGTTGGAATGTTCTAAAAATGCTTTACGTAATTAGTGTACGGTCCCTAAGCATTTTCAAAACAAAAGTACATGAAGTGTGAGAAAAATGCAGTTTAAGTTTTACACTGGAAATATAGCAAAATTGGCAACACTGGAACCAAAAAAAAACCAGTTTTTCTAGTTTCCCTGACTAATTTCCTTCAAAATGCATCTCACCGATTTTTATAAACCAAATGAAGCCAAAAATATGAATAAAAATTAATAATTTATGCTTTTTTCTATGCAAAATTTTCCATGCACGATTATGACACGTCGTACAAACTTTGTCATCAATACACACCTACGACACGTGTGAGTGCGACTTCTGTTTACATTTTTAGTAAATACTCGCAACATAGTCAACCGATCTTCGTAATATTTGAGAGATTAGTACAGAATTGATAGAAGCATCAATTGTCTTCTCCGAATTGTTTATACTATTTATAAGTTTCAAGATATTCAATCTCAAACTTTAAAAATAGTTTTTTTCGTAATATGCTAAATGACGCTTGTCATAAGATAGCACAACAACTACGAACTATGTTATCTTACCGTTTGACGACCACGATAGCGTTTTGGTCATGTCTGTCAAAATGATGCTGGATTCTCTTTGGGTTAACACATGCCATTATTAGTTTGTGCCAGAGAAATTTTCCTTCCATTTTAACATAAACTCCTTTGAGATGAAAACTATGTCTAGGCAGATCCCAACATTTCATCTCCGATTGATTCTTGGATTTCTAGGGCAAAATGTAGATCTTATTACCTGAAATGACCCAGTTTTTAGCAAACAAACACATTACCTGTTAGTTATGTCAATAGCACATCATGAGCTACTACACAAGTAGATCTGTAAAAAAATGAACCTGTTTGGTGTTGAATTTATCAATTGTGAACTTTAGAAAAGTTTGAACAATTATTTGAAGTTGATGACTACAGCGGAGACCTTATATTTTTCTATAACTGTATATAAAAACTCGGTATCATTCTTCGTAAAACTACGCCTAATTTTTGTAGTCTCCCAAATGAAAAAGATCCGGATTATTTATATGACCTGAATTGTATGCATATGTTTAAGTATAACTGAAATAGCTAGAAGCAAAGCAACTGAAATCGTATGCAAATCGTGCCAAGTGCTGCATAAAACAGTCACTATCTTCTACTTCACACACCAAACAGATACCAAGTCCATTAGTTACTCCACCTAAGCCTGTAGACTATTTTTCATTCCAAACGCATTACCTGTCAAAGCAATAAAAATAAAAATTCATCACGTCTCCCCCTGGGTAGATTTTTTTCCGTACAAGCAGCAGCGAGCAACCCGTCGAATTCGGGGGCGAAGTGAAAAATAAACTGCCAAAAATCACGTCATGCCAACCGCGGGTGACAAGTCACGCATTCCGCCGGAAGTCGCTTCCCACTTGACGGAACGGGCTAGACAGTGGGTTGTTGATAGGACCAGGTGGGTAGTATGTATGTACGTTAGAACGGCTCAGAAACACTTGGGGTTATTTACAGCGTTGAAAATGGTTCATTGAACTATCGGCGGCGAGAAGTAAGTCAAAAATTCGACGATCGACTCGTTGCCATGAAATTTTGGAATAGGTTTGAATGATTTTTGAGAATGCTGTGATGTGGTACAGAGTGTATGGCGCTGGCGATCAAGAAAGAAGATCTGGGGCGTCCGGACCCTGCCGAAAATTTTCAACTTGTTAAGAAATTTAAACTAGTATTACTTTTAAAGTAGCAACCCCTCACTGCATAACCCTACCTACGCCTATATAAGTACTAAAAATTAGGTTGACGATTTTTAGAGCGGTTGCATAACTTTTCTATATGAGAAAGACAAAAATGTGCCAAAGTCCAAAAAAGTCAATTCTTACCAAACAAAATTTTTTCGGGATAACTGTGTGGCCGCACTCTTCAACTCGTAACTCCGGAACCGGAAGTCCAATAAATGAAAAAAATCAATAGCAGCCAATTCAATTTCAATGCTGATGGGAAGGTTGTACATTTCATTTGAGACTAAGTTTGTGCAAATCGGTTTTCCGATCTCGACGAACTGAGTTGAATGGCATATGACACTCGGTCCTCCGGGCCGGGATTAGGTTGGCGATTTGTAGAAGGATTGCATAACCTTTGTATATGAAAAAGGAAAAAAAAACGTTAGAATTCACCATTTCATATAAAGTGACCCCAGTAGTAGTAATTATATGTTCATAGTGTATAGTCACAGTTTATATCAATGTTACAATTAACAAACGATTCAGACTGGTCGCACCGCGAGAACGTTTCATTTCGAAAATTACTTAGCAAAGCTTCCGATTATGGCGGAAGCAATTTCCAACTGGCCACATTTCCGGATGGTTTCCAACCGTCGTCGTAGCTCGCCCTTCTTGGTCTTGTTAAGTTATTCTCCTTTTCCGACTCATTTTTCATCGCCCAGTTGCCCGATACCTCTGGTGGGGGGAAGGGATGGAGAAAATAATAAGACCAAACATGCCGTGTAGTGCAGAGTCGCCCGAAAATAGTTAGAGGACACAGGCTAAACGCGAATCTTCTAGAGCATTGAACAGGGTTGAGTCAACATATTTTGTATTCGTCGTTACGGTAATTTTGTTTCGTTTGTTCGATTTCAATTTCCCAATTGGTTCGCATTAACTCATTAGAACTACACTGCCGGAAAACTCAACTGTGTCAGTTGTTTGGACAACCCTGTTAATTTAAGGTACGTTTATATGAATGATACATTTCCGAATCCAATTTAACTCATTACAGTCGGTGGCACGGTGGCCGCTGCCTGGTTTGCTCATTCCACAGACTGTCCCCTTCGGGGCAGGGGATTACGCTGGTTTTGCATTTTCAAGCAGAAGATCAGGCTACTGGACATGGTGCATTTCAACATCTACTCGAAAATGCGACAGCAGTGTAATTCACTATCCCGGGGTAAATCAATGAAAAACGGCAATAGATGCGGATAGTCAACAAAAGAAACAATGCCATGAATGTTTGAATTCAGGGACTTGAAAATCGGCATGTCATTTTGGAAATGCAGGACTGTATAGAGCAGTAGTTTTCAATCTTTTGCGTCCAATGTATAAAATGCCCGACATTACATTATAGTCTTCAGCGGTTGTATTCGCCCCAGTTGATGACCACGGGAACCCATAAATTAGGTAGAAGTTGTCAATAAGTTAGTGGTAATATCTATCTCAGACTTAATATACTAAATATTATTCAGCAATTATATAATTAGGTAATTGCTAATCAACCGCTATTGTCTGGACAATGATAATTATAATAACGATTTCCAGCAATTATTTGGGGATAAATACTTTTCTAAGTATGATGAGTTTTAATTTGGTTGCTTTTCAAATGATGTTAACGATACATAACTTAAAACATCAGTGCGGAGATTTTTCTGGATTTAATTAACTGGACAATATTGAAGAATAGTAACTCGTCATATAAGTGACTTGGATGCCTTTTTCGCGCAAACTTCAAATGAACAAATTCCATGACACCAACAAATTTACCTACATTTTACTTTCAGATTCAATTTTTTGCGTCATGATTAAAATTATTCTAGCTTATTGTAAATCTGTCATCCATTAGATTTCTCTCAGCTGCTCAGGATTTTAGTTATGAACAATACTTTTTTTAACCTTTGGCAAATGGTGAAATAACAATCAATCTTTCAGACCACAGCTTGGATAAATGTTGAGAAAAATATCAAGAATCCTCAATAAAATTGCATGTGACCTACAGCGATCAACTAGACAATCATTATACATTTACGGAAATTGATAAATTATTTCTGTCGATCATTTGATCATCAATAAAAAAAATGACACTTAAAGCGTCGTGTCACGTCTTGCTAAATGTGTCACTTTAGTCACCGCTACTCAGTCCCATTCACTTCAGTACCCGCACCATATCGTAAATGAAGAATCCAGCCAGTGAGTGGAACGAAGAAAAATGCCATTTACCATCGCGATAAATGTAACGAAACTTTTCTTGGCCGAGTGGTGCTTTCTATTTACCGTTGAGAGTTGGTTCTTTCACGTCCTGTCGGGTAGCTACATTTATATGTCTGACTTCGCTAATAGGTTCACCTGGTTTGATGGGCGTGCGGTTGGAAGAGTGTCAAAAATATGATGACGGGGACACCGTCGTCATTTGACGTTAGCAAGGTTGCCAGAAAGATTGCGATTTTTAATGAAATACGTGATTTCATCCATTTAATGAGAGCAACGATTTCTTATATCAAAAGCATTGTTTTAAAAATTTAACATATAGACAATTTCGCTTTGATTTGGGCGGATTGCATACTGACTTCATCATGTTTTACTGCTGATTACTAATAGAAGTCGCTTAGGAAATTATGAGTAAGAATTGGTATTAAACCGAACCATATTAAAACCTCAAAAGCATGATAGCCACCATTGTTGGCCGCCCCCATTTCCAAGTGTTGATGCTTCACCTACTTAATGGAAGGACGACGATTCATCAGACTCTTCCACAGGTGTCGCGGAGTTGGTGGTTTGGAAGGGTATAAGGTCTAGGATTCACTCCAAGTAAGCGATGCCACCTGTAAAGCAGTTTAGTTAGTCTCCAAGGCATAATCCTTCGAAAAGGAAACGATCTTGTTTAGTTTTTGAGGTTTTTTTTATAACTCTGGGCAGCCGGCTACCGAGAGTATTCTATGTACTCGGAACAAAGGCAAATTGAACTCCAAAAAGCCGTGGTAGTATTACCAAGAAAAGCAAGTCTTCTCTGCGTAATGGACTGGGTCACTATGTTTTAGAACAGTATTCAAACAGATTTCATTATTTTTTCTTGTGACTTGTGAGAATTATTCTTATCTTGTTGACTTTTCGCTTCAATTGGTTTTTTACGGCTTGCTCGTAGGGCCTGACACCAACCCCCTAACTTTCCGGAGGACCATAGTGCACAGTTGAGCTTAGAGTCCTTCACTGGCACTCGGACGATGATCAGCCGCTGTTTTGAACCGCTCCTCCTGGAGATCAGACGCTAAGGCGCTCAGGCTTGCAGCAGCAAACCGCCCCTCCCTTCCCTGTCAGCCTACGACCAAAGTTCCCACCGGCGTTGGTTACCCGATCTTCCCTAAGGTTGCTCGTAGTTCCCGGCCAGTACCACGGGGAGGTAGGGATAGGAGTTGCTGGGAAGAGGCTCTGTCTTACGCATTATCCAGCCTTTCCCGACCAGGAGGAAATAACACAGTTATAACTCATGCTGATATTTTGTTACGAAAAATTTCCTATCAAACTTTGTTATAAAGAAGAAACCGTTAGGTGTTAAAATAACAAAAATTCTAACAAAAAATTCTCTACGAATATCACATTTATAACAAACGTTGATAGCAATATATCACGATCATAACAACATGAGATAGCCTAATTGACCCCAACATAGCCTGTATTACTTATTGTATAATATCAACGATTTTAGCGTGCACGTCTAAAAATAGAATTCGAGAAAAAAAAGGCATACATTAAGGCGCTTTTTGCTTTGGGAGCAAAAAGCTTCATGAATCAAAAGCTTTTATAGCATTGCCAAATACTTGCATACCTGCTGGCTGATTGTTATTGTGAATATATGACATGCAGATTATTATTTGTCGATATTGCCGCTTTGAACCTGGGTATTCTGAGTTTGACGGGGGAAGTTTCCTGCATGAACCAACGACGTTGTTTTCGACTGATGTTTAAAGTTAGCATAATATTCCACGCTTCCGTCAAGGGCGAAACGATTATAGATGCAGAAGACGTTTCCAGAACGCACACATTGAACTTTGCCAAGCCTAAGTGCTCTTTGTTTTCCTGGTGCCATACGCTTTGTTTTTATTAAGTTTTACTCACCAATACAGCTGTCTATATGACGATAGACTGAATAGCTTTATAATATCTTTTTCAGATTAGGAAAGAGGGGCTGTTTTTAGATTCTAAATAGTGCGCTTTGGCGCTTCTCTTGTACGTTAACGTGTTTTACGTGGTTTTTAGAAATAATGTCGATGCGACATGGTAACATTGAGCGGATATTTTACGTACATTATTTTACGGAGAATACGAGAAATCTTATTTAGGATTCCGCATAGATTCAAAGCAACAAATGTGTTTTCAGGTTTCAAAATAAGTCTCTTTTGGGGATTTGTTATTGGCATTTTTGATATGGGGAAGACTAAACAAATCAGTACAATTATCTCGCACCCAATAAATTGCTAGAAATGCAAATCTTTCACAGAAGTTATATCTATCAACTGCGAATATAAAAGATTTATGAGAAAATTCGAGAAATTGTTTATGTTTGTTCGATGGGATGGATTCTTGAATATTTCATGTTATTTCTGTTACACATTTTTTCCAAATTTGATTAAATTTTAAGGAGGAAATTAACAATATTTTTGCATTAAAGTTTTTAGATATTTCAAGGATTATCTAAAACGCATTCAAATCACTTGCCAGTTCAACCATTAAATATACTCAAGTAAACTCAAACACTTTTTATGCGGAGGATAAAATAAAAAAAGTCGCGATAGTTTAGAAATTTAAAAAACTCACAAACTAGAAAGCCACAAACTGGATAAGGTTTAAGTGTTCATAAAAACCTGCATAAATTGGAGAAATCGCACTGAAAGTCTTACCAAGATCCTCAAAATACACTACGAAAATTTTGGAGATCAGTATAATATATCAGATAGTTTTTTGTGACCCGAAAATTCGTTTTCGCAATATGCAGCATAGATTAGAGGAAAATTAATTATATACTCATTAGACTAAGCCATGAAAACTAGTTTTAAGATGCTTTTTGATTTCAATTCGCGTATCTTTATTTCATCTGGACTGCTTGATACTTCCTGCATATTTTTCGAAATAAGTTTTATAAGAAAATTATAATCTTTAGAAAAGTTCTTTGATAACTTCACGATTCCAAAGCTTGTTATGATAATGGCTTTAACATTTAAATCGTACGCCTCCTACTCGAAGTTATGTGTCAGACGAGTGTCTCAGAAAATAGGCAATGTCATCTCTTAATCCAACTGTAACCAAGTAAGTCAATCAAACACCTCACTGACAAGTTCCAGAATCCAGAAAAAAATTTCGGAGGGGGTCCAAAATTTCGACTTTAAAATGTTCATTGTACAATACGTAATATGTAATATCCTCATTTAATTAAAATCAGTTTTGGTAATCGAATCTGGTTTGCAAAGATTTTGAACTTAGAATGAATTTAAAAAAGAAACTTTTTTGAAAATTATCAAGATGTTAAAAATTTTCGGGGGGGGGGTCCCCCTGGATCCGCCACTGTCTCCGACCAATTGCATCTAAAACTTGTCCATACTCCAAACGCGAAATTTTGAAAATCCAAATCAAAAAAAATCAAAAACTTAGAAAATTCGCTTTAAAAAGTTGAATTACGACGCATAAAAAGAGACCTCAGTGTATAAGCAAATATACTGTCATTTGTGTAACCGTTAGCGTTCAAAGATAATTGTGAAAGAATATATAACTTACTGTAACATCATCGTTGTATGCGTACATTAATATCATATTATTAATCCAATGATAGTACCAGAAAATATAATCTTGATATAAGCTTTCTTGCATTCCTGATCGGTATATCATAAAGATAACACAGAGAGTAATTTATATCAACATGAGATATAAATTTGATAGCTTTCTGTTATGATGTTCTGATCGGGTTACCAAAAGGTGGTCAAAGCTGGAAGGATACAGTGGGCAGGGCATGTTGCAAGAATGCCGGACAACAATCTTGCAAAGATAGTGTTCGCTAATGATCCGGTTGGTACAAGAAGGCGAGGAGCGCAGAGAGCACGATGGGCGGACTAGGTGGAACGTGATTTGGCGAGTGTTGGGCGTAACCGACGTTGGAGAGCTGCAGCTACAAATCGAGTATTGTGGAAGCAAGTTATTGATTCAGTGTTATCATGAAATTGATGTTGAACTTGATAAATGAATGAATTGTAAGAATTATTGTTATTTTTATTGTTAATACTATTTATTACAACTTCAACCCTTAGGATCGCTCGTATACGAAAACTTAAATACAAATGGCATAATCTACAAGACCTTGAATATTATAAAAAATAAAGTAAAAATATTGAAAAAAAGACAATTGTCGAGATTTTCTATTGGCGATCGTTCAAAAATCCTTTCAATGGGAACCTATGGTTGTATGCAGGGTTCGGTACCAAACGTGCGGCTGATTATTTCTGATACAATGTTGAAGATTGAGGTCATATGATAAGGTGAGCTGGTGCCGCGTAGTCAGAAGGAGGCTATGATGCTCGGCGAATGCCTTATAAAAAATTTGGAGAGAAAATTGCAAAAAAAACTTTTTTAGCAGACAGAGAACTGTAGCTACAAAAATCGACACTTCCTTGCTAGTGACTGTCAGGTTTATTAAAATTCGGATAAAATGTTTAATCAGGCACTCAATTTTGTTCAAATAATAAGCGATTCAAACTACAATTTCATTTGAACGGTATAGCAAGAGGTCAGATTCTGTTTTCCTATCATGTTGACACAAAACCATTGTCATTCGAGGGATGCCATCCGTAGTTTTTAGTACGGAGTCCATGAATTCGAAAAACAGCGATATATTTAACAATTGTGTAATACACATGTTAAAAACAATTATAAACCGGGTTAAAAATCGAATTTAATGTGAAGCATGTTAATTCAACCGTTTATATAATAAGTAGACTCTCAAACTTTACTGATGTGATGTATACAGTAGCAGTTGGACAAAGTATCTATCAATTTTTCTTCTAATTTTCGCACTTAGCATGTGTTCACATGAGAAACTTAATGTAGCAATTAGCAATAGAATTTTAGCCACACTCTACGATTGTCAATTGATCTTCATGTAAATGTACGCACGACACGACGAAACAAGCAGAGACAATCATGCAGTGCGACTAAAATGTGGCGACTAGCTGTACGTTTAATTTAGTAAACTGGAATTACCGTTTAGATTTCATCTCTTTGTTTGCACACATCTTTAAGTTACTCCCGAGAACGTGGCTTCAGAGAGAAACAAAACATTTCGATAATGGAACAGGTAGCAAATCATCGTTTCTTTATTGTGTTAGTTATAGAATAAAGTATGAAATGAATATATATATATATATATATATATATATATATATATATATATATATATATATATATATATATATATATATATATATATATATATATATATATATATATATATATATATATATATATATATATATATATATATATGAAATACGAAATATGAAACAATCAGGGAGAAAAGAATTAATGAAAATGATTCAATCTAAATCGACTCAAGTTCGCCAATTTCATCTTTTCCAAACACTCAATGCAAGTACGTAAATACGCTATGATCCGCTCATTCCAGTTGGAATGAAACCATTTTTAGAAAACACCTTCGCTATTCGGACGACTCATATTTTTTCAATCTTGATTGTGATAAATATCGCAATTGTTGTTTTTAGCCATCTTAAATTTTTCATATATCTGACAATATTTTCAGAAAAAAAACTGAGCGAAAGTATATGCAAGTTTTGGATGTAGTTTAAATTTTATATTAAAAATATGATGAAATCTAATTACCGCTAAATTTGCGTGACCCCACAGAACCAGCAAAACTGACAAGGCACCAGATAAACCACAACACGGTTGAATCCTTTTAAACACAGGCACAGGTTGCCAGCCAGATCTAAATTTTTAAGAAAAATATCATTCCTTTCCTCTCGAACATACTCTGGAGCGGTAAACTTTGACTTGATGCTGAAATATTCTCGTCGATGCAGTTGACAATTTTCTGCTTATTACGATTTGATGTCTTCTACACCTTGTAAACATGTAATCCAGATCATCCTGCATTTTCCAGCGACATCAGAGGTTGTCATGTTCGGTTGGCCTTTGAATATTTTGGATTCTAAAAAATTATTTCTATTGTAACTCGTTATAAATAAATAATAAAAATACGGCATTGAATTTGGGAACATATCATTTTGATTTATAGTTTCTATTGTGCTTGTTTTGGAATTGTTTGTAGTAAGAATCTTTCAAAATTTCATCCAATTTCCATTCATTCAATCACAGTCTTCCCATAAACATCGATAAGTTTGCACCTGTGTACAAAATTTCGTGCACACGTTCAACCTCAAACTTTTATTGCCTTTGTGTACAGGTTCGCCTCGAACACCGTATCCAAGCGAACGATGTGCAAACTTGGGTTTAAACACCGTGTATGTACACCGTGTGCGTACACAAGAAAGGCACACACAAAACAGAATGAGTCAACATTAGTGATGATGAGTGATAGAAAGAGAAAACTAGTGTCAAGAACCTGTGTGTACGAAAACCGCGTACGTACATGGGGTTCGGTTGTGCAGACGAACATGTGTACGTGTTTTGCTACGCATTAGCGCGTTCGAGTTTGCACACGAAATGTGGATTTAAGATGAGCACAGAACTAGAGCGAACATGGTGTTCGATGTTCATTTAGGAAGTCTGTTCAATCATAAAATTTTCAAGTCCCCATCGTGGCTATGGTTCTGCCGTAGAAGATAAATTTAGCGGTTGCAAAGATTGATACGGGGTACAGTGGTCTGGTGTTTTTTTTCCATACGTTTATTTGACACGGCATTTGCAAAAGCTTTTTACGCCAGTTTCTTTTTTTACATAGCACGTTACAAAAATCCTTAAGACTAATTTTAACTATACTAGTAATTTGTCGAAAACTAACACTGAAATCACTTTATTGTTTGCTTTTTTCCTTACATTGTTGTATTTCATAATGATCTAGTATTTTCGGGTGTAGGGTAAGGTGGGGCAAAACCGACCGTTGGGTAAACCCGACCCGCCTCTGTTACCAAAAATCAGAAGCACTACGCGAACTAATATCAATGTTGTCGTGTAGAGCATCGAAAATAATCATAATGGTGGTATGACAGCATTTTATTAGTCTACATTGAGATGCTCATACGACAAAAAGTGTGTTTTTACAACTTTTGATTTGACTTTTGTGCATCATTAACTACAGGATATTTCTGATTGTCAAAGTGATTGCATAAAAAATGTAAGTGGATTTAAATTCTTTGATTTAAGTCCTACAAAGTGCATACATGAATTTATTCCAACTTTTTTCATATTTTTTTTAATTGCATCCTAATGAAAAATGATGCGGTGTGGCAAACCCGACCTCTAAATATTGGGGTAAATCCGACCGCTTTTTTGCTAAAAAATTTTTTATTTATAAAATTGAAATATATTTTTATTGTTATTATTTATTATTTTTATGCAAAATGGTTAATAATTACAAACGAAAGGCACAAAAACGTGATGATTAT
Source organism: Topomyia yanbarensis (assembly GCF_030247195.1). NCBI lineage: Eukaryota > Metazoa > Arthropoda > Insecta > Diptera > Culicidae > Topomyia > Topomyia yanbarensis. The sequence goes on along the minus strand of NC_080672.1, from coordinate 333,515,787 downwards.
AGTATTCGTCGAGCAATCGCTCCGATGCAAATGGGGATATCATTACGTGCTACTGCTCGTGATTTTAGCATTCCAAGATTGATATTGAGCTCCATTTTCTTCGTGTTACAATTCAATAACACAACATTCATTGATTTATTATTGAAAACCCATAAAATTTAAGTAATATCTGCACTAAATCAACCAAAAACATAGGGGGTCGGGTTTACCCCACCATTTTTGAAAACAGCAAAAATGAACATTTTTGTAAAACGCTTGTATCTCAAGATATTCCAAAGATCCAAATAAAATGCTGTATACAGAAATGTGCCCAGGAGTCTAACCTTTCATTTGGTATATAAAACGACTTGATCCTATGTAAAATGAACATTTTACAGCCAAAACTTTTTTTCTGTTATTGTCTAAATTTAAAAACTGAATATTCTAGGACACTTTAATCGGTGAATGATTAGCCTTGGATGAGAGTATGAGGAAATGAATTTAATTAAATTTTGACAGACGCTGTTTTTAGAAAATGATAGATAAGTTCCATGTATAGAGGATCGCGATACGCCAGGATGTCTCTAACAGGAACATGGATTGGTCTTCCTCGGACTTGTAAAGAATCTACTAATTGTGATCTGGCTTCACGATATTCAGTGCAGGACCAAACAACATGCTCAATGTCATGGTAACCCTCTCCACAAGCACAATGATTACCCTCAGCGAGCCTAATACGACGGAGATGCGCATCTAAAGTATAATGATTGGACATGAGCTTAGACATCACACGGATGAAGTCCCGACTTACATCCAATCCTTTGAACCATGCTTTCGTTGATACTTTAGGGATAATTGAGTGTAGCCATCGTCCCATATCTCCATTGTTCCAATATGTTTGCCAACTAGCAAGTGTCCTCTGTCGAGAAGCGCTATAAAATTCATTGTAAGCGATGGGTCTTTCATATATTTCACCATCTAGTGCACCAATCTTGGCTAAATTATCAGCTTTCTCATTGCCCGCAATAGAGCAAGTGGTCTGGTGTTAGCGGGATCAACTAGCTATAGCACAATGTTCCAAAAAGCTCTATTAACAAACAAAAATGACGATCGATTCGACATACAGAAAGATATAGTATTTAAACAACTTTTCAATGAATTTCAAATTATTTAAATGCTGCTCTGAAAAAATGAAAATGCAGTTATGTAACCAACATTATAGTAAAACGAGTATATTGAAGAATTTGAGTAAAAGATTAAATACTTTCTTCAAATAACCTTATCTCAACGGATTGGTGACCGATTTTAATTATTTGTTCATTATTGGACAAGTAGACGATTTATCAACAATTTCCCTTAATCCTTTCCCAGCGAAAGACCAATGAAAAAGCATGATTTGTCTCGTCATTTTTCTGATTACATAAATTTATATAACACGTTGACATAGTTAATATCGTAGGGACTTGAGGTTCGATTGCAGATTTCTTGCTCTTCACGATTGGCTTTTATTTATTTCCTTTTCTTACAAGTCGCTGTTGTTAATCCGCCTTTATTTATTTTAGACAATCGACGCGATCGTTATAAAGTCTCCTTTTCTAATGTTGATTTTGCTGATGTTTGTTGTTTTGTATAAGATGACTGTGCTGTATTTGGTTTGATTGGTCGGATCATCTTAAACAGTTTCTGCACACACACTCCAATCAGCTCGGCAATTTCTCAACAGCCGTATAGTAAAACAAATCTGAAAACTGATATTAAGAAAATATTAAGTGTGGAAGTTCTTCCGAGGTGCAGCGTCTTTCTAGAGAACTGGCACGCAGGAATCTGCCCAGGGCGTGCGACCAACGTTGATTGATCATATGGAACATCTTTGGCTGATTTCAATGAGATAGTAATGTATGAAAGAATTGGTTTGGTCGGACGCTTTCTCTCCATATGAACATCGTTAGGAATACCCGGGTAGAAGTTCTCCCAAATATCATCTGTGACGGAGTATACGTTTCTGAACCTTTCCTTTACTTTTTTATCGCGTCGTGAGAAGTAAGTAGATTCCAAACCATGAAAACAATTTTTTATAGTGTCGTTCTCTGTCTATACCGGGATGCTGTATTTAATGTTGCCGTTTTCGGCGGTGTGTTGGCTGTTGTTCCACGAAACGAACGACTCCACTATATTCCACTTCTCGAATAGCTAGTCGTATGGGGAATTCAGATAAATAACATCAGCACGATTCACCCGCTTCGGTGTCTTGGCGTCAAAAGACGGTAAGACGCGATGTTTGATTCTGTGATTAACCGCTATTGCGACTCATCCGCTGAATCCAACAATTCGATCATGTCGATGAATAACAAAATTAGAGTTACTCTTCAATTTAATATTTGGGTTTAAAAAAGTTAAGATATATATATGCACATTATGTATTATCAAGAAGTTTGAAATCGTCTTCACTAGTTTTTAACTATCTAGTATTCCAATTTGACCCTCTACTGCCCAACCCCTGGTGGGTTACGGGAAAATCGCTATATAATATTCAAAACATAATTGTATGTTGTCACCACTATGAACACATCTTCATAACATTCCCACCAATCAAACAAATACATTGTTTGCATTTTGGAATCACTATGTTGTTAAAAGTTGAAAATCATGGAAAATGAGAAAAAAATATTCTGTGTGTGGCAGCGTAATTTAATTAAAAAATGTTCAAGCTTTTTTAAATTTTTGGAGAAAATAAAAAAATATTTTTAAGTTGCTAACTTGTTGTACTCCTCTGTAGCTGTGAAGTTCTGTTGTGAATGATGTGGAAATAAAAGCTTTTAGCACTAAAATCGTGACTCGTAAAATGACAATGCTGTGCATTTTTGAGAGTTAAATGAAAAATCCGTAGCTTTCATGAGCTGGCAGTACACCATCTTTCCATGTTATTAGACTTTTGAGATATATCATAATCTACCATATGCTGAAAGCTTCTACGCTCAATAGCACCGCATAGTGAGAGTATCCCAAACTAATCTATTCCGTTGGGTAGTTCTCGACCTCTCGAGCAACTTTACTGAAGACAGTACTACTCTAACTAGTCACGATGTTGAGATATAGAATTATTTTAACATGTGTTGAATATTTGTATTAGCACTAGCGCCGCCTGGTGGGGCGATTGAGAGTTATACTTTCTACCATCCAGAAGCTCTGGACTTCTTTTACAAATTTTCCGAAGACACCTTTCAAAATAATCAGGATCTTGATATATTTAACATGGAATCCATTTAATGATAGTCGAATTTACGACGAGAGTTTCGATTTATTTACTCTTTCTTCGTAGCACCGCTGGTGGCATAGTTCTCAACTAATTGGATACCCTATGACTGTAGGTATGGTTGTAGGCCCAAGTGAGTACAACAACTTTGCCAAACAAAGTATGGCGCTACATGTTGACGCGGACGAAATAATCGCGCAGTAGGAGACCCGACTGTATATTTTTCGGTTTTCTCATTACAAAACAGTCTACAGTAGCTTTTTTAAGCAAAACTAAAATTTGGGCAGCAGAGGGTTAATAAATTTAAATGATTATTTAAAGTTATTAATAAACTTTTAATTCTTTACCATTTTGATAGCACATTCCCACTTAGTTGGAAAAGCTTCAAACATGGAGGTAGAAATTAGCATTGCAGTTATCAATTGAAACATTGATTGCTACAAAAATCAATTCTTTCGTACTGCTACCTAGATCTGTTAGAGTAAAGAAAGCGTTGTGTGAAAACGAATTTGGGGGCGTAGTAGTCATCGTTCTTTTAACCGTGTTACCTGCCACTAAAGCATAAGATGACGCTGCATTGTAGGATCATTTGACAGAGATAGAAGATCCTGGCATAGGTAGAGAAGTTGTATATCTATCTTGAAGCGGATTAACAAATTTAAACATGTCTGCTTGAATTGAAGAAGTAGGTAACTTTTTTATTTATGCTTCTGTTGCTTTGTACGAGAAATTATATTTTTTTTTCTCGAAGAGGACATGCCCAAAAAATCGATTTATGGTTTTCGCAACAATTAGCGTATTTGAAACTATCTGTGGTTCCATTCGCCGGACAAACGTCCTTTGTGTTCGAATTATTACCAGTGCTCATACATTTGGAATCTAAATATCAACTTTTTCTATCGTATTCAAAGCCTTGGAATCTACGACACTGGGTCAAATTTTTAATTCTTCCCCTATGTCGTCTACGATGTCACTTTACTCGTATGTGGAACATAAATCTGCTTTTTCTAACGCTTTCGAGTTATTAACCTCATTACGGTTAAAAGAAATTAAATAAAGCTCTTGGATAATTCCAGAGCGTTGTGGCGCGTTGCAATCATATGAATAAAATTTATATAATTTCTCCGTAAAATACTAGAGAAGTCGTTGCTGGCCATCAATGCCATGCGCTGTAACTCAACATTCTCCTCTTCTGCCAATCTGAAAAGAGGCTTTCACGTCCGGAAGGAACGTCTCATTTCTAAAAGCTCTGAAGTCGGAGATCATTACTACTATTATCGGTGTAGGAGATTGCTTTTTCTTCTCATTGGCATTACGCACAATGCGAGGAAATTTACATATTTCTTCTGCTTCACATTCGGATAAAACATCGTATGAGTTGCTACAATGAATTAGATTTTCGGGTGGAGAAGATTCCCTTTTTCGCATCTTTTTAATATTTACCACACGACCTTTCTGGGAGGATCCGGACCTGGTGTAAGATAAATATTTCTTTGGGCTGAACTATTTTTGAAAAACGTTTTAGTCTCGAAAAAGACTAATTGAGTAGAAAATGTAGGTAGTCTTGAAAAAGACTTGCTGAGCAAAAAAAAATTAGGTAGTCTTGAGAAAGACGGTTGTTGTTGAAAAATTATAGGTCATCCAGGAGCTACCAAGATTTGTAACCGGATCGATCGAAGGTTTAAGTCGAACTGAATAAGTCGTGTGCTAATTTTGGCAAATTGAACAGCATAAATGGAAAAATTGCAGCACTGGACATCGCATTACACAAAACTTTTGTTCAAGATGATTTATGGAACTCTTTTTTGTCGTTTGAGAACGTAGTAAATGTCACCATTAGATGCGACTTTTTTATTTCAGCAAACAAATTGATGCTCAGTGGCTCGTACTGTGGGAGTGTTTCATTTCGATTTGTTTTAAATTCAGTACAGCCATGTTTTAAATTATCTTCACAACCATTCCATCCTCTCCCGAAAGTATTACACATCCCAAATCCTAAGGCAGTCCGATTCCCAAATATTTCCTTAATCACTACTCGGGATGGCAATAAAACCGGAAAAGGATCACATATTTCTTTTTTCTGTTTGAATGGTTTCACAAAATCACCACTTAAAACTAATGGATTAAAGTAACTCCCTTCTTGCTGTTTTCGGCAGCCACCTTTCTCGTCTCCCTTGGCGGATGCACCAACAGCACCACCAGGATCGGTTCGGCAGTTGTCACCATATAGTAGTGTGGTAGTTTTCTCGAAAGTCGAAAATCTCCTCCACCCGAACCCGGTCCCGATTGTGACTCCCTTCTTCCGGAACTTGTTTGGTATGTAGAAATGTTTTACGTTCATTGCGAGACAGAACTTCGCAGACATCTTCCGGCCCGATGCGTATGTGAGACATGTGCTCCGCTGGAGTAGAACAAGCCAAGACACATAAATCTTATTGGCATTTTACAAATGGCCCATTGCCTAGCCGCTTTTTTCCGAGGAAGGGTTTTCCCATTGGGAGTTGAACTCTTGTTCCAAAAGTACGGCTTGCATCTGTGATTTTGTGCTGCTTTTTAGCATTTACTTATGTCTGAGATGTGCAAAGGGATAAGCCGACCTATTTCCGCTTGTGACTAGGCTTGTATGTTCAAGTCTGATGAGATGTTGATATTTTTAAAGCGGTTTGACACTAGTTATAAAATCTAACATATTTTGGCAACTGGCAATCTATAGTTAGAGAGTTTCTTTGGATCATTTAGGATTTCAAACAATAATCCAATTATCTTCATAGCGTCGTTCGTTCTCCACCATACTCAAAAAACAGATTGTCTAGTTGTATTATTGATTATGCCATCGAAACGGTAGAAAAACGTTCCGAAGACAGTTTGGTAAAAACACTTCCAATTCGACCAACGATTTTCCTCAAATCACTAATTTGATTCAAGCTTCAACTATCGAAGTAAGTACCGGAATCGTAGAGGCCGGGAAAAGTTCTACTTCGGCTACGAAACTGATACAAAAGGGCAGCCAAAATAGAGGGAACAGCATGCCATAACAAAAATGCCCATCAAATGTCCTCCCACTCAATACAGGGTGGCTGTATTGGCCTGCCCGTCGGACCACGAATTACGTTCATCGTCATAACTCTATTAACTCTGCCTGGCCGCCATCCATGCCAAGATGCTTACTTCAAGGCATACATAACCATAATTTTTGTTCGCCCTGGGTGGTAGAAGTACTTTTACTTTTCTCCAATCGAATCTAGATGATGATTTGCGTTATACAGCTTTTGTACTAATGTTAGGATGGTTATTTTGACTTCGAAAATATTATTTGGGGTTGAAGACGTCATTTTATAATAAAGATCTTACAAGAATTTACTTCATTGTTTCATCATGAAGTTATAGACTGTGTTACTGTAACATTGCACTCGAACGTTGAAAAAAATCAGTTTCAATTGTATTCAGTAAAATGATGCATAAATCAAATATCATTAAACTCACTGCTAGCTGAACGTTGTCCAATTTGCACATACATATATGAATGCGATAAAGGTGGGTGAAAAAACAAAAGAAAATACGTTCCATCGGAGCAGAACAGGACGACGGCCGGATGCCGTCCTCTTCCCGTCTTCGTCTGACGGAAGCTGGCCAAAAAATATATGACCTGACCTAGCACGAACCCTGAGAAGGTAACCGTGAAAAATCATCTTTGCTTCTAACGGCAATGTATTATGCATCAATAGCATATTTCATCTGGCAAGCGGATGAAGAATTGTATACCAACATAGAATGGAGAGGAAAATATATTTTTTTTGTGCCGAAGACGTTCGGCTCAACCATCCAGATGATGTTGATACGATAATCCGCGAAAGCTGAGAAGTAAATAGCGTCTTGAGAATTTCGGTAGTCGAAATTGTTGTTTATTATTCTGATCCTTTTTTGTTTACTATTTCAAAGTTAAAACAATATTTTGTTAGAATCGTTCGACGTGTAATGCCGCGGAAAAGGAAATAGACGTTAGATCACGCAAATTAAAAAAATCGTGGAAGTGGATCATTTGACTAGAACCTACAAGCGAAGATCATTAGGGCAGTTCAGAAAAATCCTGTGTACTTTGGCCAAAAGGTTCACTACGACACACAGGACAGTTTGATGCAAAGAAACTGAACGCGAAAGTTATGACCAAGCATAATGGTTGTATTTTGATGGGCTTTAGATCTATTCCGATACTCCGGGTAAGATAAAATTCAAATTCAGTTTTTGAATATTTTAATGGTTCTTTTTGCCTTTCTCATATAGAAAGGTTATGCAATCACTCTGAAAAACGTCAACCTAATCCCGGCCCGGAGGGCCGAGTGTCATATCCCATTCGACTCAGTTCGTCGAGACCGGAAAAAGTCTGTATGTGTGTGTATGTGTGTATGTATGTGTGTATGTGTGTGTATGTGTGTGTGTGTATGTATGTGCGTATGTGTCAAATAATGTCACTCATTTTTCTCAGAGATGGCTGGACCGATTTGCCCAAGCTTAGTCTCAAATGAAAGGTGCAACCTTCCCATCGGCTGCTATTGAATTTTGGATCGATCGGAATTCTGGTTCCGGAATTACGGGTTTCAGAGTGCGGCCACACAGAAATTTCTCATATAAAGTATAGGAAAAATTAAAAATAGAATTTTTATTTTTGATGCTAAATGTGTTCAAGGTGCATGAAACGTCGAGATTTGATGCAAACTCGAAAAAAAATTTGACAACGATTCACTTTTTTGGATTTTGGCACATTTTTGCCTTTCTCATATAGAAAGGTTATGCAATCACTCTGAAAAACGTCAACCTAATTTTTTTTTTCGACTCGCGTAAGGTTTCTGGATTTTAACAGGGGCGTAGTTGATGGTTTACGGAGAGGGGTTACACCCCCCCCCCCCTCTACTGTTCACTCCCCTCCTTTAAAAATCTCCGTAAATCACCCCTCAGACCACCACCCCATCCAGCCCTCATACCCCTCCCTTTCAACCCCATCATCTTTAAACCACCACTATATCACAAAGCATACCAATTTAAGCTGGGGAGTCGTTCGTTCATGGGACTTTCGCCCTCCTCACATACCCACCCCCGCATGACAAAATGAGTTAGAAAGCAGATAACATTGCTCTAATGCTGATTAGGCTAATGGAGTATGATATTTTTTTCTTTCAAGTGTTTCACCGTCGACACGTAGCTCATCAAGTTCGTGGCTGGCATGCCATTGTGTATAAGTGCAAAGTGTACTAAGAATGTAATGGACATTTCCACAATTATGTTGAACATAAAAAGCCTCCGTGCCATAGTTTAGAGAATGAGAAAGGCACAATTGCACCGCTAGGTGGATTAAAACAGGTTTTTGTTTTTTGAAGCGAATTGATCAAAACTTTTGTACGTTATAGTATATCATTTCAATAACATGATGGAATTTTTCTATGCAAAAATATCGACAAACGACTCGGTGACGAAGTTCCTTGTAGAACGTCTCTGGAAAAACATGATTTGCGGTGTTACCTGCAGTGATGGCATTTCACCCTAGTGATGCACTGGCGCGTAAGTGTGATGCCTACACAGAGGATACAATGATCACACACCACAGAAAAAAGCAGAACGCTCTTTCTTTCGGAGCTGTATAGACCGATTTCAAGTGTGCGCTGGTGTTGAGGTAGCTGGGTGCGAGATAACCGTGCTCTCTTGCTCTTTAAATTCTCTGTGGCGCGCTCAGATAAAGTCACCACCGCGCGCGCCCCAGTGTCGCTGTGGTGTATTCACTGGCGTGGTTTCACTGGCGTGTATTCACTGGCGTGTGATCTTTGGTTTGTTTTCGTCTTACAAGCGACATTGCGAGTGAGATTGATTTGATTTGCACAGGTTGTTGCGTTGTATTGTGTGGATGGTGGTGGTTTATTTCAAGCTTATATTATTTTCTACTGAAGATTTCATACAAGTTGCTTGGTAAATCGAACGAGTTTATAAAATATTGTTACACTACCTGCAAAACTAAAAGTACTCGGTCCTCGGAGCAAATTGGGAAAACTTTTTACGTATCATCGTTTAGAGAGTTTTATAATGACCAGAGGCACCTGATATGCAAACTCGTGTTATAAGTATTAATAGTTTTATTATAACTTAATCCTACAAGTTTAAACGAAATCTTAGATTTCGTCGACAGGCTTGACATATTCAGTAAAATTAGGTATACGATCATTAATTTACATACAACATCACAATTACACCGTTATGCATTTGTTTACTTGTCTATTATTTTGCGTGGAAATCGTTTAAACAGCAGGCGAAAGCGAATGTTTCAAGAGCATGGGAGCTAGGACCGGGATTCTGCGCGTCAATGAGCGCAATAAATTGGCTCAGTTTCGGGGTCAAGAAAAAAGGCCACTAGTGTTCACGCTTATTTTAAATGAACAATGAATCTTGTGTTCCATAAAAGTATGTTATAAATGGGTCAGCAGCAACAATGTTCATTATACGTATTCTAGATTTTTGCGTCAGTTAGTATTTTAGACCGTAATTATAATGCACGGATTCATTGCACGTAATATCAACAGCAAAACAAAATATTAGGTATCTGGTAGTATCTGTCGGAATCTCTGTCAATCTCTATGAAATTTTCGTATTTTCAAGTAACAAGTAAGGTGTTTCCTCAAGTTTAAACAAGCGATTTTTGTGTGATAAATTATTCCTCATTATAACTTTCTTGAATGAGGTGTTTTATCAAAAAGGTAGTGTTGGGAAAATATCAAAATATCAATGTTCACAACAGAATCTTTTCATCGCCGATTTTCTAATAAAAAGTTCACTGATATAAAATATCGCTACGGAAAAAATCGTCAGTGAACTTCAAGAGTGCCGATGTTTGGGAACATTATTCGGTTCAAGAAAATATCGGAAGAAGAAAAGATCGCTTGCGAACTTTTATATCAACGAATATATAGAAAAAAATTCGCCTTATGAAAACATCTTGCACGATCTTCGAACAGGGGATTTCCGAGGGATTTTCAAAGATTCCAAAAACCTGTAGATTAACATGATATAAAAAACTACGTTCTATAATATTACGGCGATAGCTCAATAGGATAAAGCGTCAGGCTACTTTAGTGTCAACGAAGCTTTCTTCAGAAGCCATCGTATAAAAAAAATTTCATCAATCGACAGAATTAAAATGGGAAAGAATTAAAATGGGAAAGAATTAAAATGGTGCTTGAATGGTATGTTGTCAAAATATATACATGAAAAAAAGCAGATTCTGGTATGGTGGCCGGTTCTTAACAACCCGTTGTTTGTATGACCGAGTATGAAAGTTATATATAGTTGAGCTAATGTATCTATAGTTGCATGTCCCATAGGAGCCGTAATTAGCAATGGCTATATTAATGATACATGGTAGTGGTAGTGGTACAAGAAGTTTCACATACATAAATTGGTTAATACACAATCTTAACATTTTTTATCATTTTTGGGATTAAACGTTTAATATATTGACATCGCCCATAGAACTTTTCATCGATTTTTTAGCAGAATATTCTAGTTCTTTGCACACATACCAAAGATACGTTGAACGATGCAATTAAAATTCTAGGGCAGTTCATAAGACACGTAGAACAACTTTCAACATTCTGCTTTTATTGCACTATATTATTAGTCTAACTAATGCTATCGTTGTAATGCAGTACAAGTGTAGATTTTCAAAAATTTTATATTAGAATTAGAACGAAATATTTTTTTGTATCTCTACGTCGCTCGAGAATAGCCAAAAAAGCGTAAAATATTTGGCTTTTACTGACCCAAGCATGACTAAAATGCGACTTACAGCTTAAGTGCGGAACTATTAAACTAATATGTATTTACTTTGTTAGCATTACTAGAGCATTCGAAATTGATAAATTTTGAGAAGAATATGGAATATGTTGAGGATAATTAGTATTGTCTGATATAATATTACTAAATATCCATAAAAACTTATTTCATCAGGAATCAAATCCTATATTTCTGCTTATCATAAAATTTTAATCACCTAATTGGACTAAGAATAAATATCACGGAAGTGTACTCGATTCGAAGTGTATGTATGAATACTTACAGGTGAATTGATTAATATATGTATAGAATACGAAGTTTACGTTAATTTTTGGGATAAACGTAGATCGTATTCCTTTTTCGGATCGAAATGAAAACAAAAGCACATCCTCATGTCACGAAATCAACTATAGGTTCAAGGTTTACACAAGAAGATTTTTATTCGGTGGGGTCATAAACATCCTCTGATACATAAACTAAATATTATAAGTTTTACAAATTATAAAATCACGGCAAACAGATAAACGTTCTTTGGAACAATTTAGTATGTACTGCAAAGACGGTGGATTTGCCATTTTGAACTTCTTTGCTATACTCGTACTCGAACATGTTAGGTTTCAATTTTAATTCTCTCTCTTATTATACCATCGCATGGAAATTCGAGAGAAAACCAGCTAATTTATTTAAATGATGGCACAGAAGAAAAATGCCGTCAAATGATTCCAGAACTAATTATTGAGGGGTTACACTACTATAGAGCACGAAAAATAGGCATATTTCGGGAATTTATCTTGACGCAATAATGAGATGAATCGAGATCTTGTTTAACTTTCCGGCAGTGCACGCTGCTCTGAAAATCTAGCGAACCCGTCTTAAAGCATCAGCGGCTGCTCGTTCAGTGGGCCATAAGCGCGACTTCCAGAGGGTTAATGAGATATATAACATTACTTTATTGCAAAAAAAATGATTTATTCGAATAATTTCGTCACAAGATGGCGGCTGTGCAGCACTTTCCCGTCGGGGATTTTTTGTTGGAAAGGGTCCACGGCCGGAGCTCCATGTCCCGTAATTTTTGATCCAGAGCCAAAAACCAAAGCTTTTTAAACTTCTTAGAACGACAGCATACGTAAGATTTTTTCTATGTCTTGATTTTTCGCGAAATGGGACATTTTTAGTCGAAAAACGCTAAAAATGTGTTAAAAGTGTCGATTTTTAAAATTTGCATATTAAGAAATTATGCAATGAAAAAATTAAATCCCACGTACATCGCTGGAGAAAGTAATTTTGAACATGCTGTAAAAATTTTAGGCTGATCAAAAATCATTTGTTCGAGTTACATTTCCGGCCAGATTAAAAAAAATTATTTCGAGAAAAACACGGTTAACGTTTTCAGTATACTCGAGGTATACATAAGAGGCGTTGCGAAAAAACTTGAATATTTATTTAATGTTTTCGCGATTCATTTTTTGGAATATCATTTTCAGCATCCTAAAGCACCAGTAAACAAAATTCAACTAATAAATAAAAATTAAATGCTTTAAAAAATCTACAGTGCTGTAACCCCTTGAAAGCAATGTACCGGTCAAATAGAAGCGCTTCTAAATTGGCACGTCATTATTTTTAATAACGCGCTACAGAAAAAACGCTTTTAATCCACCTAACAGTGTGATGAGACATTTCTTATAACTCTTATCACTCGCTTCGGATATTATATCGTTTGAGAACATTTAGAACTTGATGCTTCGCGATGTTTTTGATAACACATACTACATGGGATAGTGGCAGGACTCAGAGAATCGCTCAAATCAGCATAGGACAACATCAGTGCTAGAAATCTCAAACCAAATCAATAGGAAAGCGAAAAAATGGCCCATAAAATAGACATACCATCGAATTATTGTTAATGCTCTGTTAATAAAATATCTATATTGTGGTGGGAAACTGAATTTTCCTAAAGGGATTATTTATTAATCATTCGCATGTATGTAAAAAGCCTTATGTTTACATTTGTGAGTATCGCCCTTTTCACAAAAAAGCGTTGAAGTGATATCACGCTATCTCTGAAGTGCATGCGTGCATAGTTCCAAATTTTACTTCGACATCGACTTTTTCTAAAGATGACTTCCCAGTAGTATCCTTGATTTGAATTATTATCGTTAATCCTAATGCCAAAGAACAAATAAAAACCTCTCGAAAACGAACCGTTTGGGGAAATCATCATCATTACTGGAATTTTCATTTTCACGAAACTTTTCGATAGCCTTCCGTCACTTGCGTTAATGCACTGGGTGCACAGTGCTCCGAAAATCTAGCGAAATCGTCTTAGGGCACCAGCGGGTCTAATTCAGAGCTATCTGCGCGGCGAGTTAAATCTGTAAAGAACACTAAAAATTAATTTCTATTATTAATTTTCAGTTCAGCAATTCGAGAGATCGTGCTCACCGCTAGCCATGAAAAATAGACTACGTTGTGAAGCGATGGTCACTATTTATTAAAAAATCACGGTTAAATAAAAAATTAAAGTATTAAAAAATTTCAAATAGTTTATAATTTTCACAAACTTATTAGGAAAAATTGTTTAATAAGCTTTCGTAATATTGTGTAGGAAAAAAGCTGAAAATTTCAGTATTTTCTCTATCTGCAACATATAAACCCTTAAGTATTCCAATTAATTGGTATACGAATTGGAATAGGTTCGCCAAATTTTGGAAGAAGTCTATAAAATAACCCCTTGAAAGCTACCTAAAAATTGTTGTAGTTCGATGCAATAAAAAAATCATATTTGGCAATTCATATTTCGCTGATAAAATTGGGGTGTCAATGTATTATAATAGATATTCAGCATTCGAAGAAGTTTCTTGTGTACGAGTGTAGAACGACTTTGTTTCTACTTACTTGAAGTCAGCGGCGTAGCCAGAAATTCGGTTTGGTGAAAATCGATCTTACTGTCCAAACGGCATAATTCCGAAACCATAATTTTTAAAGTTTTAAAATTATGCAGAATTATTTTCCAGAAAATAGTAACAAGGTTCGTGTCTTTAGAGAACTTGTTGAGACTTTATTGTAGTCATGAATATTAACCTGAGAAAATTCACCATAAATACTTCTTGGACGATATACCGTCAAAATTATTTTATCAAATGATGCGCTGTTTAACGTTTGTAAAACTCATTGAAGATACTAAACTTCCGAAATTAACGGTTTCAAAATGATGCTATCTTGACCTTAAATTACTGTTTTTAAACATTATATTGAATTATACTTATAATTGGTCATACAACAAAAATCAAATGCTCATCAAAATTGATCAGAACCTGCTAGAGTCGAATGGAAATCGTCATTTTTCATAAATTTCTCTCTACATTCGGAAAGTGTTATCCTCGTTATTAATCATATTACGTTTTCGTCTCAACTCGACGCATTCCCAAAATAAAAAACCTGTTTTAATCCACCTAGTGGTGCAATTGTGCTTTTCTCATTTGTCCAAACTACGATTCCATGGCTGGTTATGTTCAATACAATGGTGGAAATGAATATTACATGTTCAGTACGATTTGCACATACATACAATGGATCGACAGCCACGATCTTGAGATACTATGTGATACTGAAACATCGCTTGAAACCAGCGGCGGATCATGGAGAAAGATCCGGGAGGTCCAGGTCCTGCCGAAAATTTTCAACTTGTTAAGAAATTTTAAACTAGTTTTAATTTTAAAGTAGCAACCCCTCACTGCATACTCCCTCCGGGCTGGTATGATTGACGATTTTTAGAGTAATTGCATAACTTTTCTATATGAGAAAGGCAAAACTGTACTAAAGTCCAAAAAAGTCCATTTTTGCCAAACTTCTCAATGTTTCATGAATTTTAAAGGCTTTTGGAATCAAAAATACAAATTTGATTTGAAAATTTTTCATTTCAGTTTATATGGGAATTTGCTGTGTGATTGCACTTTTCAACTCGTAACTCCGGAACCGGAAGTCCAATCAATAAAAAATTCAATAGCAGCCGATGGGAATGTTGTACCTTTCATTTGAGACTAACTTTGTGCAAATCGGTCCAGCCATCTCTGAGAAACAGAGGTCACATTTTTTTCCACATACATACACACACAGACATTTTCCGATCTCGACGAACTCAGTCGATTGGCATATGACACTCGGCCCTCCAGGACGGGATTAGATTGACGAATTTTAGAGTGAATGAGAAAGGCAAAAACATTTTTAGAAAATGTTGAAAGTTATGCATTTTTTTGGTGAGCAGTACTATGTTTCATTAAATCAATTTTAACTTCGCTTCCTATTAAATAAAGACCCTTATTATAGTACATCTCTACAAAAACGAGCTCAATTTGAAAGTTAATCTGAGGATTATGATTGATTACAGAACTCTGGAATTTTCTATTAGAATGTTTTCAGGCAGGAATTTGATATTGATGCTATTAGACAACTGTGAAATCAGGACCAATAGATCAGTTACATATCAGGACCCCATTCCGACAATTTATCAAAAGTCCTCATGATGTTTACAACAACAGGTTATCAATCTACGGATCAGATAATTGTTATTGTAATATTGAATTAAATCAGTCAGCATCAATAAATTTTCAACTTCAATCCAATTTTTTTTGTTGGGTGTGGTGGGGGGGGGGGGGGGTGTTGTATGGTGGTAAACCCCAAAACTTTCTCTTGGCTATGCCGTTGCTTGTAGCTATTTATTTCGCTTTTTATTTTCCGATATTTTTCAGATCGATCCGATGGTTATAAGTTAGAAAAATTGCAGTCAGAAGGTTAGTACAAATGAACATTTTTGCACTGATAAGTTATCAAGTTCCTTCCAGACAACTTGGAAGTGTTCGGTGATTATTTCTAGCGGTTGTAGATAGAAAAATGAAATACAAAATTTGTTTTATTGAAATAATGTTTGGCTTAGTTCAATGGATTATTACTATATTGAACAATAAATAGGCGACAAAGAGTAATCCACAAACAACAAGCCATAACTTTCAAAGTATTCAAAATAGATATTTGATGTCTTCAGTAAAGTTATTCGCAAAAGTAAGAGCTACAAATTTGCTGAAGACATCATTTCGATATAATCACTTCCAAGAAAATTTGTGAAAATATCTCACTCATAGGGGGATTAATCAGCAAAAGCACAATACCAAAAGAAAGGGCATATTGCCTGCATTAAATTCTCCGAAGATACTATTGACCTAAAATAAGCCGTTTTGGCGTTAATAATAGATTACATGTTTTTGGTCATATTTCTGGCAATGGGAAATGATAAAAATCTTTCGCCCGCATTTTATGTTAAATATCTCTTTTGATAATAGTTCGATTTCAACAATCTATAGCTTTTTCTAAAGGTATTCGTTAAAGCTGCCAAAAAACATATAAAGTGTTAATCTATATTGTCAATTTCGGCAGATAATTAAAAAAAACTGCAAAAAACGCCATTTTTACGCATTCAAACATTCATATCTTGGAAACTAAACATTAGAATCAAAAACAAATTAATAACGTTCATACTGTTTTTTAGTTCTTTCATTTAAAATTGGTTTGGATAAGATCGGTTCAGCCATTGCTGAGAAACTCGAATGAGAATTTGTCCGTTACATACACACACACACACACACACACACACACAGACATTGTCTCAAATCGTCGAGCTGAGTCGATTGGTTTATAAGACTCGGCCCTCCGGGCCTCGGAAAAAATCTTGAAAGTTTGAGCGAATTCTATACATTTCTTTTATAAGAAATGTAAAAAACAAGTAACAATGTGAATTCTCGTGAACGTTATCTTGTTTTATGTGGACTTTATCTCGGAAAAGTTGGACATCGGATAAGCCTCTTCTCGCGTGAGTGAGAGAGAATTACAATGCCTGCGTATGATAATAATCGCAAACGTGTGTAATACCAGGACATTACTTGTAATGGATCACTTTACTTTTTGGCGTCGCCAAATTCGCAATCAAAATAAGTTAACTTACCATTGAGTTATTCAGTCGAACAAAAAATAGGCCGTACCTAATGTGGATGTATAAATCCCGTCTTACATCTGTTATACGATTAATCTGATACTACAGATCATTATAAAACTTTGTTTATACCAGCCGATACATTGATACGTAAAACGTTTTCCTTGTTTGCCCCTAGGCTCGAATACTTCAGGTTTCCCACGGTAGTGTAACAACACTCTATAAACTCGCAAGCTTTACCAAGCAACTATGAAATCTTCAGTAGAAAATCATATAAGCTTGAAATAAGCCACCGACATCCACACAATACAACGCAACAACCTGTGTAAATCAAATCAATCTCACTCGCAATGTCGCTTGTAAGACGAAAACAAACCAAAGATCACACGCCAGTGAATACACGCCAGTGAAACCACGCCAGTGAATACACCACAGCGACTCTGGGGCGCGCGCTGTGGCGAATTTATCTGAGCGCGCCACAGAGAATTTCAAGAGCTCTTCTCCACACTCTAACTCGTTCCAGTGTTGGGTGTATGAAAATTTACCTCTGCCATCAACGTGCGCTTACACATATCAAATACGGTGGTGTATATGAACGAAAGAGAAGCGCTCTCGTTTTGCTTGCCAGAGTGTGGGGAGTAATTTCAATTTCTCTTTACTGCACAGAGGATAGGGACATCACTGGTTACCTGCCATTCAATAACTACATAACCGATTTCTTTCAAACTTTGCGTACACATTCTATGTTAAAAATACCTAACCCCTACGTTGAGTTTTTGAAATAAATTTTCAATTCAGATCGATGGAATTTGATCGAATTAGGACGCAAAATGCCACCCTTGTATCTTACAATAGTATTGAAATTATTTCCGAAAAAAAATCCCTTCAAACCATAATATTTTCGGCATATTTCGTGAATGTTCGAATAGTTCCTAAAATTTAAGTGTTGTGTATAAGACACGACCATGATTTCATGAGTAAAATAATATTAACCACTCAAGTTCTGAAACGGGTTGATAGTTGTAATAGATAAATATTCATATAAGAATTATACGCTCGTAAAAATAGTTGTATTTTTAATATTACTTTTATTTTTTTATTTTGATTATAGAGGTTTTAACCTTAGGGTCATTCGCCTCTTATCGGGTTAGAGCAATCTCTTTTGGAAAAATCTCTGACCCTATGTGCGGGGTTGGGAGTCGAACCCAGGTGAGCTGTGTACACGGCAATCGATTTACCAACTACGCTATGGCCGTCCTTATTTAATATTACTATGATCGTGTTTTGTACACTACGCATCATTTTTCTACTGTATACATCGTGTTGTATTCATCGTATGAACAAATAGATTTAAATCCCCTATTTTGGACTTATTAAACTTTGGTGACAATCACTGTCGAACGCTATTACAACGTCATTATACAACTTTAGCGAAACAGTTCTAGAGGTATGTGTTTTTATCATATCAATTAATCTAAATAGATGATGACTATTTGAATTTACAAACCGAAATTTGAATAGTTATGATAGAAAATGCCTGTCTTTTAAAAGCCATATTATTACGCAACCTCAATAAATCCGTTTTATTTACTCCATAAAATCATTACGATACATGACCAAATTCACACTCTTTAAACCAACAATCCGGCTATGTGACCGATAGTAAGAAAATACACCCACACACAGTATAAATTTCAGAAACTAACGAACCCAATTTTAATTACTCTCACTAAAATAACAACATTCGGTGTTCGAGCATATACGCACAAAATAATGAGCCGGGTTTCCAGTTTCGCAGCAGCACCCATTTCGGGTCGAATGTTTGCTTGGCGACCGTGTTTGGTGAGGTGTGGAGTAGAGATTGCGCTACTACTGCCTGGTCGGCTTTGGAGGTCGGCAGTTAACAAGAAGTCATTACAAACACCACCCAGCTCCGGAAAAGAGATCCTTATCGTGAGCCAAGTGAATCACGTTTCGCCTATTCTATACGCAGGCCAGTCTGCTCGTTGGGTCTAGTGGGGGTGGTGGAGTGGGGGGCTGGAATGTATTTACAGTACGGCTTATGACTTTATGGAAGTCCACGGTACTTTGTGATAAATATGGCTCGATTCAGGTCGGCCTAGTAGCAGTAAAGCAAAATGTTATTAGGTTTAATTCGAACAACAGATTTCCACTTCATAACGGCAAATGCGTGTGGGATTAGTTAGGAGGCAAGCTGGAAGGGCACGGAAGGTATAAAACTTTTCAGAGCGTGAGCGATCGTAACAGAAAGTTATTTCCTGCTTTGTGCGGTATGCGTATGGGAATATAAAAATAATAAGCTTTATGGCATAGGCAAGTCGATTGCAGTTAGTTGAAACAGGGTCGAAAAGCGGGATACAGACGAAACGGTAATCGAGTGATTTAGAAATCAAGGATTGCTTAATGCTTAGAAAATCGAATGTGCAAAGCCATATCTAGAATGTTTAACACAGTACTTTAATTTTTAAAAAATCAATTTTCGTAGTTAGGATGGAAAAAATGTTGTTAGTAACAATATAACCGTTACTGCTAAAATGTACCATGCACTACTAATACTACTGATACAAAAAATTCTGGCCTAGAATCGATCCTTGAAACCATTTTATGACCCAACACGAAAGATTATCCATATATCATACGAATTAGTTGCCGACATCCTAAATCTAATCTTCCGTAATGAATGGTACCCGAAAATTTAAACCTTCTCTGATAACAGGTGCCAATTTACCGTTGAAGGCCACCTTCATCAATACCTCCACTAAACACACATTGAGATTCGATTACCAGCATTTCGATACGAGAATGTGAATGGGATCGGAAGTGTCGATGCTGTGTGCCCGCGTCATGCCGTGCCGTGCCGCGCCAGTATGGAAATTAAATTGAGTGACATAACAACCGATAATGAGTTGAGCTGATAATCATTTTCCATTTTCTCGGCCCGAAACAAAAGGACATAATCAGCCCCGGTAGTGGTCCCTCCTCGGTGCGTGCGGTGGCCGGCGGGGATTGCGATTTAGTTAGATTGGATATTGCCGAGTAGCGAAATCGTCGGCAGTCCCCTGCTGGCGAACGGTTGGTTGCGTCATAGATTGTATCGGAGACTGACGTTGACGGTTAACGGCAGTGTCGATGGAAGCACCAACATCCCTGCTATCTACTTCACCCATGCCCTCGCGGGCTTCATTAGGGGCAATATGGCAGTACGGAGCCAGCAGGAATTAGAATTGAATCCACGGAGCCGGAACATTCTTCCGAGTCACTTTGATTCCACGTACCACCGACAAGTAAGGAAAGATACGGATACCCTTTGCGTACAGATTCAATTAAGCCTGACGCACCTTAACAGATGAAAGGGTTTGATGTACTCGTACTTTTACATGACTCCGAAAGGGTGATAATGGCGCACGATAGCCGTTATCCGGAAATCTTTCAGCACGTGTCTCAGGGGCGGTGAAACATAATGGCAAAGTCCATTTCGTTTAAACATTTGGAAGAGGCATCGAAAAAGCTGATTGGGCGCGAAATTCAATGAGGTGTTAACACAATAGAAACCTTTTTGATAGAAAGATTCATTTTAAAATTAAGAAAGATTGCCTTTTTATCTGATGCTGAGTAGGTAGGTGGAATTAATTGTATTAATATAATCTTTTGTTTTAAGAATGGAAACTGTTTTGTTGATACTAAAGTTAAAATACATGTAGCATCATGTAATTAAGTATGGAATGTGAGATTAACGCAAAATTCAATTAATTTCCAAACTGTAAAGCGAATGCAACTTTAAATACTTCTCACAATATTCATCCGTAATGAAATGATTGGCGATTTCCACGGAATCATCTGTAATAGCGGTAGCACTTTAAGTTACAATCAAACCCATTAGATAATTAAACGCCAATTGTATTGTTCCTCAATGCAGTTACCAATCCTTAAAAGAGGTTTATTGCATTATTCACGCGTAAAACCACGGCATGGACACATTCCACGTTGCAGTCAGGCTTGCCATTAAAACGCCATTTAACTGATTTCCTGATCAAGACCACATCCTCGTCCGATGATAGTTCTAGCATTTGTAGTGTTTGACTGTACAGTGAGTCACCCTCTTCCGATCGTCGAGCGAAACGTAAAGATATCGAGAAGAAGGGACATCGGAAACAATGACAGTGTGGTGACATCACTTAATCCCTTACACATCCCCTTGGCTTTACGCATTGGTCGAACGGCGTTTTTCTGCCCCTTGCTGAAAGTCACTGGGACACGTTATCAGGAAACAATAAACCAATCAAAATCAAATCAAATCAAGTTTTGTTTTGACCCGGGACCGGGTGCGATTTTCAGGGGACTAAATGTTTATTCCAAATGTAAATGGACGCCCAAAATCTTTGGAAGGGCGTAGAATCACATTTCCGGGTTATAACGGTATTGTATGCATCAAATTCGATCTAGAATTGAATTCGAGTAGTACGTTCTATTTTGCAGACGTGATGATTTTTTTTGGGCGAGTGTAGTGGAAGAATTTATGAAGCCTCATACTGGGACTAGGAAGTGCCCAAAATATTGGTTTAAATGAAAAGAGGAAATCCCTATGCTGCCCAACCACCCATTTTGCGGGTTGTATGAAATTCAAAGGAAATTATTTGAAACACGCTGTTACGTTAACATTTCCAGGAAAACGTCTTCGCAGCTTTCACTCTTATTATTCAAACACATAGCTCTATTCGAAATTATTAGGTTTAATGAATTTTACCTTGAAAGCTAAACAAATTAAGGGGAACGAGAAAATAACGCATTTGACGCTTTTTTTAACCGAGCAATAAAAAAACCATCCCTCATTTTGTGCATTCCATTATGAACGCGAGAAATAAAAAAACAAAAATGTTAGGCATAAAAATTTGAATTTAAGGAGCAGCGAAAAGTCGCATACATCGATAACTTTAAGTGAAAGCGAAATTATGCCTTCTGTAAAATTTATAAAAATAGTCTTCTCTACAAAAACAGTCATGCGCTTATTCAAATATACACAGGTACTATCTCTTTTCGTTTAAAAGTTAGATTTTCTATAGCCTACTATGATCAATTTCTTAAGGAATATCGACAAAAAAATTGTGCATTCTTATACAGATGAACTTCGTAGAACATGTTAATTCGTAAATATGGATAGTTTTGGGCCAACTTTTGGATCCAAATAATTCCCCTACAATTGGGAGAGATGCCGCATTCAAATTGCGGGTGAGATGCCGCACTCGATGGCGATGGATACGCAGTTAACATGGATTTTTTTCACCTCGAAATGTCATTAAATGATTCACTTGCGTCAGGTATAGGTTCTTAATTAGGTATATCCACAAACTAACGGACCTAACACAGTGACATATCGTCGCTGTTGTGCTATCTTATGACAAACGCCATTTTGGGGTAAACTGAGTTAGATATGCCGCATTACTTGTCTAAAAAATCTCTATAAAGTGGCGTTTACAGAATTTTGACATTCTGCTTGGTTATTGAGATATAACGAGAAACGTGCTGAGAAATTTTTAATTTTTTTGCTTCAAATGACTATATCTGGGGATTGGCTCAAATTATCTTAATGTATAAGATGTTTTTATATGTAAAACTATCCGAGAAACACAATGGCATAATCAGTTTCAAAACAAGAATGCGCGAATTGTGAAAAAAATGCTATTTAAGTTTTAAACTGGAAATATAGCATATTTGGCAACACTGTAAGCAAAAATATTTATTTTTTCTAGATTCCCTGACTCATTTCCTTCAAAATACATTTCACCGATTGTTTATAGACTAAATGAAGCCAAAGATATGAATAAAAGTAGAAAATCGATGATTTTTTTCTATGGAAAATTTTCCATGCACGATTATGACACGCCATACAAATTTTGTGATCAATACACACCTATGACACGTGTGAGTGCGACTTTTGTTTACATTTTTAGTAAAAACTCGCAACATAGTCAACCGATCATCGTAATATTTGAGAGATTAATACAGAATAGATGAAAGCATCAATTGTCTTTTTTAGATTGTTTATACGATTTATAAGTTTCAGGATATTCAATCTCAAACTTTAAAAATCGTTTTTCTCGAAATGTGCAAAATGGCGCTTGTCATAAGATAGCACAACAGCGACGATATAGGATATTGAGTCCATTTATCTATATATTTAAACGGGCTTGTTACTTCGGTTTATGCTCTAAAGTTTTAGGCACTAATTTTTGCGAACGCATTGATTTGTAGTGATATCAGTATTGGGATAAAAACAAAAATTTCAACGAATTGTTGCTTTTTATAATGAAGTTTTCAAGAACAAACCTAAGTTATATAAATTCATTGTTGGGAGAAACAGCCAGAAACTGTTTTTAAGGAACCCTCCCAACAAATAGACATATATGGCTTACACAAACATATATACTGAAGTTTTTTTTATGCGGGGGATACGTACCGCATAAAAAAATCCGCATAAAAAACCGCATAACTTTGAAAATCCGCATAAAAAACTGCTTAGTTTTGAAAATCCGCATAAAAAACACATAAGGTGTGAAATATTTTTCAATATTAAGAACCATAGTACTCAAGGAAGAGCAAGGATTTGAAGTAAGAAAGTTTAGAGAAAAGCGTGGAGTAGGGTCATATGAACAAGCTTATAGTTTCCCGGCTACTTAACTCTTTTTCTTCTGCAACGCAGGAATCAGGATCTCTTGGCATTAAATGCGAATCACCTGAGTCTGTCTGAGTCTTCCACTGCCGGGGAACTCTTCGTTGGAGTAGAAAAGATCCACCGTCGGGGACTATTCCGAGTAGTCGGTAGTGAATCGCTGGCTTGAATCATCGGGCGCCAGTGAACCGGACGCAATCCTCCACCGGGAATCGCTGGACTGACCTCGGCATTCTGCCGGACTGCATCTAAGGAAGAATAACAGGGAACTCTCCGCCGTGGTAGGCTAGCTCCACCGTCGGGAACTACGCCGAGTAGCACCGAACGCGACAGGCCCGGGTCGTTGGGGCACCAGTGAACCGGAAGCCACCCTCCAACCGGAATCGCCAGATCGACCACGGCATCCAACTGGTCAACGTAGAGAGGAAGGCATGTAGAATATCATGCCGTGCAGGACTGATATGGCGGTTACGAGACAGGCGAAATCTAGCAAGACCAGCTAGACCTGGAATCAAGTTAAGTGCATTAGCACGCCTCCCCCAGTAGTCATTTCAAATGGAATCCGTGGGATCAGGCAAATGTCGGACTTCTTGGTGGAGTTAAGAGGAATAGGGTTCAGAGTTATCGTCTCTGTTCAGAGTCCATCACTCTGGCACACGATGGACGAAATCGGTAGTATGGTCTAACTACTGAACGTGTGCCGGGTCGGCGTAAAAGCTTTATCACTAATTAAAAAAAAACACGCTCAGAGACTTTTTTCCGATCTCGTCGAACTGAGTAGAATGGTATAAGAGATTCGGCTCTGCGGGCCTCAGTCAAAAAGTCGAAATTCCGACCGATTGCATAAGTTTTATTATGAGAAAGGGAAAAAGGTATTCAGTCATTTTCTATTTTTATTTTCAATGCATCAAGAATGCTTCTCATATCCTTAACCCAAAGACTAGTAATTTATAACCTAAAATAAAAATATGAACATTTTATGTCTTTTGTTTAAGCATGTGCAATCACGAGGATCTATCTTTCGATAAAAGTCGCTTCAGGTGATGCCCTAGAAATTAAAAGGAAGCTGCATAAAAAGAATCGCATAACTTTGAAAATCCGCATAAAAAACCACATAACTTTGAAAATCCGCATAAAAAACCGCATAACTTTGAAAATCTGCATAAAAAAGTCGCATAAAAAACCGCATAAAAAACCGCATAAAAAAGACTTCAGTGTAAATAAATAGTACCCTTATTAAGATACTCCAACTTAGTACCCCCCGTGGTACCCCTTTAAGAAAAGTGAGGATAGTAGCCAGTTGATAGGTGTAATCAATCTTCATTGAACGCTGCTGAAGACCCCTAATCACAAAAACATCAACGAGAGCTAAAAAATACTTTTATTCACCATTTTTCAATTTGTGGCCACGGTGCGGCGTCTCACCCGCACTTGCGGCAACTCTCCCGCAACGACCTTTTTTTTTTAAAAATTCCACACTATTTTAGAAACTTGTCGCAATTGATAAAAATGATTTCATCAAATATTGAATGGTTTACTTTGAGGTAGGATCGGTTTTTAGAAATGTGCGGCATCTCTCCCTAAATTACCCTATAGACGAAATTCGCGCTAAATCGTATTCAGAGTTGGCAGCACCCTCTCAGATTTTAATTAAACTATCTGTACATAAAGACTTTGTCACAAAAAGCCACTTTGCATACTTTGTTTTTCCAAAAATGATCTAGACTGACTTTTGAAAAGGGCCAAACTTTTTTTACCAATATTTTTCAAATGGCTATAGTCTAAAAATGACAAATCCTGCAAAAAATATTGTAGAAGCGATTTTCACAAAATTAGTCAAATTTTCGAATAAAAATATTGAAAAAAAAACACCGAAAAAAATCGATTTTAGAAATTTAAAGTCGATTTACAAAAAATCCCCATTTTTGATTTGGATGAAATTTTGTTCCAAGATAGGTAATTATGTTCCCTACCTACCGTCAAAAGATCAAGTTGAGCACTTTTAAGGAAAAAAGTTATTTGAAAAAAACTTTTCCTTGTCCAAACTGATTTTTTTTTCTTCAGTGTATTTGTATCGAAAACTAAACCAATGAAAGTTATAATCATCTCAGACTCCAATAAAACTTGATTTGTGAGAAGATGTTGTCTAATTTAGCAACAAAGCAAATTTTTATTAAGGGGTTAACTACTTTTTCATAATTCATAAAATCGAATTTTTTTTATTACTTTATCTGAAAGTACAACTCCCTGAGAATGTTTTTACAATTTTTTATAGAGATCCGAGAAATAGATCGAAAGTTACAGCGCTTCCTAGCGCGCTTCGTCTACCAAGAGCAGTGGTAACTTGAAATTTAAAACTCGATTATCTCGAAATTTCGTTTTACTAAAAATGGTTTTCAGAGATCACGATTGCCGAAAAAGTACTTTATCAATTTTCTTAATTTTTTTTTCAATTGATCGTAATTAATTTTTTTCGTACCTTAACGATTCCTTTTTGCCTTTCTCAATAGAAAGGTATTGCAATTGCTCTGAAAACCGACTTTTTAACGGAGGCCCGGAGGGCCGAGTGACATATACCATTCGATTCAGTTCGTCGAGTTCGGCAAATGTCTGTGTGTGTATTTATGTGTGTGTGTATGTATGTGTGTGTATGTGCGTCTGTGTGTGTACGCGAACACAATCTCACTCACTTTTCTCAGAGATGGATGAACCGATTTTTACAAACTTAGTGCAAAATGAAAGGTGCAACGTTCCCATAGGCTGCTATTGAATTTCTAATGGATCCGACTTCCGGTTCCGGAATTACAGGGTGATGAGTACGATCACGCAGAAAATGTCGATTTTAAGAAATTCTGCAATGAATGTATAATGGTGAAAATTTTTCCAAAATGTGACCACAACTGCTTCGATTTGTAGTACTAGGTCATTAACAGCCATTCAAAGTCTCTTTGGTCACATTGGCCACCATCATCGGTTCCGGAAGCCCCGGTGGAAGTATCCAAATTCAGACTAACAGTCACATCGGTTTCTCGGAGGTGGCTAGACCGAATCAACCAAACTTAGTCTCAAATGAAAGATGTTGCGTCCTCGTAAATGGCTATTAAATTTTATCCTCAACCGACTTCCGGTTCCGGAGTTACAGGTTGTGGCGTGCGATCACATAGCAAATTGTGATTCAAACCGATACCCCGATGGAAGCAAAAAAGGTAAAAATTTCGCTAAAATGTCTCTCAAATAACTTAACTTTGCAGTTCTAGGTCACCGACGGCCAAACAAACTTTCGTTGACTATATTGACCACCATAGACGGTTCCGGAAGTGCCCGGGAAAAGCGGCCATCTTTCAAAATTTACGAACTCACACCAGTTTCCCTGAAATGGTTGGGCCGATTTTCACAAACTTAGTCCCAAATAATAGCTATAGTCTATAAAATTTCGTACGGATCGCTTATATGGGTCCGGAAATATAGACTAAATCGTCCGGTCACATATGAAATTCCCATATAAGCCGGAACTCAAATTTTTTTTCCAAAGGGGGACCCCATGAAATTTCAGAAATCGAATTCGTATTTTTGATGCCAAACATCTTTAAAATGCATGAAACGTCGAGATTTTATGTTATCTCGAAAAATTTTTTTTTTATAAAAATCGACTTTTTGAGACTGCCGATTTCGCACCTTTTTTCAGTTCAATATTACCGTGGCTATTTTTTCTTTTTCAAAATTTTAGAACTCGAATAATGATTTATTTTCCTGTATATAGTTATCATGTGATGTATAATAATAAAATGTAATATATGCATTTAAAAGTTTTTAATGAATATAAACAACGCACACATTCTCGTGATTCATGATTGAGAAAGGCACAATTGCACCGCTAGGTGGATTAAAATAGGTTTTTATTCATAAATTTTTGTTTCTTGGATAAGAATTTTTAGAACTTAAAATAGCGTTTTTTTACTAAAAACGTTCACGAATGCAGGAAAAAAATTATTTTATAGTCAACTAATCGTTAAGGTACGAGGAATACTCATATACTAATGCAATTTTTCGAGTTTTGGGATTTTAGATGATCTATTGGTCTTTGATCGTAATCACCGCGAACTTCTTAAATAAAAACGGGTTTCGGGGAAAAAGTTTGTTTATTTCACTGAAAAATGTTCTATTAAAATATTATAAGTTTGATGTAATGAAATAATTGCTTTATTCCTTTACGTAAATTCAAACTCTCTTGACATTTTTATCATTAAACAGTATGTAACCCCTTAATCACGAATCCCATTAAAAAGAGTTTATGCCATTAAACGAATATTCCATCATTACTTCTTTATTTTCTTGTTTGATTGAAGGTCATACCTAGAAACAATATAAAACTACAAAAAATACATGCTGAGGAAGAATCAGAGAAAGAAATAATCACCATTATGCATTGAATTTTACATAATTTTTTATTTATTTTTATATATAACATTTGTCTTAAAAATTTCTTCATGCATGCTATTTGGTATAATTTTTATACAAGGAAAATATTTTTGGTTCATCTTTTGAATTAGAATACCTTTTCGTCTCTAATTCGCCACCAGGAATAGGCACAAAGCTGTGGAACTCTCGGGGAGTTGTTATGGTATTTCCATAGTCGCAAGCATTAGTGGCTGTTTTTGCCATTCGTTTGAGAGTGCCACCAATAGCAGTACAGGGTCCTTTTCCATGGGATGCTGCAACAAAATGCCATTCTGCGCTTAACTCATACTTTGACTGGAATCTACCCAAGCTTACGAAGTTTTTCTTATTTTTGTATTGTGCTGCTGCTCCATCAAACATAAAATAAATTTTAGAAATTTATCAGTTTTGAGAGAAACAAGTGAACTGCAGTCTTCAAGTCTTTCAGTCTTCCAGTCTTCATTCAAGTTTATTAAACCATATTCGTTACTGATACTTTTTGCATGTATCAGGCAACTATCAGCTGGGAGAATGGATTCTGAGATGATTATGACTTTCATTGGTTTAATTTTCAATAAAAATACACTGAAAAAAAATTCAGTTTGAACAAGGAAAAGTTTTTTTTTCAAATAGCTTTTTTTCCTTGAAAGTGCCCAGCTTAAATTTTTGACGGCAGGTAGAGAACAGAATTACCTATCTTGGAACAAAATTTCATCCAAATCAAAAATGGAGTTTTTTTTATAAATCGACTTTAAATTTTTAAAATCGATTTTTTTCAGTGTACGAGTCAATGAAGAATTTTTTCACTATTTTTATTCAAAACTTTGACTAATTTTGTGAAGATTACTCCTGCAACATTTTTTGTAGGATTTGTCATTTTTAGACTATAGCCATTAAAAAAATGGTAAAAAAGTTTGGCCCTTTTCAAAAGACGGTCTAGATCATTTTTGGAAAAACAAAGTATGCAAAGTGGCTTTTTGTGACAAACTCTTCATGTACAGAAAGTTTCATTAAAATTTGAGAAGGTTTATGTTTATTACCTTCACCAACAGGCCCCTTGGTCCCAATGGTGGTTGCTTAAACTAATTACATTTTAAAATTGACAACATTTTCGCTTTTATCGCATTCCTCGTCCGGTTGAAGTCAAAGGCCGTCGCCACACTGTTAAAAATTCGTTGGAGTCCGGTAACAGCGCTCTGGCAACCATAGTTGGTTCTCCTGAACGGAACTCGCAGAAGGGAGTTATTACGTAGAGCTCGAACACGGGCTTGAAGATCCAGACGTTCGAAGATTGTAGGACAATCCACTCTGGCAGAGAGGAAGTCCGAGACGAACAGGGCTCGTGAGCAGTCCCTCCGAATGCTGAGTGTATCGAGGTGTATTAGCTGGCAACGGTTTTCATAGCTCGGCAGCTGAAATCTGTTTCGCCATGGGCGAAGCGTATGAACCTGCGTAGGACAGCCTCGATTCTGTCAATGTACGGATTCCAAACAGCTGAACAATATTCTAACGTTGGGCGGACCAACGCGCAGTAAAGCGATTTAAGACAATATACGTCCCTGAAGTTTTTCGCTATTCGGAAGATGAACCCAAGCTGTCGTGATGCCTTATCCACGATGTATGACGTATGTGGTTTGAATGTTAATGCCGAATCCATGATGACTCCGAGATCTTTGATGTGAGAGTGTCTTGGAATGCTCGAGCCGAAGAAATGATAGTTAAACTGAGTCGGTTGGCGTTTCCGCGTGAACGTAACGATTGAGTTTTTGCTCGGGTTTAAAACCATTCTGTTTGGATCACACCACGTACTAAAGCTGTCCAGTTCACTCTGAAGAAGCTCGGCATCGGTTTTATCCCGTATTTGTTGAAAAATTTTCATGTCGTTGGCGAAAGAAAGGCGGGGTCCTTGTAATGTGAAATTGACGTCATTAAAGTAGAGGAGGAATATTACTGGACCGAGATGGCTTCCTTGTGGTATGCCGGATGTAGCGAAGAATGGTGCAGATAGACAGTCCTTAATGCTGATTTGGAGTTGCCTTCCATCGAGGTAGGAACGAAACCAGCGCAGAAGTTGTCCATGAATGCCGAGTTTGTCCAGCTTCGCTATTGCGATATCATGGTTAATTTTGTCGAAGGCCGCAGATAGATCCATATAAATAGCATCGGTTTGCAATCCGTCAGCGAATCCATCCATTACATATGTTGTGAACTAGAGCAGGTTTGTCGTTGTCGATCGTTTATGCATGAAACCGTGTTGGTCATCTGCAATGTAGTGTTTGCAGTGAAAGAAAATGGGATCTAACACAACCAGCTCGAACAGTTTTGATACAGCACTTAAACACGAGATTCCCCGATAATTGTCAATGTTCGATTTGTTTCCTTTTTTATGAATTGGAAACATGTGCGCAGCTTTCCAGCAGGAAGGGAACGTACCAGTAGTGAGTGATAGCTCAAAGACTCGCTGAAGTGGTTCAAGAAGCCCGCTGATGCACTTTTTGACAAAAATCGAGGGAACACCATCTGGACCCGGGGAACAAGATGCTTTCAGTTTGGCATTTGCTGCAAGAATGGCAGCATTATCGACACAAATTCGGTAGATGGTTCGTCCTAGAGAAGGAGTTAAATTAGCGGCGGCAGCGACTTGTTGTGGTGGCAGGCGCTCGTTGGAAAAAACGCTTGAAAATTTGTCGGAGAACAATTGGCAAATTTCCTTAGTGTCAGTGCCTAATACTCCATTAAACGACATACAAGATGGCAAACCGGATTCTTTTCGCTGCTCGTTAACATACTTCCAGAACGACTTGGGCTTGGATTTCAGTTGATGCTCGACGTTTCGCTGGTGTCTAAAAAGGTGCTGCCAACACTTGTTCGAGTTGGCGCGAAATTCGTCTATATGATGTTTCATGCCATAGTGCATGGAGCAAAAATAACTACGTATAGTACTGCAAATTTTGTAAGAAAATTCACTTGAAAATTTCATTGCCATGTTTCATGAAATTGAAAATCATTAGCTAGATCTTATGTCGTCTACTAGGAATCATGAGCTATTTCACGGATCCATGAATAATAATTTTCATGATTTTGAGAACTATTTCGTGTGCACAGATCTGTCGTGATTCTAGTGTTAGGAATCTTGAACCAGTTCATGAATACACGAATAATATTTTATGATTTCGTGAACTATTTCTCAAGTACGAATGGTATGAATCATGAACCAGTTCACGAATACCTGAATAATATTCTACAATTTCGTAAATTACTTCACGACGACGAATGGAGAGTCGAGATTACCGTACTAGGAACCATGAACCAATTCACGAATAGATGAATAATATTTGATAATTTTGTGAATTATTTCTCGAGTACGGATATTGGATTGTGACTAATATATTAGGAAGCATGAATTAGTTCACGAGGATTGAATGGATTCATGAACAAATTTGTGAAATGGTTCACGAGAAAGAATCCAGACTGTTTTGATTTTGTGAGCTAGTGTTCCTTGGCCTATGAAGTCAACCTTTGATTTTATAAATAATGTTCATAAAGTTGTGCACTAATTCACATACCGAAACTCGATTTGGTAGTGACATGGCGGAAACCGTGACTAAAGTTCACAAAATAAAAACAAATATTCCGACTGATAAAACCGTTACGTGGGCGTTACTGAATGGAAACTGAACATAACTATAAAACACATGATTTTTGTTCATGGTTCTGTTTTCGTAACGTAAAAAAGTGATTGTTCCAGAATTTATGGCACCTTATTCACGATTTTGGGAACAATTTTTTTTTCGTGCACTGGATCGAGCTTGAAGTTTGTAAAGAATTTTACATCAAATTTCATGATGACAAACAAACCATACGCTATGCACATCAGGTTATTACAAAATGTTCGAACCAGAAACATATTTTGGAAAATCTATCCAGTTTTGTTAGTTATTGAACTTTTAACGAAGCTATGTAGTTTTGCATGGCCCTTGTGAAAATATTTATTGGTTTTACCACTTGCAAGAGACTTGGAACATGAGAAGCGCGACTTTTCGGCTTCCACGTTATAACGCATCAATGACGTTGACACTATCTTTTCAATTTCCGAAATCAAAATGAAGTTATTGGTGAACAGATGACGAATATTTTGTTCTAAAATGTTACCGATCATATATATTGCTTAAACAAACCCCAGCTCTTTTTCCGTAGAGCAAACTAGTTTGTTGAAAATAATTTCTGAACTACCTTCTACCTTTTAGGTTCCGCACAAAAATATCTCAGACAGGTTAATCACTTTTCCCAACGTAGTTCGAACGATATTCAATCTTCGAAAAAGTACTAGGCAATAAAATTATCCATGATTTTCACATTTGATAATAACTAATGTATTCAACTCCACATAGCAGAGAAAAAGCGAGTAAGTATTCCAGTTCAATGTCCAGCTCGTTTGACTGGGTTGGTTGAACTGCGCAACTATGATTTTCGGTTCCAGATGCCTGGTTCCGATTGAGCTCCAGACCCAGATCCCAGTTTCGGGCCATGCTCCGGACCCGAATTATTCCCTGTCTCTAGCCCGCGTCAGGATCCGAACCAGGCACAAAATGGGCGCTCGAATCCAGACAAGTGTGTTTCGATTTTTTGCTGGCTACCACCGTTCCCTCGACCACTCGTCAGTCCAATTATACGGATACTTCCAATCCAAATAAGCACACGAGACGTCATATACACTCAAGCTTGGAGAATATAACAAGTTCAACATAGGATGCACCACTAAGTTCACGGAGTTTGAGATACGCTTCACAATTCGAATAAAAACGTTAATCAAACTATAAAACAAATATTATTTATCACCGAGAAAACCATCATTCGCAGACATACGACGAATCGTAAACGAGTGTACCGGGTAGTTTTTCCTGTTTCGCAGCAGGCTGCTTCTCAATGGTCGCCCGAGGGAAACATACGAAACCACGGAGTCATGCATATAGGAGTTCCGGAAAGTAAGCAGGTTTTTTCATCGTTTAAAACGGTGCTGCAAAGATTCGGTTTAAATTAAATAAAATACTATTCAATAATGCCACTGTAGAGTGATTCTTCAAGTTTAGGGAAACAATACTATATTTTTCAAGTAATTGATTATGCGAATGAAATTTGTTTTAGTTTATCTGTACCCGTGGAACCCGGAGGGTAAATAAACATATCATTCCGTATTGTATACATTGAATTAACTGATATTATTCTAAAACGATTGTGTAAAGAAATGGAAACATTTTTGAAAGCTCACAACTTGCGAACACCGTCATCACTTGGCGGTAACTCGCCACTACAATCCGTCTTTCTTATTATGTGGAGCAACATTTATCAGAACTAAGAGACTGTAGAACGGACTCGGTAGAAAAAAACAAGACATCAAGACGAACAAGAGCGTGAGCAGCAACCCGCGCCCAAGCAAAAACTCAATCCGGAAATGCTATACTGATGGCTGTTTTATAGCAGTTGCAACCATTCTTCATTTTCCGTTCTTCCACGCTGCTGCTAGCGATGCAATGACGGGGGAGCTTGGTAGTAGTACCTCTCTGCTGCACCATTACTTGGCAATAATGCAGAGGAAGGTTGCAATTTTATTCGGACGAATTGTGTGCGTGCTTCTCTGCAAATACTAGCCTCGGAGTAGATACCTATATCGAAGAAGTTCAGTGCGGCGGGCGGTCGTTGTCAGTCTTGTTTTTTGGGGCAAGTGGTGGTTTCTCTTCCACGGTTTTTGTTGATTTGCACCATAATTTGGGTTTTCTGAAAATAATAATCATTTTTATCTCGTTATTTATTATTATCGTTGATTCTAAGTGGTTGAAATATGAAAACTATTGAGCTGTTGTTTTTGGATGAAATATTAGCAGATAGTCATATTATGGTTGAAACATGGTAAGTGATAGCAATAATTCAATTTTGCTTACTTATTATTTCAAATGTTTACCTAGACTACAGATATGTACGAAAAAGTCACCCCCCCCCCCAAATACGACTAAACCATTGCTTAAAGTTATTCAGTAAATTATTTCTCGATAATCAATTGAGCTGAAGTCAACGTTGAAAGCTGAACCTATATTTCCTAAACGAAATGACTAACTAAATATCTAAACGTCTAGTTCCCAACCAGACAAAGTTCCTCCATAATCGGTTCGATGAAATGTTGTAAGTCCCATGCAAACTTTCCCGCTCTAGCTAATCTCCTCCAACGATCCGTGGTAACACCAGAAGCCTGACCCTGGTTAAACATTACAGTACATACATCTTCGTCAGTAAGGTGTGAACAGTACATACATGCTGTATTATCATAAAATTAAACGTCTGAATAACAACAGCTTAAATCGCCAAAAGCGTTCACCATGCATGTCGGCCTGGGCGCATGATGTTGACAGCGAAAATAATGATGACGCACTGCCGTTGATGAAAATGATGTTGGCGTCGATGAGGATCGGCGCCTGGTGGAAGGAAATGACAAAGCAAAACACTGGGTTACTTTCCATTATATGCCTTTTAATTATTATAAATCCTCAAGCCTAAGTCGATGTCGAAAACCAAAGAAAACAAACGTGTGCACTGAGTTTGGGGTGGGAATGGGTGAGGAACCTCCGGATGGCGCGTAGAGTGTTAGGAAAATGTGCTTTGCAGGTTTGGGTGAAAATGAAGTGTGACATCGACACAGGAAGCTGATTACGGTGATCATTATGAAGGGTACGGTGCCCGCAGGGAGAGATTTCGCGGTACGAGTGTTTCAGTTGTAATATTTTGATGTCTGGCTCTCGTGAAGTACTTCAACATTCTACAGATGTACGGTAAAAATATTATTCCGCAGAATGATATTTTGTTATTATATACTCCCTGAACTGGGCTTGCAAAACATAAAAAAACCCAACCAGTATTCCAGCTTCAGGACACCTCAATCAGCGACACAATAAAGTATGTATGTACCGCCTCGTGCCTCCACCGTAAAGCTATGATGGTCAAGAGCAAAGCAATAAATATACTTCTACGAACCCACTCAGGTTTTCGCTATTGGGTAGGAATATTTGCAGGATGAGAATTGATGTTGATGATCTGAAAATCATTAACTCAAGGTGGTCAAAAAAATGGGAGCGTTTACTTTGACCTGTTACATCTCAGCCGTTACTCACTCGATTTTAAATGGACCACTGGAAAGGTACGTCTTTTATGAATACGTCGCAATGAATGATAGAGTTGACTACCGTAAGTTATAGCAATAATAGTAAAATAAAGTAGAAACGCTACTTTGACTTGCCTTACATTGGAGATCTTTAACAAAAACGGGGATCAAAAGTAATGAGAAACAAATTTTTATATCCGACGTACTGTAATTGTAAAAACCTGCTTTAATCCACCTAGTGGTGCAATTGTGCATTTCTTATTTGTCCAAAGTACGATTCCATGGCTGGTTATGTTCAATTTAACGGCGAAAATGCTTATGCAATCATTCTGAAGATCGCCAACCTAAAACCTGGAGGGCCGAGTGTCATATATCATTCAACTCAATTCGTCGATATTTGTGTGTGCGTGCGTATGTTTGTATGTGGCAAAAATGTGACCTCTGTTTCTCAGGGACGGTAGTCTCAAATAAAAGGTGCAACCTTCCCATTGGTCGCTGTTGATATTTTCATTGATCGGATTTCCGGCTCCGGAGTTACGGATTGAAGAATGCGCTCACATTGCAAATTCCCATACCAACTGGTACCACCATAATGTCAAAAAGATACAAAACTTATTGAAATGGGGGCAGAATTACTTGAACTTGCCAGTCTAGATCAGTAATGACTAGCTAAAGTTGCTTTGACCACATTGGTCATCTGCTACGGTTCTTGATTCCATATATAAGAAAAGTTTAAAAATCTGATTTGAATTTTTGATGCCAACTGTTTTTAAAATGCATGAAACGTCGACATTTGTTATTAGCATTTAGGTTGAAATGGCATTTAGACTCATAATCAATAAGAAAATTTCATTTTTAATTGCAAGTAATAGAATCATGTTAAAAGTTGTTTTTAGAAGAACTTTTTTATTGAAAGCTTCTCCATGATCCAAATACACTAAAATGTTTTTACGCCTTTAAAACAATAAACATTTCATTATTGATAATTTATTATGGACAAACATGAATAAATTGTAAAAGGACATAATTTCCCGAACTTGTCAGAGAAAATTTCAAATATCTCGACAACTATCGCATTTTGTAAGATTTTTGATAAATGCATTTTGATTCGAAATGTTATTTCGAACCATATTTTTTAATAATATTACAGTTCTGTCTGACAATTAGTATATAATTTAAAATCATGTATTAAGTTAGTGTTAGAAAAACTTTTTTTTACTGATTAGTTCTCCGTCACGGAATACAATGTAAATGTTTCTTTTCTCAATAAATCATTGTAAGTTAGAAGTCGTTTAGTGTATTCACAAATAATGTTTCCAATTTTGGACTTAGCGTCAGCCCGGTGCATTGGTCAAGCGCCGTGATTCTGATAAGACGAAGTCAAAACGCAAACACCTGGACTAAGATTTTTGTTGACAAAATATGAAAAATTGTAAAACTTGGGTTTTTTACTAATGTAAGTTTGTAACAGATTTGTTTTTTATTTGAATGACACAACATTTTTCAGTTTATATTTTTTTT
Source organism: Topomyia yanbarensis (assembly GCF_030247195.1). Taxonomy (NCBI): domain Eukaryota; kingdom Metazoa; phylum Arthropoda; class Insecta; order Diptera; family Culicidae; genus Topomyia; species Topomyia yanbarensis. The sequence goes on along the minus strand of NC_080672.1, from coordinate 333,478,964 downwards.
TCCTGCAGTAGTATTTATTCCCTGCAACTATCTCTTAGATAGTTTTGCTGTATAAATTACGTTACTGTTTTAAAGGTAATGCGCGTAAAAATATCTACGTCCTTTTGAAAAATTGCCCTTGTATCAAAATGTTGTAATTGCCAGAGAAAATCATGGAGAACACAACTGCAAAGTTTTGTTAGAATTGGCGATGGTCATATTTTGACCGGTTTCTCATTGAATCCCTCAATAGCATGCCGTAAGCGTAAGCAAAAAAAATAAATATAGAAAAAAACTTTAAAGAAATCTGAACGCCTCACGTTTAATTTTAATTTCAACATTATGATGTTCTGCTTGTTAATTTCTTATCAACCTAAAAAAACCTGTAAAAAATTAACATTTTCCACAAAGAAAAAAAATAAATCTGTTCGAAGGCTTTTAGGGGAGGAAGGGCGGGGTTGGTAAAAGTCTACTTAGCTCTACGAGGGAGGAGAAGGCTTCGAAAAGTGTCCAATTTCAGTCTACGTGGTTTACGATTAGTCCGCTATCGGTTCATCCAATTTAAGAAACGGTGTTTTTAGAGAATGTGGTTCCTCCACAAACTGGTGTAAGCAACAAGTTCTAGATTGTTGCTGACAACGTGATCTATTTTGTCTTATTCTGCGGAGTTGAGATGAAGCTGAAGAAAAATATATATTTTAAAAGTTGCATGATGGACTTGCCCCTCGAACAAAGTGTGAAATGTTTCTTTTACATTCAATTAATCGTTGCTAAATTTCATTCGCGTTCATATGCTTATACACTCAGGTGTTTTTTACGCAGGGGATACAGGCCGCGTAAATGAAAACCGCGTAAATTTCAAAATCCGCGTAAATGAAAACCGCGTGAATTTCAAAATCCATGTAAAAAATCCGCGTAAAAAATATCGCGCAAAAAAAACCGCGAAAAAACCTGAGTGTATATGCATTACCCTTACATTCAATTGAATGAGAATTTAGGTAGGAATCAGAATCAGGAATCAGAATATATTGGCTAAAATGGCACGCTACAATCAGTAATAATATACACAATATTCAAACTAAAATAAAATGAGTTAAACAAAAAAGTCCTCTCATATTTTTATTTTTTCTTAAAACATACTATCAATTGTGGTCTTTCAAATGCAAAAAGAAGATTTCAATTTTATTTGTTCCATTTTGAGATATTAACATTTGAAAAGATTGTGTTTCTTGCACAAAATGCTCATAACATTTTAACTAAATGAGTTATCTCAAATCTGTCTACTTAAAAAATATTCTTCTTGATAAAATGTAAAAGTTTTGTAAAGACGCTATTGAAGGAAAAAATATTTAAAAAGTTATGATGAAAAAACTGAATTTTTAACGCACAGTATCACACAACATTCTAATAGCTGTAAAATTAAATCCATTAAAGTTACAAAAATGCCATCCTCAGCAAAGTTACTTGAAAGTTACACTCGATTTTTCTATCTCTTCTTATTTCGAAAATAATTTCCAGATCATACAAACAAATAGGACCATCCTAATGTCACTCATCTCAAAAGATCTCATCTCAATTGACACAGATTATGTGTTCCGAAGACATGAAAGCTCTAGAACGATTAGTTGTTTTAGTCGTGCTAAATTCTGTATTCGGACCACTGTGCAGTGTGACCAATAAAGCACTGTTATTTTCATCGTTGCTGTAAGCAGGGCCGTCGAGAGCCGCGCCGGGCCCCGGGACTTAAATTACTGACGGGCCCTGCTCTAGATGACTTCTTATTTGAACATCGATTAGAAACATTGTACGAACATTCTAAATAAAACAATTTTTAATTCAATTAGTTTGTTTGACAAGGCTTAATGCGTTAAAAATAAAAAAAAGAAAAATAAGAAAGCGAATATAGGTGGTTGTTCGTCAGAATATCTTACGCGCAACTTGGTATTGTGAATGGTGACCTCTTACGTGGCGTTGTAGAGCAAGTCCACATCATCGTTAATGCATTCACATTAATAAATAAATCTAATCAATCGTGAATGTTACATAGGTTATAGCAATATTGGTGTTATCACTTCTTATTCGAAAAAGTTGTTGATCATGCACGATCACATAAATCTCTCAATAACTACCTTAGAATAAGATGGTAGATTCCACATATGAAAATGCTTTGTAAGATTGAGAAAAATCCTTTTTATTTGACACCCAATATACCTACACTGGTCAAGTTACGGTTGAGATATTGAACAATTCAAAAAATGTGGCAAAGTTTCATGGTTTGAAAGCATTTACTAAAAATGCTATATCTCAGCCCCTCGACCGAATTTCCACAACATTTGTTCACGAAAATTTTTGCAATGAACAATACTTTCCAAAACATGCTTTTGGTTTATTGAAAAAAAAATATTGACATTCGTTTTGTGTGGATTTTCTTCAAATTTAACCAAAAAATATTTTTTTCGCCATGATTAAGAAGTTCTATAATTGATATAAGGACTTTTTGTAAAAAACTTTTAAATGGGATTTATTCTCTGAGGTCCACAGAATATAAAAAATATAATAAAAATAATTGGGCTTTGAAAAAGTTGCGAAAACCACTTATATACGACAATATTGCTCAAAAATGACCATTTTTCATAAATCGCATTTGCGGAACCTCTAGATGATTTTTTAGAAACTTGATTTGTTCTACAAAAGTGCTTAAAATGTGCTTATCTTTCATTATAGGGTTGAGCACCATGACTTTTCGAACATCGATTTTTTTTGGGACAGCCTAATCCACAGGCTGAAGCAATTTAAAATAATCAATATCTTGTTTGAGATATGGCAGATTGCGTGAAATGCGTAGAATCTACATTTTTTAGTTTTGTGGGGAGTTGTGAACCATCACAAAAAGATGAAGAAATGGTTTTTACCAACAAATTTTCACCCTAGTGAGAAATTTTGGTTTTTACCAAATTTTCCTCCTTAGGGTGAAATATAGCATAGAGAAATGGATTGTTGTTGTGGTTTATTTTTATTTTGGCTATGGACGATCAATTGTAAGATATTTCAAAACTAAAGATGAATTAGAAATGTGATCTGATTCGCAATGAATAGGTGACAATATGAATCACGCCAAACCACCTGAATTCACGGTCACGGCACGGGGCGAATAAAATTGTGGTAAAATCCTGTTCTTCACATAAAATTTTTAATGTGAAAGTGACGTCATGACAGTAGAAACATTTAACGGTAGTTGCCACATTTTTATCATTTACAGCTTAGCGGTGCTCACAACTCCCCACCGCCAACTACTGTTTTCGTCGTTCGCTTTACGCCGGCTCGAGTCTATGCAGTAAGTAGACTGATTAGCGTTGTCTTTGTTGGATAGAAACAGACTGTACAACGAACCATGTTGGGTCAGTTCGCTTTAAATCTTGGTTAAGTCCCATTCTTGTGCTAGTGAATCGAAAATAAAGCGAATCCATGTTGAAATTTGGAGCTTCTCTAATAAAACCATAAAATGACCAGCTTCTTATTTGCCACATAGTTGCGTATCTTAGTTTAATCGGAAACTGTATCTTCGTTTGCTAAATGGTTTATACAGATTCATTATTGATCATATCTACCAAGGACATCACCAAGCTCAATCGCAATGTATAAAAATTTACCGAGAAGATGCTTAAAGTTTAATTTTAAGTAGATTTCTTCGTCTCTTGGACACTTTTTGACCACTAAACTCGATGTATACCGGCACTGTAGTTGGTATGGTGCGTTTTGGCCATCGTAACGCAGTTTCCTTCTCAGTTCTCTGTATCTAGTTCAGGGTTCTTGAACATCCATGGACGCAATTCCACGCTTATGTCCTCCTTGTAGCATTGACTATAATGCGTTCTATGGATTTCGGTGAATTCAGTATTTTGGCTCGGAATTTGGAACCGGACCTTTCTGGATTAGTGCACGTTTTTTCCTTCTTCTGAGTTCCATTTTATACTACACTGCAACGCGAGAATTTATCTTTATTCATCAGTTATTTTTTGTAGAAGATTAAACTATTTTCTGTCAAAAGACACACTTTTAGTCTGTTTTTGTCGCAACAGTGAGTAGCAAGAAAATCTTACGAAAAGCACTTTTTTATGATAATTTTACAGTCAACCGTACGATAATTATAATTGCACAGATTTATCTTTCTTTCTTTCAACCTAACAATGTCAGCCATTTTTAAGAAGTTAGTTGAAAGTTTTTGTTTCATTACAGATTTGCTTGGAATAAACAATAATTATGTCGTTTTACAAAAAGCTCAGATAACAGAACATACCAAATTGTTTCAATGGATATTTTGGTTGACCAATCCAGTTTTGCATGTTAGTTTAATATAAATGTTTTGTTGATAAAACTCAATTTATTTAATTCTCTACTAGAAAGTAACAAAATATATTTTGTTGCCATGTTTGTGAACATTCAATCTGGTTATATTGTGCACACCGCAAAATTCTTTTTGGAGAAGATAGCTAAACTTTATTTCATCGAAGATATTTTAAAAAAATATTCACAATATTAGTTCATATTTCGGATTTTTGTTTTAATTCGCTTCCCTCAACACATTTTACTATGGGGCTAATGAGTAAAAGGATATTAAGATTCTTTTTAATTTTTCTACACTCTTCTTTCAGTTTTATTTAGAGGAAAAAATGCAGGCCCCCAAGTTAGACCCAAACCCCAGGGCAGTTGCCCTGCCTGACCGTCCCGCCCTCTCGTTGGACCTGGTTGTAGGTTGCTATCGATCGTTTATTTCATGATAGGTGATGTGAAACTGTAGAAGTAATTCGGTTCACTACAGTGGCAATTAGAGTGGGACATGGTTATATGAAACAAATAAAATTTTGCTCCGAACAACTTTTTGGGTACTAAAATAACTGAGCAAATTTTAAGCACGATCGGTTAAATTATATTTTTGCGCCCACGTTTTAAAGTTTACATGGGATTTCATATTGGGAAATCGACTTTCACAGTGCTGCTGACAATCGATTTATATACAGAATTTTTAACTATCTCTAATTGTGTACAAAAGAAGCCTCAGTTTATGTCTCCAAACTCTTGGGAAGTGACCAAACAATTCAAATCATTAATTTAGCAACAATAAGAGAAAGCCCAAACAGAATTACATATAATTGGACAGCCCAATGCAGTGGTGCTAGAAAAAAAAGGATTTTATCAATCGTCAGAGCATCAATCGGTTCTGTATAATAACTTTTTCCACAAGTGTCAGATCGTTTCGTGATCTTCGAGACTTTGTTTCTTTGTTAAATTTCTTAAAGCGCTTCATTTTTAGGACAACATACGAAACCCCATGTGAACGTTAAACAGTGTGCGCAAAATATAGTTTCACTGATCGAGCAAAGAATTTACACAGTTAATCTAGGATCCAAATAGTACCCAAAATGTTGCCTGGAGCAGAAATCTAATTTTTGATGCTACGTACATGGAGTATATCGAGTTATAAAATGATATTTACGAAGTGTTTCTTAATCTAGTTATTTTTCTAAAATAACTCTAAATACTCTCGCATTAGATAAAATGTAAACGTAAAAGTAAACGTAAAATGTAAACGAACGTTCGGAATACGTACATTAGGCATAATGGACGTTCGGCATAAAGACGATAGGCATAATGGACGATTGGCATAAAGGACGTTAGGCATAAATTATGATATTGAAGTATAATTGTAAAGAAATAATTTTGGCGTTGACGGCTTAGGGTCGTAATAGCACAAATGTTTGAAATTTTTGATGTTATAGAATTACTCTGGAATCTGATCAAATTCGATCAACATTTTATTCTATTGTATATACTTGAAGAAATCTTCACTAATATAAAACATGCATAACGAATGCTTGTCATGCGGAAACTTAGCTTGCGCTAATGTCTTGGCAAACAACCGATAAATTGCATATGACTAAAATAAGCTAAACACTCTTGTTCAAAATCAGTTTCATTCGTATTAGGGTATAAATTACGCATATTAACCCTTTCATGCCCATGTTGTTTATAAACAACAACGTTGTTAAACATCTATAACTTTTGATTTACACAGAATTTATTCACAAAAACAAGTAGGACTAGTAACTGGGACGATTACCTTTCATTTCACCGCTAAAAGTCCCTAGAACTGAAGTTATTGCTATTAGCCTGATAAAACTCCGCTAGAGCAGTGCTATCAGAAATATTTTCAGTTTTCGTTGATAAATGGAATTTTGATATATCTTCGTTATTTCTCATTGTTATTGAAAACTGCTAAAACGCATCAATTTGAGCCGTCTTCGACTCTCTTTTCGAAGCATATTTCGTTTCGGTAGCTCGTCACAATACACAAAAACTCTCCCTATTGAAAATTTTCTAGGAAAATTGTATTGAGCATCGGAAGGTAAATATTGAGCTGCCTCCAGCACGGGTTTTCAAAACGGGTTTTTCCTTTTTTTCTTAAACCCCATGAACGCTAGAGACAATATAGGAATGATTGATTGGATACTACATGCATGTATAGTTTAATTGTCCAAGAAGAAAATATATAACCTTGAAGAACAACTCATGAAAGAAAGAATGATTCATTTTAAGACTCATTTAACGAACATACGAATATTGCTGCTTCTATATTGATTATCTCTCATATTATTAAGGTCAATGACCATATTCTCGACGCCATCAAAAATAGAACTGTCTGCTATGAGGGAGAGTTGCCGAAACGAAAAAGGTATCGTTATTCGTCACAACCATAAAATCCGTACCCTAATGCTGATGCCAAAACTTAATGTTTGTTCATTATTTTGCTTTTTTAAATATTTGGATACAACTGTATTGGTAATGCATCTAAGAGGCTTGAAATGTGCTTGTAACAAATCTGTTCACTTAAATGAATTAATACTTTCTTCATTATCGAGAAAAACTCTACACTTGCAAGGAATAAATATCTTGCTTGCTATTTTTCATTTTGGAGTCTCTTTTTAAAACCCGAAAAAACAAGCGTAAGGTTGAAATCTCTATAATAGCAAAAGCCTTGCGATTATTTTTTTTACTTTTGTGAATTATGCCTATCGTTCATTATGCCTAACGTCCATTATGCCTAATGTACTTATGTTTAATATATGTATGCCTATCGTACCTATGCTTAACGTATTTATGCCAAACGTCGCGCACCCCCAAATTCACCCTCGCTCCAAATTGTTTTGATAAGGTTTGGAATCGCTTCAATACCATCAGCATGGTCCGGAAGATCCCATTTAATATTCTGGTGCATTTATGGGTTTTTGAGATCACTTCTTGGGTTTTCGATGGTGCTGTATGGTGTTTGAGCCCATGAGAATTTGCTCGGTAATGCAGTTTATTCTTACGGAAGTCATTTTCATCCTATTCCGTCACACTTGTGATGTTGTACTTATAACGTCCGAAACCTTGGCCATGTCAGAAAGTTTTGCTAAAGAAAACAGTTTATATAGATCTTCGCGTAATAGCAATCAGTTCATTAGAGCTATCATATCAAAATACGGAACGGTTGAATCCGTGAAGTTGGAAACTAGGAGAAATCGTTTTCCAGGCTTTTCCAATGGCATTCGTGTCGTAAAGATGCAAGATGCCAATTCCTTCTGACCTGAATTTTCAACGTGAAATAAAAGGCATTACTAAATCTTATACCACGCTGTGCATATATGAAGGACAGACCCCTACGTGTGAGTTCTGTGACAAGAGGACACACTACGGAAAACCATATACGAAAACCAACGTCAGCGTAACGTAAACGATAATTCGCAACAGCAGTCGATGCAGGATCTGCAACAATTAAATTAAATCTTTACACGAAGTAACAAAACGCGTACATAAGATCCGATGGACCCATAGTTTAGTTTGATATATTTATTTCTATGCACGTATTGTAAACATTAAAAGATATACCGCACATTTAAGCTCTTTGAGCCGTATCGATAAAACGAAATATATAAAAACCACCACCAATTTACCCCCGTCTGTTTCCAGCCACCAACGACACTGATTACGTTCAAAGCAGCAGTCGTCGCGCTCGGTCCGTGCACGTTAAGCTATAGAAGACCTATACAAAGAAAGCACAGTTATAGTAATATAGTGAGCATTGATTTCGCCCACACGTGCTGGAAGCGAAACGTTTGTTGAAGCAGAAAATGTATATTGCCCGATATGATATTGTTCTCATTCAACTTCATCATATTCGAAATGTAGTACAGGTGCTCCTGTCTCTCTAGATCAATTCATCTACAGTAACATCATGGCACATTTCGTTGAACATGATGATAACGCCCCATTCATATGGAGGACAACGCAGTCAAAGTTAAACTATATGGTTTGTCTCCTGATACACCTGATAGCGCAATTCACATATTTAAGACTTAATATGGCGAAGTGATTCCCATTAAAGAGGAGTTTCTTCTCCGACATCCTCAATGGTTTTCGAATAGTAAGAATGCGGTTAAAACTCCCAATTCCTTCATTTGTGACTCAAGGACATGGTGCCCCCTAAGCACAGACCACACTGGGCACATATAATCAACAAATTACCACGTGTCAGTTCAGTGAATTATCTCCACATTATAGAAAACCGGGCGGGGAAAGCCCGGAAAAACCTGTTTTAATTCACTTAATGGTGGAATTGTGCCTTTCTGAACCGTGATCATGTATCCCATGGTTGGTTATTTTCATTTTTAAATATATATTACTTTGTTATTATATACGACAGCTACGTACAAGAATCGAAATCAATATTCGGGTTTCAAAAAGTTTTGTTAAAAACAAAAGCCAAATCAAAAAAAAAATTCAAAATTGCTCTTGATTTTGAATTTTTTTTTGAGAAGGTTGCGGTAATATTAAATTGCAAAAATCAGATGTGCCGTAAAAAGTCGATTTGTGCCAAAAAATCATTTCTATATGACATCAAATCTCGACGTTTTATGAATTTGAAAGATATTTGGTATCAAAAATACGAATTCGATTTCTGAAATTTCATGTAGCCGGACGAGTCAGTTATTTAATGAATCACATAACCTATTCATACGAAATTTTCTAGTAGTCTATGGGGATAATACCAACTATTCATTTCGGATGAAGTTAGTGCAAATCTACCCAACCATCTCCGAGAAATTGATGTTAGTTTATTATTTTTGAAGCAGGCCACTTTTCCCGTGACTGTCGGAACCGTGATGAATCTTGCGACCAAGTGGTAGGATCTTTTATTTAATTTCTCAAGTATCACCTACGATAAAACTGTCCTCTTGTTTATCTGACCCATTTTATTCAATTCCCGGATTTAGATCCTTCCCGAGCTGTATGTACACAAAATATATCATTCTAGAAAATTGTCATAAATTTCAATTAAAACAGCTTTCACCCCGCCCCTAGCCCTGCGAGTAAATGGCTGATTTAGGAGGCTTAGCTGAGAAACATTTTTCCCTACGTCTTGGGCAGCTTTTTAGCTGGTTTTTTTTCTGTCAGTTCTCTGGGGAAAAGCGACGACCAAAGATTACAGCCATAAAGCAAAACGCTTTGATGGACGTAGAGGAAAAACAAACTGTCGGTCCCCTTCCCGGTAAACCACGGGCCGTAAGTGAAACTGCGTGAGCGGACACCTTCTTAGGAAATGGTGAAACGAAGCAACAACTAACAACGCAGGACGGAAGAAACCAGCTAGCTTGGCAGGATTTTACACCATGGGATGTAATGATTTGGGAGTGTGTACACAATTTGCTAAATTATTTTACCATCACCTTCCAGTTCTCGTATTCTTTTCTTTGCTCTCCCTAGGTCGTTCGTTGACTTTTAAATGTTTAATGGAATATAGTGTGTAACGTTTGCCACAACGGGAAGGGCGGACATGAGGGTGGATGTAATGATGCCAAAGAATTTTTCTTTCAACTATAAACTTGATAATATAGATTTATAATGTTGAGATAGTACACAAAAACACGAACCACCCCATCTTAAACACCATTTCTAGCAGAGACAGTTTTCCCCCAGTACTATTACTGGCTAGAAAAGGCAAAAAAATGATTGTGCCAGCGCTAAATGTGACACCTGGGAATCCAGTCGTAAGAAAAATGTTCAAATGCACAACAAATGTGGCAAGGTACGCAGGTTGGTCTTACACCACATTCCAAGATACGGCCAAAATACTTCAAAGGTCTTCGTCCTGCCGACACACGTCGGGGATACTCTAAATGTAATAAAACAATCGTTTCTTGCTAAATGGAGGCGTATTGTAGTAGGGACAAAAATAGCGTAATTGAGTTTTCGAAAATCGCATACAAACCTGACAGCTGGTCTCACCCTCCATCACGTTTTCCCCTACTGAGGCATCGACATTCGGGTGGGAGGATGGATATTTGCTGCAGAAGGTGATGTGCTGTGGTTCGCTGTATGAACCTAATGTACAACATTTTATTGTTAGATGATACATTCATCGTTCTTCAAAAAAGACTACTGCTCGTGATTTTGACATTCCAAGATTGACATTGAATTCCATTTTCTTCATGCTACAATTCAATAACATAACATTCATTGATTTATTTTCAATGATAAATCCATATAATTTGGGTAGTATCTATACTAAATCAACCAAAAACATAGGCGGTCGGGTTTACCCCACCATTTTTGAAAACAGCAAAAATGAACGTTTTCGTAAAACACTTGTATCTCAAAGTTTTCCCAAAATAGGAATAAAATATTTTACATTGAAAGTTGTCCAGAAGTATAATCTTTAATTTGGTATATAAAACGACTTGATCCGATGTAAAATGAGCATTTTACAGCCAAAACCATTTAGTAGGTCGGATTTGCCCCACCTTACCCTATTTATTTTATTATTCCAATTTTTTATGTCCGTCGGTACAGTTTGGGATGAATCGTTGTTCGTATACTGCAAAGGTTCAAAATAGTAAACACATGGTATCTCAACACGGATCCTGTATATGATAGGCTAAAGGAAGCTCTTGTGTACATTAATATCATTTAAATTATTGCCGAAGGTCAACAGAGAAAGCATTTTTATTGATTCATATAATATTTTTTTCACGGAACAATCAACTCGCCGCGCATCATTACTGATTTATGCCGAATAAATGTCTGCCCCATGGACACACAGTCAATAATTCTTTATTTCTTTCTCGATTTTATTCTCACTGTTCCGTTCCTATATCTCACTCTGCAGCAGAGCGGTCTATCATACCCATGCCAGAATGCGCACAGTTTCAGTAAAATTTATTATTTTGACGTGCGTAATTCAATTTCGTACATTTTAATTGAATTGCCACTGCGTGACACAGAGAACCATCGAAAAACGATTTTAAGATTTTTTTTATAGTATTATCAAAGTGTGCATATCGACAGCTGGTTGTTCTTTAAGGTGGCGTTTCGGCGTAGCAGGATACAAAAAAATATCAAAACTGTATCATAAAGTAAAAAAAAACTTTTGATCAAGTGGTACAATTGGACCTTTTTCTCGTTACGTTAAGTTTCGTTGTGACGATGATTTTGGTGGATTGCATACTGACTTCATCATGTTTGACTGCTGATTAACTAATAAGAGATGATTACGAAATGGTAAATAGGAATCCATACCAATCCGACCCATATTAAAACCTCAACAGTATAAAAGCCATCATTGCCGGGCGCCCCCATCTCCATCGTTCAATAAGAAGGATAAAGGATAAGGTAGACTGGAAGTGTTGATGCTCCTCCTACTTGACGGGAGGACAACGATTCATCAGACTCTTTCGTAGGTGTCGCGGAGTTTAATGTTTATTATAAGGTTTAAGATCCGCTCCAAGCAAGTGATACGACCTGTAAAATATAGTTTATAATTTAGTTGTTTAGTTAATCTTCGAGTACCCGATCACTCGAAAAAGAAAAGATTTTATTTAGTTTTTTTCTGAATAGCCGGCTACCGAGAGTATCCTCTTTTCTAAACAAAGGCAATTTGAACTCCACACATCCGACCGTGGAGGTATTGCCTAGGCAAGGTAATTTTATATGCGTAATAAACCACATCACTATTTATTTGCAACAGTGTTTAGTCAGATTTCGCTATTTCTTCTCTGTGCAATTGGGCCTTTCTCTCTTATCCAAACTTTGTTTCCATGGATTGTTATTTTCAATATAGATTTCACAAGTTCTGTTATGTTAATCAACATCGTGTAAAGGGAAAGAAAACTTCTGGGGATATCACGTGTAGCCGCCCTCTTTAGCTCATATCTCCGGAACCAGAACAGGCGCGTAGCCAGGATTTTGTTTCGGGAGGGGCTTAAGAAATGGTTTTTGTTTTTCTTTATTTTCACTACGAGGGGTCTTGAATACTCCATTCTTTTATATTTTTATTTGAAAGATCATTCAATTCTACACAACATCTCAAAATATATTTTTGAGTCAGATTTGGAGGTTTTGGAGACATATTTTTTTGAAAATAAAAAAATCTATGAATACACCCCACATGCATGGAAACGATGAAACCGCATGATAGTTCACCATACACCTCCAGTGAGCAATATCAGCTGTGAATAAAGAAATCTATGATTTACTTACAAGCTGGTTGCAACATTCGTTTCAGGCCCGTAGCCAGGATTTTGTTTCGGGAGGGGCTTTAAAATTATTGCATAAATGTATTAATTCTGATGACTTCAGATACACTCTGGAAACTGAACGAAATTATAAAAAGTTCTGAGTGAAAACAATTCCAAAACTAAGACAATAGACACTAAAAAATCCTAAAAATATGTTATGTGTTACAAGAAAGTAGGGTTCGTCGCGGTGCGGATGTGGGCGGTAAATGGATAGTCCGCACCGCAACCGCAAAAAAAATAATAAAACCGCACCGCTTACCGCAACCGCATTGCATTTACCGCACCGCACCGCGCGGTAATGCGGTAAATGCGGTAAAAATTATGCATTATAAAAATTATGTTGAAAAATTAATCATTTGTTTTGTGTAGCCATATATAGTAAAATGTTATTCTTATTTACACGAAAATTAGCTTTGACGGACTCCTAAGAATGGAACATTTATGAAAATATTCAACTTTGCAAGTTTTATTAAGAGAACGAAGAAGAACGATGGACGCACGCGAAAAAAAAAATCCTCCAGATTCGGTTGGTTTGATGATGATAATTACATTCTTTGGATTGTTTTTAAGTCGTAGTATCATTAGTTCATTTCTAAGTTCTCCAAATTAATCAAAATTCACTGTCGAGAAAATGCCATTGAAAAGAATTCATAATTCCACTATTACCAAGAGGAATCAGGAGAAATGATGTATTTTGTAATTGGATTTGACAGAAAAATTCAATTGTTTTTTAATGATTGGATTTTGCGTTTTATGTATTTGAAAAGGTTCGTTTGTAAATTTTTTCTTTAAAATATAAAACAAATAGTTTTCAAAATATGTCGTAAAAATAATGGTGCCAAATTATATTGGACACAACTTATAGATTTTATTTCTTAGTAACAGTATGCTTTATCATATTTGAATGACCAAAATGTAAAAAATCAAGTAGCGATAGGTAGAATACAGGTTATATTATATCATTGTCAAGTCTATTGAAATTAGAGCAATTAAATGTTTATCATTTTTCTCTATTGTAGGGTAATAAATAAAAATCGAACGTTCTGAGAGAGAGATGTTCCTAATAATGACATTGCTAAGCATTCGTTCAGAAAATCTAATCTAGTTGCGTCCTTCTCAAATGGTAAAAGTCATAGTTTTAATTCACTTTTTAATGCAGACTGCAGATTTTATCAATTATTTTTTGAAGCGCGGTTGCGGTAATACCGCGCAGTAAATGCTCATTTCCCGCACCGCATCCGCGGGAAAAAGTGTCTCACCGCACCGCAGTTTTTGCGGTGCGGGTGCGGTAAATACCGCGCGGTTGCGGTAATTACCGCAACCGCGTTTAAACCCTACAAGAAAGGCTATAGTGCATAGACGAATTAAATTTGAATATTCTTAATTTACAAATGACAAATTTCTCTAGTTACAAAAATGAATATTCAAGTGTTTAAAGTATTAAGGGTTGCTTGAAAATGCTACGCATTCTAGACTACACGTTTACAAGGTTTAGAAGACGCTAAATTGGAATGCGTTGCGTTGCGTTGCGTTGCGTTGCGTTGTGACGATGATTTTGGCGGATTGCACACTGACTTCATCATGTTTGACTGCTGATTATCTAATAAGAGTTGCTTAGGAAGTGGTAAGTAGGAATTCATACCAATCCGACCCATATTAAAACCTCAACAGCATGATAGCCATCATTGCCGGCCGCCCCCATCTCCATCGTTCACGGGGAAGGATAAAGGATAAGGTAGACAGGAAGTGTTGATGCTCCACCTACTTAACGGAAGGACGACGATTCATCAGACTCTTCCATAGGTGTCGCGGAGTTGGTGGTTTGGAAGGGTATCAGGTCTAGGATTCGCTCCAAGCAAACGATGCGACCTGTAAAGCATACTTTATTAGGTAGTTGTTTAGTTAGTCTTCGAGTGCACGATCACTCGAAAAAGAGATGATCTTGTTTAGTTTTTGGTTATTTTTAAACTCTGGGCAGCCGGCTACCGAGAGTATACTATGTTCCCTAAACAAAAACAATTTGAACTCCACACAGCCGATCGTGGGAGTATTGCCTGGAAAAGCTAATCTTATCTGCGTAATGGGCCGGATCACTATTTATTGCAACAGTATTTGGACAGAACTCGCTACTTCTTCTCTACGATATATTTATTGGCTTGAAAACTACCAAGTGACAGCATATTATACTGGCAAAAATAGCGCGAGATGTTATAAATCAAGGAAAGTATTTCTTATTTTCCATATCGGATTGTTTGTGGAATACAAGTATACGAGCGATAATACCGAACACTGAAGGGAAATATAAAGGATTGTTAATCTGATGCACGGGCTTGTTAGCAATAACGGAGCTTTAAATTAGGTTCATAAAAACAGACGCGGCGAATTTTCAATACGTATTGAGCCGTGTTCATAGATACTAGTCAGATTAGTCGTATTGGGGCTAATTTCCGATCAACTATTCATTTTTACGGCAATGTTTTCTCGACTAGATCTGTTCGCACCCTCTCATTCTGTTCGCACCCTCTCATTCTGCGGTCTAAGGACCAAATGTCATCAATAGACTTAGAATCGCGTGGAGGCATGAGATAGGAAACTTGTAAGAATTTTGCTATCCCACCGTTTGACTACCAGAATGGATGGGAGAACAGTAATACTAGCAAATACCGACTACCATAAGAGCGGTGCAAATTTGAACGAGTGACGTAGAGTACTGCACTGAAAAAAGGACCAGGAGTGCGATTTTACGAAGTTTTAGCTTCCGATGGCCCTACATTTTCTGACAAAGTGAAGTTCTTGAATGTTGAGATTTTTATTACTGTTTAGAAAAGCAAAAGTATCATAAAGCTAGTGTCAGGCCTTCATGAGACCTCAAGAAGTCACTTTTGGAGGTATTCGTAAATGTAGATTTGTCGGTAGACGGTTCCAAATATAATAGGAAAATACCTAATTTAACACAACTACAGATCACTTGCAACATAAAAAGCTTTTTGTGAAATTCGACAGCTCCATCTTAGGCCAATTCAATAAATTTCCTGCATGAAAGTTTCCATTTTTTAAAAACGGTTTTTAAGCCAAAGCTTTGGAAGTTAAACCTTGGCGTGGAAGTGCCGGTATATTAATATATTCTGTTACTTAGTGTAGAATTAGAGTTCGTCATTTACGGCTAATATACAACCGCCAGAAGAAACTTAAAACGTTGGTACACAATCAAGAAAGGCGAATCAGAAAAGGTATATGTCAGTGATTCACTAAATACAGACTGGAAAGAGGGTAATATGGAAAACCTTAAGGTCCGCCCAGATTAAGTCTTCGGTACGGAACAAAACCTCGGCCTAGGAACTCCTAGCATGTTGTTAGTCGCCTCTTACGACATGGGAGCAGTTCCCAGAGGTTCTATTCTTGGTTGAAATAGTGCAAAAAGATTTCAGCCCGCCGGACACCACACGGCTTTAGAAGACGCTAAATTGGAATGAGTAGAAAAATATCCAAAAACCTATCTCACGAAACTTTACACGCATTTGCTATAATCAGAAGAACGAAACCAACGTGAAGGTTGTCTCCATGGATAGGAATATATCAGTGTGAAATCCATGTTTACTGTTGCAAAGAATGTCCGAACAAAGTGAATGTCGAAATTTGACTCAAATCTTCTGATAAGGCAGGAGATTTGTAGATGCGGAAAATAGGTTCAACTCCTATTTTCATGATCAGGCATCTTGCTACCATTACTAGTTCTGTGGCTTCATCCAAAATTTGCGTTAACTCAATTTTATGAAATTTTCAATTTAAATGATGCTGATCATAACAATCCTGAGAACAACACATGTTTTTTTTTCATTTAACTCTCGTGGGGAATGGGTTAAAGACTATCTTCGACAATATTATCAGGAAACTGAGAAATTTATCTATTTAAATAGATTCTTTTTGATACTTTTTATATCATTAGACTTACGAACTAAACATATCGTAGACTGATTTTCCTAGATCGCTGAAACTATAGTAAAAGTCAAAATGTGAAGTGAGTACAAAACTACTGATTTCACTACAAATATAGAATAAGAATAAGACCCTTAGCTCTATTGACTTTCAGCAATCTTGCAAAACCGTTGGAACTTGAGAAGATTACCAAGATTAAATAAATATTATTTTTGAACATTTGAACATTTTATTTCGGAATTCATGGTTTTTGGACAATATAAAATATATATTTCAATGATTTAATCTACTAAAGGAAACTACCTAGAAATTAATCCACTGAGCGAAACTGCTCAGAATTTGTTCATTAATCGAAAGAAAATTACTTTGAACTGATTAGTGAATGCTTCTAATTTCCGTAAAATTTGGTAAATATAACATTGATGACACCACCAAAATAACTAGAAACTATAAACGAAGGTGTGCTTAATAATTTCAGCATCACTTGCTTCCGACACATGGAAGAGAACACATCGCACTTAGATCTAATTTGCCAAAGAGGCTTTCTTTTAGAGTTGTCTATTTTTAAATTACAGCAAGTTATCCGTTTCCTGTGAAACTTTTGCAAAACTTTTTGTCAATTCGTTAATCAAATATGTGGACACTAATCTGCTCAGTAATTGGTTTGTTTTTGAATAAAAATAATTAGCTCATGATTTTTTTGCAACCATTACCAAGATTGGAAGAGATGTATGACTTCTTGAAGAAAGTTGTAATGTTTGTCTGATTACAGGTTTGTTTTACCACTATTTGGGAAAAAGTTTCAATTAAAGTTGTTGTACCTAACGCATCAAAGTTTGTACGGATAACGAAGACGAAATAAGAAGATCAGAGCGTAATTCCAAAAACACTCGTGTTGAGTGTATAGAAAAGATAGAAGAGTGATCTTGAGTCGATTTCTATTGGTTGATTTTTTTTCCTTTCTTTTCTCTCTTATTTATGATTATCCCTCTCATTCTTTTCCATGATGAGCAAAAACAGCACGAAAGACTGTCACATACTGAAGACATGAAATCAAAACACTTATCCCAATTTATTTGTTTATAGATTCAATTAGTCCCAACATTTTAGTCGCTCTTCGAGATTGCCTATTGTTTTACCACTTTTTGACACGTCCACTTTTAAAAGAATTTTCTTTTACACGTTTATTGCAGATATCACGGATTTAGGGATTAACAGTGTATTAGTACGGAACGAATTCCTCGTAAAAATGAAAGGAAGCATCAGTAAAAATGGTATTGCGTTAAAATGACGCGAAACAAAAACTAGGCTGAATCGTTCTCAGACAAATTGAAATACTTTCTGTGTAGCACTGTATAGAGTATAGTGTGCACTGACCTAATACAGAAATTCAAAATTGTGTGCAATTCAAAAACTTATCATTTAAAAATAACAAACGGGGTCGTGGGTTTTTTATATATTTTCTTATGTAAACAATAAAAATAATATAACGAGTTTAAATGGTTGTCCCACAGATCTCGCGCAAGCGCTTAGCCATTGCACCTTCAGGAAATGTTACACATTATGAATGCTCGGTCCTATGCGAATCATCAATAATTTTATAATCACCGTATTTGTCTGGAGCACCACTTCTTGCTTCTGCTACTCACTGATCTCGACAGATTACTACAGCAACAATTATAGTAACAGTTTCTTTTATTCTTCAGACAAGGCACACAATGTAAAAGTTACTATTTTGTCGTTCACTTCGCACTGGCTCGGGCAAAAGCATAAGGCACACTGAATTGCGTGACCATTGCCTTTGGTGATTAGAACTAGCCTTCTTCAACTTTTTCTCAATAATTTGTTCAAACCAAATGAGCAACAAATTTTGTTAAAAGTCGCCGGTTTTTTAAATTTATTTTTGAAAAATTTCGGGAGGGGCTTTAGCCCTATTGCCTCCCTCTGGCTACGTACCTGAACCAGAACTCCGATCCGAATGGAACTCGACAGCAATTGATAAGGATTATACTTTTCATTTGAACCTATGTTTATTAAAATCGTGTTAGCCATCCCAGAGAAAAAGTTGTGTATTTAATAAGATGTTTGACGACTGGTTACGGAATATTCACTGATATTTACGGCTTTCTCAGTCTATTATACTTAAGCAAACGTTATATTTATAGATTGCCCGACGTTTCGGCCGTTTTTGATGGCCTTTTTCATGGGAAAACTGGAAAATTTATTCATGTCATAGTGAGTAAAAGGAAAACAGAAAGGTACAAAAAGGGGGGACATTGACATTGTGAACTTACTCTAATTTACGCGTTTTTGTCGAATTCGCTGATTGCCAACGATGGGAGGTTTGGGAATTTTGCACGATTTTTTCTGGTCGGAAATATGGGGATTTTTCGCAATAAAAGTCATCTGGGTGCACTATTGGTCACGGAGCTCGATATGCACATCCACCGGTTTACAACGTATGATTTAAAGATGGTGACCCGAAACGGCAACTATCTATCATGGGCCAAAAGTGTTCTATTACTTGTGTCTGGTTCGGAAGCTTTATTGCGGCGAGTATTGGTAGTTCTGAGTGTATGTAGAATGCCTGCGTAAGTTGTGTTGAGCCCGTCCACATCGGTGCGATGATTTACGGTGTTGAGTGTGTTCGTGATGTGGCACATTTCTAGTATCGGGAGAGCCGTCGGTCGATAGGTTCTGTCAATAATTTTGGATTTGGTAAGATCGAAGGTATGGTTGTGTTGTATCATGTGTTCGATGAGGGCAGTCTTCTCTCCGAGACTGATCAGCTGTTCGTTGCTGTTGGTCGTACCATCAGCTATCAGTTTGTGGTACTGGTTAATATTGCTTTTATGGCCATATAGCCTGGTTCTAAGCTGGTTGCGTGTCATGCCCAAATAACTCATTGTGCAATTATCGCATGACAGGCTGTAAATGATATTAGACTGCAGCAATGGGTCAACCGAGTCTTTTGTGTTTGGCAGTAGTTTTGATACTGTGTTGATAGGCTTTGTAGCTATTTTTACATTGGGATAGTCTGGTTTGAGCATAATAGACTGAGAAAGCCGTAAATATCAGTGAATGTTGTGTATTTAATTCAGAAGTCTAAGCTTCCGGTTGCACCGTAATTGGCCAAAGTCGTCAAAGGAGGCATCAGTGAGTCAAAATCACAAATCTTTGCAAATTATAAAATATTTTGTTAACCGTCAAAAAGACAAGGGGTCTCAGAGTCCTAACGAATTACAATTCTTGTCTTTTATGGGGTCCTATTAAAAATAGAAATAATACAGGGTTTTTGGGCTTTCAATGTTCTCACTGATGAAACAACAAGGTACCATTCTTAAATTATGTAACTTTTATTTTCATAATACAGGAGGAGGGATAGAGAAATGTTTGTCAACATGTTACATGGGAGAAGAGGGAGTCAATTTTGGACAATTTTTTTGTTACGCAGCTTTTGAATGGCCCGTAAGAGGCTTTTCATTTCACTGTGTCTTAGGTGGAGGAGTTCTTCTTGAAGTTTTACGTATTTTAGCTTGACTTTTTAGGGGTTGATTATTGCGTCATTTAAATAGCCAGTTATATCGGTTTATGTGGAAATTTGATGTGTGATCGCATTCTTCAACTCGTAACTCCGAAACCAGAACTCCGATCCATATAAAATTCAATAGCAACCTATGGTGATGTTACACCTTTTGATTATAACTTTGTTATAGTCGCCCAGCCATGAGTGAGATTATTTGCCACATATGAAGAGCAGCAGGGTGAGGAGTTCAGGAGCAAAACGACCCCCGCCTCACCGAGCGGGAGAATCTTGCTAAGACATGGCGAGTTTGGGCACTGCTGTACCCCTAAAAAGCCATAATTACGAAATCAACTCCGACAAAGCGAGCCTGTGTCGCTTCTGATGAAATGGTAAGATTTCAGTAATCAAAAATCTTAGCCATAAAGATACCCTAGCCCAACCGGAGTGTCAACTGGCACATCAGGATCGACGCTAAATACATCTTGATGACGGTATGCTGGCCATGGCGAACCTCAACAGACAGAACGCGGACGTGCTGTTCTACTCCCTGAGTAAGGAAAGATGACAATGACTTGAAATGGCGGCACGGCTGCCTCCGTCCCGTTAAAATCTTGGTAAGTCTACGAGTACGTTCAAAACTCGTCGTCAATAATTGGTGGCACCAGCTTCGGATGGACCATTCTCGATTTTACGCTGATCCGGCTCTACTACTTTCCATGAAACCTAGCATGGCCTCCCTGCTTGCTTGACGATGGGATCACAAGAGGCCATGACATACAAAGAGTGGCGATAGCGGCCCAGAGTTGGGATCCAACAAAATGGAATAGCAGCAAGAAACCCGTACATGTGGGATAAGTGCGGCGAATCCGTTCGCCAGAGCTGGTTTGGTGAGGTCACCAACACCGGCAGCAGCTTAAGTTATTCAGAAAAAGCAGAAGGAGGAGAAGCCACAGCAATATCAGCAGCAGCCCGAGCAGAGCGGGATGAGCAATACCCCACAGAAGCCGAAAGTATTGACTGCGAAGTGATTCGTAGAGAGCTTCACAAATTTGTGGACATGTGAAACAACGTCAATAACGACATTAAGCAGATGGTTGTCCGAATCCGAAAGGGATTACTGTCTACCGTGAAGGAGTATGAACGGCAACACTGAGAGCTGATATAGTTTAGCTAGTATTGGCGTCGGCTAATGCTATTATCTTCCGAGCTATGCCCCCTTTCCCGAAGCAGGAGAAGGAGAAGCGTGTGAGAACACACCAGTTTCGGCAACTTCAAAAAGGGAACCTCGCCAAGACCAGGTGGGCTCAAGAGGATTTTTTCAACATTTTGAAGAAGTCAAAGTGCTTATAACAGCATAGTGTGTGATGATAGCTTTCATAAAAAAATCAGAGGAAATCGTGCGTAAGAAAATCCCAGCAAAAATTTCTGTCTGATTTGTTTCAATCTTCTGTGACTTGGTCAAATACCACTAAGTTTGGGTTTGAAGGCATGTGGTTGAAATTACGGGCCAATTCAAGAATTCCTAGGATACTTCAATTTTACGTTATTATGATGAATCCTTAAACTGTAAATGAGATATTTCCATGGATATAGACTAAAGAAGTGTATGATATTCTGTGGTCGAAGTTTGAACAATTTTCATTAGGTCTTTCTTACCCATAGTAGTCTAACAAATAGGAAAATTTACTGAAAACCCATTTTTTATTAAATTGCCCGAAAAAATTAGAAAGTCCACATAGACACTATATTTTCTTGTCTACTTAGGGTCGATTTCTTCACCCTCCCTAGTGCTTAAGCCAGGTTCAAACCAGGCATGTCCAAACACGCCACGGCACCGCGTGCTGCATTTTACCACCGCAACCGAGTGTATTGAAATGAGCACCCCAAGCCAGTGCTCGATGCGAAGCACCGATACACGATAAACGAAGCACCTGTGTCGGTGGCGGTGTTAAATTTTCGATCCGGTGCGTGGATGCTTCGGAAAACACTCGGGCCGGGTGCTTTAAAATTTCTGAAGCACCGGAGCCGAGCGCTTTCAACTTCGGATAACACCTCGGAAACTTTTTGATTTTGCACCCGTATCAAAGCGAGAATGTTTAAGCCCGCTAGCATATGCACAAAACGAAAGAAAAAAAGATTTTTCGGTGCGACGGAATAAAAGAGAACAGCAAATATACTTCTATTATCACGGCAGTTTGATTTTTAGTTAGATATGTAATTATAAAATATCCAAACTCGATGCAAGTATAGATCGCGGATGGTGGATTTTTTTTAATTTTGCGTCTTGGAAATACTAGTCAACGAAAATTCTATTTCTTCATCTTCTTGCAAATGTATATCAAATTGAAAGCAAAAGATATGAACTTTGCCATCGATAAACATCTTTTTATTTTTTTATGATCCCAATCTATACGGATAACGCACATATGGTGCTTAGCTCAATTTGAATCTATTCCTATTGCCGCCATTTGGGGCACACGTTTCGAATTTTCGATCAATCAATCACAAGTATTTCACAGTATTTGGATGATTTTTATTATACGAAACTTTGTTACCAATTTTTAGACATTCTATCTATAGCTGGTCGTAATAATAAAGTATTGAGTCATTTCATGTCGCAAACTCTATTACAATATTTAGCTAAAATAGTGATGAACTGCCTCATAGTGCTTTTTAGGCTGACAAAATGGAGACACTGAAAAAATCTGTTTATCCGGTTACCAGGTTGTTTTGAAAAAAGAATTAATTTCAATTAGAATTTCAAATTACAGTACTAATTTTATCATTGCGGTCAATAAAACGTATTTTCAGAGGAGCTAATCTCATATAAAATTGTGGCCCTTCGCTAAAACAAGGTCATGTGTAAGGTGATCATATTTCGCAAATATTTCATATTCATTCCAAGCACCCCGTCCTGGTAAGTTAAAAGGGAGGGAGGCTTCGCTTTACTCTAATGGAACTGGTATTGTTCATATCATTTGTAGCAAGTTACCTACTGCAGAGAACTTCAATTTTCAAAATTACTTGAAACACGTTATCGTATGTAAAGGCGTTAGGGCACAATCAAGGTGCGCCCATACGATTTATTT
Source organism: Topomyia yanbarensis (assembly GCF_030247195.1). Taxonomy (NCBI): domain Eukaryota; kingdom Metazoa; phylum Arthropoda; class Insecta; order Diptera; family Culicidae; genus Topomyia; species Topomyia yanbarensis. Next base: position 333,455,823 of record NC_080672.1, on the reverse strand, counting down.
CCGCTTTATACGTCATTACCAGTGCCATTACAAAACTTTTAACACAGCACAATGCATAGAAATGAATTTTGGCCGGACTTCATTGCTTTTCTGGCACATCCAACGGCGTCCGTGTGTTGACGTGCCGTTTGGTTCGCTGTACTATAGACTTATAGAGCATTAATCTAGAAAAAATCTACGTTATCATAAATATCGCTAGCTAGTGTCCTAGTCCTTATCAGTTCTTCGATAGTTATACTATATAAGCTATATTCATTATTCCGCATGTAAACTCAATAAAACAAAGACAAATTTAGTTGACAAGATGGTAAGTGATCAACCAAACCACATTCTGAAGTGATGCAGTTTGACATCTGAAGACTAGATTTTTGTCTTGCTATATTCTGCATTTTTAATAATTGAACCGATACCTTGTCCTTTTTATATCTATTTTGCTTTAAGGTATAAAAAAACCAGCTTCAAATGGGTTTTTACAATTTGATCGGCAAAATTTAATTTCTGCATGCATTTTAGATACATAAAATTTTATTTGACTGTCTAAAGAGATTTAAATTCTTGCACAGTATAGTGGGTGTGTAGACTTACCAGTCATAGAGAGTATAACTGTACTGGAAACAGTGATCGATGTAAGGATATGCGATGATTTTTGCTGATACGGTCGGGCATCTATCATCGACATAACTTTTTATAGTCCGTCGGAGATGGCAAACATGAGTTGGAAAGTTTGTGAAAACTAAAAGCATATTGACCACCAGACCATCCAGTACAATATTGGTCAATGAAGTTATGCTTTGTGTAAGCACTACGCACAGGAAGAGACTCCTCTCACTTAAACGTCGAGAAGTTAGCTAAATTAATTTACTTTATTTTTTTAGTAGTTGAAAAATTAATTGACTTACACCAGAAAATCGAATAACAGACCAATGATTTCCCGGATAATGCGACCTGTAATGCATTAAATACACCTTAAGTTTGTTTGAGAATTCATGCACAAATAGCTATACAAAACTGAAATATATCATGAACCCGTTAACAATATATTATATAAATGAAAAGCAACTGAAAAGACAAATCACACCTTGGAATTTTACAAATTGAATAGAGCCAAATTGATACATTTACATTTAACATATTTTATTTTAGATTCGATTACCCGGGGTAAGATTTTTTAAATCTCCGGATATTCGAATCTGATCTGTTTATTATTTGGAATAAATTTCCCTTTTTCCACAGCAAAACAAAAAAAAAATTGTGTGCATAATTTGCATCTATAAGATGTTAACAACGTTCTTAAGAAATGATACTTGAATTTGGCTTGGTTCGTCAATAGACCATCGGTATAATTTGTGTTGGGTTTGTGTAAGTCATAGAAATTTAAACGCGTATGTAAATGATATGTTCCCACGCGAGTTGATTTTATTCGCTTGCGTATTATCATATGATAAGTTGTTTCTTTTTACTTTTACTGTAAATTTTGACAAATGAACAGTACATTTGATTGAATTTATTAGAATGACAAAATAGGATGATTTGTATTGAACAAAAACCAAGATCTAAAAATTGCAATACAAACTAGTTGGACCCACTACCATTTGCCCGAAAGGTAGATTGAAAATATCGATCTTAAAGTTTTTGTTTAATTCATACACGGCACTCATGAAGTCATTTGATGGTAGCTGAAGCTGCAACTTTAGAAATTTTACTAAAATACTACAATTTCATGTTTGATTTTACCTATGCGGAAACTAAAGAGAATTTCCACAGATTTTAAATATTGATCTTTCTACCTAGAGTTAAAAACTAAAATGTTTTCTCAATCAGTAACATATTCACTTTCCAGACTGATTTCTGGAAACATAATTTCTTTTTGAAGTTATGACTAAAGCTGAATACTTTACAGGATACTTAACGACCTTGACTTATACTACTTTTTCAGAAATCATACTTTTATTAATTTTATAATGACGGGACATTATTTTGAGCATTTCGAGACAAACGAAAAATACAACCGTCAAACTGGGAACTTGCAACACTTCTGTTAATGTAAATTTAGCAACGGTAATAATAATTTTAACAATTTGGAGTCAAAAGTCTTAAAATTATGCAAAACATATGAAAGGTGTTGACCGAATAAAAATATTTAAAATCAAAATTTTTTTCTATCACGCATTCCTATTTGCTTTTCAATTCAATTTAGGCGCATATGTATTTCCATACCTGAATAAAATTTTCAACCTGAGCTATTTAGTACTAAGTAGCGGAAAACTTTGACACTTTAGTCTTTCAATGATACTTTTAGTAATACAAATGTGGATGTTACAATCCAATCGCTATTAATCGTTTAATAGTTAGTCTCAATATTATTTTTTTTTAGTTTTACATTTCTTATAAAAGCAATGTATAGAATTCGCTCAAACTTTCAAGATTTTTTCCGAGGCCCGGAGGGCCGAGTCTTATATACCAATCGACTCAGCTCGACGATTTGGGACAATGTCTGGGTGAGTGTGTGTCTGTGTGTGTGTATGTAACGGACAAATTCTCATTCGTGTTTCTCAGCAATGGCTGAACCGACCTTATCCAAACCAATTTTAAATGAAAGAACTAAAAAACAGTATGAACGCTATTAATTTGTTTTTGATTCTGATGTTTAGTTTCCAAGATATGAATGTTTGAATGCGTAAAAATGGCGTTTTTTGCAGTTTTTTTAAATTATCTGCCGAAATTGACAATATAGATTAACAATTTATATGTTTTTAGACAGCTTTAATGAATACCTTTCGAACAAGCTATAGATTATTGAAATCGGACTATTATCAAAAGAGATATTTAACATTAAATGCGGACGAAAGATTTTTATCATTTCCCATTGCCAGAAATATGACCAAAAACATGTAATCTATTATTAACGCCAAAACGGCTTATTTTAGGTCAATAGTATCTTCGGAGAATTTAATGGAGGAAATATGCCCTTTCTTTTGGTATTGTGCTTTTGCTGATTAATCCCCCTATGAGTGAGATATTTTCACAAATTTTCTTGGAAGTGATTATATCGAAATGATGCCTTCTACAAATTTGTAGCTCTTACTTTTGCGAATAACTTTACTGAAGACTTCAAATAACTATTTTGAATACTTTAAAAGTTATGGCTTGTTGTTTGTTGATTACTCTTTGTCGCCTATTTATTGTTCAATATAGAAATAATCCATTGAAATAAGCCAAACATTATTTCGACAAATCGAATTTTGTATTTCATTTTTCTATCTACAACCGCTAGGAATAATCACCGAACACTTCCAAGTTGTCTGGAAGGAACTTGATAACTTATCAGTGCAAAAATGTTCATTTGTGCGAACCTTCTGACTGCAATTTTTCTAATGACCATCGGATCGATCTGAAACATATCGGAAAATGAAAAGCGAAATAAATAACTCCAAGCAACGGCGTAGCCCAGAGAAGTTTTTGGGGTTTAACACCATACAACGCCATCCAACCCCCCCCCCCTCCCCACCACACCCAAAAAAAATATTGGATTGAAGTTGAAAATTTATTGATGCAGACTGATTTAATTCGATATTACAATAACAATTATCTGATCCGTAGATTGATAACCTGTTGTTGTAAACATCATGAGGACTTTTGATAAATTGTCGGAATGGGGTCCTGATATGTAACTGATCTATTGGTCTTGATTTCACAGTTGTCTAATAGCATCAATATCACATTCCTGCCTGAAAACATTCCAATAGAAAATTACAGAGTTCTGTAATCAATCATAGTCCTCAGATTTATTTTCAAATTGATCTCGTTTTTGTAGAGATGTACTGTAATAAGGGTCTTTATTTAATTGGAAGAGAAATTAAAATTGATTTAATGTCTATGAAACATAGAACTGCTCACCAAAAAAATGCATAACTTTCAACATTTGCTAAAAATGTTCTTGCTTTTCTCATTCACTCTAAAATTCGTCAATCCAATCCCGACCCGGAGGGCCGAGTGTCATATGCCAATCGACTGAGTTCGTCGAGATCGGAAAATGTCTGTGTGTATGTGGAAAAAATTTGACCTCTGTTTCTCAGAGATGGCTGGACCGATTTGCACAAAGTTAGTCTTAAATGAAAGGTACAACCTTCCCATCGGCTGCTATTGAATTTTTTATTGATTGGATTTCCGGTTCCGGAGTTACGAGTGGAAAAGTGCAATCACACAGCAAATTCCCATATAAACTGAAATGAAAAATTTTCAAAATCAAATTTGTATTTTTGATACCAAATGACTTTAAAATGCATGAAACATTGAGATGTTTGACAAAAATTGACTTTTTTTGGACTTTGGTACATTTTTGTCTTTCTCATATAGAAAGGTTATGCAATCACTCTAAAAATCGTCAATCATACCGGCCCGGAGGGAGTATGCAGTAAGGGGTTGCTACTTTAAAATTAAAACTAGTTTAAAATTTCTTAACAAGTTGAAAATTTTCGGCAGGATCTGGACCTCCCGGATCTTTCTCCATGATCCGCCGATGGTTTCAAGCGATGTTTCAGTATCACATATTATCTCAAGATCGTGGCTGTCGATCCATTGTATGTATGTGCAAATCGTACTGAACATGTAATATTCATTTCCACCATTGTACTGAACATAACCAGCCATGGAATCGTAGTCTGGACAAATGAGACAAGCACAATTGCACCACTAGGTGGACTAAGACAGATTTTTTTTTTGGGAATGCGTCGAGTTGAGACGAAAACGTAATATGATTAATAACAAGGATAACACTTTACGAATGTGGAGAGAAATTTATGAAAAATGACGTTTTCCATTCGATACTAGCAGGTTCTGATCGATTTTGATGACCATTTGATTTTTGTTGTATGACCAATTATATGTATAGGTCAAATGTTTAAAATCAGTAATTTAAGGTCAAGATAGCATCATTTTGAAACCGCCAACTTCGGAGGCTTAGTATCTTCGATGAGTTTTACAAACGTTAAACAGCGCATCATTTGATAAAATAATTTTGACGGTATATCGTCCAAGAAGTATTTATGGTGATTTTTCTCAGGTTAATATTCATGACTACAATAAAGTCTCAACAAATTCGCTAAACACGAACTCTGTTACTATTTCTGAAAAATTAATTCTGCATAATTTTAAAAGTTCAAGAATTACGGTTTCGGAATTATGCCGTTTGGACAGTATGATCGATTTTCACCAAACCCCCACCAAACCGAATTTCTGGCTACGCTGCTGACTTCAAGTAAGTAGAAACAAAGTCGTTCTACACTCGTTCACAAGAAACTTCTTCGAATGCTGAATATCTATTATAATACATTGAAACCCTGATTTTATCAGCCAAATATGAACATATGTTTGATGGGCTCTAGCAGACGAACAAGACAGAATTCGAGTAAATCCTTTCTTGAGCATGTTTTCCTTATCATGAAGATGGAAATATGCAAAAATAAAAAGTTCATCATAATCAGAAATAGTTATCAGACTACATCAAGAATATTTCAACAGTATTTTAACAGCTTCAGTTTATTATAAAGAGAAAAAAATTGCCCGATTTAGTCAATGTCCCCATTTTGTCAGCCTAAAATACAGCATGAGACTGATAAAAATGGATTAATTTTTGGGGATTTCTTATTGAATCGAGCTACAACATTTGTTTGTTTTTATTTGTTCTTTGGCATTAGGATTAGCGATAATAATTCAAATCAAGGATACTACTGGGAAGTCACCTTTAGAAAAAGTCGATGTCGAAGTAAAATTTGGAACTATGTACGCATGCACTTCAAAGATAGCGTGATATCCGGAGCTGCGATTTCATTTCAACCCTTTTTTGTGAAAATGGCGATACTTACAAATGTAAACATAAGGCTTTTTTCATACATGCGAATGAGGGCTTTGAAACGCAACCAATTAACCTAAAAATTTGGATTCTACGATATTGCTTTCTTAAACTACAGCAAAAAATACAACGGGCGAAACTGTCATTTTCGTATTTTTTAGGATTATCAAGCTGATACCAGCTGTAAATAGTAACAATGATCGCTATTGAAAAAAACCCGGACGAAATCGGTGGTGTAGAACGGTAGTTATTGTAAAAAACGTAAGAACGATACTTCAATGCTGATAGGTGGGACCGAAAAGGTAAACAATCGCCAAAGGGGCGATACTATCATTTTGTAAATTTCAATAGCAAAAACAAATTTTAATTTAATAATTTCAAATACTTTATGAAGTTTTGGGTTTCGATCACTGAATCATGCAATCTAGGATATAAAAAACACAATAGTTTTTAAATAGGAAATAAAAGTCTGGAAATATTCACTGTTGATTTTCTTTGAATGGTGTCCTTTAGGAAAATTCAGTTTTCCCACCACAATTTAGATATTTTATTAACAGAGCATTAACAATAATTCGTAGCTATGTCTATTTTATGGGCCATTTTTTCGCTTCCCATTGATTTGATTTGAGATTTCTAGCGCTGATGTTGTCCTATGCTGATTTGAGCGATTCTCTGAGTCCTGCCACTTTCCCATGTAGTATGTGTTATCAAAAACATCGCGAAGCATCAAGTTCTAAATGTTCTCAAACGATATAATATCCGAAGAGAGTGATAAGAGTTATAAGAAATGTCTCATCACACTGTTAGGTGAATTAAAAGCGTTTTTAGAAGAGAATTTTCTCTTATTTTTAAAGAATACAAATGACCGGACGATATTTAAATTTCGAAGTGCAGAAGAATCTTTTTAATTTTGATACTGAATAAAGGTCAGTTATGGTCTTCAAAGGTAATACTCGGACTGAGGTTGTTTGATGTAAGAGTTGGCTAAGATGTACAATTCGACTTCAGTACCAACGCCAATTTAAATCCATTCATTCATCTATTTATAATTCCTACATGCATACCTACTTAATCCTTCCTTACTGTATAATGCATTACAGATTCATCACAAAGTACCAAGCTCGTTCATGCATATGAACGCACCAAATTCCTTTGAGCCACTTACCAAGCGACAGCAATAGCGCGGCGATAATCGCTACCGAAATATAAGCTGCCGTGTTTTACGAATTTAAAAACACTGTACGGTGCCTTCCGATGTCAGAAACACCTCGGTTGCGGTGCCTGCCGATGTGAGATGCACCTCGGTTACGGTGCCTACCGAAGTAAGAAACACTCGGGTCGGTGCTTTGCCGAAGCAACGAGCACGGTGGTTAAATATCATGCGCTGGCACCGACACCGGTGCCTTGGTATCGGCGACCGGTGTCTGCTGTTGAGCACCGGTACGGCGTGCCAACTTCAATCCTCTTGGTGGCGTGTTTATTGGTAGAAGTGCCCACCGTGCAGCACCGTTCGGTGCTTTTGCCATGCCTGGTTCAAACGTACTGGTGAACCTGGTTTAGAAGTTAAGCGATGATGAAGAAATCGACCCTTAGTATATGAACGGTCCCTTAAGCGGACCCTACACGAGACAAGAATAGTGTCCATAAAAATATTGACAAGACTGCTTCAATCCGTTAATCACATTTGAATTCTACAGAATCAATATTTCCATAATGTCCTTACACGATCAATATATTGAACAATAATTGATTTATTGTCAATATTTCTGCTTGTGTAGGGTCCGCTTTATGTTAATACTGAACAGAAAAATTTACATATAATTAACAAAGGAGGCATAGGTGATCGGCTTGACAAGGAATTACTTTTCATTTCACAACCAGATATCCAGTACTTCAGAGACATGCTGCCAACCATCATTCGAATTCTTCAGGACGCCCGGGGATATGGTAGGAACACGAAACTTTACCGCGTTTTGGTGCATTAATTTAGCTTAACCGTTTCGCATTCCAGTATCCATTGATTCCATCTGCGACTCGATAAAAACGAACTATCCCAATACGATCCCGACTTCATCGAATCTGCCCGCGGATGTTCACACGCATTTGACCATCGCCCGGGGATACGGTCTTGTGCACACTTCCGAGGACAAAGCAAGATTATCGCTAGATTTTACGAAGCCCGAGGAACCGTATTTTGAAACAAAATTGAAATCGTTAAAACAGGAATTGCAAACGGCAAGGCAAGAACGCCGATCGACGACGGAGGGAGTTGTCGAATCGGTAGCCGAACCGTCGCAAACCGCTGCTAGCAGTCCCCGCGATTGTGGCCCTGGATGGAGTCGCCGCTCGCCGGCACAACGCCGAGCCATAGCAATCAGTCAACGGATGAAGGCCATCGCTCAGCGCAGGGGACGTTCGCCGGCTAGAAGATCTCGTTCACGCTCTCGGTCACGGTCACGTTCGCGTAGAACAGCTCGCTCGAGAAGCCGATCGCGAGCTCGATAATTTATGGCTATGTGGAAGTTGATGATTGACGGATATTTCCCAAATTTGCATTTGATTGAAATTTAGAATCTTTGTTTCTTATTTAGAATATTGTAAAAAAGGCGCAGTGAATCAGATTTTATGGGGATGATAGCTCTTCATCAATGGATAATTTCGAAAATAATTCTATAAAATTTTGGTAGTTATAATCAGCATTTTTTTATTTTTGTATGTAATAAAATATATCCCACATTTGTTTTCCACTAGTTCATACTTGAGCGAACAGTTTTGTTGTTGTAATCAATAATATAGCGCTGTTGTTTTGTGGCTGTCAGCCCCAACTCGAACAAATACTGAATTTGAAATGCCTGACTGGGTTAAAACTAGAAACGGTTTTCTGGGTTTTTAAAGTTTATTTTAGCCTAGAAACACATGGGCCGTTACACAACCGTTTCAATAGTGAACTTTTAAATATAAAATAACATATAACAAAAATGCATCGGGAAAATATAAACTGGAATCTGTGAGTCTTTTAAATCCTTCTATGAATCTGAATCTCCGAAGGTTTTTCTTTTGGTAATTTTAAATATTGAAATCAGTGGATCTGTGGATCCTCAAATATTTCAACCTTTGATCTTTTGAATCTGAATCTTGGAATCTTTAAACTTTTCTAATATTTGAACCCTTCTATGTTTGAATAATGGTATTGTTGTATCGTGGAATCTTTTTATTTGAAAATCTTCTTGAATGGAAATAGTTTCATCACGAAATCTTCTTGTCTTCGAGTCTTCTATCATATCTTTTTTGGATCTTGGAAGCTTTCTATCTCTGCATCTTTTCGTGCTCTCATCCTGTTATCTTCATGCCTTCTTTTCCCGGTACCTTTTTTGCAATGCAATACTGCTATCTTGGTGTATTGTGGATCTTCTTATCTTGGAATCTTCTCTTCACGGAGTCTCTTGTCTTCGAGTCTCCTTATCTTGGATTCTTCTGATCCTGGGATATTCTAATCACGAAATCTTTTCATCTAGAAGTATGAAATTTGGAATCTTTTGGAACCTTCTTATCTTGGAATATTCTCGTCGTTGTATCCTCTTATCGTGGAATATGCTCATAGCGGATTTTTTATCTTGGAGTCTTCTCCTTTTGAATATCTTATCTTAGAATCTTCTGATCTTGGAATATTGTTGCTGTGAAAACTTCTTGCAAGATATCAATCTTCTTGTGTTGGAATATTTTTTTCACATAATCTTATTGTCTTGGAATCGCTAATAATCTCGAAATCTTCTCATCTTGGGATCTCTTTATCTTGCAATTTTCTTTTCTCAAAGCCTCCTGTCTTGAAATCTTCTTATAGTGGAATCTTTTAATCTTAACGTCTAATCTTCATTTCAAGAAATCTATTTAGCGTGGAATTTTACTTACCGCGGAGTCTTCTTATAGAGGACTTATTTTAATAATAATACTTACTTCAATATCTTGCTATCATGGAACCTTATTATCACAGAAACTTTGCAACTTGCAATCTTATCTTGGAATCTTCTGATCTTGGAATATTCTCATCGTTGAATCTTCTTTTCGTGAAATATTCCCATCGAGGAGTTTTTTTGGAGTCTTCTCATTTTGGATCTCTTTTTGTCTTCGAATCTTCTGACTGATCTTGGAATGTTCTCATTGTGAACTTATCTTATCTCGGAATCTTCTTATCTTGCAATGTTCTTATCCTGCAATCTTCTTATGTTGGAGTCATCCTTTTTTGCGGAATCTTATTGTCTTGAAATTGTTTTATTGTTTTATCGTTTATCGTTTATCGTTTATCGTTTATCGTTTATCGTTTATCGTTTATCGTTTATCGTTTATCGTTTATCGTTTATCGTTTATCGTTTATCGTTTATCGTTTATCGTTTATCGTTTATCGTTTATCGTTTATCGTTTATCGTTTATCGTTTATCGTTTATCGTTTATCGTTTATCGTTTATCGTTTATCGTTTATCGTTTATCGTTTATCGTTTATCGTTTATCGTTTATCGTTTATCGTTTATCGTTTATCGTTTATCGTTTATCGTTTATCGTTTATCGTTTATCGTTTATCGTTTATCGTTTATCGTTTATCGTTTATCGTTTATCGTTTATCGTTTATCGTTTATCGTTTATCGTTTATCGTTTATCGTTTATCGTTTATCGTTTATCGTTTATCGTTTATCGTTTATCGTTTATCGTTTATCGTTTATCGTTTATCGTTTATCGTTTATCGTTTATCGTTTATCGTTTATCGTTTATCGTTTATCGTTTATCGTTTATCGTTTATCGTTTATCGTTTATCGTTTATCGTTTATCGTTTATCGTTTATCGTTTATCGTTTATCGTTTATCGTTTATCGTTTATCGTTTATCGTTTATCGTTTATCGTTTATCGTTTATCGTTTATCGTTTATCGTTTATCGTTTATCGTTTATCGTTTATCGTTTATCGTTTATCGTTTATCGTTTATCGTTTATCGTTTATCGTTTATCGTTTATCGTTTATCGTTTATCGTTTATCGTTTATCGTTTATCGTTTATCGTTTATCGTTTATCGTTTATCGTTTATCGTTTATCGTTTATCGTTTATCGTTTATCGTTTATCGTTTATCGTTTATCGTTTATCGTTTATCGTTTATCGTTTATCGTTTATCGTTTATCGTTTATCGTTTATCGTTTATCGTTTATCGTTTATCGTTTATCGTTTATCGTTTATCGTTTATCGTTTATCGTTTATCGTTTATCGTTTATCGTTTATCGTTTATCGTTTATCGTTTATCGTTTATCGTTTATCGTTTTTACTTTTTTGGTCCTCCGTTTTTTGGTTTTCTCACTTTTTTGTTTTTTTTCGTTTTTTATTTTTTGTTTTTGTTCTCGTTTTAGAGGGTTTTTATTTTTTTGTACTCTCATTTTTTATTTTCTTTGCTATTTTTTCGGTTTTCCATTATATTTTGTTTCTTATATTTTTGTTTCCTGTTTTTCTGTTTTTTCGATTTTTGGTATTTACTTGTTTACCTTTTTTGTTCTTCGTTTGTCGATTTTATTTTTTTTCCGTTTTAGCGTTTTTTGGTTTTGTCGTTCTTTGTTTGTATGTTTTTTGGCTTTTTGTTGTTTCATTGTTTTCATTCTGATTATATTATTTCTACTTTCAAATTGTTATGTCATTTTTTCGATAATGGTAGGTGATTTTATTCCTTCTAAGTATTTCATTACCTTTTATTTTCACTGTCTATTTGCAAGGTTCGTTGTATGCATTTAATTCATGATATATGATTTTATTGGTTCATCAGGGCATTATAACAACTATGACATGGATTAGGGCACATAAATCGCCTCAAAAGATAATAATCCTTATTCTTCGGAATTATGTAGTTACTGTTAATATTATTATCTGACAGGGCAAGGTAAATTTAAGAGCAAGTAAAGGCGCTTTAATCTAGGCTTATTAGCCAGGGCAAGGTGTAAATACCTCAGTTCCATCCCAAAGAAACAAAGGAGTGACAATAACCTTCTTAGCCAAGTCACTCCCAACGATTTATTATATTCCCTTTAAACTGAAGCGGTCGGTACGGTTGTCCTCGTTTCTTCCTCCTTTAAGATTAAAAACAATTCGTTAATTAAATTATTCACTAAATGAATAATTTAATTGCTGTCTAATTTTGAAACATCTTCAAACCCAACTCTGCACAGTAGGCCTGGCCGTTTTAATATTTGCGACATATGAAAATATGCTTCAAATATTAATGTTGACAAGAACACTACAAACTAACTGTGTTTTCCAAGATGCTTTTCAATACTGGCTGTGTAAGGGTTAGAATAGAATAGAATGGAATAATAAGTTCAATCCTATTTGTTTTTATTTTCATGAAACCTTTTTGCCTTTCTCATATAAAGAAAGGCTATGCAATCACTGTAAAAATCGACTTTTTAACCGAGGCCCGGAGGGCCGAGTGTCATACACCATTCGATTCAGTTCGTCGAGATCGGCAAATGTCTGTGTGTGTGTATGTATGTGTGTGTGTATGTGTGTGTGTATGTGTGTGTGTCATTTAAACTCACACAATTTTCTCAGAGATGGCTGAACCGATTTTCGCAAACTTAGTTTCATATGAAAGGTATAACGCTCCCATAAGCTGCTATTGAATTTTTAGTTGATCCAACTTCCGGTTCCGGAGTTACGGGTTGAAGAGTGCGGTCACACAGCAAATTCCCATATAAACTGGTACCACCATGAAGTTCAAATGATGTAAAACATATTAAAATTGATGTAACATTACTCTAGTTTGTGGGTCTGGATCACTAATGATCAATCAAAGCAGCTTTGACCACATTGGCCACCTGTGACAGTTCATGACGCCCCCGGGGAACCCGCCAAGTTCCTAAGCTAATATCACACCCATTCCCCAACGAATTCTCTACCGATTTTTACAAACTTGATTTCAAATGAAAGATACAGTAATACCGTTGACTGCTGCTGAATTTCATTCTGTTCTGACTCTTGCTTCCGGAGTTACAGGGGTGTTAGTAAGGATACACTGGAATTTCCCATATAAATCGGTACAATTGTAATACCTCAGAGGCTAAAAACTATTGAAATGGTCACCAAATTACTTCTAATCGCAGATCTAGATCACTGATTGCCAATCAAACATTCTTTGAATATATTGTCCACGATCGACGATTCTGGAAGTCCGGAATTCCGGGCATATTCCACAATTAAAGTCACATCGGTTCATCGGGGATGACTGAACCGATTTTCTCAAACTAAGTCTCAAATGGAAGACAAAATATGCAGTTGAGCATTGCGTCGCCGCCCCTCCCCCTGCCTTGCCCTTACACCTCCATCCTTCATCACTCCCCTCCCCTTGGACCACCCTCACGCCCGCGTTTCCTTCATCCATCCCGTATACCGAAATAAGATGAAGGATTTCTGACGCATCCTCCACTCCCACTCTACTAACCCCCCATTCCCTACACGTTCAAACCCATTCCACCAACCTTTCCAAATTATAATCACATGAAAATAACATTGAACTCATGCTTATTAAGCTAATTAAATATTATTCTTTTGCCTTTCTCATATAGAAAGGTTATGCAATTGCTCCAAAAACCGACTCTCTAACCGAGGCCCGGAGGGCCGAGTCTCATATAACATTCGACTTAGTTCGCCGAGATCGCAAAATATCTGTGTGTATGTATGAGTGTATGTATGTGTGTATGTATGTATGTATGTATGTGTGTATGTATGTATGTATGTATGTATGTATGTATGTATGTATGTATGTATGTATGTATGTATGTATGTATGTATGTATGTATGTTTGTATGTATGTATGTGTATGTATGTGCGGATTTGTTTACAAAATGTCCACATCGGTTACTCGGAGATGGCTGAACCGATTTTTGCAAACTAAGATTCAAATGAAAGGTATAATATTTCCATAGGCTGCTATTGAATTTCATTTTCAACCGACATCTTGTTCCGGATTACGACTTGAAGAGTATGGTTACAAAACAAAATTTGTTGATTTGTCCACATCGGTTTCTCGGAATTTTCTGATCCGATTTTGACAAACTTGATTTTAAATGAAAGGTCCATCAGCTGCTGTTGAATTTTGTGTGGATCCGAGTTCTGGTTCCTGAATTACAGGGTAATACGTACGATCACGCAGCAAATCCCGATTCTAACGAATTTTGCGATGAATGTAAAAAGGTGAATTTTTTTGCAAAATGTAAATACAACTGTTGAATTTGTAGATCTAGGTCCCCAACAGTCATTCAAAGTCTCTTTGGCCACACTGGCCACCATCGACGGATACGGAAGCATCCAAATTCAGAATAACGGTTATATTGGTTTCTCGAAAATGGCTAGACCGATTTGATCAACTTAGTCTCAAATGAAAGGTGTTGCGTCCCCGGAAACTGATATTAAATTCCATCTCCATCCGACTTCCGGCTCCGGAGTTACGGGTTGTGCAGTGCGATCACATAGAAAACTCCGATTCAAACCGATACCGCGATGAATGCAAATACGTGCTCTTATATATATTTACCAAGTGTAATAAGAATGAAAGACATTTCCATAATGTTATATTGTACGAACCAGTTATTAAATCATAGTTTGGAGAAATGAGAAAGGCAATATTGCACCTATAGGTGGATTAAAACAGGTTTTTGCTACATCGGTTTGTCGTTAACGTGCTTTTAAATCCATTAAGTGTGGCTATTTGATTTATACATGTACAACATCCACAGCCCTAAAAAATCTGGCATTGAAGCACCTTACTAAATAATAATATTCGGGGCGTGTTGTAAATCCGAAATAAACAGCAAGAAAAAATCTACCCTAGGGAGCGTGACGAAGTGGTAAAATGACATAATATTTATTACAATTTGTGTACTCCTGTGCCGATTTCTCCAGCACCAAGTATTTCATATCCCCTTTGCTACAAGCTCTATTCTTGTCTGGTGCTCCCCGGAAATCACTTCTGCCAAGGCTCGCGCCTCAATATCACCGACCTTATCTTACCTCTGACAGACTTTCAATTACGAACGCCCTCTCTGACTTCACGCCCGTACAGTTTCCAGCTCTATTTGGATCCATTATCTTCCAGCCGGGGCTTTGTTTTCTCCGTCAACAGAGAAGACCTCGACCGGGAAATCCGCACTCCAAGTGAGAAAAGTGCGAGTGAAATTGGAGCAGGAAAAAAAGAGGACCGAGTAGAAAAAATAGATTGCGCAAAATTAAGAAAAATATCCAATTCATTAACGGATGACATTAACATATTTTTGCTTTATCGCGTTCGCTTCGTCAGTCGAAATCGGAGCAGAAAAAAAGCTGGGGAGCACTGGATGGATTTTCCGCCTCTTTAGTTATGTTTTTGTTCGCTTTCTTTCCTACGGAGTCTCGAAGCCAAATTAGCATAGGATGTCAGCTAATTGAGTTACGGAATGAGCTTGGGGTCGAATTGTCGAAATAGATACTCCGCTGGACTCGTTGGCATCGGATGGCTGTGACTGTGCAGTATAAAGTGGATTACACCAACTGTGACAAAGCGCTTTGGATTGATGTCATTGCGAAATTGGAAATCAATCTGAAATCGCAAACACATAAACGTCAGCAAATCCCGGTATAAAGGTCAATTGACATAAGGGCTCTAAAACCAAACTTGCCGCTTTGTTTGACGACATTCTTGGCTTTTGGGCTGCCAAAACAAGAGTATCACATGTGACACCAACGGCAAGCAACTGGGCCGAACAGGGAGAGGGGAAAAGTTTTTCCTTTTATTTTAGGATTTTTCTTCCCGCTTTGTTCTCCTCGAGCAATTTACTTTATTTGGTGTTAGGTTGTGTCGTTTCCTCCTTTCTGATAACTTTTACTTTTTCCCTAAGGGATACGGAACGGAAGTTCTATTGAGGTCTGTTGCTTCTCAAGGCAGGGATGTCACATTTAATTTTTTTTTCTCTCGTTGGCACACATATTATGTAACTACAAATTTACAATTTTTTCTGTTCAATCCTGAACATCTCTAACCGAACAACAGCACCATATTCGTTCTTATGTCCCGTGGTGTCAATTTTCACCAAATTGCTGAGACCTTTGGGAGTGGCTCCGGTGGGCTGGTGGAAAGCCAAGCAACCCAAACGTAATATGACAAGTTGAAACGAGTCAGGATCTGAGTGTGTGTGTATGTGTCGGACATAAAACAAGCTCATTTCTAGATTTCCACTAGCGAGATATGTGAGTAAGCTTTCAGTTTCAGCTCATATGTTGCATCAGCCTTTCCTATCCTTTCCCCTTGCCAGCGTTGATTGTTCGCTAGAAACGTTAGAAACATAAACGACTCTGGTGGCGGTCCATGCTGACTGAGCTGAGACTATAGCAGCGGGAACTGAAGACAGACAGCTTGACTTCATATAAAAGAAATTTAGTGAAGCTTTCGAAAGGACTCATTCTCAGCTTGTTGCAGGCAAAGGGACAAACTGGATGCTTCCTCTGCCATTCCGTTTCCCTTTCAGCGCTACACAATTTGACATCAATCAGGAACGGAGTCGATGATGGTTGCGTGTGATGTTATTGGGTTGGAAAATGTTTTCTTTTGTTCTCAAAACGACGGGTGATTGAATATATGGCTAAAGTGGGGAAGCGTGATTTATTTGATGTCGTGTCACCTGAGTTCTGTACCGAAGGCATAAAATCTCAAAACTGATTGACATGAATCGATATTGTATTTTTTTTATCGAAGTTATGGTTGGCACAGTTTTAAATGTGTGAAATATTTGGGGTTCTTAACCCTAGAATGTTGCATTTGCGTTTTACACACTAGAACTTTGCACTGGGGTATAAATGTACCCCACGCGTTTGATCACAATTTTCGCAGGTAAAAATGCAAACAAAAGAAATGAATAATACGTAGTTTTTTTTTTTTGTTTTTTAAGGGCGAAAACAGCTGTGTAAGTCAAAGTAAAGAATTTATAGAATCAATGATACATAAATTGGTTTGAACAAAATAAAAAATCTCGGTTTTGACATTTTTCACAAAAATTACTATAACTTTGCGAATTTTCAACCCGGTTTGAAAAAAATCAAATGATTCTAAAAGTTAAACGAATGGTCTTGAAACGGTATAGAATGAAATTTCGATATTTTTGAAAAAGTGCAATTATTTTGAAGAGTGAAAGTTTAAAAATCGTGTTTTGGAAAATACCACGAAATGGGGTGGAGATTGAAATGAAAAAATATTTCTGACCAGTAATACATTGGTAACACGCAACGTTGTTGTTACTGCAGTTATTGTGCGCAAATTATACTAGCGAGCCATTGCTTTGAAAAACTATAAAATATAAACAATAAAACAAGAAAAATCAGCAAAAAATGAGAACGATTTTTTGTTCCGCTTCAAAATTAAATTAAATTAATTAAATAATTGATTAAAAACGATTATATAATACTGATTGTTATTTCCGTAGTAAAACAACCAGTATTCAAACTGGTATCGTCACGAATCACATTTTCACTGACAGCACGAAACCTGACAAAACACTAACGGCAACCCACAGTGGTCGGAGACGCTAAAAATGTGAACTTAATTCACTAGAGGCCAACCATCGAATATAATCACAACGTGTCTTTGGAGGAATTGTTCATATGAATATTCCCGACAATCTGATAACAATTAAAATTAGGCATTGCTTACTATGATCGAACTAAAAAAAAAATACTTTTTATACTGAAAAGTAGAAAGTTGGTGTCTTCGACAAAGTTTTAGGAATGCTCATAGTGAAGAATTTTGTTGAAGAACTTGAGCTTGTAGGACTAAAAGTTATCGATTTATAAGGCGTTTTCTATGGCAACCCCCTTAAATCTAGTTTTTTTTAATATAACTTTTTGCACTGTGACTTTTCGTGCAAATCATTTTCAAAACAAATATGTAAGTATCAAAACTGCATAATATTGTCGAAGACTGTATGTCAAAATACTTATTCGTTTCAAAGTTATTGAATTTTTTTACATTTTTTATGCCAACTTCAACTACGGATAAGAAGGATAAGGATAAGGATGAAAATGGTACTTGTAATTGAATATCAATCCAAGAATTTTAAAAATTGGGGTAAAAAAACATAAAAAAAAGTTTTTGCTGATTTTTGTATGGAAAAAGTCAAAAAACATGATAAAGTAAGCTTACCCTATTCATAGGGTTCTAGAGTGCCACGTACCAAACCTTCTTAGCTTTATTATGCATACTTTAGACAGTGAAAAAAGTGTCTGTTCGTGCATTTTGGTTCGCACTTTTTTTTCTTATACGTAGTTGAAGTTGTTGTAAAAAAATGTAAAAATCTTCAATAACTTTGAAACGAATAAGTATTTTTACATACAGTCTTCGACAATATTATGTAGTTTTGATACCTACATATTTGTTTTGAACATAGTTTGTACGAAAAGTCACAATGCAAAAAGTTATATTAAAAAAACTATATTTAAGAGGCATTTTGCCTTATAAATCGATAAACTTTAGTTCTTCAACAAAATTCTTCACTATGAGCATTCCTAAAACTTTTTCAAAGACAGCAACTATCTACCTCGTCAGTATAAAAAATATTTTTGTTTAGTTCGATCACAGTAAGCCGTGCCTAATTTCAATTGTTATCATATTATGGAGAATATTCATATGAACAATTCCTCCAAAGACACCTTGTGATTATATTCGATGGTTTGGCCTCTAGAGAATTAAGTTCACGTTTTTAGCATTTCCGATTACTCCCTAGTAACAATTGAGATTTTATGATAGTTTTATAGCCACTCATAAAATTTAGATTGCACTTGTAGCGTGCTATAAAACTTTAATTGTTACTTAGGCTGTGCAACCGTACACTGGGGTACAAATGTACCCCACGCCAACTTTGACACCTGCTTCCACAAAAGCTATGAGCAAACTTGCTATACCACCTTTTTCTACTCTTACTAGAAAGTTTAAATTGAATTATGGTTAGGGTCCCAGGTCGGTAAATGCCGAATTTTCGTTTTCACACGGCTCCAAAGAAGGCGTAGGGTACATTTTTACCCCAGTGCAACGTTCTAGGGTCAATATTTCTATTTGCGTCAGGCCCGTGAACAAGGAGAGGGTTTCAGGGGTTCAAACTTTTAAAATTTTTAGGGAAATTACTTTTAAAAAATTATTATCTTTCTGTTCAGGGAAAATAATTATACTGCGGGTCGTTTTGACACATAAAATGTCATTTAAGTTCGGTCCAGAAATGCCAGGACATATTTTTGAAATCTGTGCACAGCCTGCTTAACAGTCTGAGCAAATCTGTGTTAAGAAAAACGTACAAATTTGTCTCAAAACGCTACAAACTACGTTATTTACTTCTGAACAGAACACACAATATTTTTACGATCAATTTCTTAACATCATGAACAATCGATGGCGAGGTGACGTCGTGTGTGTCGAACAATAATTTTCAATTGACATAGAAAAGATTAGAAATTAGAAAGTACCGTAAACTGGGGTGACTTTGATCGCTCGAAACTTTTTTCGTAGATCGCTTATTAAACCAGTATAGTCTACCGAATCTTTTTAATTTGAAATGATTTTTACTCCAAACTTATAAAATATTGAATTGTTATAGTTTTTGAGTATATTGTTCAGTTTTTGGGTACAAATACTACAAAAAACCGAAATTTGACTTTATCTTATTTTTACGAAGCTTCATAAAGTGTCTATTTTTTAAAAAACGAATAAATTTCAGATTTGAGCAAGACTAAGAAAATTACAAGCGAGTTTTATTTTCCTTTAGAGTGGGATGTGCCAGATTTACTTTTAAGATTTTATTTATTTTGAATACAATATTTTGTGAAAGTAGTTGGCAATTATTTCAAATTATTTCGAGCTAAAATTCGCTATATTTTTTTATTGTTCAATATTCCAACGGATGAAACTTTTTGTACATTGATAAAGCACTGAAATAAAACAATTCGAGCAGTTTTCAGAATCTTTTATTCTAATTGGACATAAATTATACGAATTTTGGTTACTCTATTTTTACAGTATATTTGAATACTTTGTACAATACCAATTAACATCTATTTAACAATGAGTATCTTTCCATTCCAAACATTTGAATGAAAAACATTGACATCAATAAGTTAATGTGGATGAACATGCAGATTATCAAAGTCAACCTGGAATACGAAAACGAACTTCAATTTCAAATCATTTTTAAAAAAATAGCTGTAAGCAGAAAATTTTAAGTATAAACATCCAATCTTGTTATATAATTTTAAAATATTCAATTTGAAAAAAAAAATGTGTTGCGTCTTAAACTGTGTAAAGATTACTTCGAAAAGTGATCAATGTCACCCCGGTTTACGGTACGAGGGGCAAGGTTGTTTGAATTTGGCACCATTACGCCTTTGGTTTCTCCATACGTTAGCCGCCCATTTATCCTACTTTTCGGTTAAGATATCGACGATTTTTAAGTTTCTCAGAACATTACAGATTTGGTCTTTCTATAATAATAAATATAAATGCGAATTCCTATCACCAGTAATTCCTTTTGCCATAAGCAGATATAACTGACGCGTGCTACTTCAGGTTCGAGTGATTCTATCATTCTTGGATGAGCCTTGGATCCAGCTCGGGTGCCTAAATCTAAAAATCATCGGGATCTGTGGTTGATTCTCCATATTAACAAGTACGGTTCAGATCGAGTTTCTCAAATTATAATTTGTTTGGTTCGGGTCGGGTTCGGGTTTTTAATTTTAGAAATTATCGGGTTCGGGTCAAGCTTGTGTCGGGTTCGGGTTTCGCAATTTTAAAATGTTCAGGCTCGGGTCGGGTTCGGGTTTATTTTTTAAATTTTAAAATTTTGGGCTCGGGTTGGGTTCGGGTTTTTGAATATTTAAGCTCTCGGGTCGGGCTCGGGTTCGAAACAATTAAAACCCGACCATCTCTACTGTGCATTGTAACAGAAAATTGTGGAAATCTGCGTAGTTTTAAAAATCTGTGCAGAACAATGAAAATCTGTAAAACACAGATTAATCTGTGTACCTGGCATCCCTGGTTCGGTCACTGAAGAAAATAGTCGTCGGAGAAACCAAGCAAGAAAGCTGGCGAGGGTGGCTGGAAAGAGATGTAAATCAAGTTGGTCGGCTTCTCTGGATCTGTTCACTTTTCGACAAGTTTCGATCTTGGCAACAGTTGTGAGTAGACCAGTTACACAGCAAAAGTCGGTCAGCGTATAGTAAAAAGGAAAAACGCGAAGTCGGAGAAAATCAAGATATCATAGTCTGAAGGAATTATACCGCCGATGAACTCACCGTTGGACTTGCTGACAAATAAATGACTCACGAAACGGGCATCGGGAGAAATACGGCCCCCGAAGAACTCTCAGCACCAGCTAGCAGATAAATGGGAAAGTGTAGCACCTAGAAGGATAATAAACCATGCGAAGATGGTTGTAAAAAGATGTGAATCATTATGGTCGACAACTCCGGATCGGTTTGTATCTCAACAGGTACCGATATTTGCAGCAGACCTGAGTAGGTCAGATATACCACGAAGGTTGGACAGCAAGCAAGAAAAAGCAGTAATGGAAAGAAACATGAACGATTACCACAAAACAAAAAACCTGTTTTAATCCACCTAGCGGTGCAATTGTGCCTTTCTCATTTCTCTAAACTATGACACGGAGGCTTTTTATGTTCAACATAATTGTGGAAATGTCCATTACATTCTTAGTACACTTTGCACTTATACACAATGGCATGCCAGCCACGAACTTGATGAGCTACTCGTCGACGGTGAAACACTTAAAACAAAAAAATATCATACTCCATTAGCCTAATCAGCATTAGATCAATGTTATCTGCTTGCTAACTCATTTTGTCATGCGGGGGTGGGTATGTGAGGAGGGCGAAAGTCCCATGAACGAACGACTCCCCAGCTTAAATTGGTATGCTTTGTGATATAGTGGTGGTTTAAAGATGATGGGGTTGAAAGGGAGGGGTATGAGGGCTGGATGGGGTGGTGGTCTGAGGATTTAAGGAGATTTTTAAAGGAGGGGAGTGAACAGTAGAGGGGGGGGGGGTGTAACCCCTCTCCGTAAACCATCAACTACGCCCCTGTTAAAATCCAGAAACCTTATGCGAGTCGAAAAAAAAAATTGGCCGGGATTAGGTTGACGTTTTTCAGAGTGATTGCATAACCTTTCTATATGAGAAAGGCAAAAAAAGCAAGAGTACAGTCTTTACTGAAGTAGTACCTAACAATTGCCTCGGATGGATGAGGACTGAGAGATACAAGAAGTTTAGATTTAAGGGGTGTCAAATTGCATCACGGAGTTTTACCTCCATGGCATGCTTCTGTAGTGTCTGCTTCATAATTGCCCAGTATTTTTCGATGGGCCTTAGTTACGGTGCGTTGGGGGGAGGGGTTCCGGCCAGAAAATCGTAGGGCCCTCATGTTGCTTCAATAGAGAAAGCAGACACTACTGTAGACAAACCTTGAGGTAAATCTCCCCGTTTATAGTCCCAGTAGTCATGAACGGCGCACTCCATTTGCCACATGACCAGATCGCTTGCCAAATCATGTATTTATCGGCAACCTTTGAAAGATTCTGCCTCTTTACTTTCTCCGGAAGATCAAACTTGTGCTGGGCCGTGAAGAACAGTTGCCTCGAAAGCTGCCAGAAGTCCGCTTTAACGCTTCGCCAGCATCTGGGTGTAAACTTTCCTGACCCGTGACTTTCTCATCGTATTCGTTGTGATTTGGAGCCTTCTGCAGTTTATACATATGCAGTCCCCCCTTTAGTCGGTATGCTTAACTACTATAAACCAATCCAACATTACCACGAACCATCAGGTAGTGGTGTCTGTTGCAGGTTTCTTCTCGATAACAAACATTTACTCAGTTTGTTGCGCGAAATCGACTTGTACACAAGACTTGTCCCTCTGCTCAGCAAAAACCTTCAAAGTTTGAGGGTTTCCATGTCTTTCTTTTCTGAGAGACGTGAAAAAATCAAAACCCTCCCCTTGACAATTTTCTTCGAACGGGTCTAATTTGCACAAACGGATTCGAGTAATCCAAGTTGCAAGATTTCTAGCACAGATGGCGCCGGTAGTACTAATGCCAGCTACAAGCAAGGATCAAAACCACCAGTCAAATGTAGGTAGACAAGATGGTCATTATTCGAACCAACAATCTGCGTTCATAGAGAAAGGGCCGTACATAGGATGACAGGAGAATACGGTAGATTGCGTAACCACAAGATCGTTGAAAGTCTCATGCATGTTCTAGATTCGAACCAACGTGAAATCGCGCCAATCAACTAAACCCCGTTTCACTTTGAGAGTAAAAAGAGATATAGCCCACGGCTAGTGACGAGTTTTAGTATCCTAACACCAACCTTCGCCCAACATAGAACAGCACAAAAGTGTATCGTAACTCTTTCGTCAGAAACCCTACCGATTGCACCATGGTGATGGGTTTCGGTCTGCGGTTCCAAGCTTTGAAGCTTGTGCCAACCGCAGCGGGTAATAAATTTATGCCGGCTTGCTACCGGATCGATCCGACAAAACAATTGTGTTTATGAATCTCGAAGGAGCCATACGTTTAGTCCTTCTCGAACACATCCCACCCCGCCCGCTCCACGTTTTCGCTGGAACAGAAATAGCAACCGCTTCACCGGTGGAATTATTCTTGATTGTCTGCTTCAATGAACAAACAAACCCACGGTTAGTTGGGAAGCACCGTCAGAAGCCCCGGTAGGTCTCGGTGTGGCAACGGAGCGCGGCTAAACTTTTCCTCAAACAAACCGTTTTTCCCGGAAGATCCGTTCGGCAAAAGGATTGTGCACTCGCTCGGCGCGCCGGTACAGTTCGAGGATACCATAGCTCACCTGTTAATCTTCCCACTTGCTCTTTCACTGCCTATGTTTAATTCAATATACTCTCCTGGCCTGGGCTGACCGCAAACACACGTATTGAAATTTCGGCTCAGCAGGGAGGGGGGTGCCGGTTATCTATGTGGTGTGAATGCTGATAGTCAGTTTGCAGCCCAGTCGAGGCCGGGAACGAGCATTCTCGCTGCTTTCCGGTATGAAAGAGGATTATTATTTTTCTACTGCTTTGGGGAGACCATAAATTTCAATAGTCGGAATCTCACTGGATTTATCGTTTTTTTGCCTTTTCTGGAGATATCGATGAAGAATTCTAGTGTATCAAGCGACATAGATCGATGAATTTTACAACTAGTTTGTCTCACACAAGTTTGCAATTTTCTTAAATTATAGTGCTTGTACGGTCTAATACGTTGATTTAACGTCGTCGTGGGTGTTTATGAAAAATAAAATAAAACATATGGACAAAATCGCGGACGTTACATTCAGAAAAATTTAACTTAAATTTCCCTGAAAATACATACTTTTGATATTTTTTACAATCACCTAAAAGTCTAAGAGTTCCACATACATAAACATTTTTGTATGTTTTGTTATTTGAGAGCTAGGAACGTACAAGCATAGACTTTACGTTACGTTACATAATTTAGGAAGTAGCTCTTAAGATGTATGCACACGAGGCGACAGGACACATGCCACAAACTATTCACCATAATTTTTTTCTAGCTATGCAACACGGCAATAGCGACAGCGTTGGAATAGGTAGAACAAAATGCAAAGTGAATATTTTTTGTGGCGCGTGTCTTGTAGCCTCGTGTGCAAACAACTTTAAAATTGCTGTCAAAAAAGTTTACTTTTTTAGTAAACAATTTTGAACAAATGGTACATATTTTTTAACCGTTGTGTGTCCGACGCGGTACCCGGGTACCTTTTTAAGTTTCAATTAATGAAATTCCTATGTTTTATCCATAGCTGGAAATTGAAACTTTGTGACATCTTAGAACTTCACTAAGTCAAGCTTTTGGGTTAATAATATTGTTGATATAGTAAGGGTGGGAGTGAGTAGGGGCTCCTGAATTTTTTTACCACGTAACAGGCCGACGTGGGTACCCGGTTACCCACAAAACTAAAATGCCCATAACTAAGGTAATATCCAACCGATTTCGATACTTTTGGCCGTTTTGGATTCAGAAACTCATCCACTTTTGGACTTGGTAAAAATAAATCGGGTTACTGCATTCGGTTCCCGGGAATCCGGGTTTCCGAAAGCAGGTTCCTGTGCAGGGGTACTATTTGCGAACTTCAATGGAATACTAGCAATATGGGTATCAAAATTCTTGGAATTGCATCAGTAGGCTGTATCTCGTGGTTTTGGAACCATTTGGTGATTTGACCCCGGAACGGACATTCCGGAGCAGGTTCCCGTGGGGCCGTGAGTGACCATTCCATTCCGATTCCATTTTTCAAATTGCCATAGGGACCCTAACAATAAAAAACAGACTTCCGAGACAATTTGAAGAGTTTTGATACTCTTATTGCTAGTACATTATTAAAATTTACAAATCATATCCTAGTACTGGAACATTACTCCGGAAAATCCGGATTACCAAAAAACGGATCCATTATTCCGGTTCTATTGTACAGAATCAAAAAGTTGACGAGTTCCTGAATCCAAAACATCTGAAAGTGTCCAAATCGGTTAAAGGAAGCAATAGTTATGAGCATTTCAATTTGTGGGTACCTGTTAAAGGTGTTTTTTTTTTGCTGGACACATAACTATTAAGCTTCAGGAAGTATCTGGGTTCATTCCACGTCAGATTTACAACCAAAGTTTTTATTCCTTCCAAATTATTTTCTTGTATTCTTTAGTTAAAAATAATTGACACGTATTGTTTGTTTTGGCTGAATATGATTTTTTTTCAAGTTATTACTTTTTGAACTTTTGTAGTTTATAAAATTGAACATTTTTCAATCACTGATAATTCGGAAACAATTCAAAATATGGAAATAAAAATAAAAAAAATTGCGTTTCAAATAAGATTACCGAAAACATTTTTTTTTTTTTTTAATTCATTTCGTTTATTTGATAGGCACAAATGCGTTAGCTTGGCGGTGCCAAATTCTTTTGTTTTTACATTTTGTATATTTTAAAACTAGGAGGTTACAATGTTGAAATATTTTTTTAAAAAAGAAAAATTTTACAGCTATCTTAAGACTAGAAATAAGATTCTATATACAAGAGAGGGGGCGAAAGATTTTTTTTATGAAAATTTTTTAAAACAAGGAATTCAATAGTAATAATTTTTAGGAAATATTTACAGTTATCTTAAAACTAACAATATAGTTTGGTACACAAAAGGGGGAACAAATATTTATGAGAAAATTCGCAGGTGTTTTAAGACTAGGGATACAATTCTATTTACAAGATGGGGGACAATAGTTTTAACAAAGAGGTAAAATTACAACTATCTTAAAACTAGGAATACAGAATACAAATTTGAACTTTTTTAGCGGAGACTTATGCTTGGTCAAGATATTCAGAGGGGGGCTGTAGAAGCAGTTGTATCAAGGACAGGGGAGAGAAAGCGTAGATGGTGACCGGGAGAGAAGAGCAAAACTTGCAACTTTCGCTCAAACGGGAGATCAGCGAAAGATTACCGCCTCAGTCTAGTAGGTCGGATTGGCGGATGGTATTCTTCGGACCCGCGGGGAATCCTTCAAAAGTCATCGGACCTTGAGTCGCTCTCGCTTCAGTTTCCGTAGTGGTAAGTGCGACGGCGGTTACATAGTTGCAGTCTGGAGCTGATCGGTCCCACAAGGCAAGAGAAAGCTTCTAAAACGAGAAATAAAAAGAGAGGGGCTAAATTGGGATATTTGTCGTTTTTATGAAAGTATAAATAAGGGACATATAGGGGAAATCACGATTTGCCAGTATATCTCGGACTGGGACATTGGGTGGTCTACCTCGGGCCCGAAGGGAATCCTTTAACTGAGACCTGGCGTCCAAGTACCCGGCGCATACCCAGACAACGTGCTCGATGTCGTGATAGCCCTCGTCACAAGCGCACAGACTACTCTCCGCAAGCCCAATACGCCGCAGATGCGCATCCAAGGTGTAGTGGTTGGACATAAGTCGGGACATTACACGAATAAAATCCCGACCCACATCCATCCCCCTGAACCAAGGCTTCGTTGATACCTTTGGGATAATGGAATGTAGCCATCGTCCAAGTTCACCATTGCTCCACGAGGTTTGCCAACTGTTGAGTGTCCTCTGACGACAAATACTAAAAAATTCGTTGAAGCAGATTGGTCTTTCGTATATGTCACCATTTAATGCGCCCACCTTTGTTAATGAGTCGGCCTTTTCATTGCCCGGGATAGAACAATGAGAGGGGACCCAAACAAAGGTAATCTGATAAGATTTTTCAGATAACGTACACAAGGACTCCTGTATCTTCCCCAGGAAATATGGGAATTGCTTTTTGGGCTTCATCGCACGAAGAGCCTCGATGGAGCTGAGGCTGTCCGAAATGATGAAGTAGTGATCTGTGGGCAGAGTGTCGATGATCCCAAGGGTGTACTGAATTGCAGCTAACTCTGCGACGTAAACTGAAGCGGGATCATTGAGCTTGAATGAAGCGGTGATAGTATTGTTGAAGATACCGAAGCCAGTGGACCCATCGAGATTTGATCCGTCAGTGTAGAACATTTTGTCACAGTCGACTTCTCGGAATTTATTATAAAATATATTGGGGATCACTTGCGGGCGTATATGGTCCGGGATTCCACGAATCTCTTCCTTCATGGATGTGTCGAAGAATACAGTAGAATCAGAAGTATCTAGGAAACGAACACGGCTGGGAGTATATGAAGAAGGATTAATGCTCTGTGCCATGTAGTCGAAGTACAAGGCCATAAATCGGGTTTGAGAATTAAGCTCGACGAGCCTCTCGAAGTTTTCAATCACCAACGGGTTCAGAATGTCGCATCGGATGAGCAATCGATATGAGAGTTCCCAAAATCGATTTTTTAGCGGAAGAACGCCCGCCAGCACTTCGAGACTCATCATATGGGTCGAGTGCATGCAACCCAAGGCAATGCGCAAGCAACGATACTGGATTCTCTCCAGTTTGATGAAGTGTATGTTCGCAGCGGAGCGGAAACAGAAACACCCGTACTCCATCACCGACAATATCGTTGTTTGGTATAACCTGATCAGGTCTCCTGGGTGAGCACCCCACCATGTTCCAGTTATTGTTCGGAGAAAATTGATCCTTTGTTGGCATTTCTGTTTCAGATACCTAATGTGACATCCCCAGGTACCTTTAGAGTCGAACCAGACCCCGAGATATTTAAATGTGAAAACCTGGTTGATCGTTGCACCCATTAATAGAAGCTGGAGTTGCGCCGGCTCACGCTTCCTAGAAAAAACAACCAACTCAGTTTTCTCCGTGGAGAACTCAATACCCAGCTGAAGAGCCCAAGCAGACAAATTGTCCAAGGTATTTTGTAATGGTCCTTGCAAGTCGGCAGCTTTGGGCCCTGTAACAGAGACCACCCCGTCGTCTGCAAGTTGCCTTAGCGTGCATGAATTGGCAAGACAATCGTCAATGTCATTCACGTAGAAATTGTAGAGCAGGGGACTTAGACATGAGCCCTGGGGAAGACCCATGTAGCTAAATCGCGATGTTGTTAAATCGCCATGCGAAAAGTGCATGTGCTTTTCAGACAACAGGTTTAGCAAAAAGTTATTTAAAATTGGCGAAAGACCATGCTGGTGCAGCTTCTCTGACAGAATGTTGATAGAAACTGAGTCAAAAGCCCCCTTAATATCCAAGAAGACTGATGCCATCTGCTCTTTGTTAGCATAGGCCATTTGGATTTCTGTAGAAAGCAACGCAAGGCAATCGTTCGTCCCTTTGCCTTTGCGGAAGCCAAATTGTGTATCTGACAGTAAGCCATTTGCTTCAACCCAATTGTCGAGGCGAAACAAGATCATTTTCTCGAACAACTTCCGAATACAGGACAGCATTGCAATCGGCCGATATGAGTTGTGGTCGGAGTCTGGTTTTCCTGGTTTTTGGATGGCGATGACCTTCACTTGCCTCCAGTCATGAGGGACAATGTTACCCTCAAGAAACTTGTTAAATAAATTCAACAAGCGCCTTTTTGCAGTGTCAGGTAGATTCTTCAGCAAGTTGAATTTGATTCTGTCTAACCCTGGGGCGTTATTGTTGCATGATAAGAGAGCAAGTGAGAACTCCACCATCGAAAACGGTGTTTCGTTCGCGGTATCGTGAGGAGACGCGGCGCGGCACGTTTTCTGTACCGGGACAGAGTCCGGACAGATCTTCTTGGCGAAAGCAAATATCCAACGGTTTGAATATTCCACGTTCTCGTTGGTACTATTACGGTTACGCATACGTCGAGCCGTACCCCAAAGAGTGCTCATCGCTGTTTCTCTCGTTAACCCGTCGACGAACCGGCGCCAATAACTACGTTTTTTGGCTTTCATGAGACTCTTCATTCGCCTTTCTAACGACGCGTACTGTAGATAGGTAGCGGGTAACCCGTCTTCCCGGAAGGCCTTATATGCAGTGGACTTTTCCGCGTACAGCTCTGAGCACTCTTTATCCCACCACAGGGTGGGAGACCGTCCATGGGTATTCGCGCTGGGTACTGGTTTAGTCTGAGCTTGATTCGCACTGTCGAGAATCAAGCCAGCCAAAAACCTGTACTCTTCCTCCGGAGGAAGTTCTTGAGTGGATTCGATTTTAATGGATATCGCGGTCGCGTAACTCTTCCAATCAATGTTCCGTGTGAGGTCATACGATACATTGATTGTTTCCGATGGTCTTGAACCGTTAGCAATTGAAATCACGATAGGCAAATGGTCGCTACCGTGGGGATCAGGGATCACCTTCCACGTGCAATCTAACTGTAGCGAAGTCGAGCATAGAGATAAATCCAACGCGCTTGCGCGTGCTGGTGGTGTAGGAATCCGCGTCATTTCTCCCGTGTTTAAGATGGTCATGTTGAAATTATCGCAAAGATCTTGGATTAATGTTGATCTATTATCATCATGAAGACAGCCCCATACCGTACCGTGCGAGTTAAAGTCTCCCAGAACTAGCCGCGGTGCCGGTAAGGATTCCGTGATATTACAAAGCGTTCGGTGCCCTACCGAGGCTCTAGGAGGAATGTAGATGGAAGCAATGCAAAGGTCTTTACCTTTGATTAGAACTTGACAAGCGACAATTTCAATGCCTGGTGTCGAAGGGAGGTTAATTCGGTTGAAAGAATAGCACTTTTTGATCCCCAAAAGTACTCCTCCATAGGGGTTTTCTCGATCCAGACGAATTATATTAAAGTCGTGGAAGTTGAGATTTATATCGGAAGTTAACCAAGTTTCACATAATGCGAAAGCATCACATTTTAAACTATTTAGTAAAAATTTAAAGGAATCGATTTTCGGGAGGATACTTCTGCTGTTCCACTGTAGAACAGTGATCGAATCGGTGACCTCGTTCGATGACTTAGCCATCGAAGGATACGATCGCTGCAAGGAGGGGCCATTTAGTAGTCAACTGCTTCAAAAATGTTTGCACTATAGGGAGAAAACGTATCAGAAGGCTTTTAAGAGGATCAGTAACATTGAAAGCTGTGAAAATTAAGTCCACTATGTCAGAAAATTTCATTAGTCCGCTACTGGACTGAGTATCTGTTTGAAAAAAGGGGACACTTGGGGTTTTTGGTGTCCCTGGAAGTGGTGGGTACTCCTTGTTAGAATTAATATTTCCAAGTCCTGGAGCAAATTGCTTCGGCTTTTGTGCATCACTTCCGTTGGATTTATTGGTTGTAGATGGCGCACTCTGAGTGGACGACACCTTGGCACCCTTACGAGGCAATGTAGGGGAGGCTGGATTTCTCCTCTTCCTGGATTCCCCTGGGTTAACCAATGATGTTCCCTCTTGTGGGTCGTCAGATTCTTGCTCAACGCCAGCCAAAAGAGCAAAGGAATTTTCGGAAGGGACAGATGGCGAAGCATTCTTTAGCATTTCTGCATAAGAGTGCCTCGAGCGATCCTTAAGGGAGCGCTTAATTTTATCCCCGCGCTGCTTGTACGCCGGGCATGACTTAAGAGCATGCGGAGGGCCCCCGCAGTAAATACACTTCTCAGTTTCTCCACCGCAAGCGTCATCCTCATGCTCTCCCTCGCATTTGCCGCACCGTTTTTTATTGCCACAATAAGTGGCTGTGTGGCCCAGTTGCTTGCAATTGCTGCAGTTCATTACCCGCGGTACAAATAGGCGAACAGGTAGGCGAACCTTATCCAGGAGGACATAGTTGGGAAGAGCAGATCCGGAGAAAGTCACCCGAATCGAGTCTGACGGAGAATAAGTTGTCTTATCATCTTCAGTTTTTGCGGAATACAATTGCTTGCATTCCAGAATTTTCACCTTTTGAAGTGAAGGGTCCTTAAAGCAGCCAACCCCGTACTTCAACAGGTCTTCGCACTTTAGACCCGGTTCGGCGACGACCCCATCGATCTCCACAACTCTACAAGGCACATACACTTTGAATTGCTTCGTAAAACGCTCGCTGCGAGCAATCTGGTTTGCCTGGTCGAGGTCATTTACTATAACGCGTATCTTATTAGCTCGAACACGTGTTATCTGAGCCACGGACGGGTAGTTGGCAGTCAGCTCCCGTGAGATTTCTAGAATATTGGGCGATTTCGTGTTGGGCCGGAAATACACCACCCAGGGTCCAGTCGAACTGGCTGGGTATGTTTTAATACGGAGAGGACTGGGGGAATCAGGGGAGGGAGTAATTTCGGGTTTATCCGGTATATCCATGGGAATATCATTCCCATCCAATGTTACTTCGCCCTCGGCCATTTAGGCACGAGGATAACACGTGGTGTAAACGAGAGATGAAACTTATATTCAGGGGAAAGGGCAGAAGTAGAGACCGATCGGGGAAAGGGAAATGAAAGAAAAAAAAATACTTAGCTTATATAGCGGCGATTCCGGCTATTCTGGTATTCACTTCACCAGCCTGGGCACCGGCGAACAAAGACTGCCTCGAACAATGGTTGACCTTCACTGACAATTTGTTCTTGTTCACTTTATGCACAGCACCAGAAAACGAACTGCTTCGATCGAGAGCTCGGAGAGTTATGACCGAAAACATTTACAATTTTTGTTGTTGTTTTTGTATTACTTATGAAATCTGCAATTATTGGAAACAAATTGATATTTTTCAAAGTAGGACCATTTTTTACTTATTATTTTCTTTAAGTATTAAGAATCATGTTAGAAAGATTGTGTAAAAATATGGGAGTGGATAGCAAAATACTTTGCGAGGTATTATAGACGTAAAACAAAGCAATTTTACAATTTTACCCAGTAATAAGCCTGTTATAATTGGAATATCTCGTAAAATGCTTCAAGTTCCATTCTAAAATTTTCAGCACCATCCAAATTCGGCAAATATCTGTGTGTGTGCGTATGTATGTAACCACATCGGTTACTCGGAGATGGCCGAACCGATTTTCTCAAACTTAAATGAAAGATACAACGTTCCCATAGGCTGCTATTGAATTTCATTTAATTCCGACTTCCGGTTCCGGAGTTACGGGTTGAGGAGTGCGGCCACATAGCTAATTAACATTTTTGCCTTTCTCCTATAGAAAGGTTATGCAATCACTTTGAACATTGTCAACCTAATCTCGGCCAATTTTTTTGACTAATACAGTGAAGACCCGATTTTTTACCCGATTTTATCAGCTGCATATGAAAATAGATTGTTGGTAATTTGATGGGCTCTAGCAGACGAACCAAGTTGAGTTCGAGTAAATCCTTTCTTAAGCATATTTTTTTTATCTTAGAGATCCGAAATATGCAAAAAAAAAAAATATTTTTTTTTTATTTTTTCCACTATCAGATCCCCTTAACGGAAAACAATCTGGGCGGCAAATTTCAGATTGTCAAATTTATTGAGCCCTTCGGCTCCCTTGTGCTATTCAGCACCGCAACCCCCTTCTCGCACCATTCAGCACCATTTACTCGTTGAGCTCCCGACTTGTTCGCGAACTACTCGGTCTAGTCCCCGACGGTGGACCTAGCCTACTACGACGGATAATTCTCCGGCGAGAGAAGTTCTCCCGATACCGAGCCAACCAGCCAGGTGTCAACGTCAGTTGGACGATTCCGGTGCAGCAGGACGTCCGGTTCGCTGGTGCCTTAACGACCCGCGAATGGCAGTGCGTTGTCGTGGTCTACTCAGTCTAGTGCCCGGCGGCGAATCTAGCTTAAGCCGACGGAGAGTTCCATGGCGAAGGAAGTTTTCGTGATACCAGTTCTTCTTTGGTTTCAGCATCACAACTTCTTGAGCTCTTTGGCTCTCTATCCGATTCCATTTAGCACCGAAACTTCTGTAGGCCCTTTGGTTTCCCTCTCGTTCCATTTAGCTCCCCTTCCCGATGAGCCATTCAGCTCCCGACTTTACTACTCGGTCTAGTGCCCGACGATGGA
Organism: Topomyia yanbarensis; assembly: GCF_030247195.1. NCBI lineage: Eukaryota > Metazoa > Arthropoda > Insecta > Diptera > Culicidae > Topomyia > Topomyia yanbarensis. The sequence continues at coordinate 333,422,528 of NC_080672.1, read as the reverse complement.
TCTAGCCTACTCCGAAGAAGAATTCCCCGGCGAGAGAGGTTCTCCCGAAACCGAGCGGTAGATTTCTCCCGATACCGATGTTCGTTTCCGTGAGCTATTTAGCTACCCGATTCGTCCCGATTTTCTTGATCTAGTCCCCGGCGGTGGACCTAGCCTACTCAACGGGCCAACCAGTAAGTGCTTTGGTCCATTCAGCGAATGCGGGTGAAGCGTAGCTTCCGGTTCAAAGGCGCCCCAACGACCCGCTGCTAGCTATTCGACGCGGTCTACTCGGTCAAATCTCCGGCGGTGGATCTAGTCTACTCACGAGCTAGCCGGTGGGGTCTCGACGTCGGTCCGGTGAAACCTGACGTCCAATTCGCTGGCGCCCGACTACACGAACCCGGTACTACGTCGCGTCCTGGTACTACTCAACTGATCCCCGACGGTGGATCTAGTCTACACCGATGGAGAGTTACCCGGCGTCGGAATTTCTCTCGAATCCCGATTTGTGGTTTCACGGCGACTTTCTAGAAAATGGTCCCTTCGCCACTTCCGTGGCAGCACGGAGAGTATACTCGTAACCACGCTATTCACAGGTATGCTCGTCGTGGCACATTTCTTCCACGATCTTATCCACTGTCACATCAGGTATAACCCTACGAACTTCTTCGAACCTAGGTATTCAAAGACCACCTGTTTCGATGTCTCTCGCACGTTCACACACTCTGGGCAAAGGGCTGACGATGTATGTCCAAACCGATGCAAGTACTTCCGGAAGCATCAGTGCCCGGACAAAAACTACGTCCAATGGAAGTTCAACTCTCCATGCTTCCTACGCACCCAATCCAACACATTTGGGATGAGTCGGTGGGTCCACCTTCCTTTCTCCGCGTTGTCCCACTCCTGCTGCTACTTATCCAACGAGTCCGCTCGGACCAGTCTACTTGCATTACATACATTTCTCTACTTGGAGCATTCCACGTCCTCAGCCAGAGTGATGCAGATGGGGATCATCCCGGCGATAGCGCATACTGCCTCCGACGATATTGTTCTGCAAGCACTCGCGACTCGTAGGGCCATCAGCCGGAATGTCTTGTTCAGCTTTTTACGATTCCACGGTTTTCAGCGCAGCACCCTAGGCTGACGATGATGAAAAAGTAGATAGCAGACGACTCGAGCTGCTTCTCGACGTTTGGTATGATTCTCGCCATTGAATACGTGATTGTTGAAGCTTAACCGGTCGTCGATTATCACTCCCAATTGCTTCAATGCACGCTCCGATGCAATAACTTGCCCTATGACGTCGATCTGCATCCGCTACACCGCTTTGCAGTTGCTGACCAACAACACCTTCGTCTGTGGTGGGCTATTTGCAGCTTGACCCCGGTCATCCAGCTCTCGATCGCATCTATTGTCTCCGTCATCGACATCTCCACTTCTTCGAGTGTCTCACCCACCACCTTTAGTGACACGTCGTCCGCGAAATTCACGATTTTCACTTTCCTGGGCAACCGCATTGCTAGGACCCCATCGTTTTCCCCGTTCCAAAGAGTTGGACCGAGAACGGAGCCTTGAGGAATGACCGCTGTGACTCGCATTGACTTCTGCCCTTCGCTCGTCTCGTACCGCAGCACTCTGCTCTGGAAGTAGCTCTTCAGGATCTGGCATAGACAGTCGGGAACCCCTTATTCTGTGTAGCGCTGTAGCGTTGGCTTCCGAGCTGGCGCTGTTAAATGCATTCTTCACATCTATCGTGACCACCGCGCAGTTTCGATCTCCTTCACGCTTCTGTTTAGATGCCTTCTTGGCACAATCGAGCACTGTCTGAATTGCATCCCCTGTCGATGCTCTGCGCTCGCCTTCCGTGAATTCCGTCAACCTATTAAGGATAATCATTTTCCAGGAGCTTTCCGAGTGTATCCAGCAGACATTTGGGCCAACACGAGGCCGGGACGCCCAGTAACTTCCCTGACTTCGGTAGCAAAACCAGCTTCTGGACTTTCCACATTTCGGGGAAGTTGCCTTAATTTAGACAGTTCCGCAGCACCGTCCTCAACATGTCCAGATATGCCAGGATCGCAGCTTTCAACACCAAGTTTGGTATTCCATCCGGACAGGGGGACTTTCTTTGATTTCAGGCGCTTCGATGCTTCTGCGAGCTTGTCGTTAGTCACTTGCCGATCGTCCGTGGCTAGTTAGTTTGATTGTGCTTCGGGAAAAGACTCTCGACGATTATCTTTAGTTTACTCGGGCACATTTCGGCTGGCGTCACCGTGCCCTTCATTTTCGCCATCACGACTCGGTACGCGTTGCCCCATGGATTGGCGTCTACTTCTCCGCACAGCTCCTTGTGGCAATCTGACTTGCTAAATCTGATCTCCCGTTTTAAAGCGGTTATAGCTTCCCGAAACGCTGCCTTGCGCTCTTATCTATTTGGTTCTGATATTGCTCTCTGAACCTGCCTTCGAGCTCTACCACAAGCAGCGCGTAGCGTACTAAGCGTCACATTCCACCAGAAAGATGAGTTGGGTTGGTTTCAGTTTTCGTGGAATTGTAGCATCACAAGCCGCCACAATCCTTCTTGTTAGTTCAGCCGTATCCACATTCTCGGCTCCGCTACTCGACCAGAAGTGCCTCAACGATGAGCTCTTTGTTGAAGGCTTTCGTCTTCGACTTTCGCTTACCAGTCATCCTTCTCCGTGCTGCAGCAGGATTCCGTTGACCGATACGGTAGCGAATCGCCTGGTGGTCACTATACGCATACGTTTCCAATACTCTCCAGTCCATGTTCGCCGTCCATGAAGGACTACAGAATGTGAAGTAGATGATAGACTCCCTCCCGTCTCTCGGGCACGTGCTAACGAACCTTTATTGCAAAATCGTACGTCTAACTTCGCTAGAGCTTCCTGCAGGATACACCCTCCAGTGTTGGTTACTCTACTGCCCCATTTCACCGCCCAGGCGTTGAAGTTACCACCAATGGCTACCGGCTTCCGACCGATCAACTGCTCGGGTCAGTACTCCAACATAAAACTGAACTGCTCTACTGTCCACCTTGGAGGGGCGTAACAGCTGCACACGAAGACGCGGTTGATTTTGGCAATCACGAAGCCCTCGTATGAGCGTTCTATCACTTTTTGAATGGGGAATCTGCGCATAACTTGTATGTGTAACAGCCAGGGATGCCAACGGTACCGATAAACTACATTTTTTTCGGTATATTTACATTTGCACAAGCCGTACAGCCCGCTACAGCGACGTATCACTACAGCTCTTGCCAGAACGGTAGCCAAACCGAGTACATTCTCCCGTACAGCAGTTGAATACATTTTTGTTTTGCTGCTGTACTCCGACTGCTCGGTGAGAGTGTGGCGTAGTAAAGTTTGTTCTCTCGCGTTGTACATTTTTCTCTGCATAGTCAAAGGGAGAGGCCCGCACACGAAAGCGTTGATGCCGGCCGTGGCGTAAATGAGCCACATTCATTGTAATCATTTTCGAATAAAAATATTAAAAAGATTGAAAATATTAAAAAATGTAAAATAAGGAAAGAGAAACTGTACCGCTCGCGTCTTGTGGCTGTACTGGGGACAGTAGTTTTTTGTCATGTTACTGCTTTGCACACAGGCAGCCGTACAGCGCTGGGCGTCCTGCACTAGCGAATGACAGCAGCATCGAGAGAGAAATGAGAATGTAGGTAGAAAAATTGCATCCTTGATCACAGCCGTTCCCGATCTCTCCGTCACCCAGTTACCGTTATCTTTAGTCTTTAACTTCTGTCTTTTCTACCATCGATTTGGTAATAGTCTCCTGCAAGGTCGAGCTGCTAGTCGTGGGATCCTTCTTCAACTCGAAGAGCATCTGGCCTTTTTGGATACGCCTGATTCTTACTACGTTTCCTCCAAATCCCTCAGCTGCGGAGCTTCTTTAGTAGCGCTGCAAACGTCGTCGCGTCATTGGTTTTGGCGAGCGCGGCTCTCTCTTTGGCGCTTTCTGGCGCGCCTTTTTTCTTCTGCTCCAATTTTCGCACTTCCTTCTGCTTTTGCTGTTTCTTCAGTTTTTCCTTACGACCGTGCGTCCTTGTCTTCGGCACTGAGAACTCCCTTACTCGTGTGTCTTTGAGCCAGCCGGTACTTTCGTCTCCTGGCGAGGTTTTTGCCCTTTTTAGAGTCATGGAAACTGAGGTATTTTCCACTCCAGCCAGCTAGTCTTTCCCCTTCTCCTGATGACAACGATAGCCGATGCCAATGCACACTTAATTGCATCAGGCCTCAGCGTCGCCGTTTCATACTCCTTCACAGTAGACGCCTTTCGGATTCGGAGTACAAGCTTCTTAATGTCCTTATGGACATTGTTTCTCGCGTCCACGAACTTGTGAAGCTCCTCCACCAACTCTTCGCTGTCATTACTTTCGGCTTCTATGGGGTTTGGCTCACCCCGCTCGGCTCTGGCTGTTGCCGAACCATCTTTGGGGAACGAATTCCTGCGGCTACTTCGATATAGTTTTCACAATTTTTCATTCTTCTGCTTCCGAACCGTAGGTACGTATTCGCTTATGCTCGATGGGATGCCGTTGTGAGCGGTGAGCCACTCATGATGGTTCGAATTCAAATCTGATCACGCAATCGGGATACTCTATTTTACCCCGAGCCCAGTACTCAACAAAATTTATTAACGATCCAGGAATAAAAGAGAAAATTTCTTGGCGATACAGAAAGTGCTGGTCGGTCAGTCCATACAATTATTCAATATTTGAACAACTTTTTTTTGAGTTTTCATTGCAAAATTTTGAAAATTGGGCAGCGTTAGTGAATCTTTGGGAGGCGCCTCGAAAAAATGCATTGATCACCATAACTCAAAATTATCTGGATCAATCGTTCTGAAATTATACACAGTTCTTCATCACGCCATTGCCCAGGTAAATTTCTACTTTTATTATTTTAACAATAATATGTTAATCGACCTTTTTGCTTCAAAGCACTACGAAAAAATTATAAAATCTGCGTGGTGTCCGGAAACCGTGTGGTGTGTGGCGGGCTAAAATCTTTTGCACCGTTTCAGCCAAGAATAGAACCACTGGGAACTTGCTGCCATGTCGTAAGAAGTAACAAACAACATGATAGGAGTTCCTAGGTCAAGGTTTTGATCCGTACCGAAGACTTTTTCTGGATGGAGCCTTCATCCATTCTATATTGAGTAAATCACTGACATATAGTCACCTTTTCTGATACGCTATTCCCGATTTGTACCTTCGTTTTAGGTTTCTGATGGCGGTTCTTCTGGCAGTAGCCGTAAAGGATGAAGTCTACTTCTACACTAAGTAACAGCATGTATCAATATACCGGCTCTTCCACGCCAAGGTATAACTTCCAAAACTTTCGTTTAAAAACCGTATTTAAATATAAAAATCAAGAAGGAAATTTTTTTAATGGGCCTAAGATGAAGCTGTCGAATTGCACATTGTATGGCAAGCGATCTGTAGATGTGTCAAAATAAGCCAGTTTTTTTATCACATTTGGAACCGTCTACGGACAAATCTACATTGACGAATACCTCCAAAAGTCACTTCTGGAGGTCTCATGATGGTCTGACCCCAGCTTTGTACTACTTTTGCTTTCCTAAACAGTGGTAAACATTCCAACACTCCAGAACTTCACTCTGGCATGTAGGGCCATCGGAAGCTAAAACTTCGCACTCCTGATCCTTTCTTCAAAATCATCCAGTGCAGTACTCTGCGTCACTGTTTCGAGTTTGAACCGCTCATACGGTAGTCGATCTGTGCCAGTATTGCTCTTTTCCCATTCATTCTTTTTCTGGGCCGCGGATGGATCAAGAGCCCTTGTCGTTGTGTTTATTAATTTTTTTACACATGATAAACATGTTGTTTGCAATTTGGCATTTAACCCAATTATGAAAACGTGTCTGATAGGGAGAGTGGAGATGCCAATTTATCATTAACATTTTGTGGTGAATTTCTTCATATTCATTTGGGATATCTTTTATATGTACTTTTTGTACGCTTTGCAATGAAAAGAAAGCGCGTGAGTACTTAGCTAAATCACAATTTGTACCAAGATATATCCTGTTTCATTTCCTTACCTACTAACACCAATCTTATCCTGCGACACTTGTGGATGATGCAGTGAATTCCTCGTTCATAATAGTCACAAGTGTTGAACTAACATTCCTTCCCATCCCAAAATTGACCTGCATGGGCGTGGCCATCTACGTTATTGATCATACTATAATCTTAGTCTCTTTAGGTCGCACGTTGAGTATGATGTACTCAGGACCGGCGGAGCCCCTTTTTCCCAAGTGGGTAGTAAGATTCGAAGTGATTTCTCCTCGTACTGACGAAAGTTCAGATATGGCGTGTGTAAGTGAAAATGAAAATTCCCTGATAATATCTGGTGGCTATTCGGAAACACTCTTTGTTAACAGGGCTGTTTGTCCGACGGCTCAGCGAAAATGTGTATGTTGAATACTCACCCAAAATCCAACGGACATGTTTCTATTCCAAAAGTAATAGAAACATGTCCGTTGGATTTTGGGTGAGTATTCAACATACACATTTTCGCTGAGCCGTCGGACAGCGAAAATGTGTATGAAGATTCTATTACCTTTTTGTTAATAGACCACGCAATTGCGCATTACGGTATTAAACTCTGACTTACCGCAAAGGTAGTAAACGGTGGAATGACAATGTAGGATAATTCGGTCGATTAGTATTAGTATTAGTATCGAGTCAAACCAGCCGGAATTCTGGCGGATTTACACCCAAATTCAAGCCGGAATTTGCACCAATTTTGGCAGAAATAGGCGGAATTATGGATTTTTTATAGGATAACTTGGATAGTGAAAGAAAAATTTTAGGCAGTTTTCGTATCCGGCCTAGTTTCCGGATCCGACACAGCTCCCGATCTGGACCAGTTCCCAAATTTGGACCTCACGGATCTGGATCACTTTCCGGATCTGGACTAGTTCCCGAATCTGGACCAATACCCGGTAATGGACCAGTCCCTAGATCTAGCTCATTCCCTTTTCCCCTTACCAGGTCAGGACTTGAACCAGGCCCAGATTTGGTGCTTAGATCCAGACAAGAGTCTGGATCCGGACTCTTGGATCGGATACATGGATCCAAACTATTTGTCTTGCTTTCCGTACATGATGGGAAGGACTGTTAATGTTTTGTGCAATCGCTACCTTGCTATTGACGTTCGTGATAGAACAAAAAATTCAATTTAACTACGACCGAAATACCCACCACTATTCCGAGTCGGCTTTTTTCTGACTGTGCTTTGAGGCTAGCTGAGTGTGAGCCGATGGGTATCTCCGGCGACCGACATCCTTTCAGGCTTAGTGGAGGTTGATTTGAATATTTCTCCGATGGCATATATAATACCATGTCATTTTCGATACAAATTATATCTAGTATAACCGGCCCCAGGATGGTCTACTTCCGGACCAAAGACGTGTACGAAAAAGTATTTTGCCTACTTACCCGCCCGGGAAGTAGAGATTGATGGTGTAGTCTCCGAGAAGGGCCTTGATTACGAAATATGGGGTGGCTCCTTCCAGATCCCTGTGCTTCAGTCAGTGTAAATTCTAGTATGCAAGCAATTATGTTCAGTAAAAATTGAGGAGTATTAGAAAACTTATTTTCCATCAGCCTCATTTCGAGCTTTTCGCCGGATTTGTTCTTCCAAAATTTGTTCTTTTGAACGGGGCTCGTCTACTTGTTCGCCTTTTTTGTAACCCGAAGCATGAACTGAAGAACCCATTGTAGAAATAAGGCACGGTGTGGAAAATGCGGAGAGGATCAAGACATTGGCTCCTGGTCTTGGAAAGTCCACATGGGACATTCAAAACTTCAAGTGTCTCTATATTTCAGTCATATTATTTTTCCAGGTTTACATCCGACGTAGATCTTCTTCAATTTTAGCATTATTAGCCATGGCCGAAAACAATATTGAGGAGCGTTTTGGGGATCAAAACGTGCTATTATTTCAATCGGATTAGCCTTTGCTCGGTACCAGGTATTTAAGTTGTCGCTTGTTAAATCAGAATCATAGGCAAAGATTTACTGATATTCTTTCCATATTCATCGCACCTAAACTGGTTCGAGAAGATTTCAACTCCCAGGGCATGTCATGAGGTTGTCTTCATGCTGATAACCGATCTATCTTACTGCATGATATTCGCGACAATTTCAGTATGACCATCTTGAAATGACACGAATGCCTACCAGCGCGGCCAAGTGCGTTAGATTTATCGTTGTACTCTACCTCATTAGTGTGCCCAATGATTGAAAGTGCTACGCGTCCACTATATCCGAAACAATCGAATCAAAATGAGAAATCCCTCCGGTGGCAGTGCGCAACGTTTTGACTGGCTTGTTTTTCTACACTGAGATTAAAGGTCAGACGAAACGAATACCTGACGTGAACAATCGTGGATGGTTTCCCACTCCGTTCAGTACTCAGAATTGTATGCGAAAAGATCCTATGAGGACTTTTTGAACGTCAGATCGCCCAAATTTTTCCGAATATACGCGACGTTAGAAACGCAAATAAAAAACTTGATGCAAATTGAAAAACGCGGTTCTTGGCACCAGTTCGTCAACGGATTAACGAGAGAAACAATATTTCGTCTAGCAGCTGGGCCCTACGTCGCGTACTCGATTCGACCTTTGATCGGAATACACGGAACTATGAATTCTTTATCGGTGACAACAGAGGAATTCCACGAGGATCCGTCCGAAAATCTTTAAAATCGTGACCGACCATCTTAGATTCCAATGAAAATTTACACGTTTCACCGTCATGCAAGACTAAATATTTTCCACAGATAATAAGATTATTTTGACTCAAGAGCAACTTTTCAAAAGGGCGTAAACGTTTCTACGTTTTTTATTAATTTTAAATTTTTTTTTGTTCGATTACTGTATTTTATACAGCAAAACTATCTGAGAACGAGTTACAAAAATGTTGTGTCATTTTTCAAAAAAACAAAAATTTTTAATAAAAATTTAAATTGCGAAAAAACCCATTTTTTTAAATTTTTTATATTTTGTTACCAAAAACCTAAAGAGAAAAGAAACATTTTGATTGTGATTGCATGATGGAGAAAAAATCGGGAAAAAAGTTTTCCTAACAATAACTTCGAACATGTTTTTAAATTTCATACTAATAGACATACAAAATTGTAATTCTATTACAGAATATAATTCTAAGCACCATTTAAAATCAAAATGCATTTAACAAAAATCTTCCAAACATGTAACTTTAAAATGTTTCACAGTATCGCCTTGACGTCAAAGAGAAAGGTACAGGAAAGCTTACGGGCCTTTTGAAAAACCTATTATTGTTGATGGAGAAACGCGACTAACTTATGAAAAGGTCGTAATAAAACAAAATAATTGTGCTGTTAAAACAAAAGTTAAAATATCCCGAGAACTACTACATTTTAGAAAATTTTTGTTAAGAGCATTTCGATTTAAAATGGCGTTTAGAATCATATTCAAAAAGATAATTGTATTTTTGACTGCAAATAGTAAGAATTATAAAAAAATGTCAAAAGTTGTTGTTAGGAAAACTTTTTTATTGAAAGCTTCTCCAGGATCCAAATACACTAAAAAGTTGCTTTTACGTCTTTAAAACGATAAACATTAAATTTTTGACATTTTTTTATGGGGTAACGCGAATAACTTTTAAAAAGAGCATAATTACACGAATTAATTGTTTTTGAAGGAGCAAAATTTCAAATATCTCGAAAACTATCGCATTTTGGAATATTTTTGTTAAATGCATTTTGATTCTAAATGGTGCTTAGAATTATATTCTGTAATAGAATTACAATTTTGTATGTCTATTAGTATGAAATTTAAAAACATGTTCGAAGTTATTGTTAGGAAAACTTTTTTCCCGATTTTTTCTCCATCATGCAATCACAATCAAAATGTTTCTTTTCTCTTTAGGTTTTTGGTAACAAAATACAAAAAATTTAAAAAATGGGTTTTTTCGCAATTTAAATTTTTATTAAAATTTTTTATTTTTTTGAAAAATGACACAACATTTTTTCAGTGTATATTTTTTCGGACAGAAGTATTCATTCCCTGTAACTTGTTCTCAGATAGTTTTGCTGTATAAAATACAGTAATCGAACAAAAAAAAATTGAAATTCATGCGCTTAGAAACGTTTACGCCCTTTTGAAAAATTACTCTTGTATCAAAATATTCCAATTGCCAGAGAATATCATGGAGATTCATACAGCGAACACATCTGCAAAGTTTCGTTAGAATCGACGATGGTCATATTTTGCGGTCGGCCGGTTTCTCATGGAATCCCTCAACAGCATTTCACGTAAATTCACATTCAAATGATAGACGTTTCGCGATGAAATTATAAGAATATAGGAGCCTAGATGCTTTATATTGAAATAGTTCCGGATTGCCTGATAAAAATATTAGTTTGAGTTCATTCGCATTGATCTATTACGGGTAATAAGAAAAAAGACACTTGGATTAGAATGGTAATGAGAAGGGGAACACTTAGGCATTAGAAGTTAATATTTGTGAAACATTGCGCAGCTTAAACGAATTTTTCAGTTAGATTTAGAGTTAGAGAACGCTCGAAAATTGCAAATCTTGTGGGATAATGGAATTTTAGGAATCCCAAAGGCATCAACCATCCTAGGTTAAAAAAGATGGAAAGAGCGTTCTCTGCGCTTGCGGTGACGGCTATCGCGACATTGAACATGTTGTCTGGTCGTGCGCCTAGTGTTCTACACACAAAAAAAAATTACCGTTGAGGTATTTCAAAACTTACCACAATCTAACAAACCGTAATTGACGAAATGACGAAATATAACCGTGTTCTGTTTAATTTTACAAGATGTACTTTCCAAGCGCAGTGCCATAAAATTACACATTTTAAACAAAAGCCATATGTGGAGTAAAATTACGTGACTCGCAAAATTCAATGACATGTTAAATTAAAATCAAATTTCATTTTTGATGCTCGTATAGTCATGGTCAAGAGACGTAAATTTACACGATTTTTTCTAGTTGTGTAGTGCCAGATCTGCGTTAAACGAATCCCTTCGGCCTGGTTCTAGTCCGAGATATGCTGGCTATCCTCCAAATTCATTTATATCTACTCTTTTGGTTGACTTACTAACAGGTACCTGCAAATGTGATCCCAAGAGTTCCAAGCGGATCCAAGGAGGCCAGTTGGCTATCCGGTTCGAGATGACCTGATAGTGATCTTCCGTTTGCCACAAAGCTACAAGTTTAACTTCTTTTTTTCCTTGTCATTTTTTCTGATTGTTCTCTGATACGGTCTCTGCTACTGATGTTGGGATCAACAATCTTTTGCCTTCCTTATTCAAAGTCTACTGATTGTCTAGTAATTTTTTCTTCTTGCTTCAATTTTTAATCAAATGATTATTCATGTTAAAAAATTACAAATTGTTGTCCTAAAAATATTTCTAACTGTATCCCATAATCCGAATAAAATTGTATATTAATATTTTTTGTCTATCGATCTGAACTCATTGTTTTAAGATGTAGACGTGTCAAAATGTATTTCCATGAGTATAAATATAATAAATAATTCCAAATTTCAAACAAATCCTAATTATTTTCAAGAAGTTTTAATTGTAAAGCAAAGAAAGTTATATCTCAATAGAAAATATGCAATTGTTTTACATCGAAGATTTCCAACGCAAGAATTTTGTGCGAAAAAAAAACACAAATTTGGTTAATCTCAGGTTTTAATTTGTTCCAAACTTTCGAGTGGGTAATTCCCTCCTCGGTAATTTTCGAGTGGGTTGTACTACCCATACTACCAACGCATTCCGCCGGCCATGGATGTACTACTTCCAAGTATCATACAATTGGTTCAATATGCAATTTCAACAGGCTTTGATCAATCACGGGAAACTCACGGGTGGTCAACTAAGCTAAGCTAAGCAAAGTACTACGAAAAATTTATAAATCGCGTAAAAAATAAAAGCTTCGGTAGTTACCAAGAGATTTCGCTTAATTCGCGCTTCACTAACATTCGCTTAATTTTCAGAATTTTGTTGAAAATTTGATGGCAATTGAATGAATATATTAGTACTTTCTGTATCGCCACAACGATTTTTTAAAATATCGGAATTAACCTTGCCCCCAACTTCAACGCGACTAAGCAAAAATATGTTATCATAGCTTTGTACATAAATCACATAAATGAATGCTTTAACATGTAACACAAATTGTTTCCATGTTATAAACGATGCCTTGTGTTGATTGGACAATAAAAATATCCTGAATTGATGACCACAGCAGTTAAAACCAAGCATCACGCACACGACAACTTATCGATCATTTTCATTACTTCGACCTATCCTATATCTAGGTATAAATAGATAGTGGCTTTAGTCCTGTCCAGCAAAATCTCTGTCACAGAACACAGAACCACAAAATTTGTACGCCCAGGTAATTGTTTCGACAAGCTAACCATACCAAGCGAAACACGTTGACGATAACGGATCTTAATTGCATTACATTTCGAGTACAGAACTCCCGACCGCACAGGCACCGCACCAAAACCGCACTCACACTCTCACTGAGTACGGAATGTTCGGAAAATTGGTGGCCAAACTACACCGAAAAGCCGAGATAACCATTTAGGCTACCATTAGGAGGTCGGTATCTATTACGCCCGGAACACACGCTCGCTGAATGATAATATCAAAAGTAGGAAATCGAAACCATTCTCACAAATCATCCTCTTTTCCCCGGTTCGGTTTGCTCACAGCTAGTGGGCTTAGAGGGACAGGAACAAATCAGGAGCGGTGAAATATAAAACAACACAGGCCCGTAGCCAGGATTTTGTTTCGGGAGGGGCTTGAAAATTATTGCATAAATGTATAAATTCTGATGACTTGAGATAGTTACAGTAAACTGAATGTAATTATGAAATGTTCTTAGTGAAAACAATTTCATAACTAAGACAATAGACACTAAAAAACCCTAAAAATATGTTGTCTGTTACAAGAAAAGCTATAGTGCATCGACGAATTAAATTTGATTATTATTAGTTTATAAGTTAGAAATTTCTCTCAACATTCTTCAAGAGATCAAAGTATTTAGGGCTGATTGAAAATGCTACGCATTCTAGACTACTCGTTTACAAGGTGTAGAAGACGCTAAATTGGAATGAGTACAAAAATATCCAAAAACCCACCTAACAAAACTTTACACGCATTTGCTAAACAGGAGAACGAAACCAACGTCAAGGTTGTCTCCATGGATAGGAATATATCAGTGTGAAATCCAAGTTTATCGTTGCCAAGAATGTCCGAACAAAGTGAACTTCAACTCCTATTTTAATGATCATTACTATTACTAGTTCTGTGACTTCATCCGAAATATGCGTTAACTCAACTTTATGAAATTTTCTGTTTAAATGATCATGTCGTAATTATAACAATCCTGAGAAAAACACATGTTTTTTTCATTTGACTCTCGTGGGGGAATGGGTTAAACACTATCTTCGACAATATTATCAGGTAACTGAGAATAACTATCTATTTATTTATTTAAGTAGATTCTTTTTAGAAACTTTTATATCATTGGACTTACGAATTAAAAATATCGTAGACTGATTTTCCTAGATCCCTGAAACTATAGTAAAAGTCAAAATGTAAAGTGAGTGCAAAAAACTACTGATTCCACTACAATGCAAGAATAAGATCATTAGCTCATTGACGTTCAGAATTTTGCAAAACCGTTGGAACTTGAGAAGATTACATAGATTAAGTAAATAATATATTTGAACATTTGAAGGTATTATTTCGGATTTCATGGGTTTTTGGACAATGTAAAATATATATTTCAATGATTTAATCTACTAATGAAAACTACCCATAATTTAATCTACTGCTCAGAACTTGTTCACTAATCAAAAGAAAATTACTTAGCACTGATTAGTGAATGCTTCTAATTTACGTAAAATTAGGTAAATACACTCAAGTTTTTTTACGCGGTTTTTTTTTGCGCGGTATTTTTTTACGCGGTTTTTTTACGCGGATTTTGAAATTTACGCGGTTTTCATTTACGCGGATTTTGAAATTTACGCGGTTTTCATTTACGCGGTTTTCACTTACGCGTAAAAAAACCTGAGTGTATATCATTGACACCACCAAAATAACTAGAAACTATAAACACAGCTGAGCTTAATAATTTCAGAATCACTTGCTTCCGACACATGGAAGAGAACACATCGCACTTACATCTAATTTGCAAAAGAGGCTTTCTTTTAGAGTTGTATGTTTTCAAATCACAGCAAATTATCCGTTTCCTGTGAAACTTTTGCAAAACTTTATGTCAATTCGTCAATTTTGCCTTTATGTTTGCGAATATCTGATTTCTTCCTTGCTTCTCGCTCCCAATAATTACCCGTCCAGGAGAAAATAGCTGACTAATAACCCGAGCATACTATTTTCTGGTATCATACCAAAACCTGGTATTAGTTGATTATTAATACCTCATTCAGGTAATAGGTAGGTATTGCAGAAACATTTTTCAATACCTGCTTAATACCTCAATAAGGTATAATATTTTATTTTCGTATTTTCATGTACTCCAGTAATTTTTACAAATACCAAATCAATACCTTATTGAATACCTCCATACAGTGAATTTTGTTATTGGAAAGTTGAAAAGGTTTTGTTTTAATTCAGGTATTATAATAACTCGTTTCATTATCAACTAATTATTCGTAGTACATGTCTCAGTTATTATTTCAGGTATTTTACCTCATATGCAAGGCTTCTTAATGCCTTATTGAGGTGTTCAAATATTGGGTACAATATACCTAAATTTGCTATTCTGAAGTTATTTTCTTCTGCTCGGGTATCCTTCCGAATGGATTCCATTTCTCCCAAATGTGACATTAATCTGCGAGTAAGCGGTATCCGATCTTGTAGCGGAACATTGATGTTCTCATCGTCCATATATAGAAGGATCTTAATTATAGCATTGTCACACTCAACCATGTGTTTTAAGTTGTTCGAAATGAATGGCTTCATCTGGGCTAATTTGTTGAGCGCTAAATGCCTGACATGGTAGAACTCGCTTCCGAAAGTCCAACCTCCATTTACACCTTCAGGAAATGTTCCACATTATGAATACTCAGTCCTAAGCGAATCATCAATAATTTTATAATCACCGTATTTGGCTGGAGCACCACTTCTTGCTTCTCGACAGATTACTACAGCAACAATTATAGTAACAGTTTCTTTTATTCTTTAGGCAAGACACACAATATAAAAGTTACTATTTTTGTCGTTCGCGTCGCACTGGCTCGAGCAAAAGCATAAAGTGACTGAATTTCGTGACCATTGCCTTTGGTGGTTGGAAATAGCCTTTCTTCAACTTTTTCTCAAAGCTTTGTTCAAACCAAATGAGCAACAAATTTTGTTAAAAGTCGCCGGTTTTTTAAATTCATTTTTAAAAAATTTCGGGAGGGGCTTTAGCCCCCTAGCCCCCCCTCTGGCTACGTGCCTGAAACAACAGATGGATGCAACCGAATGTGGGTGTAAGTACCACTTTTGGTGTGGACGGTGCTTCAATCGATGGATGTTTGACTGATTTTTGAGAAATGCTACCATATGTCGTCTTGTTCTAATACTAATAAACTATTCAGAAAGCAGAATTATTGTAACTAAAGCAAGGAAATGATGAGTCCACTTATTTCCGATTATTCACCAAGACGAACTGGTCGTTATGCTATTTCAACTAACTGACGGCACCTTAACCATTCCCATTTGAGTATGCAAGTTTTCTTAATTCTTGTTAAATATTCTGAACAATCGAGTTGATGTCGAATGTTCCTGTTCGTGCGACTCGTTCATCGCACTTGTGTCCACCGTGCTCCCTTCCTCAGACAAGGATGTTTGTACTCCGCACCGAAACAACAGCTGTCGGATCGGATCGTCAGATTTCCCTCGAGTGATAACATATCGCAATTTCTTGCGAGCAGCAGGGGATGCACCGAACACCAACCAGCACACTCCCGGTCCCCCCCCCCCTCCATCCGCCTTGGATATATTACAACTAATAAATATTTTATAAATAATACAAATGAAGATGCTTCCACAACTCAGCCACACACTATTACAGACAGTAGCGAGACACCCCGTACCGCACCGCCTCGACGCTCGCTAAACCACACTCTGTGGACTGTGTGGCATCATCCGTCGCCCGCCAGCCCACAACTGTGGGAGCGGTTATCTTGTAAGCCAAGTTCGTCCGTTTGTGTGCAACAAGCTGACTCGGTCGGAAAATAGGAAAATTTGTTCTGAAAGGTGGGAGGGGGTTGGTGATGAGGAACAAAGAAAGGTATGAAATCCACTGCCAAATAAATAATTCATAAAGCGTACAGCCGAAAGCGGCACGTGTGTGTATGTATGTGGGCGAGGTGCACATCCCCCACGTCTGCCTACCTGAATACTGCTGAGTGGTTTTGGTTTTCGATAACAGGATGTAATTTTGCTGCCTGTCTGTGATATTAGTACCTACCTAGATGCTACCGGAATGACTGGCTGTTGCTGCGGCTATATCATAGTTTGTCGGCGGATTTTTCTTCCTATGATATTCCGGCCACAAATGGATTCCCGGAGTTTTTATCCTGGCGACGTGAGCGAAATGATAGATAGCTGTAATTTGATTAGAGATATGGGGACGGGCGTGTGTGGTTGTGTAAAGTTTTCGAGCTAAATGCGAAAGCTGTCGAAAGTTATTGCTTTGATATGATTGAAGTTGGTTCAATTACATGAGACAATCCGTTCATGTGTATAGGATTTCACCTAAATTAAATGTTATATTTGTGTTCATTTAAACAAAATACGATCGTCGTAAAAACACTACAAAATAACTGTAATATTTGACATTTCTCCAGATTACAGTACGATAACTCTAGATTAATATTTTACAGTTTATAGACGCATATTTGAACGAATATAGGATTAAATAATATAGTTGGTATCCCCCACTGAAACAGTAGTCCTAATATATGCTGCACTGCAAACGAAGAATTAAATCCCGAATACACAAGTCCACGTAATCTGCGAGCCAAGCGTACTAACAATATTCAACCGTCAGCACTAATACACCATTACTGATGAGTGTATATACGAGTACGATAGCTCGAGAGAAAGTGGACAAATTGACCCTGCAAATGGATCCCTATTCCGATAAAGAAGGATCTTCGCCAGAAATGAAAAGTCGTGTGCACAATTCCAACGAACACTATTTTTTTATCTCTATGTCTTGTAGTTTAATAGAGAACAGAAAAAATGCTCAATTAAGAAAGAGACCTGCTCTTCCAAGTCGTAAAAAATGCTTAAATCGAGAGATAAACTAACTATGAATATGCTAGAAGAATTTCGTGAAACACTAGCTCTAATCCAGCGTCAAACGAATTTAGTCGGAAAACCATGCTCAATCGTTATCTGCCACAGTTCGTTGCGTTTCACTGAATCGTGTGCAGCCCTGAATTTGGAGCAAGGTAAAAATTTGGTCCATCGTTGATCGTTCTTCTCTGGTATTGGCGCCAAGCAGTGGCGGATCCAGGGGCAGGGTTCCGCGGTTCCGGACCCCCTCCGAAATTATTTTACTTTTAGAGAAATTCTAAATGAGTTTCAATTTTATATTAGTTTCAAACTCAAAATCATTCCAAACCAAACTTGGCCAACTAAACTGATAAGATTATTTCGTATTACAAATTGTACAATGTTAATTTTGAAATCGAAATTTTGGACCCCTCCCGATTTTTTTTCTGTATTCGCCCCTGCCGCCAAGGGACCCAGCAAACGAGCAAATTCTGCTAATTTCAACACAAGAAAGTACCTTGTAAGTGGCATTGAGGATTGTTATGTCTCGATAATTATTACACTCGAGTTTGCGGTTCTTCTTTAAAATAGGGCACATGAATTCATCCAACCAATTCGAATCCACCCGAATTATCCCAATCACGCAGTGGATTGATTCGTACAACCAGTCACTCCCTTACCGTTTTTCAGCTCTCAGATTCCCATTCGCATTCGGGTGTCTTCAGGTGTGCTGCCAA
The DNA here is from genome assembly GCF_030247195.1 of Topomyia yanbarensis. NCBI lineage: Eukaryota > Metazoa > Arthropoda > Insecta > Diptera > Culicidae > Topomyia > Topomyia yanbarensis. The sequence goes on along the minus strand of NC_080672.1, from coordinate 333,404,429 downwards.
ATATTCATGCGTGCAACATCAGTGCTACCGATAGCCATGCCTCTAGCTGAGGCAGGTTTTATCAACATTAGGGTGGATGTACCAATAGTCGCATACTTAAGCAAAACTTTTGCTAAAAAATCGACGAATAGACCTAGAGGCAATGCTAATACATTAAACGAAAGCTTTCAATCCCTACTTGATAGGAAAAAATATAAAGATGGTTTAATAACCAATTTATGTATTCGCTTGTACGGCAAATGTTCCAATAGTGATGCAATTGCTAATTTCGGTTCCTATTGTTGCAAATCCCATTAATTTCTTATGGGACTTGCAACTATTACATTAGATCAACTATAGGTGCAAGGGTGCTCAAAATTCGAAGAAATTCAATTTTATAACAGTTATTTGAACAAATTTCAAGGATAACAGTTTTATTGTCGCATAATTTTAGTGCATGAATCGATAAAAAAATATTTGTTGATGGTTGGTAACAATTAAAGTTTTATAGCACGCTATAAGTGCGGATCTTTGATGAAAATAGTGCAAATTTATATGAAAAATAGTTTGAAATGTCAAAGCATTGATTTGACAGTATTGGTTCCTACAACAGAAATTTGTATTTTAATCATACCTGCAAGTTTGAAGGTCATAACAAATCAATCAATTAAGGTTTGAACATGGAAAAGACGGAAAAAAACTGATTTTTGAGAAATAATTTCAAAAAATAATTTCTCCTCAAAAATGAGGTCTGATGCCTGTGGTATCTTCGACGAAGTTATTGAAAACTGTTTGAATCAATTGCAGATTTCTCGAACTCTGACCTGGTGATATGCGAGCTGTGAATGAAACATCGAAAATTCACCCTGATAAGCTTTGGGTGGTGGTGAATAGTATGAAACAGGCAATTGATATTGTTGGGTACGAGCTTTTTACGAAGGAGTAGATAATATATGTACCATCAAATAGGGTTGACTGTGCCGGGGTAGTCTTCGATCCGAGTTTGAATTGCGTGGATCTGCTGACACATGGGGTCGGCTGTTTTAAAGACCCCATGCTCCAGGTAGTGAAGATACTGGAGAGCAAACGTTTGTAAAGGGCGAACACGAAATTATTGCGACACATTCAACAGGGCATAACTTTTTTACCATTGGGTAAATATCAACCAAATTTTGCACACTTTCTCATTGATGTGTATTGTTTACATGATGTCAAACTCGAAGTCATGTTTTTCGATTCAACGAAAATGGAGGTGAACCAACGCGAGTCAAGAGAACAAATTCTTTCCAAACACCTGGAATTTCCTGACCTGTCGCACCGGCAGTTGGGAAAAACGTTGAATATTCACCATTTAACCGTCTCCAGAGTGTTGAAGCGGTTCCGGGACCGGAGAACGAAAAGACGGAGGAAAAGGTGAAGCGGATGATTAAAGCAAATCCCAACGTCTCAAGCCGTGATTTGGCTAAAAAGATCGGCATGTCGCAGAGCTACGTCCAGAATGCAAAGAAGAAAGCTGGAATACATACATACAAGGTACAGAACTTCCCAAATCGCGATGAGCGGCAACAATCGACGGCAAAAACTCGGGCACGGAAGCTCTACGAAAAGATTCTGACAAAATATGGCTGCTGTGTGATGGACGACGAAACGTATATAAAAGCCGATTTTAAGCAAATTCCGGGGTTGGAGTTTTTCATCGGCAAGAGCAAGTTCTATGTGGACGACAAATTTAAGAAGAAGAAAATGTCGAAGTTCGCCTTCAAATATCTCATTTAGCAGGCCATCTGCACTTGCGGACTGAGGAGTGAGCCTTTCGTGACAAAGGGCACAGTAAATGGCGAGATCTACAAATCTGCGTGCCTCGAGAAGCGCCTTTTGCCGTTCTTGCAGCAGCACGACGAAGCTCCGCTATTTTGGCCAGATTTGGCATCATGCCACTATTCTAAAAGTGTCCTGGAGTGGTATGAGGCAAATTCTGTCCATTTTTTTAATTCGTTTATTTGGCACGGCTCAAGGCGTTAGCTTTACAGAGCCGTGGGTCTTTTATATATTTACATGATGTAAACAATAAAAATAATAAACAATCAATACTAAGATCGATCCCGTACGCGCGACTTGCCATTGCGCGCGGAGATCCGTTTTCGTGTCGGGGAAATATTTGCATCCACGTCAACTGTATCATGTGGGTCATTCATAACTCCGTCGTCATCGCACATGTCCGGGTCATCATCGGGATTACTGCCTTGATGTTCGCGATCAGGTGTTGTTCCTAACTTCTTTCCTTTTCGGGTCACGAGCGTGAACCCTCCGTCATTGCTAGTAGCTCCCTCATTGCTGGAATTAGCTGTTGAGTTTGTGGTTTTTGACGCGGCTTTCGCAGTTGTCATTATTGCTTGAACTGCAGCCACAAATTTGGCAACCGTTTGTGGCTCAGGGAATGACATTGGAGACTGCGTGTTGCTTTTCCTTTCAGTAGATGAGCTTTTCTTAGTGGTTTCTGGGCAGGGTTGTCCGTAATGTGCCGTTTGTTCACAGAACTGGCACGTGTTAATTTGTCCTTGATATGTACATAGAGTTCGCTGTATAAACGTATCACCCCCTTCTGTTGTGTACTGCAGGGTAAGGTAGGAGGGAACAGGCTGGTCTACCCGCATTCTCACCACAAAAACACCATTTGAAATACCTGGAAAGTAGTTCCTCCACGTATCCTCCGTAATGGATTCCACTTCTCAGAAATACGACATGAATCTTTTAATGGCCACTTTGCAAGTACGTGGTGCCAAATCATGTAATTTGACTTCCACGTTTCCGTTATCCATATACACAGGGATCTTAATTTTAGCGGTGTCACAATCCAGCACGTGTTTTAAGTTGTTTTGCGCAATGAATCTTTTCGCCTGGGCGAATTTGTTGAACGTTATCAGCACCGCGTGCCTAACGTGCTCCAACTGGATGAAGCTGACGTCCGAAAACCGAAGCTGCATTTTCACCTTCAGCAAATGTTCCACATCACCAATACTCGGTTTTACGCGGAGAGACCGGAGGTCAATGACCACCGTGTTAGCCCGAAGAATCACATTTTGTTGATGAGACTCAGTCATTTTGATAGATCACTACACAAGAATAATAGTAACGGTTCCTTTTGTTCTTCAGACAATGCACACAAGAGAAAAGCAACTGTTTACGCTGGCTTAGGTAGTAGTAGAGAGCACACTGGTATTGTGACTGATGATTCTGTCCATTTTGTTCCAAAGGACATGAATCCACCAAACTGTCCGGAGCTGCGCCCGGTGGAGCAGTACTGGGCAATGATGAAGCGGGAACTTCGGAAGAGCAAGAAGACAGTCAAAGACGAGAAGGACATGTTAAGAAAATGTAAAAAAAAACTGAGAAACTGGTACCGGATGACATTGTAAAGACTTTGATGGAGGGCATCAAGCGAAAATGCGTTCAATTTTACACTCAAGGCTCCATCGATTAACTTGGCATGACATTTTCGGTGTCGCAATAATTTCATGCTAACACTGACTTGGTGCGACGGTTGTTTTTTTATATCAATTATAGAAATTTTAACCTTAAGGTCATTCGCCGCTTCGGGTTAGAAAAATCTCTTATGAAAAATTTCTAACCCTATGTGGGGGGTCTGGACTCGAACCCAGGTGCGCTGCGTACAAGGCAATCGATTTACTAACTACGCTACGCCCACCCCCTGCGACTATTGTTTTTGGATAGCTTTGTACGTTTATAGATGACAATCTTCTTGATAATTGAAAATAATTTTGATTCCTTTTTTTCCATTTAATGAATCAATATTATTTGCATCTCCATCACTACTAACTTAGTCGATTCAAGAGGTTCACTTTATGAATGTTTACAGACACATTTGATTAAATTGTTCTACATATTTCCCTGAATTGAGTAAAGAGTCAAATAAATACGACAACGAATTATTGTAGCAAACTATATTTAATTGCCTTAAGGCTCAAGTTACCTCAAGGCTTGGTAGTGTGCGTAAGAAAAATTTTGCTCAGCTTTGCCACCGGATTATACATTTAAACCTTTTCAAAACTCTAAAAGAAGAATATCAGTCGATTTATTAGATCATCACGATTCAATTCATGCAAAATACCTGCCGGAAAAGCCATCGGCTTAGCTGAATGGTGCTTTTGAAAATGTGGCTGTGGTTTTTTCATTGCGCTGTTGTGTTGCGTACCCCAGCACGGTGTAGTAGTGTGACAAAAAATCACAGCCACTTTTTCAAAAGCACCATTTAGCGAAATCGCTAGTTTTTCCAGCAGCTATTTTGTATGAATTGAATCGTTGTGATCTGATAAATCGGCTGATATGCTTCTTTTAGAGTTTTGAAAAGGTTTAAATGTATAATCCGGTGGCAAAGCTGAACACAATTTTTCCTACCCATACTACCCAGCGTTCAAAACTAACACATGGTCAAAAAAGGTAACTTGAACCTTAAAAGCTAAACGTCAACATTGTAAACATCATAAACACAAGCATCACTCTTTGTCCCGGCGAGACCAGGTCGTTGATAGTGCATCTAGTATTCCTGAAATCAACAACTCATCCGCCGCTCGGATGCAGAATTACGACGTGTGACTGTTGTCATTTCCCGGCGGTTTACCCTTCCACCGGTTGTTGAAATAATCAGCGAGCCAAAAACGGAAACTCATCGCGTTCCGCATCCAGTCCCAGTTGGATGCAATATTCAGTTTAATTTTTGAGCTCAAAGCTGCAGATTAAGCTCACACAAAGTACCTACCATTTCGATTCCAATATGGTTTCACATTCTCTCGCACATGGCAGGGCACAGCTTGAGCTCTGCCAGTACCAAATGAGTTTAAACTCCCCCCTCCATCCCCCACAGCAGCTGATGGTCCGATGGTGCACTCGTCGATACAATTTATGACCCTGGCATTGGCGGTGTTGCAACTAAAACCATGGGCTGAGCAGGTGAACTCTATGCGGGACAGCGGAAATCACATTAAATAATCACTTCATATAAATCGGACTGTTAAAACTGCAAAATGCATACATTTACATAATGTGAATGCATAAATATAAATTGAATTATGAGCGCTACTCGAATGACGGTTCTCGACTAGCAGGAGAAAGTGCCGTTCTTGATTGTACAGGGTTTGATGTGAGTGACGGACGGGGGAAGGATATGCACATTGTCGATTGGTTCGAGCAAATGGTTAAATTTGTTTCTAAGTCGTTTGGAAGTAATCCCTCTCTTCATCCTGAAATAAAAGAATTTGATTTTTCAATATATTAAATATATACACCTAAAAATTACAAATATACTTTGAACTACAATACCGTCAGTGTTCTATCCCACTGTGCTGCAGGTTAAATATGCGAATGATATTATTACATTTGTGTTTACATCCCCGCGTGCATTGGCAAACCCCTTTCTGACTCTCTAACCGTCCTATGGTGTTCGAGAAGCAAAGGCAGCACCATTCGAACAGAATGAAATGCTAAACATTCGGTCGGATGAAACAAGTGAAGATCGGAGTATGTTGTATGCACAGGACGAGAAATTAAACACCCCCTACTTGCACTCCTTCTTATCCGTCGACGAATCGCATTCAACCGAATGAATGAAGAGTGCGATGTTTGGGGGGCTAATCACAGGGGAAGGCTGTAACAAAACAAACCAAAATGTTTGAAATGCCTTCATGTTTAGATAATTGTAAAATGCTTAAACCTTCCGCCGAGAATGGCACTGACTCTTCGGTTGGAACAAAACGGATTAGATAGACAGACGGACGGACGGACGGACGGACAGATGGACAATAGTTGATTTTGTGCGGACCAGCATCTGATTCATTCGGGCTCGGTACCGGCCAATTCAGGCCATGTCAGGATAGTTAGATTTATTGATACAGGGACAGATTGAGCATGCAAGATATATGGTGGTCGGTCGGTGCAACGAAATGTGGCTTGCACAGGACTGCGTGACGGCCTTCGGCACGACACGGTACGGATGAGTGTGTCAGGATTGATTGGCCACCTGCCTCTTGGAATGGAGGCTGGACTGGTGTGTGTGTGTGCCTAGCGATGCTCTGTCATTTATTTATCGCGGAGAACTAATCAGCGTATACAATTGTGCACAAATAAATTACTCGAGCTTCACATGGTTATGAAATCATAATTTATCAGACTCGGTTGTGTGGAAATATTTGCTGACAGCTGTTTGCTTATCTGAGATCGTACGTCTCGAGATCAATGGAATTTTAAGCTACATTAACTTACCGGATTGCGAACTAAATGTCGCTTTCAAGTTTGTGGCTTCTGAGTGATGTGTACTCTATTTGCTAGGATCTAAAGCTAATGATTGAGGCTGTCTGAATACTTCAATCAAATGATTTATGTCTTCAATCTTCGCCGAAGGGTTGGAAAGGTCAAAGCTCTGATGGTGATATTGAAAAAAAAGTTAAAGCAATATTCGATTGGTTATTTACTACTCGATGGACCCAAACAAAAGTGTGATAAGACCATTCAAGAAACTTAAAAGAATACATTAGAGGGGGGAGTGGGGATACACGAATCAGCCTTTGACGATGCAGTATTTCCAGTGCATGAATATAAGAGAAAAAATATAAGAGAATAAACAGTCCTTTGCCAGATGTAATATTTTTGAAAATGTAAAGTGACGTGTTATCATAACTAATAGTATTTTTTACATTTTAACGACATTGAATTGGCTAGAGATTCCTGGGTAGGGAAAGTTAGTCAAGTAAGAGTAAGGATGTGAAGCATACAGATCGGAAAACTGGAAGTGGCAGGGTCATTAGAACAGGGTTAATACCTTACTGGGAAAGAACCTCTTTGCAGCTCAAAATTCTCTGCAGAACATGCAGTCAATGAATGTAACTCTAACTTCTCCAAGTGTATTAACTGGCATAATCTAAACATGCTGCGAAAACCTGACGAGCTACTGGACTTCGGCCATTCTTCTTGGAGCGCATAATATCCTGTGTATCAAAGAGTCCGAAAAAGGCAAAGCAGAGGATCAATTATACTGCTTAGAAATTAATACACAGTGAGGATTTGCGTTTCGACTTTGTCTCATCAGAATCCGACACTAACTTAGTGACAGGACTAAGCTAGCGTCGGATTCAAGCTAGCACCAAAAAAATGCAAAACCCTATTCATGTTTCTTGGCAAAGCCGTAGTCATACATGATGTTAATGTCGGATTCTGATGAGACGAAGTGGAAACGCAACTTACATAACTTATTTCGTTATAGGTTATGTGCTCTTTAGGGGGGTCAAAAAAAAAACAACTTCTTTTTTATTCGCTTAATTGTTAGTATTGAATTTTTAGAATTGTTTCCCGCAATCTCGGTGGCCATGCTGAACTTCTTCTGTTTTGAATAGCCATACATTCTTCGCGCGTATTTGCTGTATCGTACGCAGATTAGTGTCGTTTTTCTCGAAACCACATTTTTCAAATTGGGGATACGATAACTTAAAAACTATTCAACGGATTTTTATAGTGTGTTGGCAATTTGACGCAAAATAATTATTTTTTCTGAAATCTGTGACCAAAAATACACCTTTGAATTGTAATACAAGTTGAGCGTTCCAGTATCCTGATAACTAATTGAGATCCACCAATAAAGTATAAAACACCAGATTATCTTGAATGACGCCATCGAGAAAGAAGAATGAAACCAAAAAGGTAAGAAGTGAAGAATGGCAATTCTTTAAATAATGAGATTTTCACAAACATTTCAAAACTTTCTGAACCAATGGTTCTCAAATTCGTTTTAGTTGTTTATTGTATTTCGATTATTTTTCTTTTAAATTTTTAAAATTTCCTAACTTCATGATTTTTTTTTTTATTTTTGTTTATGTTATTCATTTTGAGTATTGGAATAATTTAAAAAAAATGATCATCATTTAAATCATTTTATTCATGTAGTATTCATTTCATTAATTTGGGACATTGGAGTTCATTTCCTTCATTTTGGCTGTTTTCTTTGTTTCATTCTTGGGATTTATTGCGATCAGTTCTTTCAAGTTTCAAGGCATTTAACTTATTTTAATCACTGTTTTAATATTATGCATTTTACTTATTTATTCCAGTTAATATATTTACTTGGTCTCCTCATTTTAATGATCGCACTAACTTTTTCCATTCTTTTGTTTTATTCACTTCATCAACATAATAATTCGACACTATTTATTTTTCCTACTAGGGTGGGTGCTCCTATAGTTGAGGTGTACCAATAGTTGCAGTAGTGGGTTGTACGCCTAACTAAGGTACCACCCATCAACAAATATTTTTATATCGATTCATCGCACTAACATTATGCGAAAATAAAATTGTTATCCTTTAAATTTGCTCATATAACTATTAAAAAAATTGATTTTCTTTGAATTTTGAGCTCCCTTGCACCTATAGTTGATTTAATGTACCTATGGTTGCAAGTTCTATAAGAAATCAATCGGATTTGCAACAATAGGAACCGAAATTAGTGATTGCACCAGTATTGGAACATGTGTTCCTGTAGTGGTACAAGTGGTTTTCAATACATAAATTGGTGAATAAACCATCTTTATATTTTTCCCATGAATTAACATTGCCCATAGGTCTATTCATCGATTTTTTAGCATAAGTTTTCTTAAGCATGCAACTATTGGTACATCCACCCTAATAATATAACTTGTGTCATATTGTTTAATTAAGCATTTTTACCATTTAAATAATTTCGTTCTAAATAGTTTTCTACTTTTTATTCATTTTATCAATTTTATGCATTTTCAGGAATTTTATGCATTTTCAGGAATTTTATGCATTTTCAAGAATTTTATGCATTTTCAGGAATTTTATGCATTTTCAAGAATTTTATGCATTTTTAGAAATTTTAAGCATTTTCAGAAATTTTATGCATTTTTAGGAATTTTATGCATTTTCAGAAATTTTATGCATTTTCAGGAATTTTATGCATTTTCAGGAATTTTATGCATTTTCAGGAATTTTATGCATTTTCAGGAATTTTATGCATTTTTAAGAATTTTATGCATTTTCAAGAATTTTATGCATTTTCAGGAATTTTATGCATTTACAGGAATTTTATGCATTTTCAGGCATTTTATGCATTTTCAGGCATTTTACGCATTTTCAGGAATTTTACGCATTTTCAGGAATTTTATGCATTTTCAGGAATTTTATGCATTTTCAGGAATTTTATGCATGTTCAGGAATTTCATGCATTTTCAGGAATTTTATACATTTTCAGGAATTTTATGCATTTTCAGGCATTTTACGCATTTTCAGGAATTTTATGCATTTTCAGGCATTTTACGCATTTTCAGGAATTTTACGCATTTTCAGGAATTTTATGCATTTTCAGGAATTTTATGCATTTTCAGGAATTTTATGCATTTTCAGGAATTTTATGCATTTTCAGGAATTTTATGCATTTTCAGGAATTTTATGCATTTTCAGGAATTTTATGCATTTTTAGGAATTTTATGCGTTTTCATGCATTTCATGCATTTTCAGGAATTTTATGCATTTTCAGGAATTTTATGCATTTTCAGGAATTTTATGCACGTTCAGGAATTTCATGCATTTTCAGGAATTTTATGCATTTTCAGGAATTTTATGCATTTTCAGGAATTTTATGCATTTTCAGGAATTTTATGCATTTTCAGGATCTTTATGCATTTTCAGGAACTTTATGCATTTTCTGGAATTTTGCGCATTTTCAGGAATTTTATGCATTTTCAGGAATTTTATGCATTTTCAGGAATTTTATGCATTTTCAGGAATTTTAGGCATTTTTAGGAATTTTATGCATTTTCAGGAATTTTATGCATTTTCAGGAATTTTATGCATTTTTAAGAATTTTATGCATTTTCAGGAATTTTATGCATTTTCAGGAATTTTATGCATTTTCAGGAATTTTATGCATTTTCAGGAATTTTACGCATTTTCAGGAATTTTATGCATTTTCAGGAATTTTATGCATTTTCAGGAATTTTATGCATTTTCAGGAATTTTATGCATTTTCAGGAATTTTATGCATTTTCAGGAATTTTATGCATTTTCAGGAATTTTATGCATTTTCAGGAATTTTATGCATTTTCAGGAATTTTATGCATTTTCAGGAATTTGATGCATTTTATGCATTTCATGCATTTTATGCATTTCATGCATTTTATGCATTTCATGCATTTCATGCATTTCATGCATTTCATGCATTTCATGCATTTCATGCATTTCATGCATTTCATGCATTTCATGCATTTCATGCATTTCATGCATTTTTTTTAAATTTTCCTATTTTTTATTTAACGAGCTGAAATATATTGCCTTATTTATTTCTGATCTATGTTAATAATTCTACTCGATTCATGAGTTTGACAACTTTTTTTTTCTAATTTTTTGCCCTATTTTCTGTAATTTTATTCATTTTATTGATTTTCTATAATTTATTCAGTTTATTCGACGTTTCATTTGCGCAGGACTAGAAACTGTTCATTCTACAAACTCATGAAAAATTCAATAGTGATGTGCAAAAATTTCTCATCTCATTGCTAAGTGGATTAATTCGGTTTCATGAAACAGTTCGGAAAGATCGAATTCTTGTAGTGTACTTGAAAATTAGAGTACTTTCCGAAAATGAATATTCTTTTCTCTATTTCTGAAACCTCCATTCACTAACTCTTTTTCACATAATATTCAATGTTACGGAAATTACGAACTAAATTTGAAATGATGAACTCTTTTTTGCAAACCAAGTTCCTAAAAAAAAGTTTGGGTACGAGCAGTACAGTATGAAGTTGTATACCATTTAACGTTAAGAATACGCTAACTGTTACTAATAAATGTTGGGTAATTTCAGAATTGAGTTGACGAGTGCCCGACGGAAATCGATGTCTGAAACCATTTTGAAACCCACGATGGCGACTCCATAACCTCAACAATAAATATGAGTATTTTTGAAATGGGCTTGATGAGTACATAATGAACATCAATGACTAAAGGTATATTGAAATCCAAGATGGCGACGTCCGGTTAAGATGAAATCTCTGTAACCTCAACAACATGGTTATTTTCGGAATGCAGTTGATGAGTACTTGACCGAAATCGATGCCTGAGGCTATTCCGCAATCCATTAATGACACATTCTTTCGTGACATTTACAACGATTTGACGAATCTTCATTCGACAAATATGTTATAACTTTATCAAATGTATGCCTACATCAAAACTTATAACAGATACGGAAAGTAGACAAAATTTCACGAAAGATTCAATCAACATAAACTTAATATATTAGAATTTGACGTTCTGACTTTAATTGAAATACGTTGAAAGTTCTATTTTGTTCTTTTACATTTTAACGACATTCAAACTGCTAGAGATTACTGGGTAAGGAAAGTTATGAAAATTAGAGCCATAGTACTCAAGTGAGAGCAAGTATGTGAAGTAAACAGATCGGAAAACTAGAAGTGGCAGGGTCATTAGAACAGGCCAAATATCGTACGGACTTAACTTTTGTCTTCTGCTGATGAGGGTCGAGCTTAGGCAGCATAACTACGAATCACCCGAGTTCACCAGCATGTGTCTTGGCATGGAGAGCATGACGTTCTGACTTTAATTGAAATACGTTGAAAGTTCTATTTTGTTCTTTTACATTTTAACGACATTCAAACTGCTAGAGATTACTGGGTAAGGAAAGTTATGAAAATTAGAGCCATAGTACTCAAGTGAGAGCAAGTATGTGAAGTAAACAGATCGGAAAACTAGAAGTGGCAGGGTCATTAGAACAGGCCAAATATCGTACGGACTTAACTTTTGTCTTCTGCTGATGAGGGTCGAGCTTAGGCAGCATAACTACGAATCACCCGAGTTCACCAGCATGTGTCTTGGCATGGAGAGACCTGTCCACCTTTACCGTCGGTTGTCACGGTATATACCTACAATTGAAAAAATGTGTATTCTATTTATTTGTAGGTGATCACTGTGCGGCGGTGTTGGAAGGTTTGTAGTCATAAGGTAAACAATTTGCCCCCAGCACAACACGCAGGGAAGGATGATACCGAATAGATTTCACTAAAGGGAAAATCGCTATGGTAATGCTAGGTGCGTAGTTGAGAGTACTCAAAAAACAAAACTCGAGAACTATTCTTGTTAGCAACTTGATTAATTTGGTGTTGACAGCTCTAAATCCACATACGGGTATCCATCGGAAGCGGCGCTCCATTTTAGATTGGAGTAGTTAAAATCATAGACAACCAAAAAATCATCGACAGGACGATCATGAGAAGATTTTTCTTTCAACGAATCGGTGTACGCATAAACCACACAAAGCAAAAATGAACATACCGCCATTTTAAGTTGTACCCACAACTGTTCGACACTGGTCCCCAAAGTACTCAAAATTAGTTGCGCCTTTAAACGACGGCGAACAGCAACAAGCACTCCGTCACTGGTTTTCTTCAGACTATTGCGTGAACTGCGATCCGTACGGAAAACTTCCTAGTTCGCTTGCACCGATAAAATGTATTTTTTCTTTATTTCGATTATAGAGGTTTTAACCTTAAGGTCATTCGCCTCTTCGGGTTAGAAAAATCTCTTATGAAAAATTTCTAACCCTATGTGCGGGGTCGGGACTCGAACCCAGGTGCGCTGCGTACAAGGCAATTGATTTACCAATACACTACGCCCACCCCCTCGATAAAATGTACTTTCGCTGAGCCACGTCTGTGTGAGAGCGATTACATCGTAGTATTCATCTGAGCTTGCCAACAGGTGACTGTCGATGCATGTGTTTATACCGCTTCAAGTTCTGGTAGTACGCTTGGAAATAAAACTGCCGCGGCTGAGAAGGTTGACCGTGAGATGAAGAATTGTCATCTGTGGCAGGTAGAAAGTCCCCATCACCATTCCTGCACAATGGACTGTGGCGGTTGGTGATTGGCTGCAATGGCTCGACTCTGGTGGGAGGATCAGGGTCTATCATAATAGCAGTTGCAGTGTGCCTCAGTGTATGATGAACATGACTATAGTTACAGTGGATGGATGTCTAGTCCACGTGGGTCTCAGTTAAAACAAACGATCTAGAGGCGTATGATTCATCAACGCCAGAATGCTTATAAATGTTTGTATACTTGCCACAGTAAGAAGTTTGGAAGACTTCTTCATCATTTCTGCGTTGGCAGCAATATCGTCTTTGACGATGAGACCCACATCCAAGCGGATTTCAAACAGTTGCCGGAACAGGTATATTGCACGGGCAAGGGAAAGTTTGCTTTGGATGACCGTTTCAAACGTAAGAAGTTGACGAAATTTGCTGATTTGGAACGTTATATTCACTTATGAAAAAGATAGTGAAACTATCGTGACCGTAGGTACTATAAATGGTGAAATTGATAAAGCTGTGTGCTTCCAAAACTGTCCTGAACTGCGTGTAATTAAAACCTATAAAGCAATGATGAAGCTGAAAAATTGACCGACGTATATAAGCTGATATTAATGCCAATGCGGAACTGCTATAAAACTATGGTTTCATTTCGATAATTATATCCGATTTATCAATCAATATGAAAAGTCGCACTAATTATCGATTCATCATTTAGTTGCAAACTCGACCGTTACGAACTGGAATCCGTATTTACCGCATAGTCTTACTTAATGGTAACACATTTCACTCCTAATCCCAACCATTTAGCACTACGATATATTAACTACGTCACCAAAGATTCATCGAATCAACGAAAACAATTTCCACCCTATTCTCTTAAATTTTCATAATAAACATAAAGAATTTACACCAAACTAAGGCGCCTTTTAGCACTTACAAAAGCTCTCTATGAAATGTCACCATATTCATCTAGTAGTAGGAGACCCTTCTTCTGCATCATGTCCGCCTCCCATCGTCACCACTTTTAAATAATTTCGGACACGGATAGCGTGTATTCATGAACACTTAAAAAAAAACAATAACAATAATAATAAATCTAATTTAACGTCGCTATTTTCCGCCATCCTGCAATTTTTTTCTCATCTCCGGAGATTGCTAAAAAGGCGTTAAATTGAACCCTTTACCAACCCCGGACCATCATTGCGCGCCCACAGCACACCCAGAAAAGAGCTGGACATTCGCCTGGACGGGCAGGAGAATTGGCGAAGCGGGATGAGAAGTTCTAGCCATCGCCAAGGATCGGGCGACCCATCACATTTTGTTCCGATGATGGTCGAAGGAAAAAATAGGGTTCTTTCGTCAAAAGCTATTAACCACTGTATGCTTCACTGACGGGGAGGCTGAATACTATCAAAATACAACCGAAGGTGATTTTGTAGGCAGCCGAGAATGGCTTTTAGCGTATTGCATCGAGTGTGCGACTCCCGAAGCTGCTGCGACTATGCTACCACCGCCAATGCTAGTACCCATTCTGTTAGAAGTGCGAAAAGGGTCCTCTAAAAAGGCAATAAGTCAATTTGGAGTTTTTTCTTTCCTTCGGTGCTTTTGTTACATTGTCACCCCTTCCGGGGTTTAGCTTTATGGGCTTGGACTGTGTAATTAAAATTAATGGATCTTTTTAGAAAATTTGCACTTTGGTTTATGTTTTATTTGGGTTTTGCCTAAAAATTTAAATGATTTGTGGATATAATAAATGTGTGTTGAAAAGTTCACTGAGAATGTTTTGATAAAGAGCTTTACTTTGTTCCGCATTCTGGTAACACGAAGAAGACATTAACAAATAGATAACAGCTTTTTGGGTTAATAGTACGGGTCTGTCGGAATTTTATAATTTATGATTATGTATTATTTCACATTGTGAAATATTCTTCTATGAACAATACCGTTTTACGCTTTTTATCTAGATCGATAACAAATTATTGAGATTAGAATTGGATGGCAAAGGCAGTACATATTGGGTTGCAAACTTTTTTTTCTTATCATAATGTCGAGTAAAGTATGAAATGCAATAAAACTAAAATATGCCATTTGAAAGCATTCTGAATGTTTCATTTAGTTGTATTCAGCATATTTAGGTATACACAACGGTAGTCTTTTATAAATTAAATTTATAAAATTTAATATTTAAATATCAAATATATTTAAATTTTTAAATATAGAATAAAATATCTACGAAAGTGCACATCCCTGATGTCTTCTAGTACTTTATGTGCATTCAACACATATTTTTAATTTAGAATACAACTCCGTGTATAATCAAGTTCTCGCAATACAGACTCAAATCGGAGACGACTCCGCAGACTTCAAGCCTGCTAGCTGGTATATATACTCTGTACTCTTTCGTAAAGGGCATATAACCAGCAATATCGTTTGCCTGATTTAAACTATTTACCAGCATTTCCATCTCTCTTTGAGGCAAACCATTGTCAGGGGAAGTCATTTTGGCACGGGCGCATTGCCCAGTGCAAGCTGGTATTATAGACAAAAATTAAAAGTGTAGCATTATTGCGCTACCTAATATGTGTATACAACGGTATCCAGACGGCTTACTAGAAAAACACTGATTCACTGCTCACTGTCCGGATAACGGTTAATTCGCAGATATACAAAGGAAGGAAAAATACTGAAACCCCAACGAGGCGGAGAATGGGCAAAAAAATTTTGCAGCGGATTAACGTTAATTTGTTTATCGTTACACTGCACGCACTGGAACGATAGGTCCGAGAATCACAGAGCGAGTGATCTTCCGTGACTTCTCATTTGCCAGTTCTCATGGTAAAGAGGGAATAGTCTGTCTTTGCCGTGATACATGTTGATAGACTTGAACGATACGTAATAATGCTGCCTAAGCTCGACTCCTGCCTGCAGAAGACAAAAGATTAGTCCGTAGTATTTGAAGCCTGTTTCTAATGACTCTACCACTTCTAGTTTACCGATCAGTATATTTCACTTCGTTGCTCTCACTTGAGTACTATAGCTCTAAATGTTCATAACATGCCCTACTCTGCAATCTCTAGCTAATTGAATGACGTTACAAAGTGAAAAAGAAAATGTGACTACATCGCGAGCAAACTCGAAAACACCATACAACCACTTAAAAAGATCATGAATATGGTCGGGTATAAGTTTTACAACCATCAAGACATCATAAAATGGCATAGCATATGGGTTTTACATGGGACTACCGGACCGTGGAGACGGTGTTTTCATGGATCGATCCCACTACAAGCACCAACAAACACCATATGATGGGGGTCAATCTAGAACACGAGGATGGGGCTTATCGTTTGCTCAGGATATTAGTCGAAATAAAAAAAGGGAAAAATAAAAAAAAACTAAGTTAAAAATTAAAAAAAATTTATTAAATTATTTCAAACTAGCAAATTTAATGAAATGAATAAAATGTACGACTGAACAGAAATAATAAAATGAATAAATAAAATTAAATGAATGAAATAAAAAAATGATAGAATGAAAGAAATAAACAAAATGAACAGAAATGATAAAATGATTAAAAAAAATGAATTAAATAAACTACATGATGAAAAATGGAAAAACAAACGACTGGAATATAAAGAATAATAGATTAAATTAAGTTGTGTCAGATCAATCATTTGGATGAAATATATAGAATGAATGACTAAAAAAATTTGTCAGATTTTTAAAATGGAAAAAACTGAATAAAATTCAGGAACTGGAAGAAATGAATAGAATGCATAAAATAAAAATGGCGAAAATATATTAAGTTCAATGATCGTTCAATAAAATGCATGAAATCAGTTAACTAATCAGAATGAATCCAAATCCAATTAAAATGAATAGAAATCGTAATATTTAAAATTGGTCAAATATTCAAAACGAATAAAATCCATGAAATGGACAAATTGTAAAAGCAGCACATAGAATGAATTTAAAAAAAATGTAAAATAAGCTATATGAAGAAAACGAATTGTACAAATTTGAGAACCATTACATCTTGGTGAAAATCCCATATTTTTGGAAAATTGCCAATTAATATATATAATGTACTTTCCAGTGTTTCCATTTGTTTTATTTTAACCTTTCGGTTTTCGTTATTCTTTTCTTGACGGAATCATTTAAGATTATCAGGTGTTTTTACTCTATTGATGGACCTTTATTAGTTATAAGGAACCAGAAATGTTAATTTTTTTAGAATGTCTCTTTGGTCAGATTTCTGAAAACATAATTTGTTCTAATACAATGTAGTCTCTTTTCAGTTACCGTTATAGCTTGCGAACTGTTTCGTTCGGAATGTTCGTTCTAGAGATATGGAATAATGAGGCCTATACAAACCCGTATCATGGAAAAGAAAGTATCAGAATAAATTCTTGGTGAAGCATGCGACCATTGAAAGTGTCTCTGAACATGAACATTCTTGGCTTTTGAGGCACGAACATTCTTGAAATTACGAGCCTTAATTTTTGCAAAGTTTTTAGTCACAATGACCATTCAAAAGGTACACAGGTCGGACTCGATTATCCGGGAAAAATTAAGGAAAATTTTCGAAAAAAATTCAAATTTCAACTAGAATGTCTGATTATAGTGCTGATTCGATCATTGCAGTCAACAAAACTTTTTTTCGGGGGGTCTAGGGTTAACCTCCTGACAAATTTTGGCGTGCCTCAAAAAAAGCTTACGGTATGGGTTATTCCGCGCAGTAGCCAAAAAAAAACTTTGAATCGACCTTCACAGATTGGAACCAGTTTTGAATAAATTGTTCATCCAAAGCCAATATATAATATCCTAAATTATTGTGTCATTTTTAACCACCCCTCGATCCATGAGAACACTCTTAATTTTTACAAATTGTTTGAAAAAAATAGTTATTCTTCGGATTATATCTCTGGCACTGTTTGCACTAGAAGCAATCAGAAAGATGATTTTTGAAGGATTTGTTTAATGAATTTGGAAAAAGTGTTAGTTTTTACGGCAATGTTGCCAAATATGCAACTTTTTAGTTTTAACCCTCGAGCACTCGCGCTGTTGTACTTTGTACAACACTTTGGGATTTTTCGTTATCATTTAGTTGCAAAGACATCTATCATTGCCAAACCACTATATATTCCTCAGAAATCATTTTTGGACAAGATACACTCATTTTTGATCACTGATATACCTCAAGTGCAAACAATACAATCTGCAATTGTTTTATAAAACCAGACCAATAGAACGCGCGATATGGGAAGTTCAACCAAACAATATTCTGTTCAATATATCTCGTGACCTTGATCATGTAGAAAGTTACTTCCTTTGGCAAACTTGTTCAGAAGATCAAAAGCTAATCAATGGAAGATAAAATAGTTTGAAGTAAAATTCTGTCGCTAGATGACGCCTGTGAGCATGTTATTGTTTCAGCTTACTGAATCTCAAGATCTAGATTTTTTTAGAAAATAAGTATCTTCGACAAAGTTGCTACGCAAATCAAAACCGGCGGCGCTAATGAGCATATCAGTTGTTTAGCCTGATGTATCTCAATTTCCTGATTTTTAGCGAGTCAGTGCATTCGGTAAGTTGCTCACGAGATCAAAACCTTCGAGGTGGTGTATCGAATAATATGCGATTCTTCCACTAGAAGGTGCTAGTGAACTTGAGCATATAATTGTTTCGACCTACTGTATCTTAGTTCCTGACTCTTTGGAAGGTTGTTGTTCTGTTTTTTTTTCGAACTAAAACCGAAAATGGTGAATCTCACCAAGCGATAGAATAAATCGATGATATTCCGAAAATAAGTTCACTAAATTGTCAGATGATGTTCCTTTTACTCAACTACACTAATTTTTTCATTTATGATTTTGGAATATGTACTCAAAGAAATTAAGATTTGGAAGTCGTAAAACTCTTGTGTGCTATTTATGTAACACCAATCAACCACTGACAATGGTAATCGGTAAAAGGGGCTGCTTATAATAGTCACAGAGATAAATGCTAAATAACACAATTGTTTTCCAATTTGTTCAACGTATTGATTTGATTCGAAAATCATATAGCTCACATATGACATGAATTATGCTATCATACTGTAGCAAAGACACTGCACTTCTAAATAGTAGCAATCTTGAAAAAAAAGAGAAATCATGAATATGCATGCTCACTAGCGCTACGTAGTGGCAGAATCCTAAACTATTCAGTGTAGGTAGGTTTTTATCTGTTGTGTAACTATATCGAAGACACCGTCCTGCTACCAAATCAGGAAATCGAGATACAGTAGGCCAAAAATGGCGTGGTCATTAGCGCCACTTAGTGGCAGAATATCGAACTATTTCGCATACCACCTCGTAGGTTTTGATCACCAGAACAACATTGCCGAAGACACATATCTACTGAAGAATCAGACACTTTAGATACAGTAGATCGAAACAAATTAATGCTCACTAGCGCAAGCCTGGCGGTAGAATTCCGTCATGTTAATTTACCCATCCGAAAGGCCATTATTTACTGCCCAAATTTGCAGAAGAAATTAGTGCTCCAAATGATACGTTGCGTTGCGTTGCGTTGCGTTGCGTTGCGTTGTGACGATGATTTTGGCGGATTGCACACTGACTTCATCATGTTTGACTGCTGATTATCTAATAAGAGTTGCTTAGGAAGTGGTAAGTAGGAATTCATACCAATCCGACCCATATTAAAACCTCAACAGCATGATAGCCATCATTGCCGGCCGCCCCCATCTCCATCGTTCACGGGGAAGGATAAAGGATAAGGTAGACAGGAAGTGTTGATGCTCCACCTACTTAACGGAAGGACGACGATTCATCAGACTCTTCCATAGGTGTCGCGGAGTTGGTGGTTTGGAAGGGTATCAGGTCTAGGATTCGCTCCAAGCAAACGATGCCACCTGTAAAGCATATTTTATTAGGTAGTTGTTTAGTTAGTCTTCGAGTGCACGATCACTCGAAAAAGAGATGATCTTGTTTAGTTTTTGGTTATTTTTAAACTCTGGGCAGCCGGCTACCGAGAGTATACTATGTTCCCTAAACAAAAACAATTTGAACTCCACACAGCCGATCGTGGGAGTATTGCCTGGAAAAGCTAATCTTATCTGCGTAATGGGCCGGATCACTATTTATTGCAACAGTATTTGGACAGAACTCGCTACTTCTTCTCTACGATATATTTATTGGCTTGAAAACTACCAAGTGACAGCATATTATACTGGCAAAAATAGCGCGAGATGTTATAAATCAAGGAAAGTATTTCTTATTTTCCATATCGGATTGTTTGTGGAATACAAGTATACGAGCGATAATACCGAACACTGAAGGGAAATATAAAGGATTGTTAATCTGATGCACGGGCTTGTTAGCAATAACGGAGCTTTAAATTAGGTTCATAAAAACAGACGCGGCGAATTTTCAATACGTATTGAGCCGTGTTCATAGATACTAGTCAGATTAGTCGTATTGGGGCTAATTTCCGATCAACTATTCATTTTTACGGCAATGTTTTCTCGACTAGATCTGTTCGCACCCTCTCATTCTGTTCGCACCCTCTCATTCTGCGGTCTAAGGACCAAATGTCATCAATAGACTTAGAATCGCGTGGAGGCATGAGATAGGAAACTTGTAAGAATTTTGCTATCCCACCGTTTGACTACCAGAATGGATGGGAGAACAGTAATACTAGCAAATACCGACTACCATAAGAGCGGTGCAAATTTGAACGAGTGACGTAGAGTACTGCACTGAAAAAAGGACCAGGAGTGCGATTTTACGAAGTTTTAGCTTCCGATGGCCCTACATTTTCTGACAAAGTGAAGTTCTTGAATGTTGAGATTTTTATTACTGTTTAGAAAAGCAAAAGTATCATAAAGCTAGTGTCAGGCCTTCATGAGACCTCAAGAAGTCACTTTTGGAGGTATTCGTAAATGTAGATTTGTCGGTTGACGGTTCCAAATATAATAGAAAAATACCTAATTTAACACAACTACAGATCACTTGCAACATAAAAAGCTTTTTGTGAAATTCGACAGCTCCATCTTAGGCCAATTCAATAAATTTCCTGCATGAAAGTTTCCATTTTTTAAAAACGGTTTTTAAGCCAAAGCTTTGGAAGTTAAACCTTGGCGTGGAAGTGCCGGTATATTAATATATTCTGTTACTTAGTGTAGAATTAGATTTCGTCATTTACGGCTAATATACAACCGCCAGAAGAAACTTAAAACGTTGGTACACAATCAAGAAAGGCGAATCAGAAAAGGTATATGTCAGTGATTCACTAAATACAGACTGGAAAGAGGGTAATATGGAAAACCTTAAGGTCCGCCCAGATTAAGTCTTCGGTACGGAACAAAACCTCGGCCTAGGAACTCCTAGCATGTTGTTAGTCGCCTCTTACGACATGGGAGCAGTTCCCAGAGGTTATATTCTTGGTTGAAATAGTGCAAAAAGATTTCAGCCCGCCGGACACCACACGGCTTGAAATTAGTGCTCCAAATGATACGGATCACGAAGTATTCTAAAGACTATCTGTGTTGTACAAAGTACAACGCGCGAGTGCTCGTTTTACAAAATTTGGCGCGAGTGCCAAAGAGTTAAACTAAAAGTACATTTTTCTTGTAATACACATACCGATTACTGCAGGCCTTTTTTACACATAAAATGTCATTTTACTGACTCGATCGGTTTCTGACACTCTCTTAAGATAATGATGACATGCTGTTCAGGATTCCGTTTGGATACTTTCTAGGATTCTGATCGAAGTTTCCGATGGAATCTATTTCAAAATTTCGATTGAATCCTTATCCGTATTTCTATGTTTTTTTTCTCTCTGAATTTTGATGAATCCTGCTCAAAATAGCATTCTGCTGATGATTATGATTTTTTCAAGAAGCTGATAGAATCATGTTCCTATTTTCAATGAAATCCTGTGAAAAATTCTGATGAATATGTTGCTTTGAGTTCCAATGGACTTTGACACAATATTGGTTTCCTTCCATTATTCCCTTTAACAATTGATTCCTGCTCAGAATTCCAATGGAATCTTTAACCCATTTGTGCCAATGTTGTTGATATATAACCACGTTTTTAAACGACTATAACTTTTGGTTTACACAACGTATGTTTACAACGAGAAGTAAGGCTAATAGCTGGAAATAATATCATTCATTCGAGCAGTGACAGTTATAAATATGATGAGTAGAAAAAAAGTTATCACAATTAATCTGATTGGGTTCCGCTGGAACAGTGCTGCCAGGGATAGTTTCTGTAGAAGGTGAAAGTGGAATTTTGGAATATTTTCGTAACCAATATGTAAATATTATTGGAAACTGATAGAACTTTCTAATTTAGACTGCCTTCAACTATCTTTTTCATGCAATTGGACTCGATCGGAAGGTAAATATTGAGCAGCTTCTAGCACTGCGAAAGAAGCACCTATCCTTATTAAACCAAATTTTTCGTGTTTCATGATGCAACAGTTCTAAGAAAAAATAGGTTTGGAACCCTATATACAGTAGAAAAAAGTTGGTCGAGAAATGGTTAACAAGATTCTGATAAGACATCCGGCAGTCACTGGAGGCAATTTCAGTTCTTGGGTAGCTCAAGCAAGAATGGATGTTAGGCTATGTAAAGAGGGTGCCAGCAATTCTTATCGCTAAGGCCGGCGGGAACCAATTATCTACGTAACCTTCTGTAGTTCTTCGCTGGTGACAAACACGAGTGGGAGAGTTTTCGAAGACTACATGCGTAGTGATCACCTGACAATTGGTCAACTAAATGATGTTACAAAGACAAGGATCTCTTTTTGGATGCACAATACGCCCTATTCTAACTAAAATGAGTGTTAAAAGAAACGTTAGCTGTTATATGTGACACCACCACGTAAATTATACTGGAGGCAAGAAACAGACGACCCCCGTTTACATACTTTATTTGTTTCTGGTCTACGAGTAATCGAATCATTTACCAAATTGCCATCAATTGCGCAAATAGCTATAAAGAACTGATACATACTGTTAACTCGTTACGAATATAAATAATAAATGAAAACCAACTTAAAATACAAATCACGCCTTGAAATTCTGAGAAATCGACTAAGGTCAAAATAGGTACATTTACATTTACCATGATAGGAAAATTTAACCACCCCATTTTATTTCCAATTTCTTCGCGTAAAAAGCTTATATTCACAAAATAACACAAAAAAAATGTTTTGATTCGATTATCTGGGTTGAGATTTTTTTGAAATCCCTGGATAATCAATAATTTCCAACAGAAAAAAAAATTAAAAAACTATGTTAACCCCTCCCCCTCCTACCTCTCTCACATGTTACAACATGCTTCATACTTTCTCCTTTCACCCTTAAATGTGTGATGTAATTTTTGAATGGCCTTATTAATGGGTTTTATAGTTGTTTTTGGAATACAGTTGAGATCCGATTTTATCAGCCCACGATTTTATCAGCTTATGACCCGATTTTATCAGTTTCATATGAAAATTGATAGTTGGTAGTTTGATGCACACTTAATTTAAATAACTGGGTACAGTAAAATTTTGTTGGGGTTTTGAACAGCAAACCGTTCGGTAATCAATTCAGTAAAACAATTTGGTGCCGAACTCTCCGCAATCCGTTCTATCCAAACGTCAAAAAACACTGATCAGTCAGCAGTTTCCTCTGAAAATGGCGACTTAACAGATGATTTGCTGTACCTGTTTTGTAAGTTTTTGACGAGGTTCGGTAACGTTGGTACAATTTTGCCGAACAACCAGTCAGTATTTTACTGGATAATGTTCATGTACCGAAAAAAAAACAGAAGAGCTGATAAATTCAGTGAAAAATATTGCGGGTTTCAGTAAATTATTCAAAAAATTACTGAAAATCGCTAAAAATATCACTTTACTAAGCAAGTCGTCAAAAGAAATTACTGAACAAGTTTGGGCTGGATTAGTGTGTGGGCTCTAGCAGACGAACCAAGCTGAATTCGAGTATATCCTTTCTTGGGCAAATATTTCTTATGTTAGAGATCCGAAAAATGCAAAAATAAAAATATTAATTTTTTTTTAAATTTTGCGCTGTCAAGTTTGGGGGAACTTAAAGTGAATAATCAGAAAAGGTTTCTAGGCTATATCTAAGGAACAAAAAAGAAAATTGATAAAAACGGGTCTTTGCTGTATATGCTTTTGCACGCTAGAGACAGCATGCGACAAATGGTTATCCCCGGATTTGATAGCGTTTACTTTAAGATTCTTTATAGATTACTTTGCTGGACGGGACAGAAGGTGTGGAAAAGCGGGCATCGAGCGGCTACCTTCTACCAGAGCTGTGGTACAACCAACGAGCTGGGAACCGGCTTCATAGTGCTGGGCAAGATGCGCCAACGTGTGATCGGGTGGCAGCCGATCAACGCAAGGATGTGCAAGTTGAGGATCAAAGGCCATTTCTTCAACTACAGCATCATCAACGTGCACTGCCCACAGGAAGGGAGACCCGACGACGAGAAAGAAGCGTTCTACATGCAGCTGGAGCAGACATACGACAGCTGCCCTCTGCGAGACGTGAAAATTGTCATCGGCGACATGAACGCACAGGTAGGAAGGGAGGCAATGTACAGACCGGTGATCGGGCCTAACAGCCTGCATCCCGTATCAAATGACAACGGCCAACGATGTGTGAACTTCGCAGCCTCCCGTGCAATGGTAATCCGAAGCATCTTTTTCCCTCGCAAAGATATCCACAAAGTCACCTGGAGATCACCGGACCAAGTAACAAAAAATCAAATCGACCACGTTCTAATCGACGATAGATTCTTCTCGGACATCACAAACGTCCGCACTTATCGCAGTGCGAATATAAATTCGGACCACCACCTGGTTGCAGTATGCTTACGCTCAAAACTTTCGACAGTGCATAGCTCTCGTCGAAGCCGAACGCCGCGGCTAAACATCGAGCGGCTACAAGATGGCAGAGTGGCTCAAGAATACGCGCAGCAGCTGGAAGTGGCACTACCAACGGAAGAGCAGCTAAGCGCAGTTGCCCTTGAAGATGGCTGGAGAGATATCCGATCCGCCATAGGTAGCACCGCAGCCACTGCACTAGGTACGGTGGGCCCGGACCGAAGAAGCGAGTGGTACGACTGCGAATGCGAGCAGTTAGTCGAAGAGAAGAATGCAGCATGGGCGAGAATGCTGCAACACTGCACGAGGGCGAACGAGGCGCGATATAAACAGGCACGGAACAGGTAGAACTCGGTTTTCCGGACCAAAAAGCGCCAGCAGGAAGACCGAGATCGCGAAGCGATGGAGCAACTGTACCGCGCTAAAGACACACGGAAATTCTACGAGAAGTTGAACCGCTCGCGCAGGGGCCACGTACCACAGGCCGATATGTGCAGAGATACAAACGGGAATCTTCTCACGGACCAGTGTGAGGTGATCCAGAGGTGGCGGCAGCACTACGAAGAACACCTGAACGGCGATGCAGCAGACGACGAGGATGGCATGGTAACGCACCTGGGAGCACGCGCGGAAGACATTACACTACCGGCTCCGGATCTCCAAGAAATCCAGGAGGAGATTAGCCGGCTCAAAAATAATAAAGCCGCTGGGGTTGACCAAATACCAAGCGAGCTACTAAAACACGGTGGCGAGCCACTGGCTAAAGCGCTGCACTGGGTGATTACCAAGATTTGGGAGGAGGAGATTTTACCGGAGAAGTGGATGGAAGGTGTCGTGTGTCCTATCTACAAAAAGGGCGACAAGCTGGATTGCTGTAATTAGCGAGCAATCACCCTGCTGAACGCCGCCTACAAGGTACTCTCCCAAATACTATGCCGTCGACTATCACCAATTGCAAGAGAGTTCGTGGGGCAGTACCAGGTCGGTTTCATGAGCGAACGATCTACCACGGACCAGGTGTTCGCTCTTCGTCAAGTACTGCAGAAATGCCGCGAGTACAATGTGCCCACACATCATTTGTTCATCGACTTCAAAGCCTCATACGACACTATCGATCGAGATCAGCTATGGCAGATTATGCACGAGTACGGATTCCCGGACAAACTGACGCGATTAGTGAAGGCGACGATGGATCGGGTGATGTGCGTAGTACGTGTCTCAGGGACGCTCTCGAGTCCCTTCGAATCACGCAGAGGGTTACGGCAAGGTGATGGTCTCTCGTGTCTGTTATTCAACATCGCGCTGGAAGGTGTAATAAGAAGAGCAGGGATCGACACGAGTGGTACGATTTTCACAAAGTCCGTTCAGCTACTTGGCTTCGCCGATGGCGTTGATATTATTGCACGAAACTTTGAGAAGATGGAGGAAGCCTACATCAGACTGAAAAGAGAAGCCAAGCGCGTCGGACTTGCCATTAACACGTCGAAGACAAAGTACATGATAGGAAGAGGTTCACGAGAAGAGAATGAGAACCGCCCGCTTCGAGTTTGCATCGGTGGCGACGAAATCGAGGTTGTTGAAGAGTTCGTGTACTTGGGCTCACTGGTGACCGCCGTCAATGATACCAGCAGAGAGATTCGTAGACGCATCGTGGCAGGAAATCGTGCTTACTTTGGCCTCCGCAAGACACTTCGGTCGAACAGAGTTCGCCGTCGTACGAAGTTGACCATTTACAAGACGCTGATTAGACCGGTAGTTCTCTACGGGCACGAGACCTGGACCATGCTCGTGGAGGACCAACGCGCACTTGGTGTCTTCAAACGGAAAGTGCTGCGCACCATCTACGGTGGAGTGCAGATGGAAGACGGCACATGGAGACGGCGAATGAACCATGAGTTGCATCAGCTGTTGGGGGAGCCGCCCATCTGTCATACCGCGAAAATCGGACGACTACGGTGGGCCGGGCACGTAGCCAGAATGTCGGACAATAGCCCGGTGAAAACGGTTCTCAATTGCAATCCGACCGGTACAAGAAGACGTGGCGCGCAGCGAGCACGATGGATCGACCAGGTGGAAGACGATTTCCGGACCCTTCGCAGACTGCGTGGCTGGCGACGCGCGGCCATGGACCGAGTGGAACGGAGGAATCTTTTGTATACGGCACATGCCACTTCGGCCTTAATCTGTTAATAAATAAATAAAAATACTTTATAGATTCGAATGAATATGTCTTTGTCTGCGGAAATTTGCGGATTGAAGTGTTATTGCATACCAAAATGTTACTTTTTTGCACTAAAACTTTCGATAACGCCACAGATATAAGAGATAGAAATAAACTGGTATAACAAATATTGTGTATTTTCTTATGTCAAACAAAATCTTAGAACATTTTTAAATTCTAAAAAATCAAGCAGAAAAGTTATTTTTAAAAAAGTGATTTTCAGGGGTGTATCATAGAAAAATCCACAAATGTGTATTAAAATCAAAAGATTGATGCATAGTCCCTTTAGTAAAGTTGTTTCTTATTATGTTCCCTACAACTTTTCTGAATTCAGTTTTTTTCATAAATGACCAAATAAAAATTTGCTTCTCAGCTTTAGGGGGATTAATTACAAAACTACTACTTTAATAAGATGGAGAATTGTTTATAGACAAACTTTTCTGAAGACACTATAGCTCTAAAATCGCTTGTTCGTGGTCATAAAAATTTCGATCACGTTTTTGCCTGTTTGGAAACACTGAGCAGCGGTAATGTTAATTGGATAAATTTAATTGAGGAAAATAGGAAATCTCCCAAATGTTTCGCAGTTCCTTTCGATTGAAATATATTGGAGAATTGTTGAGAAAATGAAGGCATACTGAAAAGTGACAAAAAGACGCATCTTTAATGACCCAGAGGAGGAAAATGACCGCAGAAGATTATGAGGACCTTGTGCAGCACATGACAGCGGGTTAACGCCGAAAGTTCATCTGAGAGAAATTATATCGACAATGGACCATATCTTCTAACGCAATTTTCTCGAAAGTCAAACTAATTCAAGCACTAAGGCGAAACACATAGCAAAATTCATAAGATTCATCTTATGATGACTAGAAAAATAGAAAAACTATGTTTTCATAAGATAATATGAAAAACATACGACTTGTATAATTACCTTAACATTTTATAAGTTATTGCATATGCCAGTCGTTCGAATTTCATACGAGCATCTTATGATACTCATAAACATAAGAGAAATGTATAATATTGTCTTATGATAATTTAAAGATGCCTTATGGAACATGAAATCATAGCAAACCGATTTGACCACATAAATGCCGTTTCATAAGATAATCTCATAATTTACATACGTGCTACTTGTGGCTAAAAATTATACGATATTCCTATGAAATTCACTGTATTTTTTGTCTGAGTGAGTGTATCCCAACGTACTAAACCTTTAGATTAAGCTAATTGGTTCACATATCTTCGTCATTAAAAAATAACACATATATGTAGCAGACGTTTATCGAGTTCTAAGAGCCGAATGGTATTTATAATATACTCCGTCCGAGCACTGGATTCTAAATATACTTTTAATCCAGAATAACTTGGTATTTATTTTAGGATATTGATGAAACATTACACAAACGAGTTTTTCAACTTCAAAAATATTAAATAACAGGACATACCTCGGAATTAAAATAAAACAGTAATATCAAATAAAGAAAATTCGGTTGATTCACACTTAACTTCTAAATAATCACATGCGAGATCATATTACAAGCAGCATAGAGAAAATATAACAAAGAAACTGCATTTCGAAAATTATCCTCTGTTCAAATTTAATTGAACAATAAGTCTAATCCAATTAGCGAACGCAACACTAATAGCATCAACCTTCAAATTTTCCATTCCATTCACCCACTACACGACTAGCGCAATTATTTGGAAAGATTGGAAAGGGCTAATTTTCGTCGAAACAACACTCAATCGTTTGCTCCCGCCAGCAGTCTTATGTTCGAGTGTTCACCTTGCTAAAACTGGCTGACAGACTTTGTCTGCGGTTACCCATTTCACACGACCTTCTCAAAGCGATTGGATGGTGAAGAATGTGAGCGTGGAAAAGGAAACCCTTATACCAACCAATACCGGGAGAGAGAGAGAGAGAGAGAGAGAGAGAGAGAGAGAGAGTTTTCTTTTGTTTTATTGCGAAGGAAAATTTTGGGGCAGAACATGTTTGAATTCATTTCGGATATCCAATATTTTTCATTATCTAACTTTGATGGGCCCGACCGGAAAGGTTTGGGTGGGATATACGTCCTTTTTGGTAATTCTTGCTTCGTTATTTGAGGAATCTTTTGTTTTCGCCATAGCAACCACTACCACCACAAAAATAATGCTGACAGGCGTGTTCGTTCGTAATTTCTGAATAGGTTCTTCAGTCGGAAAAGTGGCTTTAGATAAAGGATTGTTAGCTCGCCTCTCATCTTCTAGCACTGAGTGTTGGTTTGCATGGAAACTGTTGAACATGTTTTGCCAAAATGTTCGGTCTGGTACTCCTTTATACGAAGCTTGTTTCGTAAAGTCGAAGTTATAATGATAACAGCGGAATAAGGGTAAGCCTGGAAACGAGTCACAGTGTTTGAATTCTTTAGAAAAAAATCACAGACAAGCCAAATAATGAACACACGGATGCTGTTCTTCATTCGATTTTTATGACCCGTTCAAGCGAATGCTGGCAAAAATCGAAACTTTGCAATGGCTTGAGGGATATTATCTACATCATCGACTGTCAGCATTATTATAGAAGACAGTTTAACGAGCAAAAGTTTTATATCTGATTGAAAACTTTTCGACAATTCGAATAAAAAGTTATCAATTTGATATGCGATAATTCAGTTACTTATTGCTTACTCGAATGGAATTCACTGAGTTGGAAACAACACGGAACAAGTACGGGTCGTGATTGTGACGATTGGGGGTAGGAAACATTTGCATCAGTTCATAAAATATTCACCCTTGGTTGCGAGTTATTTCTGTAGAAACTGCTCTGTCACAATAGTTCATGTCGGTAGTTCAATCGGACTGTACTGAAAATGAGGACGAATTAAAATCTTAAAAGATTAAAATCTAGATTCACGAACCGAAAAGTTAGCACCCAACCCCTTCTAGTAAACTTTTATATACACAAAAACTGTTGTGCATCAGACATGTCGTAATCCTTTTGGAGGCTCGTTGTGTTTACTCACCAGAACATAAACATCATTGTGTTCGGTGAACTTCTCTGCCGTGCACTTTCTTAATCCTATTTACGTCAACCCGGAACGACCGTCGTAAATAAAGCACATTAAAGGGACCTATACAAAGCTCATAAATGCATCCGAAAATCGTTGCATCGTTCCGAGACTGTCGTGCTGGTCGTAGCTCTGCTTCCATCGCATCAGGAGTACCGGTGATGATGTCGTCAACAGAACCATAAAACTGCATCCTCTGCCAGACACTCCACACTGCAATTTGTCGCCCGAGAAGCGTCGTTGTTTGGGTTAAGAAGAGAAAAGTCATAAAGCACTACACGGCCACAACATCACATTGCTGCACATGGAACCACCCACCGCAACCGGAATGCTGCTCACTCAGCATGAATCCTGCCAGACTGCACCATAATAAAAACAAACTAATTTATTTGAACCATCATTTTCCTACATAAATAGCAGATAAATCCTGGCAGAGCTTATCCCTGCCTACTGGTAGTATTTATCTTGGGCCCTTACAAACCATCAAAAGCCACTCGAATGCTTCTATCAGTTACGGGAATGACTCACTGGCGCAAGGCAGTTGAGGAAATTGTCCTCCAGTGCCTTCGGTCTTAATTTTTCAAGACTAGCAAATCCTGCTGCCTACCACTACCTACACGTAGCGTGCGTCGCTTGTGCCAATCATAGCCACACTGTTTGGGAGATTACGAGCCGTCTGTAAGCTCTGATCTGATGCGGGGTGGTTGTGGGCGCACGAGTGCCCCACAAGCAATCGTGTATCTCGTTAGAATCAGATTAGGATCGAACGTAGAGCTCCCGCAAGAAAGATTCTCGGATCGTGGTTGTTTCCATAATACCTGTCAATAAATTTGGGTAAAAATTATTTTCAACGGAAAAGTGCTTGCGAACAACCCACAAATACAGTTTAGTACAGTTTATACTAAAAAATTAAAATGGATACACTTTCAAAAGCGTTTCGTCCGTGAATGTTGATGAAGCAAATAATTACATTTTCCAGTTCTTCATTGAACATGTCTTTGATATATTATTTCAAATATCAATCTTTATTCTCGATGACGTTTATCGAAAGAAGACAGTAAAACGGAACTCTGACGACTCCAACCGCCTGACAAAGAGAGGGCACGCCATTATGACAAAATATATCTTAAACACGATTTGACAATTAAGTAAATTTGGAAGTGTCGAATTCGGAAGCCTTATTCCTAATAATGTTCGTATCCAGAGAGTGGCGAATAATGAAAAAAATTTGCATCGTTCTTGAATGCAATCTTTTTTTTATAGTTCATTTATTTAGTATGGCAATGCGATGACTTAACGGAGTCGTAAATATTTACAATATTTAAAAATAAGTAAAAACAAATATTATGTCCGTCGGATCTCGAGCACGCAGTTTTCGATTGTGCTTCTTTCGCGTTAGGAAGACTTATGGTCACCTACTCAATTATAGTGTTGTCTGTTGAAGTTGGGGTACTTGATGCTGTGTTTGCACGTTATGGTCTGATCAGCTGCCACAATGTTGGCAATCGTTTGTGGCTCATATAATGATATTAAAGCCTGTGTTTTGAATTCGTGTGCCGTGGATGAGTGGGCAATCGGTCGTGATGCATGCTTTGTTTAATAGTAGTTCCGTGATGTTTGAGTCCTATAGTGAAGTAGGTGGGAATAAGTTTTTCGACGTGCATCCTCACCAAGAAGCATACCCGGGAAGTATCAGGAATAACGGATACTACTTCTCTAAATGGCGGCATGTATTTTTCAATAGGCTCACGAGGTTTACGTGGTGATAGGTCATGTAGCCTTACCTCCTTATTGTCATTTTCCATACACACGAGAGTCTTGCTTGCAAACGCTGTCATGTTCAACCACGTGTTTTAGATTTCTGCAAAACAAGTCTTTCGACTTGGTATAACCTGTAGAATATTAGTCCTGCATTGCGTAAGAGATCAGAAAATCATCATCAGAAAATACTTCACATTCACTGTCAAAAAATACTCCAACTAACGAGTATTCAGTCGTATAGAAACAAAATTGAAATCAATGATCGCGGTCAAAGCAGTACTATTTCGAAAACTACTACATTACCTTTGTTCTTGAAACTATGGACACTATATCGAAAAATCGCTCACTTTATCCCTTATTCCAGTTAATCAAATTCAATCCGATGAAGGAAGGATTGTAGAGTATCGTCATAGCAGATTTGTGGATGCTACATCAGAAAGTGTTCCCGGTAGTGTTAATATACAATCGTGCTGCTTCCCGATCAAAATCAAACATAAGAATTTCAACATAAAATGTCGTTCTATGAAATCTTAATTTGATTTTGGGTTACAATTGTCAAAACAGATTTTAAATTTCATTCTGATTTTGTTTAAATTTCTTCGATAGAATTTCAAATTAAATACACTAAAACAAATTTCACGATCTCAATGAGCTGTCAATTTGCTTTCACCGATTACAGAAATAGTTTTCTGTATCATGTGAAGAGGAAATTTTTCTGTCTTTCATTTTGAATATCTTAAACTTTTATAATGGCCAAATGGATAACAACAAGTTATCATTATCATCATCAGCGTCATGATCAAGTTGAATTTTAAAAGCTGAATGATTATGCATTCACATTGTATGAGCGGAAGTTTCTATTCCACAAAGCCACACCATAAGCTCGTTCGGGCGACTGCGATCTTCATTTTAGTGGACAACAATGTATAGATCGAATACATATTACATATTATTAAGACCGATATCTCTTTCGTTTCCCGATATAATCGAAAAGCGACAGAAGTTATAGCGCCTATATTGTAGGAAGGTAGGAAGCTCAATGTAAAAATGTATATGTGTGCGTGCATCACTATGGAAAGTACCACAATTATCCGGAAGAGGCGTTGCTGTTACTGTCTCCATATACTGGTCCAAGTTGCCAGTCTTATTTATATGTAGTTTTCGCGTAGATTCAATTCATTGGTTTACGCTCAACAGCACAACATATACATGCTGAATTTCCGAAAAACAGCGTGACCAGTTATGTTTCAATATTGACTGCTGATTTGTTGCTAAACTGAGAAGACTCGCGAATACCAGCTACCATTTGTCCAAACAAATGCCGTCTGTCAGTAGATTTTTCACTGAGATTTTTGGATGGTCTGCTAGGCTGATGCTACCTTTACATTTATATCCTTTGCATTTAGGGCGAATTCCTTGTTTCATGAAATGCAGATTAAGATAATTTCAGCTCACCCCTTGAGGCCATTTCAGCTTCCCTGTTGCATTTTCAGGAAAAAAAACACTAAAAGAAGAATTAAGCGGAAAACTAGCACAAGTCCAAGTAGATGTTGACATTGAAAGTCAGCCAGTTGATATGCGACAACATGCTTTGTTTCCCAGTCGTTGACCAGTAGGTTGAAATCCGATATTTTACGATGTAGGATTGCCTCAATCTTTGATGAAATATCTGTAGTGTTCACTCAAGGAAGTCACCTAGGACAATTTATCTTCGGTGCATTCGATCCATGCCGCTATGTTTGTAAAATTGCTCTATGGTGCCATCGTCATGACCTGCAAATATATAGTTCTGAAGGCTAGATGATTTTGAAAAGAAAAATTTAAAGCAGCGCTTCCAGTGGTTGAATATGAAAACTTTTTATAGCATTGTGTTGTTTGTAAACACTTCCGCTCGGTCTATTTATTGTACCCAACGTACGTAGTTCATAACGTTATTCCGATATATTTTTTAAGTGGAAGTAGAAAAGAAAATAATGCACAGTTACTCAAGTTACCGAGCAAGTAAACAACCCAACCACAAATAACAAATAGCGTCCAGAACACGGATCCGTGCTGTTTAAACTCGGTGAATCTGACTTGATCGACGATGAAATGTATAACAATTTCAATCAAATCATTGAGCTCAAATTCCAAATGGCTTCTACTCACGGTAATGTTCATAGAAGTTTCTAGTTAGTTCTCGTGAAAAAATATGATTTGGCAGGAGATCTATTCATGTGTCAGGAAAACCATCTTTTGTGACGGATAAGACCATGAGCTCGGAAGCATTTGAAAGGAAGTTGCTCAATAAACACATTTTTTCTCATCATCAAGACCTTCGACAGTTCAGTTACGTTTTAGCCATATTTAGCCAGTTGTCATAATACCAAGGAAGGCGTACATCATAATAGCACAGTGGGACGAGCCCGGACTTAAGTCCATATATGAAGGGTACCCGACATTATCGCTGGTATTTTTTTGAGCTATCAGAGACATTTTTGCAAGATTTTAGGTAATTTGAACGTAAAATGAATTTTTAACAGCTATTTGAAGGGAATAACTCAAGTGTTTTTCGCATAATTTAAACATTGGAGATAAATCCGGTCATTTTCGTATTTGGAAGAAACGGTTGATTTTATGCATTGCTTTACTTCATCAAAATTATCCAAGTGGTTAAATAATATCGTAAAATCACCAAAAATAAGTCTTTAGTTGGTTTAGTAATTGTTTAGAAAACTGCTTGTCCTCAAATTTTATTGAATTCGAACTTCTAATGCGATAACAACAACGACACCCGTGAATGCCCGCGGTCACACTATACTCAATCGATAGCTTTTAATTTTAGCTTTTAAATAAGTCTATGCTAAATTTGCGAAAACTTGCGATAAGCAGTCAAAATTTTAAAACGCAGTGAATGGAGACGCATGGTTATTATTGACATTAAATTTGAATAATCACTTTATAGTTAGAATAATGACACGAATACATGCACAACATTCAAATAGCACTGAGAGCATGCTCTACGAGGATTTACTAGTGATCAAGAGAGAGGATCCCACTGGAAAGATGGTTTTTGAGATGATGAAGTTCAGTGTGTTTAAATTCAGTAAATATTTTCAACCAATTAAAATATTCCATTATATGTTTCTGGAACTATTTCTTGATAACTTGCGCAGCAACTATCAAATTGAGTAAACAGAGTTGAGTTCTAGTCATTTGGTAAAACTTTTTTGATCAAAATTTGTATAGTACTGTTTTATCTTAAGGGTATCTATATTACTCAAATGAAATAAGACCATTTTTAAATGAACCATATACGCGAAAAAAGGGTTTTTGATTTATTTTTTAAATAAGCAATCTAAGTAACGTAAACACACCTGCGAAAAAAATTCCTAAGACCATACTAATGATTAGTGAATGTAATTACACATTCCACCCAGACGCTCCAAATTTTTGTTTCAAAAATTAAAGAAAATATTGTTTTTATATCAAGTAACCCACTAACGAATCTTACGTTCCAAAATTAGTTGAAACCATTTTATTTGATTCGTAGAAACTAAATCATTTCAGAAGCACTATAATGAGATGTAAACTAATTCGTTTCAACATGGAATATAAATTCAGCTTACCATAATTACTATTGAAAAAATCATTATAAAAGACAAAATACTTAATTTTGAGTCACCCCAACAAGCAATAAAGTTAATTTCTAATATATTTATAACCAAAAAAAACGAAATTCAGCGCACAAAATTTTCCTCAAAAAAGTTTTTGAACCTTCACAACATAATGATTATATTTGAGTCACCCTAGTGTATCATAAAGGTTTTTTTTTAACAAGTGTTAATATCAAAAATGATTTAGCGCGAAAATCAATATACAAAAAAAATAAGAACAATTTCGATAAAATAGATATTTTTGAGACGCCCTAATGATTGGTAAATGTTTATTTGCAATATGTTTTAATATCAAAAACGAATTTAACGTACCAAAATTACTTAAAACCGTCCCATTTGAACCGATGCGGCAAAGTTTATATTTTAGTCTACCTTTTATTAAAAGTCGTACCACTGTGCAATGGTACAATGACAATGGAGTTAGTTCAACTCAAAAGAGCTAAATTCGTCAAATAGTTCCCAGTTCCATTTAATAGAGAAATCTTGGGTGGCAATAATGCGAAAACTATAGATAAAGAGAGCTTTTAACAATGATTTTGGGCGGATAAAGAACCGGTGAAATCAGCTGGCATCAACAGAAAGTTCGAGCATTTCTTTGAAATACCACAGTCTCATGATACCAGATGCTATTGCCTTTGTTTCATCCTGAAAAAAAATTATCGACTGAAGAAAAGGTTAATATTTAGGGGACTGAAAATAAGGTTAATATTTAGAGGCTAACCCCGCACATAGGGTTATAAAATTTTTCTTGAGAGATTATTCTAACCCGAAAAAAAGGCAAATGACTTCGTTAAAACTTCTTTAATCAAAATGTAAAAAAGGTTAATATTTTTGATATATTAGAGGAAGAAAAGCTTAATTTTAATTGACACAGAAAGCTTATTTTATCCTTTTAATTTCGCACTGAATCAGAAAAGATTAATAGTTTCAGAAAATGTAACATTAAATATAAATTTACTGATCTAAAAAAAATCTACGTCTGATAACTATAATCTGATAATTATTTTGGATTTTATAAATTACAACTTTTGAGCTTACAATGGTCGGTGTTAAGTCAGATCGGACAAAGCGATATTGTGTTGATTTCGACAAAAACGAGTTTAAAGTTTGAATCGCAGCATTCTCTACGTTACAAGTCGAAAAATAATTTTAGCCATAATTCTTGCTTATTATAACATATTTCAAATTTGTTAAAAGTCGAATGTAACTGAAGAAATTCTTTATCCAATGCTATCATTATCTCATTTTTTGAGATTTTGCGACTTAGTCCGGCCTGACTTAACACTGACCAAATGTAAAAAAGCTCGAATCGATTTAGAAAACTTTATTGAAGACGCCATTTCTTTTTTAATCGGCAAAATACGTTAATTATTTGCGCCGTAGTTTTGGTATATTTTGAATAAATAAAGAAAATCAATTCAGCAAATGAGTCTTGCTTATCGCCTAGCAGACTATACATAGTGCTTATTTAAAACAGCTATTGGAACGGAATGAGATAAGATAGGAGAATTCCCAGTAAAGTTCAGCCGGAAATGAACTGGAATTCTGGCTGGTTCCAGTTCGTATTCCGGCTCCAGTGCAACAACCGATTCTAACTAGAATCGGTTGTGTCACTGGAGCCGGAATAAGAAATGGAACCAGCCAGAATTCCGGTTCATTTCCGGCTGAGCTTAACTGGGTTGTTTGCGAATTTTTGAATACATGTCGAATGATGTAAGGTAATATGCTTATTGCAGCTCTATTTGGAAAGGATTCGCTTTTTTCTTTGATTTCTTTACTCCACCTCAACTGATGGATTCCATATAAATTAAATGCCAATATCTTTGTTCTACCAGTTTAATAAGAAACAAAACAATATAATAACAAGATGGCCGACGCTGTTCTAACCAGTGGCTTCAAATGGGTAGAGTGATACGAAAAAAGCGGTGAAAATAGGCTCATTTCCCTGCTTATTCTAGCATGTTACCCTATTAGATAAAAAAGAATGCAGGAAGGAATTGAAAATTTGGTTGTAAATATTACGTGACATTACAATATAATATCAAGAATCATTCCAACTGCATTAATTGTGATATATTAAATAAAAAGATCACGCCAGCCTAGTTAAAAACTATTTTTTCAGTTCTTGCTCATGTTTAACAGTTATGTGTCCAACAAAAAAACACCTTTAACAGGCCAACGAGGGTACCCGGGTACCCACAAATTGAAATGCTCATAACTATGGCTTCCTTTAACCGATTTGAACACTTTTAGATATTTTGGATTCAGGAACTCCAATAGAACCAGAATAATGGATCTGGTTTTAGGTAATCCGGATTTTCCGGAGTAATGTTCCAGTACTAGGATATAATTTGTAAATTTTAATAATGTACTAGCAATATGAGTATCAAAACTCTTCAAATTGTCTCGGAAGTCTGTTTTTTATTGTTACGGGACCCTATGGCAATTTGAAAAATGTAATTGGAATGGAATGGCCACTCACGGCCCCACGGGAACCTGCTCCGGAATGTCCGTTCCGGGGTCAAATCACCAAATGGTTCCAAAACCACGAGATACAGCCTACTGATGCAATTCCAAGATACCCATATTGCTAGTATTCCTTTGAAGTTCGCAAATAGTACCCCAGTACTGGAACCTGCTTCCGGAAACCCGGATTCCCGAGAACCGAATGAAGTAACCCGATTCATTTTTACCAAGTCCAAAAATGGATGAGTTCCTGAATCCAAAACGGCCAAAAGTATCGAAATCGGTTGGATATTACCTTAGTTACGGGCATTTTAGTTTTGTGGGTACCCGGGTACCCACGTCGGCCTGTTACGTAGTAAAAAAAATCAGGAGCCCCTCCTCACTCCCACCCTTACCATATCAACAATATTATTAACCCAAAAGCTTGACTTAGTGAAGTTCTAAGATGTCACAAAGTTTCAATTTCCAGCTATGGATAAAACATAGAAATTTAATTAATTGAAACTTAAAAAGGTACCCGGGTACCGCGTCGGACACACAACGGTTAACACAATCACTGCTACAGAACAGATAAACCTAATCTAGTGAAACATCACAACTATCCGATGGACAGAAACGATGTGCATGGAAAATAAACACACTGGCAGCGGAACCGATGTTTGTTACTATAGTTTTTTTCTGGTCCCTGAGCTATTAGACTTCAAAAGAAGAAATAGAGAGAAAATAAAACTATCGGTCAACATCCCAACTATCGCGCCAGTATCGATAACAACTCGTTCGCAGTACAATTAATACCATCCATTCGTGCTCATCCAACTACGAAAAACCAATTTACTCGCCAGATGAACAAAAACCGCACCGGCAAATAAATTAACCACCAGTTCAAAGGGAAAACTATGCTGCATTCAATTTAAGTGTTCATGCAGATTCCAATCAAAAGCATGATCGTCAATAGATTATCGCCGTTTGGCACAATGCTGAATGCGCTATTACACATGCGAGTAGAAAACCACATTAAACGGATTTTTTGATGTGTTTGATGCAAATCTTTCCCATCCGATATGGGCTTCATTCAGCCAACGGAAATGAAACAAAAACAGATGCGTCCAGTCGGGACTGCCTCCGGGACACTGATCCCATATGATAGTATAGAGAACGGAATGCAACTGTGGCATGTCTGTGTTTATTTCTCACCTCATTGGATTTTGGACTATTCTGACAGATACGAAGTTAGTTGTTTGCACAAAATCACATTTTTGGGACATTTCTATTTTCATCGCGGTGTAAAAATACTTCAACTGTAATATGTCAAGTACAGTGAAAACCCGATTTTATCAGCCTCAGATTTTATGAGCTTAGTAATTTGTCTACCTCTGATTTTGTCTACCTCCGAGTTTATCAGCTTTTTGGCGTGATTTTGAAAATTGATATGAAAATTGACAGTTGGTAGTTTTTATGGTCTCTAGTAGACAAATCAAGTTAAATTCGAGTAAATCCTTTCTTGAGCATGTTTTTCTTATCTCAGGGATCCGATTTCATGTTTTTTTTTTAAATTTTGCTCTGTCAGACCCCCTTAAGGTAAATTTAAAGTAAATAATCAGAAGTTGTGAGGCTGTATCTAGGGACTAAAGAAGCATCGGTTTATTGAAAAGAAGGAAAAATATATGTCCCGATTTTGTCAATGTCCCCATTTTATCAGCTTAAAATTAACCAAGGGGCTGATAAAAACGGGTCTTCACTGTATTGTCAAATAAGTTTATGTAGTAGAATTCCAATCACCGCCAAATTCAATAAAACAACTATTTGAATGTAAAAATCATCTTCCAAATTTTAAATAATTGCAACATTATCAGTTAAAGATGCTTCACAATATTTAAAAATTCCAGACGCTTCCACCAATAATTAACTAAATGATAAAAACCAGTCATAAACACCAAGTTTTTCTTCGGATCCAATGGATTCTACAATCCTAAAGTTTAATTGTTTTTTTTTAAGTTAATTACTTCCCACCAAAAACTCACCTCCGTTCCCTGTTCGACAATAGCAACTTTCGCCCTGGCTTCCATTAATTAGCTTCTTCTAATCACTCACTTTACCAAAAACTCTGGGCAGCGTAAAACGTTCAATTTTATTATGTTCAACTCCGGAAAGAAAATAGCAAAAAAGTAAGTTTCCGAAACTACCACGCTGCACTGAGGAGGTACGAGGGTGACCACCACAAGCAACTTCTTATCCTCCGGACCGTGAGTGGTGAAAAAGTTTCTCCATCGGATCCGGCAAAGATCCGCTCCCGTTCCACCGCCGAAGATATTTCGGTCCGTACCTGACCGGCCGATTTGTGAGTCTGGAGAAACAGACTACAGTGCAGTGCTGCGCTATTCCCATCCGGTACATAGTTTCTTTTCCGTTCTCGCTTTAGTTTGGTCGCCCCGCAGCAGCAGTAAGTTCATCCCAAACTTTAGACAACAATTTTCGTTCCACACTGACTGGCTTGAGGAGATACTGCTGGTCAGAACAGCTAGCCAAAGAATTGGAGAGAACCAGCGCCACCACCGCCACCACCACCACCTATGAAAGGGTCGAAAAAATACAACAAATGAATTTAAATTGATATTTATGGCTGGCCGACGGAGCCAAACCGGTGTGATGGGGTTGCAAAGTTTAACCAATTTCACGCTACTTTCACTCGAGGAAGTCGAGGAAGGGGGAACTGCATTTAGATCATAAATATCCGTTTCCGAGGGGACGGGGGGACGGGAATGGAGCGGTAGTTTCCTTTGGGGAACAGTGAACGGTAAAATAGATTGGCCTCCAGGTTGGCTATTGTGCGCAAATGAATTCAATTCCAGTCGCTGGAGTGAGTTGGCTGGCACAAAAATGCCGAGTTTTCATAAGGGAATCACAGTTCGAACGCATAACGTTTTAACGCCGACGCACGATCCGGCAGAACCATAAAAGTAGGTTGTATGGTAATTCGACCATGCAAAGGTCAATTTGAGACGCTGATGATGATTTCTTTTTTCAATAGTATGCAAAGTATCTACCAATATGACAGCCGAATAATACAGTTGTCTTGATCGAGATAACATCTGAACTATTGATTTTGATAATATGAATTGTTCGAAGAAGCTTCTGACTATGAAGACTGTTTTTTTTGTAATGGAAGGGTTTACTGATCCTATATTTAAAAATTTATTTTCTAAACTGATTCAGATAGACTGTCCGAGTAATTGACGAAGCTATAGCTAATACTGTTGCGAATAATATTATTGGAGAAACCAAATTTATAGGGGAACCCAGGGCTATTCGGACCTACTTAAGCAAATCGCCCTTTTAGGTGGATAGATGTGAGAAAATTTACCGGCCAAAGGTCCTAGTTGTTAGTTTGAAACCTCAGCTACATTTTGATGCCATAAAAAGTTCATTTTCACCACTCAATGGCAGCGCTAGGCTACGATTTGCAAACCTCTACGTTTTTACATCCTTTTACAATGTAGAGGTAATTCGGACCGTGATTTTTCTTTAATTTTTTTGTAATGGAATTATATTTACCTATAAAATATTTATAAGAAAGACTCCTTAAGAAGCAAAAAAATCCTTATCAAAAACTTAATCTGGTATATGACAGCTGTCGATTAGCGACCCATGTATTTTCTTTGCTGTAGCGTGTGCAATGGTGTGCGCAGCCGCAAGCCGCTGAATGGTGCTTGACGGAATAGGGAGTCCGAATAGCTCCGTTCGCTCATTTCGCACAAATGTGGTGAGAGTCTCGAAAATATTTGTGTTTTCATAAAATAGGAGCCTCAAGTTTTCCAAAACACTTACCTTATATTTTTTCACTTTTATTTGTTGCTTTAATCATGGTTTTTCCATTATATTGATTTTTGTTTTGAGAATGGCAAAAAAACGAAGCACGTCCCGATCAAAATAAAATAACAAGATTATAACACAATAAAAATTTCGTAATAGAATGTGTTATAATTTTGGTCTCGTTAGTAGTTAAAATAACAGAAAATTATAACAAGTAACAACGCGAGATATAGTTTTGAAATCTTTTTGTTATGTGTTTCTGATCGGGGTTGTATCTCCTTTTTACAAAGAACAAAGAATCAAATTCAGTTCTCAAAATTAATGTTTCAGAATAGCGGTTCCACGAATATGGACAATGGTCAGAAAGTCTTGCTATTTTCTGAGAAGCTGAGGGGTCCGAATTACCCCCACTGTCTTAATAGCCCCGGGTTCCCGTATATTTTATATTTATGGTAATATTGATGATTTCGTAGTGAAGGCTACTAAAAATAAATAGTATAGCGTTAATTGTTTTGCTACCTATGATCTAAACATATATTGCCAATAACTTCTATACATATTACAATAGATTTCGAGCTATTGTAATATTTTGATGTTATCTATTATCATACTGTTACTCAATAACCCATATCTCCAGAACCGGGACGAGTTATTATGAGAGACATTAATTGGACTTAAACTTGAATTATTCTTATCAACTATAGTTCATTGAACACCTACCTCTAATTTACCTATGAGTTATAGCATACGTCTAAATAAATTGAATTGCATCTGTGAGCAATGGAAATCATACTAACAAAATTTTCTTTAGGCATTTATAATCTTAAATTACTTCCGGATCTTAAATTACTACCTTCTAAATTGTTTTGTACAAACAACCATGCGTCCCCAGAATATTATTTATGGGAAATTGAGTCCATGAACCTACATCAACAATCATTCTTACGATCACACACCCACTGCCCTCGAGATGATCAAAATTGGTTTCCTTAGAAAATCCAAGATACTTTCTACCCAAGGCTAACTTCTTGCGACTTCAGGAGGACCAGACGTAAAGAGTCAACAGTGTATAACTTCTGAACGGGTGCTTACGAACAATCGGTTTTTCCTTGGTTTCGCAGGTGAAACCAAGCCCCATGAGATTAATTTATAACATAATGCAATTTTTGCTCCTAGTGAAGTTAAACGGGTTCAAAAACAGACTAACATAAAATCAAAATCAGCCATATTTCTTTACAAATCATCTATTTGGTCTTTTCGGAAAAGTTGCGTGTTTTGTGATGATAAAAATATCTTCGAACTATGTTGACACAAAAAATTGGAAACAAAAAAGTTATAAGTAAAAATGAGAACTTAAGAATCTCATCATAGAAAAAGTCTTATAAATCGATAACTGCGAGTAACAGAGACAACATGTCTTCTGCAAAATTTATAAAATTTAAGTAAGTAAGTAAGTAAGTAAATAAATGTGTTCAATCGAAAGTTAAAAGACACAAACGTATAAATAGTAATTTAAAATTGG
Organism: Topomyia yanbarensis; assembly: GCF_030247195.1. Taxonomy (NCBI): domain Eukaryota; kingdom Metazoa; phylum Arthropoda; class Insecta; order Diptera; family Culicidae; genus Topomyia; species Topomyia yanbarensis. The sequence goes on along the minus strand of NC_080672.1, from coordinate 333,361,138 downwards.
TTTCTTCTGTAAATGGATCGAACAATCGATTTTTTCTTTTTATTATTTGATAAAGCTATACATTCAGATATACGCATTTAAAATTTCCGGCAAAGATTCGAAAAATTATGGTCAATATGTATTTTGCCACGTTTTGTTCTACATGTCTTTATATATAAAAGTCGATGTTTAGATGTATGTGATTTATGGCCACCCAAACGGCTTGACCGATTGCTGTAAAAAACTATGCATAGTAGTCATTTGTTATGTAGCGTGTTTGTGTGCTATTGGCTGGCGATAATCTGCCCACGGAACAAATTGTGTTTCCCTCCTATTTCGTTGAAATTCGCAGCAACGCGCGATGGGTATTAGCTAATAGCTTATAGAAATCAAACGCGTGTTCCTGTAAATTATGTTTTCTAAACAGACGTGCACGATAACTACAATTTGGATGCGCAGAGAAAAATGCAAAAAAAAATTTTTTACTTTTCTGAAACAACTTTGACAAAAAATGCCAATTTTGCAACATTTTGTCATTTTCGTAAAAATCGTTTAAAAAAAACAACACATTCTACATATGAGCTATTAAAATGATAAAAATAAAACACTTTTTCTTCCAGAATAAATTTCTGAGGCTCTAATATACAAGTAAAAATGGAAAATTCAATTTTGAGCAATCATATCTCAGGAATGACTGAATATTTCATAATGAAATTTACACTGTAGTTATGTTTTATTAAGTAAAATATCTATGCTAAGTTTAAGCTTTGGACAATGAATTTTTTATAATCCACGCGCAATGATAAGTCCCGATAAAACTCCGTTTGCAGAAGAAACTCGCCTCTATAATAATAATTATTTGTTCTTGGAAATATATTCGAGTAATTGAAAGAATCTAATGGCGTTCGCAAAGAGCATGGCTGCTCTTGGACGACCTATATCTCTACAGTAAAACTACTTACATCGTTGTGTTGAAAGTCCGCAACCACGATCGTCCACTGTCCATGGTTCTTGGATAAATCCAATTTCCTTCACGAACCTTCTGATTAGGAGTGCTAAAGCACCCTTTCCATGCTGAAAGTTGGTTTGGATACATTGGGAAATGCCTGTCAATTTTGAGCTGCCGTTTGGGCTTATTAGCAATTTATTTTTCTTCCAATCTTTTCCAGTTTTTTCATCGCATTTTTCTTAGCTTAGGAAATTAAGGCACTTTAGATTCCTTTCGTCCACTTTCTCTGGGTCTGTGTGTCAAGGTGTTTATGATCACAGACGTTCCGTATCTTTATGTTCAGCCTTGATAGAGCATCTTGGGAGTTCCAATTATTTTGTAACCTTGGAGGCTTTCGTGATAGGATTGTTACCCTGTGTGGCGTCCTCTGGTTTGCTGATGAGTTTCAGCTTAAACTTGTGGCCGTATTCAAAAGTCAATCTCCAAATTCCGGCGATTTAGTTCCTTCCAAGAGACGGTATCCACTTCCAGATGAGGATGGCTGAAGTTCCAGTGTTCTTTCGATTGAATTGCCTGTTTCCAACTTTCGATAGGCGTCTTCAGATCTATGCCGGAAATATCCCACACCTGTGAACCCTCAAGTGAATAAATTGAGTTCCCTCATAGTGGTACAATCTTGTTCCTAAAACTATTTGGCAGTTTCTTCACCTAAACAGTGAAAAAATTAGGCAAAGACTACTTTTTCTCCACTAAGATGAAAATTGTTTAAAACCACATTTGCGCATGAAGGGCATAAAACTAATAATTTAATTAGTCATGAAATTTGCATTTCGACCTAATCTCATCAGAATCCGACACTAACTTAGTGACAAAAGGGAACAAGATAATTTCAACGGAGTCATTATTGAACACATTTTAGTTTCGAAATGTAAACGAATCTCCGAATCCAAAACATCCAAGAGCAAATCTGTTTTAAAAGTCAAAGCTATTAGCATTTGAGTTTTGTTTAGCTGGTATCCGGGTACCCAGTTAGCCTGTCATGGTACAGTGGTTCAACGCATGCTCTTCAGGAACTGAATTCGAAGGAACTCGTATCCATATATGTACATTCACATGTACAATAACTAAAATTCAAACGATAAACCGGACCAAGGCGAAATTGTACATCACGTTAGAAAATCATTCAATATCGGTATAAATCTTGCGGCAAACGCGCTGGTACACTGAGTGCGTCCCACTCAGAAAATCAAGTAAAAGCGTTTTTGGACACCAGCGCCTACTCGTCTACTCACATGACTCCAGGAGGGCCAGATATACAGATTTTAACAGTGTATGTGTATGAACAGGTGCTCAGAGACAAACGTATTTATCACCGTTTTGAAGGAAAAATTCAGCATTTTTAAAATAATTTACGATAAATGATATAATTTATGAATACATACAATATATACAGATAATTAAACATGAAAAAATGAACACAAAATCTGTCACAACTCTTTTCAAACAAGCCACAGCGAATTGGCCTCTTTAGGTGTGTATCTTATCACAATAAAAACTGTTTCTAAATATTGTAGCTGCGAGATTTTTGATTTGCAAATTTGAAAAAAGAATAGATGTCTTCAGTTGAATGTATGCAAATGTTCTCCTTGGCAACTTTCTCGAAGAAACTCAAGTGCTATCTTATTTCGTTAACAAAATGGATTTTCTGAAGCCTCAATTTCTTAAAAAAAAGAATATCACCAAAAGATGGCGCTTTTTATGCACTGTAGAGCATGTTAATTCACAAATATGAATATTTTTAAGCTCCATCCAATTATGTTCAAAAGCATGTTTTTAACTACTGTGCATGGGTTAAAAAATTCAGGAGGCCCTTTTGGGCCACTCTTAACAGTATTGTCGATTTTATGTCCCCAAAAGAAATGCTTGGTGATGTTCTAAAATTTCACTTCAGGGGACATAGGAGTTTTCTTTTTTTAAAAAAAAAACCTTTTTTATTCCACCTAGTGGTGCAATTGTGTCTTCCTCATTTGTCCAAACCACGCTGTTTTTTTTTTCAATATAATGGTGAAAATGTCTATTATATATTCTGTACGATTTGCACATCCATACAAAATGGAGATGCTATGTGTCGACGCAGAAACACTTGAAACTAGCGGCGGATCCAGTAGGAAGTTTTCAATTTTCAATCAAACGATTGGTTAAACGTGATATCCCGTTAGACCAGAATTTCTGGTCCAACGGGACATTACGTTTACGCAGTCGTTTGATTTTGACATAGTGTTTCCGTTTTTGGATTTAGCGTCAAGCCGGCGCTAATCTATTCCAGCAATAAGTTAGTGTCGGTTTCTGATGAGGCGAAGTCGAAATGCAACCATGACTTTATTAAGTGAGGATTTGTGCTCTTCACGCACATCATCAGGCGGATTCATCAAAAAACATTTACTTGTTAAAAATTCTAAATTAGTTTCAATTTTAAAGTAGTTTCAAACTCAAAATCATTTCAAACCAAAATTTTCACTGGTTTTACTAAATGCGGCTATTGCGTATTACGTAATGTGTTCATTTAAAAGTAGAAATTTTAGACCCACTAGGAAATTTTATTCTGAATCCGCCTCTGCCTGAAACAAAAATATATAATATTTAATTAGCTTAATCAAAATTAGCTCAATGTTGTCTTCCTGCTAACCCCTCACCGCATACCCCTAGCTATTAAAATACAGAAAACCGATCTCGGTAAAAAATGGCTTAGCTTAGGTTGGCGACGTTCAGAATGATTGTATAACCTTTCAGTATGAGAAAGGAAAAAATGTGCCAAGTTCAAAAAAGTCAATTTTCGTTAAAAAAAAAGTTTTCGAGATTACATCAAATCTTGACGTTCCATGCATTTAAAGACATTTGGGATCAAAAATATAAACTCCAATGGCCAATGTAGTGAAAGCGACTTTAATTAGTAATTATTGATCTAGACTGGCAAATCAAAGTAATTTTGGACCCATTTTAATAAGTTTTGCATCATTTTGATATGGAGGTTCCAGTTTATATGGGAATAAAAATTATTGTATGTAAAATAAGGCAGAGAAATTCCACGAAGATACGTCCGAAAATCTTTAAAATCGTGCTTCCGATGAAACTTTACACATTTCACCGACATGGAAGACTAAACATTTTTCACAGTCAATAACATTATTTTGACTCAAGAGCAATTTCTGAAAAGGGCGTAAAACTTTCTACATGTATCATTTTCGGAAAAAAAATCGATCATCGTATTTTTACAACAAAACTCTGAGAACGAGTTACGGGCAATGAATATTTCTGTACGAAAAGTATATGCACTGAAAAAAATATTGTGTCATTTTGAACATGAGCATGAGCATGAGTAGGATGACCGTACAATTCATAGTTGCTGATTGACCAGAACAAGAAAAAACTGCACAGAGAATCAACGAATGGGGCCTGGGAGTAGCTATCCATCCTCAATGTGCACGTTTCGAGAGTTCTATACGTTCAACTGTCAATAACGGCGCCGGCCACGTCCTTACAGTCATCGGGGAAGAAAAGGAATGTTAGTGTAACAAACGTTGTTATGGAGACCGTATATACCTCTGCATCTCCACGTTTGCCACGGGAAGGAGTTTTTGTTAGTAGAATGGGGTAAAGAATTACACAAACCTGGATTCACCTTGAGCTTGAGGTTGAGCTTGTGCGACCACCCCTGGCTGCTACTCCGTTATCGATCTGGGCTCGCTGAAGTTGCACAGAGAATAAGCAGATCATTATGCTTGGGAGTAGCGAAACATCTTTCAATGTGCAACTCCTGGCAATCATACAGTATTGATCAATACCGGCGAGGCCAGGCCCGAACGTAGATCGTGGAAGGAAAGGGAAGAAATGGTTAGTCAGATACTTACTTTTGCTAGAGGCCGCATATACTACTGCGCACTCCACAAGTATCACAGGAGGAGGATATTTTTGTTAGTAAGGGTATAGAAGTTGGATCACTTCTTCTTTACCGACACCAGAGAGGTGACTTCACTGTCTGGACTAGATATCGATCCACCAAACTCACAGACCGGGGACCAACGGCTTTACTTCCCTTCCGAAGGAAGACGTGACCACAGATTTTTTCACCTCAGAAAAATCTCAATGACCTCGGCTGGAATTGAACTCAGGCAAAGGCGCTTACCACTCAACCACCGGCGCCGTCTCACAAACCTGGATTCAACTTGATAAGCGATACTATCTATGCAACTCTCATAAGTGTTATCATGTGTTTATTGCTCTGGGCAGCCGGCTGCCGATAATTTGATAGATTTATCGTTTGTTGAATTAATTTGGAAATGCCCGTTTTATAAAAAGAAACTTCAACTTCGGATTGCCAACAGTCGGGAGTGTTGCTTATATTTAATAGAATCAGACGGTATGTGAACAATTTTAATATTCTTTGTTTTTTTTATTCCGGCAATACACGATATTTAAAAAAGAATTCAATATTATGAAAAGCGATAACCTTTAGCGTCTCAATAGATCTATCGAAATAGATGCGGTAATACCTATGTAATTCGTAAGACTTCGGAATACAAGCACTATTCATCGTATATAACATTTGATATTTACATAGCAAAAAAAATGATAATTATATATTGATTTCTTTCTCCGCGAACAATTGAATAAGGTACCGAGTATTATCCGCGCGCGTTGTTACTCCTCCGGAGATCGCGCAAACGGCTCACTGAACTAACGGCCGTTAGTGCTTGAAGACGGTATAAAATATGCACTACCGAAATACCTGAAACGACCAGTTTTTTATGTCGAATATATAATCGAAGACGCTAATTTTTACACTAATTACTAGAACAAGATTGAAATCAATAAGAACGAAAAGAAACTAATCTGTCACCTTTTACGTCAATAATCAAGAATATTTTTTTCAGAATATTTTTATACTCATGAAGAAATATGGCAAATGAAAGTATTCAATATAATGAGAACAATTAATTTGATTTAATTGAATTGATTTATTGGACTAAAAGTAATCCAATGAATATGGCAATGAAGCATGTGTTCTTCGTGCTGATATGACATTGAATATGCATATTGGTAACTGGCTTCTGATTCTTCTGTCAATTCTCAACCCTCATATATGATTCAACAGCCATCATTTCACTCAGGCAAGATCATGCGTATTCCTCACGCACAATACCCAGTGGATTAGTTTCCTGGTTGGTCAAATAAACACTGAACAAACAAAGAAATTAGTTTGATCAGTCCAAAGAAACTCGTTCTCGAATACTGTTGTTGTATAAAATACGCCAATTGAACAAATTTTTTTCCGAAAATGCTGCATTTACAAACTTTTAAGCCCTTTTAATAAAACCTGATTTAATCCACTTAGTGGTGCAATTGTGCCTTTCTCATTTCTCCAAACTACGATTCAATGGCTGGTTATGTTCGTTTCAATTATGGAAATACTTAATGTATTATTAGTAGACTTTGAATCTACACACAATGGCTCGCCAGCCGCGAACCTGACGAGCTACTTGTTGACGGTGAAACAGTTGAAACAAAAAAATATCATACTTAATTAGCCTAATCAGCATTAATTCAATATTGTCTTCCTGCTAAATAATTTTGTCATGCGTCATTGGTATGTGAGAAGAGTGAAAAACCCACGACCGAACTACTCCCCAGCTTAATTTGGGATGCCTTGTAATGTAGCGGTGGTATAAAGATGATGGGGTTAAGAAGGAGAGGGGTTTGAGTAATGGATGGGGTGGGAGTCTGACTGTGGTGCAATAAGGGGTGATCTAAGGGGCATTTACATGGGTGGTGACCGGTGAGGGAAGGGGACTCCTGGCAACGGCCCTGTTTAAATCTAGAAATCTTATGTCATTAAAAAAATTAGGGAATTAAATTGACGATTTTTAGAGTGATTGCATATCCTTTCTATATGAGAAAGACAAAAGTTTTCTGTGTGGTCGCGTTTTTTAAACCCGTAACTCCGGAACCGAAAGTCCGATCGACAAAAAAATTCAATAGCAGCTTATGGGTGCGTTATACCTTTCATTTGAAATTTAGTTTGAGAGATTCGATTCAGCCATCTCTGAGAAATATTAGTGAGTTTAGAAAACACATACACACACATACACATATGCAGACATTTGCTGATCTCGACCAACTAAGTCGAATGGAATATGACACACGGCCCTCCGGGCCGGGATTAGCTTGGCGATTTTTAGAGTGATGAGAAAGGCAAAAATTGCTCTTGAGTCAAAATAATCTTATTGACTGTGATAAATTTGCAGTATTCCATGCCAGTAAAACCTGTAAAGTTTCTTCGTAATCGAAGATGGTCGGTCACGATTTTAAAAATTTTCGAACGGATCTTCGTTCCTCGTTCACTTGTCTTATCGATGAGCATATATGTCGGTTGCTAAGCATTGCGTGCATCTAGTTTGTGATATGTGAAGGTACTTAATGATCTTGTGCTTTTTTTTTTCAAAATACATTCGAAAAACACGTTGTCATAAGTACCTGCAATATCAAGAAATATTTATTCCATGTTATAGACAACAATGTGTAACAGAGTATTAATGGACATCCCCTGCTTATATGCATGTTGCATTGCCTGCAGTGGGTGCTCTCCCAAACTAACATCCTGAATATGGTAGTTGATTAAACGTTTCGCAGATTTGAGAAGGAAGGAGGTCAAACAGATCGGTCGCAGTCACCTTTGGGAAAGAATTATAACATTATTTCCCGCCGCGCTAATGGAATGTATCCAGTTGCATGACTATAAGTAAGAACTTTTTTTTCAAATAATGCTGTATGTCTTCATATCCTCTTTGAAGTAGAACTGGAATGCGTTGCGAAGCACGGTATTATTCGTAGATTGCATACTAACGATTATCATGTTGCCTATAGGTAATTCAAATCATCTTGCTTGAACTTTATCTCTTATGAGTTCAGTAAACCAATAGCATGAGAATCGTTATTGCCGACCACGACCATCTTCACCGATACTTAGCATAGGGTAGGAAATGTTGATGTAATACCTACTTAAGGAAGGCCCCCGACTCATCATCTTTGAAGTAGAACTGGAATGACTGCAAAGCTTCCAATCGTCCATTTGATCGCTTCGGTTGTCACAATTCAATGAGCAAATGTACAAGAATCAGAACTACCTGAAAAGAGCTCAGGAGCAGTCGTCAGTGATGGCTTGGTACAGCCTGTAAAGTGTGTGTCAAAAGACAGTTGAGTACTACATCTTCGTCAGCCGAGTATTCATCATTAGCAGTTCAAATCGAACTGACATGAAAGTCTTTCGATTTCGAAATTAATTGTTTTAGTCTACTAGTCTCGTTGAGACTTGAGACATTAGTGAAGAGACTTTTCCAACCACTTCGCTCAGAGGATTTAAGATCTTCTCTGTATGCCTTGCGACTTGCCAACTTAAATGTCTCTGACTCGTCACTGCGTGTGCGATTGTAATTCTCCATAACTCTTGGTATGCTGCGTTTATGAGTGAGTTTGTTTTATCCACGACCAAGCACTAATTCTTGGTACCACGGTTAGTCATTTTTGTTAAATTGGCAACTTCTAATAGCCAGAGGGAAGTAATGAAGGGGTTATTCGTATACTACTAAAATTTGTTATTCAAAACTGAAGAATGTTTTGTATTGTGAAAGAAACCTCAATCTATTTTACCATCCCGTTTTCCAGAAACAAAATTCGAAAATGTGTTAGACAACACGGTAAAACTTTTATCCTTAGTATTAATTTTCAGTTATGGATTGAAATCTGAAAAGTCTGTCGCACTCAGTAATTTATCCGAAAACAGCGAATTCACATATTTACGCTCCGCTTCACTAATATTGCTAAAGAAAGTTTTCCAAAGACAAAATGAAATCGATTTTCAACTATAGAATATTTTCAGATGCAAAATTTCGAGTTATTCTTATTTTGAGTTTGAAACGTCCCCACCCTGTTATTAGTTGTGGAATGACGAGTTTACCCGTCTCACACTAGCATAGTTCCAAAAATGTTCATACGACAAGTCAAAAACCAAGAAATGGAATGAAATAACTGTTTTCGAAAAGTACCACTCCGATAACAACAGAGATTTATTGAGATTCCGATAGCATCCTCAATGAGCAAGCTACAACGCACGTATCGGTAAATAGGGTTCGTCGCGGCTGCGGTAATTACCGCAACCGCGCGGTATTTACCGCACCCGCACCGCAAAAACTGCGGTGCGGTGAGACACTTTTTCCCGCGGATGCGGTGCGGGAAATGAGCATTTACCGCGCGGTATTACCGCAACCGCGCTTCAAAAAATAATTGATAAAGTATGCAGTCTGCATTAAAAAGTGAATTAAAACTATGACTTTTACCATTTGAGAAGGACGCAACTAGACTTATTTTCTGAACGAATGCTTAGCAATCTCATTAAAAGGAACATCTCTCTCTCTCTCTCTCTCTCTCTCTCTCTCTCTCTCTCTCAGAACGTTCGATTTTTATTTATTACCCTACAATAGAGAAACATGATAAACATTTAATTGCTCTAATTTCCATACACTTGACAATGATTTGAAAAGAAATCCGAATATAATCTGTATTCGACCTATCGCTACTTGATTTTTTACATTTTGGTCATTCAAATATGATAAAACATACTGTTACTAAGAAATAAAATCTATAAGCTGTATCCAATATAATTTGGCACCATTATTTTTACGACATATTTTGAAAACGATTTGTTTTATACTTCAAAGAAAAAATTTACAAACGAACCTTTTCAAATACAATGCAAAATCCAATCATTGAAAAACAATTGAATTTTTCTGCCAAATCCAATTACAAAATGCATCATTTCTCCTGATTCCTCTTGGTAATCGTGGAATTATGAATCCTTTTCAATGGCATTTTCTCGACAGTGAATTTTGATTAATTTGGAGAACTTGGAAATGAACTAATGATACTACGACTTAAAAACAATCCAAAGAATGTAATTATCATCATCAAACCAAACGAATTTGGAGGAATTTTTTTTCGCGTGCGTCCATCGTTCGTCCAACTGGGAATAATTTCTACCAAATTAACGAATAATTTTTTTCAGTTAGGAGTATTTTGTAACTTTTTGAAAGTAAAGCTTTCGAAGTTAGTGTAGGGCATTGCGATTTTTATTGTGTTTCTCAAAGTCTGCCTCAAGGTCTGCTGACAAATGTCAAAGTTATCCCAGATGCCAAATTTTGCATGGTTTGGACAGTTTTTGCCTTAATTGAAAATTTATCTCGAAACTTTAACGTGGAGGTTAGGTATTTTTACATAGAATCTGTATGCAAAGTTTAAAAGAAATCGGTTAAGTAGTTTTTGAATGGAAGGTAACACCGCAAATTAGGGTTCGTCGCGGTTGCGGTATTTACCGCAACCGCGCGGTATTTACCGCACCCGCACCGCAAAAACTGCGGTGCGGTAAGACACTTTTTCTTGCGGATGCGGTGCGGCAAATGAACATTTACCGCGCGGTATTACCGCAACCGCACTTAAAAAAATGATTGATAAGTCTGCAGTCTGCATTAAAAAGTGAATTAAAACTTTGACTTTTACCATTTAAGAACGACGAAACTTATTACCTTACAATAGGGAAACATAATAAACATTTGATTGCTCTAATTTCCATGGACTTGACAATGATTGGAAAATAAATCCGAATATAATCTGTATTCGACCTATCGCTACTTGATTTTTTACATTTTGTTTATTCTAATATAATAAAAAATCTGTTATTAAGAAATAAAATCTATACGCTGTGTCCAATATAATTTGGCATCAGTATTTTTACGACATATTTTGAACACTTTTAAAAATTTACAAGCGAACCTTTTCAAATATATAAAATGCACAATACAATCATTGAAAAACAATTGAATTG